>NC_090298.1:154622500-155238333 GCF_039906515.1 Pseudorca crassidens | reverse complement strand
CGCCAAGAAACATATTAATCAAACTGTCAAAAATTAAATACAAAGAAAAAATATTAAAAGCAGCAAGGGAAAAACAACAAATAACATACAAAAGGAGTCCCCATAAGGTTAACAACTGATCTTTCAGCAGAAACTCTGCAAGCCAGAAGGGACTGGCAGGACATATTTAAAGTGATGAAAGGGAAAAACCTACAACCAAGATTATTCTACCCAGCAAGGATCTCATTCAGATTAGATAGAGAAATTAAAATCTTTACAGCCAACCAAAAGCTGAGATAAGTCAGCACCACCAAACCAGCTTTACAACAAATGCTAAAGGAATTTCTCTAGGCAGGAAACACAGGATAAGGAAAAGACCTACAAAACCAAACGCAAAACAATTAAGAAAATGGTCATAGGAACATACATATCAATAATTATCTTAAATGTAAACAGATTAAATGCTCCATCCAAAAGACATAGACTGGCTGAATGGACACAAAAACAAGACCCATATACATGCTGTCTACAAGAGTTCCACTTCAGACCTAGAGACACATACAGACTGAAAGTGAGGGGATGGAAAAAGATATTCCATGCAAATGGAAATCAAAAGAAAGCTGGAGTAGCGATTCTCATATCAGACAAAATAGACATTAGAATAAAGATTATTAAAAGAGACAAAGAAGGACACTACATAATGATCAAGGGATCAATCCAAGAAGAAGATATAACAATTGTAAATATTTATGCACCCAACATAGGAGCACCTCAATACATAAGGCAAACACTAACAGCCATAAAAGGGGAAATCAACAGTAACACAATCATAGTAGGGGACGTTAACACCCCACTTTCACCAATGGAAAGATCATCCACAATGAAAATAAATAAGGAAACATAAGCTTTAAATGATACATTAAACAAGATGGACTTAATTGATATTTATAGGACATTCCAACCAAAAACGACAGAATACACATTCTTCTCAAGCGCTCATGGAACATTCTCCAGGATAGATGATATCTTGGGTCACAAATCAAGCCTTGGTTAATGTAAGAAAATTTAAATCGTATCAAGTATCTTTTCCAACCACAACACCATGAGACTAGATATCAATTATAGGAAAAAATCTGTAAAAAATACAACACATGGAGGCTAAACAATACACTACTAAATAACCAAGAGTTCACTAAAGAAATCAAAGAGGAAATTAAAAAATACCTAGAAACAAATGACAATGAAAACACGATGACCCAAAACCTATGGGATGCAGCAAAAGCAGTTCTAAGACGGAATTTTATAGCAATACAATCCTACCTCAGGAAAAAAGAAACATCTCAAATAAACTATCTAACCTTACACCTAAAGCAATTAGAGAAAGAACAACAAAAAATCCTCAAAGTTAGCAGAAGGAAAGAAATCATAAAGATCACATCAGAAATAAATGAAAAAGAAATGAAGAGACCAATAGCAATGATCAGTAAAACTAAAAGCTGGTTCTTTGAGAAGATAAACAAAATTGATAAACCACTGGATAGACCCATCAGGAAAAAAAGGGAGAAAACTCATATCAATAGCATTAGAAATGAAACAGAAGAAGTAACAACTGAAACTGCAGAAATACAAAGTGTCATGAGAGATTACTACAAGCAGCTATATGCCAATAAAATGGACAACCTGGAAGAAATGGACAAATTCTTTTAGAGAAGCACAACTTTCTGAGACTGAACCAGGAAGAAATAGAAAATATAAACAGACAAATCACAAGCACTGAAATTGAGACTGTGATTAAATATCTTCCAAGAAACCAAAGCCCAGGACCAGATGGCTTCACAGGCAAATTCTATCTTCTATCTCTAAAAAACATTTAGAGAACAGCTAACACCTATCCTTCTCAAACTCTTCCAGAATATAGCAGAGGGAGGAACACTCTCAAATTCATTCTACGAGGCCACCATCACCCTGACACCAAAACCAGACAAAGATGTCACAAAGAAAGAAAACTACAGGCCAATATCACTGATGAACACAGATGCAAAAATCCTCAACAAAATACTAGCAAACAGAATCCAACAGCACACTAAAAGGATCATACACCATGATCAAGTGGGGTTTATCCCAGGAATGCAAAGATTCTTCAATATATGCAAATCAATCAATTAGATAAACCATATTAACAAATTGAAGGAGAAAAACCATATGATCATCTCAATAGATGCAGAAAAAGCTTTTGACAAAATTCAACACCCATTTATGATAAAAACCCTGCAGAAAGTAGGCATAGAGGGAACTTAACTCAACATAATAAAGACCACATATGACAAACACACAGCCAACATCATTCCCAATGGTGAAAAACAGAAATCATTTCCACTAAGATCAGGAACAAGAAAAGGTTGTCCACTCTCACCACTATTATTCAACATAGTTTTGGAAGTTTCAGCTACAGCAATCAGAGAAGAGAAAGAAATAAAAGGAATCCAAATCGGAAAAGAAAAGGTAAAACTGTCATTGTTTGCAGATGACATGATACTATACATAGAGAATCCTAAAGATGCTACCAGAAAACTACTAGAGCTAATCAATGAATTTGGTAAAGTAGAAGGATACAAAATTAATGCACAGAAATCGCTTGCATTCCTATACACTAATGATGAAAAATCTGAAAGTGAAATTAAGGAAACACTCCCATTTACCATTGCAACAAAAAGAATAAAATATCTAGGAATAAACCTACCTAAGGAGACAAAAGACCTGTATGCAGAAAACTATAAGACACTGATAAAAGAAATTAAAGATGATACAAACAGATGGAGAGATATACCACGTTCTTGGATTGAAAGAATCAACATTGTGAAAATGACTCTACTACCCAAAGCAATCTACAGATTCAATGCAATCCCTATCAAACTACCAATGGCATTTTTCATAGAACTAGAACAAAACATTTCACAATTTTTATGGAAACACAAAAGACCCTTAATAACCAAAGCAACCTTGAGAAAGGAAAATGGAGCTGGAGGAATCAGCCTGCCTGACTTCCCACTATACCACAAAGCTACGGTAATCGACAGTATGGTACTGGCACAAAAACAGAAATATAGATCAATGGAACAGGATAGAAAGCCCAGAGATAAACCCACGTACATATGGTCACCTTATCTTTGATAAAAGAGGCGAGAATATACAATGGAGAAAAGACAGCCTCTTCAATAAGTGGTGCTGGGAAAACCTGACAGCTACATGTAAAAGAATGAAATTAGAACACTCCCTAACACCATACACAAAAACAAACTCAAAATGGATTAAAGACCTAAATGTTAGGCCAGACACTATAAAACTATTAGAGGAAAACATAGGCAGAACACTCTATGACATAAATCACAGCAAGATCCTTTTTGACCCACCTCCTAGAGAAATGGAAATAAAAACAAAAATAAACAAATGGGACCTAATGAAACTTAAAAGCTTTTGCACAGCAAAGGAAACCGTAAACAAGATGAAAAGACAACCCTCAGAATGGGAGAAAATATTTGCAAACACAGCAACTGACAAGGGATTAATCTCCAAAATATACAAGCAGCTCATGCAGGCTCAATATCAAAAAAACAAACAACCCAATCTAAAAATGGGCAGAAGACCTAAATAGACATTTCTACAAAGAAGATATACAGATTACCAACAAATACATGAAAAGATGCTCAACATCACTAATTATTAAAAAAAGTAAATCAAAACTACAATGAGGTATCATCTCACACCAGTCAGAATGGCCATCATCAGAAAATCTACAAACAACAAATGCTGGAGAGGGTGTGGAGAAAAGGGAACCCTCTTGCACTGTTGGTGGGAATATAAACTGATACAGCCACTATGGAGAACAGTATGGAGGTTCCTTAAAAAACTAAAAATAGAGTTACCATATGACCCAGCAATCCCACTACTGGGCATATACCCTGAGAAAACCATAATTCAAAAAGTCATGTACCACAATGTTCACTATAACACTATTTACAATAGCCAGGATATGGAAGCAACCCAAGTGTCCATCGACAGATGAATGGATAAAGAAGATGTGGCACATATATACAATGGAATATTACCCAGCCATAAAAGGAAATGAAATTGAGTTATTTGTAGTGAGGTGGATGGACCTAGAGTCTGTCATACAGAGTGAAGTAAGTCAGAAAGAGATAAACCAATACTGTGTGCTAACACATATATAAGGAACCTAGGGGGAAAAAAAGGTTCTGAAGAACCTCTGGGCAGGACAGGAATAAAGATGCAGATGTAGAGAGTGGACTTGAGGACGGGGGAGTGGGAAGGGTAAGCTGGGACGAAGTGAGAGAGTGGCATGGACATATATACGCTACCAAATGTAAAATAGATAGCTAGTGGGAAGCAGCTGCATAGCACAGGAAGATCAGCTCAGTGCTTTGTGACCATCTAGAGGGGTGGGACATGGAGGGTGGGAGAGAGATACAAGAGGAAGGAGATATGGGGATATATGTATATGTATAGCTGATCCACTTTGTGACAAAGCAGAAACTAACACACCATTTTAAAGCAATTATACTCCAATAAAGATGTTAAGACAAATGTATTAGGAAAACTCTACATACATTCCATGTTTTTTCTCCTTAGAGATTTACCATGCATATTAGTTTATTAATAGCTCTGAAAAGTCCTATAGTTAAGAAATATTAACCTTGTTTAATCCAGAATCTTTCAAACTCATTGACCATGTAATGAATCGGAGCTAGTATTGATAGAATTAGACTTCTGCAAACTCACGAAGAAATGATCACGCATTACAGGAAGCACCATTCCTAATTCTTCCCCAATTTACATGTAATGTTTTTGTATTATTTTAAAAAGACCTCTCGATTTTTATTTCCTTCTTAGACTGCAAGCTATACCAAGACAAGACTCCTCTCTCTCGCTTACTGCTGTATTCCCAGGGCTGAACAGATGACCTAACACAGTTATGTCTCAAAAGTAATTCTGAATGAGCAAACTGACAAATTCCATTATTAAAAAATTATGATACAGCCGAGAAAACAAAAAAACAAAACAGTAGGTTAAATATTCTATAAGATTACTGTCTCATCTCTTTATTGAGTCAGTATTTTAAGAAAAAGGGATTGGAGTGAATTAAAATAGATTTAAGATGAATAACTCTCAGATGCATGCTGTAATCCTGGATTCAGAATTCAGCTTTAGAAAAGCCCACTGTTAAGGAAAACTTGGTAAAGAATTTTAACATGGTATGTTATAGGAGCAAACATATTGAAATAGAAATGTAGTTGCTAGTTTAAAATGTAGCATAAAATACATATATTTATGAGTTAGCCTAAAAAAATCTGGATGAAAATACAGTAAGGTGTTAAAAGTGGTAGGATTATTATGATTTTATTTTCTTATTCTAACATCTTTCTTTAATGAAAGAATCCTTTCTCCCAAATCTCTGACAGATGGTAACCCAAATTTTGCTTGGATGTGTCCAGTAACAAAAATCTCTCCCTGGCAAGGCTGGATTTGCACTTTTGGATGGTGACAATTATAAGAAATATGCTTACCTAGTATTTTCACCCACAGATATATTAAAACTGATTCTTCCTTTAAAAACGTAGTTGATATATGGCTTGAGAACTTTGTCACAAAGTACACCTCAGAGACAAAGGAAATGACCAAAAATAAGCAGAACTTTATCTCATTGAAGCATGTTCCATGTCCACTTGGTTATCACTATGCCCATCGCATTTGATCCAATCCTCGAATTTCTGCCTGGATAGTTTCCTTACAACTACTACTGGATTAAAAACATTAGCCCAAAATATGTCTACTGAGATATATTTATCTCCTGAAGACATCTACATTTATATACCATTCATTCTTGAATTAAAAAGAAGTCATCAACTTGTGTTCATTTCCTTTCCTATATGAACTCCCTTACTAAATCTCCCTTCTCTGCCATGCCCTAGATTCTCCGTCATGTGGCTAACTATAACTGGACACTTATCTACTGAGGGATGGCCCACCTTTCAAAGTACAATAGAGAAGCAGAGATGAGTCATGGAGGAGAAAAGTACCTGCCTGGGAGAAGGACCTCCAAAGGAATCAGCTCCTGGTCCATAAAATCCTTCTTCTACTCCATTTCTACCCAAAGGAAACTTTTGAAAAATGAGGTTCATTGTTTTTACTGTTCATTTTATAGAAATACTAGCCTAAGTATAAAACTAAATATCTAAAAGGACATCCAATTTTCACAGTAAGGAGTTTACTTTATGTAAATGCAGTGTACACAATGTATTCACTTATCTCCATCCCACAACTCCCAACTGTATTTAGGTCATCATTATGTCTCCCCTGTATTATTAAAACTGTCTCTTTGCATCCAAACTTGTTCCCTCTCACTTATTTTCCACATTTTCCCAGAGACAGCTTCTCAAAATGCAATTCTGATCATGTCATTACCCTGCTTATAATTCTTTCAATAGTGATCTACAGTCCTCAGGACAGAACAAAACTTCTTAGTGTGCATATCAGCACCTGCATATTTTTCCAGTCGCCTCTCCAGAAATGTCCAAGCTCAGAGGTTATTTTTCAGAACATTCAACTTATTTAATTTCCTTGACCTGCTAGGCTACCCAATAGCTAGACCTTTGCATAAGCTGTTTCTTCTGCCTATATTAATCTTCCCTTCCCCCCCTATCTAGCCATCCCCTCTTCATTTGGAGAACTCCTATTAACTCTTGAGGTCCTAAAGTATACACCACTTCCTCAATGAAACCTTTTCTAATGACTGATTCTCCACCTCTACTGCAATCCTCTACCCTTGCATACATACAACTGTGAATTTGTCCCTCCCCTGGTCATTTTACTCACTATAATATCCTTAGCACCACTGATGACTAGCACAAGTAGTAAATCCCAAAATATAGGTTGAACACATGGAAGAATGGATAAAGCACTTCTGAATGCAACAACAAAAGGACAATACAACCCCAAACGCTGCAACATGAGGAACAGTTAAAGGAGATCATTTGAAGACATCTAGGAGAAAAGGAATAAAGTTCTTGTAGGTTCACTTTGTCATATATTAACAGAGCCATTACCTGGAAGGAAGAGACCACCCTCTATGTATAACTCTGGAGCTAGAAACCAGGGCTAATAGGGAGAAATTTAAGGAGCAAAATTTAACTTAACAGAAGACATAATTATCTGAAAAGTATAGCTATCAAAATGTAGATGTCTCTCATAAAATAAAAAAAATACCCTGCCATGCAGGAGTTCAGTGTAGAAATAGGATTAAAAAAAAATCCCTTGTCAGAGAGTCATTGTAGATATCAATGATGTAGAGAAGATAGAAATATGAAATGAACGTTTTAAATAGATAGCTTATCATTATTATAGTTGGAGAGAGAAATAACTATTACTATTACAACTACTACTACCACCACCGCCACCATCCAATATTAAGGGATTAATATGTGCAAAACACAGTGTTTCATGTTTTATATAAATTACTTATAATCTTCACAAAAATGTAAAATTATCTTGTTTCAAAATTAGGAAATTGAGAATTTAGTTACTTATTCAAGGAGCACAGTTAAATGACAGAGCAGGATTTAAACTCAGGGCTGTCTGTTTCCAAAGCCACCATAACTATATGCTAAGGTCCAGAGCTGGAATGCACAATACTAGAGTTTAGAAGAGGGAGGAGTTGCCATTTGTTGCCTCTGCCTGCCCAAATTCCACTTCTTCAGTTTCTGGTTATAGCAACTTAAACCTCTCCCTTGGGGAACAAACCCTCTCTTCCAATGTGTCCATGTTGTTCAGATGGTATTTACCTCCCACTCTTGAGATGTTCATGTGAGATATACCTGGCTAGACTATTTCATCCTCTTGGTTCAGAGATGGTCGTGTGCCTCCAGCTATATCATTGGGATTCAATCCCATGACTTACGTTGTAGCAATTTGGAAAAAGAAGCTATTTTCCTTTGTGCCCTGGAACTTTGGAGGTCACAATTTGGAAAGCGTTTTTTCCTGGGAGCAAAGGCAACAAAACGGAAAGTACAGCCAAGAGATGGAGAAAGGCCAATTCCTGGTAATACTGTTTGAGCACCTAGAGACTTAGCCATGCCTAAAACCAAAACAACCCCAGTCATTTTAATTACTAAGATAATACATTACATTCCCTCTTTGCATAAGCCTGTCTGTGTTTTGTCTCTGTCACTGGCCATGCAAGTGAAACATGCTTAATATATGGAAACTTACTTACGGTTAGGATAACCAAATAGGTCCACACTGAACTTTGAAAAATAGGTAGGATTTGCAGAGAAAAGAGGAGAAAGGTTTTCCTCACTAGTGACACGAATTTTCATTAAATGCCCACCCTATCTATATCAAGCCACCTCCTTGGAAATAGGCACCATAAAATTAATAAGCCACCATCTTTGCCCTCAACGTTCTCAGAGTTTGGTCTATACACTGCATCCACCATCAGTGAATAGTCTCCAGAACTAAATATATTGTGCAGTGAATCTAAATTCCTAGAAAATGAACACATGAAGGCGCTTAACCATGATGGGTTACATTTTAATCTCCGACACAAATCACTAAAAGAGATACTGATCCATCTACAGTATACTCCAGCCTGGCTCATACCAGCACATCACAATAGCTTGGCCTGAGAACACAACAGGTTAGGCTGGAAGGAAGGTGCATTGATTTTAAGTGTGTTAGTGTGTGCATGTTAAGTCAGCAGTGTAATGCATACATTTATATACTGACGCAGTGGCTTTCTTAATGCCACCCTGAAAAAGACTAATATGCTTTTTCCTCCCATGCAGTCCTATCTTTCTAAGTCTCTTCCTCTGCAGATGGAGATACGCATGTTAATTTCAGAGAGACATCAACTCAACACTGGCAATCTACTGTCTTCCAAGTGCTAGACATGTCACTGTGATGAACTACTTCATACAAATTTTGGATGTCACTGAACACAGCTCAAGTGCCAATACTTTTCTACATACTTTGGATTCCAGTAGACAAGGAATCTTTACCAAATTTACCAAGAAGAAAGAAAAAATTATGTCTTTGATTCAGTAATAAGATTGGGTAGTCCCTAAGCAGAATTCCAGAAGATTACAAGTACCTCATTCCATAGCTTGCTTTCATGCTGTCTAAAAGCCAGGGAATTGATATATTTTCTAGGTATGCCTGCCTCAGTGGCACCACAGGTTTTGAAAATGTTCCTCCGCAAATTTTCCTGGTGAAAACTATTTGTCCTTTGTCCCATGCTCTTCTTCTGAGTGACAAGTTAATCTGAAAAATTCTTGCCTTCCTAGTATCACAGAGCTCTCCAATATTTTTTCCCAAAGTGGTAGAAGATAACAAAAATTGGACTTAGGCAGGTAATAAGAGATATGTGAGGGGAGAGACACAGTAAAAAAAAAAAAAAAAAAAAAAGCCATCATATTAAATTGTAAATATATTGTTATTTGGGTTGAAAGCTGTTGAACTTGAATTTTTGAAAAGAAAAAAATTCAAATAAATTTTTGGCTTATAGAGCCAAACAGAAAAGTTTTGGAAAAGATCTTAAATGTAAGGAAAATGCTTCCTATCCCTTGACTGTAGGGCACTGATGAAAGGTCTGTCGTAAGAGGTACGGCACATACATGGATTTGGAACTCAGGCCTGGCTCTGCTTCTTTTCAGTTGTGTGAATTGGGCTACTCATTCACCCTTTCAGTCAGTTTTCGTACCCGTAAATTAGTAACATTAATGCCCAATTTACAGAGTTAAACAAAATAACACGTGAAAAACATTTATCCTGGTGACTGATATATAGTAAGCACTGAATAAATGGTAGCTGGGATGATGGGAATTATAAATGGGTACAGTAGTTCCCCCTTATCTTCTATTTTGCTTTCCATGGTTTCAGTTACTCAAGGTCAACAACGGTCCAAATATTTTACATGGAAAATTCCAGAAATAAACAACTCATAAGTTTTAAATTGTGCACCACTCTGAGTTGTGTGATGAAATCTCCAGCCATCCTGCTCTGTCCTGCCTGGGTGTGAATCATCCTTTTGTCCAGTGTATCCTGTCTGTTAGTCACTTAGTAGCCATCTCAATTGTTGAGATAACACAGTGCTTCTATTTAAGCAATTCCTATTGTATTTAATGGTGGTCCCAAAGTGCAAGAGTAGTGATGCTTGCAATTTGGACATGCCAAAGAGAAGCCATGAAGGTTTAAGTAAAAAGGTGAAACTTCTCAACCTTATAAGAAAAGAAGAAAGTTCTATGTGGGATTGCTAAGATCTACAGTAAGAATAAATCTTCTTTCCATGATACTGTGAAGAAGAAAAAAGAGATTTGTACTAGTTTTACTGTTGCACCTCAAGCTGCAAAGTTAGACCACAGTTCATGGTAAGTGCTTTGTTAAGATGGAAAAGGCATTAACTTTTTACAATAAGGTATTTTGAGAGAGGAAGAGAGGGACCACATTCAGATAACTTTTGTAATAGTATATTATTAGAACTGTTCTATTTTATTATTAGTTATGTTGTTAACCTCTTACTGTGCCTAATTTATAAACTAAGCTTTATCATAGGTATGTGTGTACAGGAAAAAGCATAGTGTACACACGGTTTGGTACTGTGTGTGGTTTTAGGCAACCACGGGGGTCTTGGAACGTATTCCCCACAGTTACGGGGGGGACTGCTGTAAAGAGAATTCCCCCACTGCCATCCTCCTAAATTCTTATACTGTGATACTTTTACTACCCAAAATTCAAAAGGAGAGTCTGGCAAGGCCTCTGACTGTAAAACTACTGGCTGAAACTAGATCATTCAGTGGCAAAGAATAAAAAATCCTTAAGCACTAGAAGAGAACAGAGCACACCCATCTCCATTTAAATGCATAGGTACATTTTCCATTTACTTTCATGCACAAGAATAATTGACCAGTTTTGAAAAATGAACAAATTAATCACTGCTCCTCCTCCGTTGCTTTTCCCACTTATGGAAATAATGCTTCAAAGGTCAAAATGGATTGGATGAAAAGTGGAGAACCCTTGAGAGAGTATAACAGAAAAGGCTGGCTTGGCACAGCAGTTTGGATTTTTCTTTCAGTTTTAGTTTTTTACTTTCTTCCAAGGACCTTAAGACTCCAACAGCTTCAAGACACCCTTCAAGTCACATGCCAACGCAGACACTAAGGTTCTGTCCTAGGACAAGATTCCAGGCCCAGGACGCTTTGTTCCCCAGCCTCTCAGAGGAGGGGTATACAATTTCTCCCCTCTGGTCTTTAGTCTCTTCTACCTATAGATCATTATCTCACTTTAACTATGCAGTTTTGGTGAGAAATGATTGTATAAATATGGTTTTATGCCTTACGAGATATTATAAAACCCTTGGGGTGGGAAAAAAGTTATTGCCTCTTACTATTTTATGATTATTGGCTTTGGATTACAGAATGTTTTAAGGAAATTTCTCAGTTGTTAAAATGGCTGATTTTTTTCATATTACGGTTATCTTTTTATTATCCTCAAGTGATAAAATTAATTACTCCTCTAAATTCTTACCTAATCCATTCCATATGCATGGCACCAAAAAAGCTCTTTTCCAGCCTAAAGCAAAACATGTTTATTTGTTGCTTTGTTACTAATTTTGTGTAGTCTCTCTTCAGAACACAATATTAACAAAAGATATAAACTGATGTCATGGCTGTACAGTAAGCAATAGATATTATTCCCAGCTAGGAAAAAGCACTTAGCAAACTCATGAATCAGAAATCTGTTCACAGCTGTGTTGCAAAGGATAATTATTTTTTACATTATGTTAAGTGCCTATACTTAGATTATGTGTCAAGGGGTTAACGGATTATTAGAGGCCAGAAATGCCTTCTAAAGAAAAGTAAGACACACTGAAATTCAAGTTGATAATTATTTGATGGTTGGAACTGTGTACTCTAATCAAACAGCCAACACTCTTCAAAAGAACAGATGATCAGTGTTGAAGGTGATGGCTGCAGAGTAACAAAGCTGTAATAGGCTTTCTAATCACAGTTTCTTCCCTGCAGAGATGATCAACCCAGTTTTTTAGAAAACTATATTTCTTGTAATAATACTAATACAGTAGAAGATAGAAGAATCCTCAACATTATGTATTAAGATTTTTTTATAACCCATGAAAAAGATACCCTAAATGAGGAAGATAATAATAGGTAACATTTAGGAAGCACATTTTCTGAACCAGGCAATTTCCATAGTTATCTCAACTAATTTAATCTTCCCAACAACCTTATGAGGTGGGTATTATCACCATCTTTCTTTCTTACATACGATGAAACCAAAGGACAGACAGTGTAAATATATGTGTCAAGGTCACACAGGTAGGAAATGAAGGAACCTGAACTCAAATCCAGGCAGTTTAAAGGGCTGAAGTTTTCACTAGTACAGCATCTTAGGGAAATTACTGACATAGGCTACAATGAGAAAAAACTGTATCAGGCCATATGCCTGAGCAATATTGAAGTTTTCATATAAATTTTTTCTCCATACCAAGTTCAACAATCTTCATTGAAGGATTTATGCAGTCAAGGACTGATCTTTAGAGAAGCAAAAGAAACAAAAAAGCTACCCAAAAATGCTTAGCCTTAGGCTTATTAAAATCCCTCCATTTGATGACTATCAGAATACAAGCTCCTTCTCTTTATGAGATCGAACTGTTTTTATAGACTTAAATTCTAAGTTCTGTCAAATGTTTCCCCTAAAGCATACCATAGGTCTCAAATTACAGATTATGGGGCAGCAGATAGCAAAATGCTTTTTGTAGCAGATCAGAAAATTCAATGTTTGTGCTTTAAGCATGGAAGGTGATTGCTAGACTTCAGAAAAAAATGAAATTTGTCCCACAGTGTTTTGGTCGGGGGGTGGTGGGATATTATTATCTCAGCTGCAAAGGTGTTCAGTTGTGTAAACATTTAAGTCACTTACCTAGACTTACTCTCTCTGGCTAGGAGTCTAAACCAAATTCACAAAGATTTCTGAGACTGTCTTGGATTCTACATGCCATGCCTAAAAGCAAGTTTTAAAAATATAAACTGTACATATGTCCAGCACTAGGCTAAGCATTTGGGGAGATATAATAAACACAGATCTTCAAAATAAAACATCAGAAGAAATCATCTGTGGAAACAATGTAGGGACTGGTAGAAAGTTCTTAGAGCCAGACAAACTTGATTCACAAAGATGGTTTATAGTTTATCAACAACATGAACTTGTGTAAGTTGCATATGTACCTCCTAAACCCTTTCAATGAATTATAAAATGGGGAGGATCAATTCTACCCGGCAGAACCATTGTTCATTAAACATTCAGAATACTATCCAGCACAGGGTAAGTGTTCAATAAGTTTACAGAATTACTACTGTCTGCCCAACCCCCAAACTTTAGGCTGTAAAAAAATTACCTCAATTTTACAGAAATTAATGAGTAACCTGACAGAGTACCCATGGCCGAATTTGTCACATAGTAAGTTTACAATAAATTTTGATGAAGAGATAATATAGAATGTAAAACACACATCTGCCTCCTGGCGAATTGCTTTTTCTTTAAAAGATTCTCAAACTGTACCTCATGTTTACTGATCCTAAGTTACTTCTAGAAAGTTATTTCTTCTAGGTCTATCTCCAAATAGCAGTCAGAGTAACACCTGTTTATAACTTTTTTTCCTTATGCTAAAATTTCATTACAGTTCTTAATGGCATCACAAGACATCAGACCCTCCCCCATTTGTACATCTTTCTTCATAAAAGGGAAATCCTATTTGGGGGTAGATAAAGCCAGCATTGCAAAATGAAAATAATACTTACCAAATTTACCCATGACAAGGAAAAGAGACTTTAAAAAAGATATAACTGTTGCCCCTGTAATTCACAGAAAAAAGTCAGGAAAAGGAGAAGGACGGGGAAGGAGGGGGAAGAAGGGGAGGGGGAGGAAGAGGAGAAGGAGATGAGAAAACAAGTTTCCTAATATAAGGGTCCCAGCAAATTGTTTAAAGTAGAAAATGGTTACTATCTGCATAATGAAAATGAAAACTTAATGAACAGTTGGAAGACTAAAGTTCTTTCCTATGAGATTTAAGTCAATAACTCATTACTTGTCATTAGTGTTCCTTAAGAAAGGAATGCTGTTATTTACAATTCATGTTTTCAATGCAAAACCTGGGTGCAAGTGCAATTCACAGGAACTATGTGAATGAAACTATTAAAGTAATTAAATAAAAACACTTATTTCTGTCATCTTCTGATAGGAACAGTACTGGTTCCAGACCAGAAGAAAGGCTTCTGAAGATGTCATTTGGAATCTTTTCTAGGGGTCCATCAATACCACAATGATTGTTCTATTCATTTGGGAAGATAATTGCCCAAGGGTGTAGTGAGCAGCATCCCTTTTTGGAACTCAAAACCAGGAAACATGATTAGTCTTCCAGGAGTTCTTCATTGTAAGGTAAGAGAGATTTGCCTAGAAAATTCTCAGCCTCAGAAATCTACTCCGTATTACTGGAGATTATATTTTAGAGTAAATTAAGTAAGCTGGCATTCTGATTACATACACACTGCATTCCGTCTGCATGAGAGCAGCTGTTTTACCTTTTGCCAGGAGTTTGGCATCACCAACAGAACAAGAATGAGTATCAAGAGGCAGTGGCATATCAAGTCTTGCACAAGTAATAGTATCATGTGACATGGTCAATAGAGAAAGTGGTGTGCTGGGAAGGGGACTCCTTATAAGTCACATGCAAAAACAGATTAATAAGTAAATTATTTATGTTCCCAATACAAATAAGTATAGTATGTTTATGAATTCTATCTGCTTATATGTCCATATTTCTATCTTGTCTATTAAGTAAGAACCTACTCCTTCACTAAAAGATCTCAGAAAATAAGAATCATTCGTATTTCAGAACTCTAAAAAAAGAACTTGATTCTCTTCATTTTTATATGAGGTAGCTAGACTCACCAAATACCTTTAATCATTCCTATAATCCCAGCATAAGGTCTTAAATTACTAATTTTAAAAATCAGTCTCAAGGCTCAAGGTATTCTCATTAGATGTTATTGTTAGCACTTCTCTGTCTCTTCCTCTCTATATCCAATTATGTTGATCCTACCTCCTAAATATCTATAGAACCTAGTCCCTTGTCCTCATTCTAATCCCTACTCCATAAAGGATCATCCGCCCCTTAGATTAATGCAGAGAGCTCCTAAAAGTTCTTCCTGCTACTCTTCCCATTGCCCTGCAATCCATGCATGTTCCACATGGTTACCAGGGTCTATGACTTTGCATTTCTTCTTCTCTTTTTCTCTTGCTTTTTTCTTCTTTTTTCCTTCCTTTTTTAGAATCTGTTCATTTGTTTTTTTAAACAAATAACTTGTGATAAATTCAAACAATGTATACAATATAAAAAGGAAAGTTCTTTTTTCATCAAAAAAAGATGAAATTGTGTAATTTCAAGGTAGCCCACACTTCAAAGGTAGACACTGCAAACAGCTTGGTGTGGGTCTAACTGGGTCATACTAGACATGTTTACCTTCAACAGGCATTTTTTTTCACTTCATGATACAGCTAAGACATGTTTCAAATGAGTATATGTAAATTTACCTTAACTTTTTTATTTCTACCTAATTTTTTGTTGTATTGATTTACAAAAATTTATACATTCATTCTCTCATTGAGATACTACTATGTTGGTTTCAATTTTTTGTATTAAAAATAATGTCGAAAAAGTCATTGCAAATACATATTTTTGCACCAATGCTAGTATTGCTGAATTATAGATTCCTAAATCAAAGATAGCTTATATACATATCCAAGAAAAGACAGCTCCACCAAGCTGCATTTTTAATTTTGACAGATACTGTCAAGTAGCCAGGAACAGTGTTTTGAATTGTTTAGAGTGCTAATGATATTTTAATGTCTTCAAAAAATAAGGAGGTATCTCCTTATTACTTTAACTTATTCCTTTAATTATCACTGAGGCTGAGGCACATTTCACATATTAATTTGCCATTAATGTCTCTTCTTCTCATTTTTCTACTTTTTCCTTATTGTTACAAATGAGATGCTTACATATCATAGATAATAACACTTTATCCTAAGTGGTTTTCCCTCCCCTAATTCTGGAAAAGTAGGAGAAAAATCTTCTATTTTATTAATTCCATGCTTGATCATATAGCTGTTAATCATTTTAGATATTTCATCCTTTTCGTATTGATCCTAAATGTCACCTTTTCATAGACTAAGCTTCACTGATCTACTTAATTCAGAAATTTACTATTTGGGCTGAAAGCCTCATTTTCTCTTTAATAAATTGCATTGAGATTTTCATATAAATTCTGTTGTATTTTCAGATCAATGTGGGAGAACTGAGGTCTTTATAACATTGGTTCCAACAACAAGAAAATGTGTGTTTATAAAGTTATTCAGATTCAGTTTTGTTTTTCTTTTCATAAACAACTATGTGTATTTCAAGGTGTATTTCTATCACATTTTCACAGATGACTGTTGACCCAAAGGAAAACTACCAATTTTTGTATAATTATATGGTATCTGACCACCGTAATAAACTATCTTTTTATCATCTATGGAGATGATAATAATTTTTGCCTTTAATGTATTAATATAAGGAACTGCACTAATATATTTGCTAACATGGAAGGATTTTCAGCTAAAAACCCCTCCTTGATATGATATATCTGAAAACACTGCTAATTATACATCTATAGTCACAATAAGAAATGATCTCTAACAAGATCTCAAACTCAAATGTCTATGGGAACCAAGCAAGTGACATAAACTAGTACAGAGTTAGACTTAGGGAGTAGTAAGGGCTGCTATGAACTGAAAAATAGATGTCTGGTACTTAAAAACACATGCTCATTATATGTCTTTCAAGTAAAGACACCAAGAATAAATAAATAAGTGATAGCAGTATGTCTTGGTATGCGTTCTTTGCGCAAAAGGTATCTGTTCTCTGTTTTTCATTTATCCAGTGATCACATATTGAGCACTGATTTATCATGTGTATAGAATATCACGTTAGCTACTAAGGTGGTAACAGAATTGAATGAACATGATCTATTTCCTAGAGGAGCTTATAATATAATCAGAAATATATAACGAAAACTTTTATCAATTACCAGATGACTGTTACGTGTTATTCTAAGACTGTCTACACTTGATAACAAGCAAAAAAAAAAAAGAATCTGGGAATTGCCCACTGGATTATGTAGTAGATGAGGAGAGACTGTAAGAATTGACTTAATTTCTCCTCTACTGCCCTAGTTCCAATATGGAATGTAAATCATGGTGCCTTGCAATACATTATTTAAATGAGTTAACCAATGGTTATATAAAATTCACCTTAACAATTCAAAAGCAGTGGGGATAAATTTACTGATACATATGTTTTTGTGTGCATATGTGTGTGTGTGAGCATATGTGTGAATGGGATTAATGAACACTGAAAATATTTTCCAGTATCTCCTGAAGTGTAAAGAGTAAATTTACTTTTCTATGTGGAAAAACATTAAATATGAAGCCAAATTTTGCACCATATAATGTACTTAATATTTCTCCAGGCAGTATGTAATGTTCAAAGTTACTGGAATATTGTATGTTTTCAAACCTTAAATGTCACTTGGTATCTTTCTTTTAAAATCCTGCTAAAAGAAAAATTCAAATCAGTAAACAAATATTCCATAACCATTTCTCCTAATGCCTCCTGGAAGAGAGAATATATCCATTACTCAGCAACTCTCTATGCACATGGGTAGTAAAAACTTAGAAAACTAGTTTATACAGAGATTCTAGCTTCCTAACTCTCTCTTTCCCAAGAGTTTGACATGTAACATTTTAACTGGCTTACAAAATATTCCATGTTTAAAGTGCTTGCTGTTGTTACTGCTGTTATTGTATAGTTAAATTACCAACTCACATGATAAGTCAGAAATTAACATCCAGCTACTCCTAAAGTTACATTCTCCATTTTTTGAATACTTTAAAATACACTTTTCAAGTATTAGTCTGTTATTGTCTGATTAAACGTTAGATTAATTGAACAAATTATTATAGGAACACTTTCTTGAATAAGCCCTACTTTACATGCCCATGAGAAGAATCTATTATTTATGGTATTCGTTGTTGTTTGAATTCTACAAGTTTGATCAAAAGTAAATATAATATAAAAAGAGATATCAAGTATTATTGTATAACAAAATACTAGAGAAGAAAGGGAAAACTGATTTATATAGAATAATTTGAAAACGAATGGTTTAATGCCATTAGAACTTTTAAAAAGAAAAATGTTTGTTTCACTCATTTTAAAGATTTTGCTTTTACAGTTTCTTCTTCTATAAAAAAGTTTAAAGATGGCTTCCCTGAGTCACCCTGAATTTCTGCTATATCAATGTACCCTTGAGAAATTAAATGTTAACATCTGAAAATAGTGCTTTCTATACTCCAGAGGCTGAATGGCATTCAAGGCTCAATGATTAAAATCGTGGCCACAAATGGAAGATTTTTCTGCTAATATTAGTGCGGTTTCAACCATGTTATTAGCTGAACCAGAAATAATTCAGGGACACACTCCACAAGGAAATATGCCACTCTAAAATAGAGATAGAGTGAGACATCCTCATGAGTTGGCAGCACACAAAAAAAATGCATTTTATAATTTCATACCCTTATGCCTTCCTTCTATAATGAGTTGGGAAAACTAAAATAAATGAAAGCAGACAAGCTGTGCATGCTTCCTCTGATCCACTGCTGTAAACCTTCACATTACACTTTCTGTAATCAAGGAAGACTTCCTTCACCATCCCTAACTGGACATCCTTCCGTCACCATCCCTAACTGGACATCTAGAATGATGCTACAACCCATACTGGAAAGCAGAGGCTATCATCAATGGTGACAAGCACTACCACTTTCCCATTTCCAAGGCTAATAGGCCATTGACAACAGGCCACCGAACTGTCTTCAGGGAGGCAATGTGGGAACAGCTGACAGATTCAGAGAAATCTGATAGCTATTCCTGATTCTATTACTTACTAGCTATGCGATTCGACTTTGGACAAGTAATACAACTTCTGATTCTTTTTTCCTACTAGTAAAATAGTGACCATATTACTTACCTTAGAGGATTTATGTGAGGGTTAAATAAATGAACCATTCAAAATGCCCAACAGGTATAAGGTACTTAGTAGCTGCTCAGTACATATTAATTTTTCAATTTATTTTGTCTCCAGATAAGATTATTTTTCTCAAAATTAAAACAGATTTGTTTTTCTTATAAAAATAATCCATAGTAATTATAGAAAAACTAGAGACCACAGAAAATAATAAAGGGGAAAGTAATAAGCCATAACACACCACTTAGAAAAAGCCACTGTTAAAAAACTGGCATATAACCTAGCAGAAAACAAATATAAATGTAAACATTTATATAACCATACTGTATATGCTATTTTTTAACTTTTTAAATTTAAAACATATCCTAGATATCTTCTACATCATCATTTTAATGTCATTATTTTAAGTAACATATTCAATGTCCTCAGTTTTAGAAACCACTGATACTCTCTTATTGATTAATGTGTTTTTCTTCTGTAACATTTTTTTCCTTTTAATATGAATAACTTGGACAGTCACAGAAACATAGACAAGATGAAAAGGCAGAGGGCTATGTACTATATGCAGGAAAAAGATAAAATCCCAGAAAAACAACTAAATAAAGCGGAGATAGGCAACCTTCCAGAAAAAGTATTCAGAATAATAATAGTGAAGATGATCCAGGACCTTGGAAAAAGAATGGAGGCAAAGATCGAGAAGATGCAAGAAATCTTTAACAAAGACCTAGAAGAATTAAAGAACAAACAAACAAAGATGAACAATAAAATAACTGAAATGAAAACTACACTAGAAGGAATCAATAGCAGAATAACTGAGGCAGAAGAACGGATAAGTGACCTGGAAGACAGAATGGTGGAATTCACTGCTGTGGAACAGAATAAAGAATAAAGAATGAAAAGAAATGAGGACAGCCTAAGAGACCACTGGGACAACATTAAACGCAACAACATTCACATTATAGGGGTCCCAGAAGAAGAAGAGAAAGAGAAAGGACCAGAGAAAATATTTGAAGAGATTATAGTCAAAAATTCCCTAACATGGAAAAGGAATTAGCCACCCAAGTCCAGGAAGCGCAGTAAGTCCCATACAGGATAAACCCAAGGAGAAACATGCTGAGACACGTAATGATCAAACTGGCAAAAATTAAAGACAAAGAAAAATTATTGAAAGCAGCTAGGGAAAAATGACAAATAACATACAAGTGACCTCCCATAAGGTTAACAGCTGAATTCTCAGCAGAAACTCTACAAGCCAGAAAGGAGTGGTATAATATACTTAGAGTGATGAAAGGGAAGAACCTACAACCAACATTACTCTACCCGGCAAGGATCTCATTTGGATTTGATGGAGAAATCAAAAGCTTTACAGACAAGCAAAAGGTAAGAGAATTCAGCACCACCAAACCAGCTCTACAACAAATGCTAAAGGAACTTCTCTAAGTGGGAAACACAAGAGAAGGAAAGGACCTACAAAAACAAACCCAAAATAATTAAGAAAATGGTCACAGGAACATACATATCGATAGTTACCTTAAACGTGAATGGATTAAATGCTCCAACCAAGAGACACAGGCTGGCTGAAGAGATACAAAAACAAGACCCATATATATGCTGTCTACAAGAGACCCACTTCACACCTAAGGACACATACAGACTGAAAGTGAGGGGATGGAAAAAGATATTCCATGCAAATGGAAATTAAAGGAAAGCTGAAGTAGCTATACTCATATCAGATAAAATAGACTTTAGGGCTTCCCTGGTGGCGCAGTGGTTGAGAGTCCGCCTGCCGATGCAGTGGACATGGGTTCATGCCCCGGTCTGGGAAGATACCACATGCCACAGAGCAGTTGCACCCGTGAGCCATGGCCACTAAGCCTGCGCGTCTGGAGCCTGTGCTCGCAACAGGAGAGGCCCGTGTACCGCCAAAAAAAAAAAAATAGACTTTAAAATAAAGAATATTACAAGAGACAAGGAAGGACACTATATAATGATCAAGGGATCAACCCAAGAAGAAGATATAACAATTATAAATATATATGCTCCCAACATAGGAGCACCTCAATACATAAGGCAACTGCTAACAGCTATAAAAGAGGAAACTGACAGTAACACAATAATAGTGGGGGACTTTAACACCTCACTTACACCAATGTACAGGTCATCCAAAATGAAAATAAATAAGGAAACAGAAGCTTTAAATGACAAAATAGACCGGATAGATTTAATTGATATTTATAGGACACTGCATCCAAAAACAGCAGTATACACTTTCTTCTCAAGTGCACATGGAACATTCTCCAGGATATATCACACCTTGCGTCACAAATCAAGCCTCACTAAATTTAAGAAAATTGAAATCATATCAGGCATCTTTTCTGACCACAACGCTATGAGATTAGAAATGAATTAGAGGGAAAAAAACGTAAAAAACACAAACACATGAAGGCTAAACAATATGTTACTAAATAACCAAGACGTCACTGAAGAAATCAAAGAGGAAAGCAAAAAATACCTAGAGACAAATGACAATGAAAATATGACGATCCAAAACCTATGGGATGCAGAAAAGCAGTTCTAAGAGGGAAGTTTATAGCTATACAAGCCTACCTTAAGAAACAAGAAAAATCCCAAGTAAACAATCTAACCTTACACCTAAAGGAACTAGAGAAAGAAGAACAAACAAAACCCAAAGTTAGCAGAAGGAAAGAAATCATAAAGATCAGAACAGAAATAAATGAAATAGAAACAAAGAAAACAATAGCAAAGATCAATAAAACTAAAAGCTGGTTCTTTGAGAAGATAAAAAAAAATTGATAAACCATTGGACAGACTCATCAGGAAAAAAAGGGAGAAGACTCAAATCAATACCATTAGAAATGAAAAAGGAGAAGTAACAACTGAAACTGCAGAAATACAAAGTGTCATAAGAGATTACTACAAGCAACTATATGCCAATAAAATGGACAACCTGGAAGAAATGGACAAATTCTTAGAAAGGTAAAATCTTCCAAGACTGAACCAGGAAGAAACAGAAAATATGAACAGACCAATCACAAGTAATGAAATTGAAACTGTGATTAAAAATCTTCCACAAACAAAAGTCCAGGACCAGATGGCTTCACAGTCGAATTCTATCAAACATTTAGAGAAGAGCTAACACCCATCCTTCTCAAACTCTTCCAAAAAATTGCAGAGGAACACTCACAAACTCATTCTATAAGGGCACCATCACCTTGATACCAAAACCAGACAAAGATACTACAAAAAAAGAAAATTACAGACCAATATCACTCATGAATATAGATGCAAAAATTCTCAATAAAATACTAGCAAACAGAATCCAACAACACATTAAAAGGATCATACACCACAATCAAGTGGGATTTATCCCAGGAATGCAAGGATTCTTCAATATATGCAAATCAATCAATGTGATGCACCATATTAACAAATTGAAGAAAAAAAACCATATGATCATCTCAGTAGATGCAGAAAAAGCTTCTGACAAAATTCAACACCCATTTATGATAAAAACTCTCCAGAAAGTGGGCACAGAGGGATCCTACCTCAACATAATAAAGGCCATATACAACAAACCCACAGCAAACATCACTCTCAAGGGTGAAAAACTGAAAGCATTTCCTCTAAGATCAGGAAAATGACAAGGATGTCCACTCTCACCACTATTATTCAACATAGTTTTGGAAGTCCTAGCCAGGGCAATCAGAGAAGAAAAGGAAATAAAAGGAATACAAATTGGAAAAGAAGAAGTAAAGCTGTCACTGTTTGCAGATGACATGATACTATATATAGACAATCCTAAAAATGCCACCAGAAAACTACTACAGCTAATCAATGAATTTGGTAAAGCTGCAGGATACAAAATTAATGCACAGAAATCGCTTGCATTCCTATACACTAATGATGCAATATCTGAAAGAGAAATTATGGAAACACTCACATTTACCATCGCAACAAAAAGAATAAAATTCCTAGGAATAAACCTACCTAGGGAGACAAAAGACCTGTATGCAGAAAATTATAAGACACTGATGTAAGAAATTTAAGATGATACCAACAGATGGAGAGATATACCGTGTTCTTGGATTGGAAGAATCAATATTGTGAAAATGACTCTACTACCCAAAGCAATCTACAGATTCAATGCAATCCCTTTCAAAATACCAATGGCATTTTTTACGGAACTAGAACAAATCATCTTAAAATTTGTATGGAGACACAAAAGACCCCGAATAGCCAAAGCAGTCTTGAAGGAAAAAAACGGAGCTGGAGGAATCAGACTCCCTGATTTCAGACTATAATACAAAGCTACAGTCATCAAGACAGTATGGTACTGGCAGAAAAACAGAAACATAGATCAATGGTACAAGATAGAAAGCCCAGAGATAAACCCATTCACCTATGGTCAACTAATCTATGAGAAAGGAGGCAAAGATATACAATGGAGAAAAGACAGTCTCTCAATAAGTGGTGCTGGGAAAACTGGACAGCTACATGTAAAAGAATGAAATGAGAACACTCCCTAACACCATACACAAAAATAAACTCAAAATGGAGTAGAGACCTAAATGTAAGACCGGGCACTATAAAACTCTTAGAGGAAAACACAGGAAGAGTACTCTTTGACATAAATCACAGCAGGGTCTTTTATGATCCACCTCCCAGAGTAATGGAAATAGAAACAAAGATAAACAATTGGGACCTAATGAAACTTAAAAGCTTTTGCACAGCACAGGAAACCATAAACAAGATGAAAAGACAACCCTCAGTATGGAAGAAAATATTTGCAAATGAAACATCAGACAAAGGATTAATCTCTAAAATTTACAAGCAGGTCATGCAGCTCAATATCAAAAAAACAAACAACCCAATCCAAAAATGGGCAGAAGACCTAAATAGACATTTCTCCAAAGAAGATATACAGATTGCCAACAAACACATGAAAGGATACTCAACATCACTGATCATTAGAGAAATGCAAATCAAAACTACAATGAGATATCATCTCACACCAGTCAGAATGGCCATCATCAAAAAATCTAGAAACAATAAATGCTGGAGAGGGTGTGGAGAAAAGCGAACCCTCTTGCACTGTTGGTGGGAATGTAAATTGATACAGCCACTGTGGAGAACAGTATGGAGGTTCCTTAAAAAACTACTAATAGAACTACCATATGACACAGCAATCCCACTACTGGGCATATACCCTGAGAAAACCATAATTCAAAAAGAGTCATGTACCAAAATGTTCACTGCAGCTCTATTTACAATATCCTGGAGATGGAAACAACCTAAGTGTCCATCATCGGATGAATGGATATAGAAGATGTGGCCCACATATACAATGGAATATTACTCAGCCATAAAAAGAAACGAAATTGAGTTATTTGTAATGAGGTGGATAGACCTAGAGTCTGTCATACAGAGTGAAGTAAGTCAGAAAGAGAAAGACAAATACCGTATGCTAACACATATATGGAATTTAAGAAAAATAAAAAATGTCGTGAAGAACCTAGGGGTAAGACAGGAATAAAGACAAAAACCTACTAGAGAATGGACTTGAGGATATGGGAAGGGGGAAGGGTAAGCTGTGACAAAGCGAGAGAGAGGCATGGACATATATACACTACCAAAGGTAAGGTAGATAGCTAGTGGGAAGCAGCTGCATAGCACAGGGAGATCAGCTCAGTGCTTTGTGACTGCCTGGAGGGGTGGGATAGGGAGGGTGAGAGGGAGGGAGACACAAGAGGGAAGAGATATGGGAACATATGTATATGTATAACTGATTCACTTTGTTATAAAGCAGAAACTAACACACCATTGTAAAGCAATTATACTCCAATAAAGATGTTTAAAAAAAAAAAGACACATGCACCCCAATGTTCTTTGCAGCACTATTTACAATAGCCAGGTCATCGATGAAACCTAGATGCCCATCGACAGACAAATGGATAAAGAAGATGTGGTACATATATACAATGGAATATTACTCAGCCATAGAAAGGAATGAAATTAAGTCATTTGTTGAGACGTGGATGGATCTAAAGACTGTCATACAGAATGAAGTAAGTCAGAAAGAGAAAAACAAATATCGTATATTAACGCATGTATGTGGAACCTAGAAAGCTCGTACAGATGAACCGGTTTTCAGGGCAGAAGTTGAGACACAGATGTAGAGAACAAACGTATGGACACCAAGAAGGGAAAACCACGGTGGGGTGGGGATGGTGGTGTGCTGAATTGGGCGACTGGGATTGACATGTATACACTGATGTGTATAAAACTGATGACTAATAAGAACCTGCAGTATAAAAAAACAAAGATACAAACAAACAAACGAAACAACTAATACTAAACTTTCTTTGGGATATTTGTATGTAAATATGTTAATATAAATGTTTCAGACATTACATGAAATTTCTAAAAACCTTATATGTTCTGGTATAATGCTGTAAGTCATAATTCTAGTTATTACTTTAAAATGTATATCTCAGAAATAACTAAATTTCCTTGTCAATTGCATTATTATGAACTTTCATCAAATCTTTAACCACGGTCATTGTTAAGTCTTTTGTCATTTACAGACAGTTCTGGGTGTACTCTGATGCTTTTGCAAAAATGTTCCTATAAAAGGGTTTCATCTTCAAGGAATTCATGGAAAAGACTCTGACAAGTACAGGTTTCTGTTAACTGACTACACTGCTGAACTGAATGAATAAGCATTTTCAGAACTCTAATGGAAAACTGATGAATTCATAAAAGTGCTAACAAAAGATCAAGATGAAAAAAAAATTAATTACATGGGACTGAGTGAACTGATGAGGATGACTATAATTTTTGTGACTTTCTGTTTGAATAAAAAAAAAATCCCACAAGGACTCAGAGGCAAAAAATATACAAATCAGTTTTCACTGCAGAGTAAAGGAGCTGTTACAGTGGAGGATTACTGGACTGAATGTCAATATTATGACATAGTATGAGTGTGTTTCGTGTTTGGTAATTGCAATCATTGTTGCTTTTGTTGTGGTCATCCATTTACAAAGCTTGGTGTCAGTTTATTTATCTCTTGTAAAAATAAAATACAGTGTGTGTGTGTGTGTGTGTGTGTGTGTGTGTGTGTGAGAGAGAAAAAGCTACAAATATACCTTGAAATACATTTTTAGATGTATCCAACATTATAAAATAAAATGTTTTCATTAACATTCAAAAAAGTATGAATAACTTTGCAAGGAGCATTCTTAAATATTTCCTTTTTATACACTTGGCAAAATATTTCCTTAGGGAGTACTTTATATCTATTATTATTATTTGATATAACTATTACATAATAATAGCTGTATTCTCCATAAGTCTCATGCCCCCTCAGCTGCCTTTAGAAGTGAATTTTAAAAGTACCATTTAAAAAGTGAATAACCCAACAATATCCAACATTTGAGGGGAGATGCCCCCAAGGTGGAAGTTTTGAATCTTATGTATGAAATATTTAGAAACTGAGTTCAAAGTTATTGAACCTACCAAGATGAGTTCTAACTCAATGAGTTCTAACTCTATTATGTTTTAGATTTTAAAAATTTACTTCAAGCTCAAAGATGATTTTTCCGTATGATTATATCCCTTCTTTAAGTGCATACGGCAGCAGGGAATCTTAGCAATAGTTCACTCAGCATCTGGAAAACCTCTCCCAAGCCCTGAATGTTGAGGCTTGCGAGAGGACTAAACCTGAAGGACACAGCCCCAGGTAAGGTGATGGTCATTAGCACTGACCAGGTAGAAAGCACCATTGAGTCTCAAGGCATTAAGACTGCTAAGGTGTTCTATCTGAGAGGCAGAATCTAACGTGAACTCAGCAGGGCATAATCACACGATTCCATAGGAACTCAAGTTTAACTGTACTGCCTTTTTCCTTTTTAAACAATGACTAGAATTTCCCAGTGAGCCTGTGCTGAAGGCAGCCAGTCTTTGATGCTAATGAAGACCTGTGAAGCCTAGAGTATGAGACAGCATAATCAAGACAATAATACTAACACAGTAGTGTCTTCACAAAATCCCTTTGTCCCCTCAAAGCTGAACTCGTTCTACGCATCGCACAAGCTGAGTTTATTACAACCTTTCTACTTGATAGAGGGGACAGAGGGCTCATGCAAGGTCACTTACGTCATTCCCTGTCCAGCGAGGCTGCTGGACTGTCCTCAAACTGATCTTGACTCGCAAAGCCTTCCATGATTCTGCCTCTTTTCTTGGAGTGACGCCACCCCTGGCCTATAATCACTTTGGGTGAAAATTTTCTTTGCTTGGGTCTCTTGGTCAAATTCAAGATTATTTAAACATTTCTTAACTGTCTTCAATGTGATATACTGGGATGTGTTTTAGAGAAACATTTGGAAATAAAGAGGGCAAACATAGCTTATTTTCTTTGAAAAGCTACTGAATAGTAGTACAGCCATGAAAATACTACTTTCTTGCATATGGGAAATACTGATTTGACCACGAAATTTAGAAGGCTCTGCATGGATCTTTGAGCATGTTTTTGTCATACAACAGACACAAAGGATAAAAATATAGAAAGAGAAAGGTGACTGAAATGGATGCCTTAAAATATATCATAGCTGGTCCTTATAAGCATTCAAATAGCAAAGAGTATGTGCCATATAAATGTATTACGTTAACTTTCCTTGGTATCCTTTGAAGAATCACTGCTCTTTCTTTAACAAGGAATTAAGACAGATTAAAATTAGTTTTATTTCATTTCTTCTAGCCACACTTAGAGTAGCACCAATGCCAATGCATTTTTTAAATAAACTAAGAACCAAAATGTCATATTCCTTTATCTCTATTGGCTCTCATATTCCGGAGCTATAAGAACCTTAAATTTTGGTTGGAAAACTATTAAAGGTCACTCACCCGATCAAAGACAGTAATCCACTAGATTCTACTTGCAGGCACCTGTTTCAAAGTCTGTGCATCAATCCCTTTTTCCAATACTAGCTCATCAATCACTATTTTAAAAATAATTCAAAAAACAGGAAAATAAGAATCAGTAATCTTATTTAAGAGAGAAAGCATGCATCACTTTCTGAGGCCCAAATTATAAGCCACAATAGGTGGCAAACATGAGGAGAACAGAATCTCATTTTGAAAACAGTGAAAGAATTTAGTAAGTTTTTTTTGTTGGTTTTTTTTTTTCCTGAAATTGAATTACATTAGGAGCCTGTACAGTGTGGCCTTAGACTGACAGTCAGAGTGACCTTGAGCAAATTATTCTCATTGGGGCTCATTTCTTCATCTGTACAATAAGAGGAATAAACTAGACTATTTAATCCTCTCTGGGCCCTTGTAAAGTGTGAATGTTCATGACCTTCCTCCAAAACATTCAAGAGTTCAACATTTCAATGTGTAGTTGAAATGTGTAAAATATATGCAGTGTAACTTTAAATAATGGAATTATCATCCCCTCTCGAGGTATTACCAATACCATGACTTTTAATGACTCCTTAGCATTTTGAAAATAATTGACTAAACAAAATACAACATAAATAAACAATATAACAAAACAATAATAAAGATATAACAAAAACAAATATAACAATAATTTTTTTCTACTAATATGAGAACCATCTGGCAAATATTTTCAAGCCATTTATTACAATGACCACCAGATAGATTAGATAAAAGAGAAGCATAAAAAGCCCAAGTATTTAGTCTTCATCCTGGGGTGGGGGAAGGGAAAGACAAAGGTTGGTGAACATGAATTGTTCACTCACTAATTGTTTTGCTTATCTCTATTAATAAATTTTTTAAGAAAATACTATATTTTGTTGCTCTTCACACTCTATGATGAGGAAAATTGATTTCATGGTTCAAATATCAAGGCTACTGGCTACGAGAGCAATGAAAAAAGGTCATTCAAAAATAAAACAAGACAAGTAGTACAAAGTCCCCAAGGGTGGAAATCTGTAGATCTTGTGGATGCAGATTTTTAGAATTTAAATATGCAAATTCTCTCAGAGTTCATTTCCTAAGGTGAGTTTTATCATTCTAAGTATAACATTGCTTGAGTGATACAGAGGAAAGCAGTGGGGAGGTTTGAGACTAAATACCCAGGCTACTACTTACTTGCTGTGTGTCATTAATTAAATAAACTAAGTACTTCTATTTTTTCTGTGCCAGTTTCTGGCCTTTGTGTGTTTGGTTATTGTTTTTCTTTTCCTTTTTTTCCCCCATATATAAAAAAAGGGGCTAGACTGAAAGACCTTAAAGTCAATATGGACTAATGAACAGAACATGGGCTTAGGGATCTGGCAAATGGGGCTCCATTTGTACAGTGGATATCATACAATTGTTGTGGGGATTAACTACTAAATGTATATAAAGTGACTACCATTTTGGGTAACCCTTAATGGGAAGTTGGTGAATGGACTTTTGGGTTTACTTGTTTTTTATTGCTACTGTTGTTGCCTTTGATCTGTTTTCCTTTCCCATCTCTCTTACTTTGTAACTCCTCTTTGAATGATATCCAACCACTAGCATGGGTCTCCCTTAAGCCTTTAATAACTAAAGGCTCATATGTACAATATTCTCTCAACGGTAAAAGTAAAAATTCATATAATTTAAGGGAGATTATTGATCAGTGATTTCTACTTCAGGTTTTATGCTATTAAAAGATGTCTCCAAACATGTCAAGTAGGTTCATAAAATTTCCCCAAATATTTTAATCTCAAATTATTTTTAATCAAGTTTTTCCCAATATATTTATTTTAAAATGGGCTTATATCATCTAATACATAGACTGTTTTAAATAATAAATAAATTTTCAGTACTTAGTGAAACCCCTTAAAAGGTATGGAATAAGTGGTCATATAAAGAAAATATACATTAAAATCACATTGGCCAAATTATAAAACCACCTTAAAGAGGAAAACACAAAAAGCTATACACATAAATGAGATCTGCTTTCTAAAAGAAGTCTGAATTTCTTTTTAAAAATCTGTGTGTCAAGTTGTTGTTACAAAAAAAAAAAAAGTGTCGTGAGTGGTATTCAAAGGATGAGAAAATAATTGGCCGTTAGCAAGGTGGAATTAATTAATTATAATTAATTTAAACCACAGATCTTTAAACAAACAGTTGTGATTTTCCATTATCCATTTTAAATTGCAGTGGCCTTCTGAGTGTTTTATTTTCTAAAATGTTGAACTATGTAACTTTTCCTTTTGACAATTTAAAAGATAGCAACCTAATTAAGCTTTTATTTTTCAATGTTAATGGCACAATTTTAGAGACTTATCAGCTAAAGTGTTTCATCTTAAGTTACTGCTACACATCCAATATTACACAGATATCAAGTGTATCTAAATCAAAATATAAAATAAGGTGAAAAAATAGAGTTGTCTTTTTGGTACGATGAGCTCCACTAGAATAATGAGATACATTTATTCCAGTGTAAATGATGATAAACAAAAGTATATAGATTGTGTAAAATATCAGTACTTTCATTATTTAATATATTCACCATAAGAGAGACAAGTAGTTTATTAGAATAAATATGGAATGTATACATGTATGTGCAAATGAATGAACTGTATGATCTACAAATCAAAAGTTATCTTGAACATGAACATGAGATTAAAATCGATTTCTAACTTCTGGTTCTAGTTATGAGGACTAATGGGTATTACACTTAAATTGCCATATCTCAGGTTCTTCCTCCCTTTACTGCCTGCTGTAAACAACTATAAAATCAGACATAATATGAAGCAACTCCGTTCAAGTACTGGACATCAGATCAGCACAGGGCTGCAATCCTTGGAAGAAAGGAAACATAGGAAGTAAGATTCATAAGCTCCATAACCTCTTGCTTGGAAGCACTGTCCAAAGCACAGCAATGGGAAGTGTCTGGTAAGTAAAAGAAATGTATCTGGGGATCTGTGAGCTAAATGGGAATTCAATAAGACAGTAATTACAGGCATTGGACTTTCAATGAGACAGAGAACGAAGACTTTCAGAGGGAAACTCTAGTTGAGATTCAAAGAAGCCATTCCTTAGGAGTCCAACTACTCTAGCCCCTCCCCCCTCCCCCCACCAAAAAAATAAAAAGCCTAAAAATCAGCCTCAACAAGAGCAAACTAACCTACAACTAATTACCTATCAGAACACTCAACAAAATTTAAATGAAAACAAAATCTAAACTATTGACAATGTAGCCTTTAAAAAAAAAAGTTCAACATGAATTCAAATATTACTAGACTAGGGGGAAGAGGAAAATGACTGATAAACAGGAGAAAAAATAGTCAGTGAGAGAAGACCCAGGGTTCTTTTTTTGCGGGGGGAGGTATTCTAGTATTCTTAGATAAGGACTTTAAAACAGCTTTCATAAATATTTTCATGGATTCAAAGGAAAAGATGTATATAAAAAAGAAATAGATGGGAAATCTCAGCACATATATAAAAAATATTTTATTAAAATCAATTAGAAGTTCTGGAATTGAAAAAGAAAAGAAAAAATGTAACTGAAATATTGTCAATAAATTAAAAATATGGCAGGAAGAATTTTTTAAAAAGAAAAAAAAAGCAAATGGGACAAACAGATCTGAAATAGCAATATGGTTGATTTAAGCCCCCAAACAGCTCAATAATTATATTGAATGTTGGTATAAATAGACCAGACACTCCATTCATACAGAGACTGTTGAATTGGATAAGAAGGAAAGACTCAATTATATCTCACAAGAGATATATTTTGAATATAAAGGTCCAGAGAGATGTAAAATTATATATGTGTGTGTGTGTATATATATATATATATATATATACATATATATATATATATATATAATACACACACACAATTCTAAAACTAAAAATAGGAAAACTAGAGAGGCTAGTTAAAAATTGACAAATTAGACTTCTAGATAAGAAATGTAACTAAACATAAACAGAGAATGTCACACTGGTAAAAGCATCAATTCATCAAAAGACAACATGAGATGTGTATGCACCTGACTGTAGAGCTTTGAAATACATGAAGCAAAAACTGATAGATCTAAAGGGAAAAAGACTAATCCATAACTATGGTTGGAAATGTTAACAACCTTCTCTTAGTAACTGATAGATAAAGTAGACCAAAAAATCAAGAAGGACACTGATGATGTGAATGAACAAACAAGATAACCTAATTAATATTTATAGAATACTACACCCAGACAGAAGAATATACATAATTTTCTAATGCACATGGAATATTTACTAAGGTAAATTATATGTCAGGGCATTTAATGTCTCAAAAATATATAAGAATTAATGTTATGTTTGTGTGTGTGTGTGTGTCTGGTGTATTCTCTGATAACAACAGAATAAAATTAGATTCCAATAACAAGAGCAACAACACAACCTTGGAAAAACACACAGCATTTAGAAATTAAACAAAATACTTTTAAATACCTCATGGATTGTGTAAGTGAATCCATGGGATATTAAAATATCTTAAATTGAATGATAACCAAAAACAGAACATTTCAAAATTTCTGGGATGCACCCAAAACAGTGTTTATAGAGAAATTCATAGCCTTGTATATGGTTATATTTGAAAAAAAGACAGGTTTAAATATAATGATCTAAGATTTACCTTGAGGAATTATCAAAACAAGTGCAAATCAAACACAAGGTATAAAGATGGAAATAATAAATATAAGAGAAGGAAACTGTAAGGTGGAAAACAGTTAAAAATTAGTTAGACCAAAAGCAGATTCTTTGAAAATGTCAAAGACATTGATAAACTCTTATTCACATTGATGAAGGGGAGGGAGAGAGAAAAGATGAGAGAGAGAGAGAGAATACACACTACCAATACCTGGAATGCAAAAGGAAATATCACTAAAAAGCCTCAAGGCATTAAAAGAAAAATAAGGAAATATTATGGCCTTTATGTGTATACATTTTCCAAATTAGTTGAAGGGTAGCAAATTCATTTACAAAGACAACTCACAAAAATGATACTCGAGTAAAGAGTGAATATAAACTGCCCAATAACTATAAAATAAAAATAATTCCTAATGAAAAATTTTGCACATAAAGAAGCCCTATAATCCCAGGTAGCTTCACTAGTGAGTGTTATCAAATTTAAAGAAGAAATGTTATTAATTTTATATACATAACTTCAAAAAATAGGTGAAGATTAAACATTCCCAAGTCTTATCTTGAAGCCAGTATAACCCTAATACCAACACCTGCAAAGGACATTACAAGAAAAGTATACACCTATATTCCACATGAATATAGGCACACAAATCTTTAACAAAATGTTAGCAAATAAAACCTAGTAATACATTAAAAGTGTAATACAGCATGATCAAAAGGAGTTTATCCTAGGCATGTCAACATGCTTTAGTATTTTAAAATCAATTCATATATTTCTCTACTCATTAACCAAGTGGACAAGAAAAATAACATGATCATATGACTAGGTTCATAAAAGTAGGTTCATGAGTAGGTTCAAAAAGCATGTTGTAAAACTCAATACCAATTTGTGATTTTAAAAAAACCACAGCAATTAGACATAGACAGGAACTTTCTTACTCTAATAAAAGACATCTCTGAAAAATCTGCAGATAATATCATATTTAATATTCAGAAACTTATTTCCTCCTAAGATCAGAAATAAAGCTAGGATCTCTGCTATCATCACTTCTACATCTATCAAATATTGTACTGGAAATCGAAGCCACTGTAATATCTTAGTTAAGTAAATAAAATAAAAGGGATTAAAAAGGAAGGCATAAAACTGTCTGTGTTCACAGACGACATGACTATGTACATAGGAAATCCTAAAGAACCCACAAGCAAAAGTACTAAGTTTGATAAGGGAATTTAGGAAGCTCACAGAAGGCAAGGTTAACGATAGGACAACTGTAAAATAAATTAACTCATACCATTTATAAAAACATCAAAAACGCAAAATACTTGGGGACCATTTTAACAAACCATGTGCAATACCTCTACACAAACATTCATGAGATAAATTAGAGAAAACCAAAATAAATTAAGAAATACATCATGCTCATGGAATGGAAGACAAAATATTCTTAAGTTGTCAATTCTCCCCAAATTGATATGTAAATTCAATGCAATCAAAATAAATCTTCCAGCAGGGCTTTTTTTTTTCAGAAATTGATAACTTTATTCCACAATTTATATGAACTTGCAAAGGACCTAGAAAACCAAAACAATTACAAAAAAGAAGAACCAAGTTAGAGGACCTGCATGATCTGATTTCAAGTCCTACTCTAAAGCAGGGATGAGCAAACTATTGCCCACAGGCTGGCTGCTTGTTTTTGTAAATAAAGTTTTAGTGGAACACAGAAACAGCCATTCACTTACATATTATTTGTGGCTGCTATCATTTTACATCAGAGCCAAGTCATTTTAAGAGAGACCTTATGGCCTGCAAACCCAAAACACTTACTGTTTTCCTCTTTTAGAAAAAGTTTATCAACCCCTGATGTAAAGCTACAGTAATCAAGATGGTGATACCAGCATGAGACAAAGTGAGCAATGGAACAGACTAGAATCCAGCAAGGGACTCACACATATTCTAATTTTTGTCAAAGACACTAAAGCAATATAGTGAAAAAGGGTCACTTTTTTAAACAAATAATATTGGAAAACTTGTTATCCATAAAAAAGAACCTCAATTTCCTATCTCAATCCACAGAGAAAAATTAATTCAAATTGGATCATAGACTTAAACATAAAAGTAACAACTACAAAGCTCCCTGAAGAAAACATAGGAGAATATTTTATAACCTTTAGATAGTCAAAGATTTTTTGAACAGAGCACAGAAAGTATTAATTAGGTAAGAAAACAGTGCTAAAGTGAACTCCAAAAAAAATTAAAACTTCTGCTTATAAAAAGTTGTTAATCCCAAACTGAGGCATATTCCAAAAAATAAATGACCAGAACCTAAAAAATTTCTGAGGTCCTGAAAGACAAGGAAAGCCCAAGAAACTATCACACATTGTTGGAGACTAAGGAGACATGAAAACTAAATGTAATGTGGTATCCTAGAATGCATTCCGGACCGGAATAAGGACATCAGTGGAAAAACTGGGGAAATCTGCATAAAGACTGTAGGTTATTTAATAGTATTGTACCAATGTTAATTTCTTAGTTTTGAAAAATGTTACATAAGATGTTAACATTAGAGGAAGCTAGATGAAGGGTATTTGGGAACTCTCTGGACTCTCTTTGAAACTCCTCTGTAAATCTAAAATTATGCTGAAATAAAACTACTGAGAGGAAAAAAATGCTGCTATGAAAATGAACAGACAAGTCACAGACCAGGAGAAAAAAAGAAAAAAAATATATATATATACATTCACATATAGATGTATATATATCGTGTAAGGGACTATAAGCAGAATGTGTACATAACTGATTCAGTTATAAAACAAACAAGCCAATTAAAAATGAACAAAAAACTAAAACAGACACTTCACAAAAGAAGCTATGCAAACCGGTCAATAAGCATATGAAAGATTGCTCCATAGCATTAGTCATCAGAGAAAATGCAAATTAAAACTACAGTGAGATACCACTACACCCCCACTAGAACGGCTAAATTTATAAAGAACAACACCAACAGTTGGCAAGGATGTAGAGCAAACCAAATTTTCATACACTGCTGGTGGGAGTGTAAAGTGAAATGACCACTTTGGAGAATAGTTTGGCAGTCTCTTGTAAAGTTAAACATAACTACACAAAAACTCTCTAATCCCACTTAGTACTGGCTATTTATCCAAGATAAATGGAAACTTATCTACACAAAATGACTTGAACAAAAATGTGCAAAGACTGTTTTAAGCGAAAAACTGTTTTAATACTAGCTATTAAATAAAAGCAGATTCTTTTTTCTATCACGAAATGCCTACTCTGTCATAGGCACTGTGCTAAGAGCTTTAGAGATAAAAAACTTATTTAACCCTCACAGAAGCACTACATAGCTACATAGGTTGCCTATTAATTCATTTATTCCACAAATATTTAAGAACTTACAGTGTGTCAAGCAATGCTCTCGCACATAACAAACTGCATGTCGATTTCCCTGTTTCCATAAAGCTTGCACCCTGGACGGGGAGAGGGCTGATAGATAAATTAAGACAATGTTGACATGGGTAACAATGTTGTCCTCATTTTACAGATGAGGCTTGAGAGATAGAGGCTGGGATTTTGATCCAATGTCTCTGACCCCAAATGTAGAACCCTGACCACAACACTATCGTACCAAAAAGAATACCACATTACATTTCTTGTCTCTCAAGATGACATCGCTCCTCTCAAGTTGACACTTTAGCAAGTAGACAGACATTAAAACAAACTTAAGTAAGTAACTTTTAACTAAATTTATAAAAAGGAAGATAAACGGTCCAGGTTTCTGAACAGAAAATAGGACCAAGTCTGTGATTTCCATGAAGAAGAGGCAACAACAAAGAGACCTGGGAATACAGTAAGTAGATAAAGAGATAAGTACACAGTATCTGGCCCCAGCACCAATTCAGAACAGGGTAGGCCAAATTATTCTCCTCGGCTATTCTTATTTGGTTTCACACATCATATTTATGGTACATGGCCCTAGAATCATCAAGTTTTTGCTAATATAATAAAAACAAGGCAGGTAAATCTGTAAACCACCATTGTATAATTAAGGTAGAGTGAATTTGCCAGACTAACCTAATTTTCTCTAAGCTATTCTCTCTCCGGAGAGGCTTTGTGGCTCCTTTTTAAAGCAGCAGTACTTAACTCCATTACAGAAAGCTATATAAAGAAATGAGGCAACACTACATAAGCGGAGTGCTAGATCGCTCTTATTTCATTCACTTTGCATTAAGTCTCAAAAAAATAGATGTAAAACATGCCATGGACAATTCACTCTTTGATTAAAGTACCTCAACAACTAATAAATATCAGATACAAAATACATTAAATATGATTAGCTAAGGGAACTTCAGTGATTTTCATCCACCCCAATGTCTTGCAAGAGAAAATAGCTTCCCAGTAATATGCCTACCACACCTTCTTACTGTGTACACTATAGGTTAGCAATGCCAATCCACGTGTACATCCCTGAATATCACACTCTTGTTTTATTACCTTGCAAATTGGGCATGTGCTGTTTCTTTTCCCTCAACAGCCTGTTTCATTTATTACTGGAGTAAAACCAGCTCAGGCATCACATTCTCTGAAAAGTCTTCTCTGACATGCTCACCGTATCCTTAGGATCAGTTCTATCTTACACACATCCAGGCTGATTACTGCACTCAGCACTGTTATTTATTTACATGTCTACCCTTTTGACTCTTCCTCATAAATATTTCTCAACCCTCTCTTCATACCACCTCCTCCCATGAATCACACTAAAGATATTATACTCAGTGTGATATACAGACTGACCAATGAGAACAAACACTGGCCTTCTACAACCAGTACACAGTGCATAAATATGAAACTTTCCACCATACCCCATTGCCACTGTCCTAGGGAAGGCCACCGTCATTTCTGCTTAGCCACTTGCATTACTTCCTAAAGGCCTCCCTGCCTCTAAAGTCGCCCGCTTGAGTTCCCTCTTCACACTGTGACTAGCATAATCTTTCTATAGAGCTAATTCTGATTACTCTTCTAAGATTCAGCTTGGCTTTCACTTTCTCAGAAAATTATTTTTCAAATCCAAAATATAAGGTTCTCTCACTCTTTAAAAACTTTTATTATATAGTATTTGTGAATTTTAATTATTTAAGCCCGGATTTCCACTACAGTCTCAAGGACAGTAGTTGGGTCTTTAAATTTGCATATCCATCAGTATATCCTAACTACTTTATATCTGACATTTATACTTCGCTAAAAAATTCATTATGGAAAGAAGGCAAGAAGGAAGAAAAATCCATTTTTCCTAATGATTTGACTATCCCTAAATTTTTGCATCTTCTAATGTATTTCTTTGGTCTTTAAGTGTATATTCATAATTGTTAGAGGCTCAGAACCATATCCCTTCTACACCACAATAGACAAGATAATGATTATCAGGTTATGGAAACAAACATGATACTATTAGCATTTTGACTGTGTGTACTCATACCACACCACAGTTAGTTTTATGGTAAAGTAAAAGGGCTTGTCTACAATGACTGCAAAAGTAGCAACCTCAAATATGTACTAAATACATCATTACAGTGGTGTTTCTCATGAACAGATTTAGTCTGATGGTTGAGGTTATTGTACTATTCTATATCAAAACTGAAGACATAGAAAGGTTAAAAAGACAGATCAACACACCTAGAAAATCTTGCTCTTATATAAACTGTGTCACTATTTTATTTTACGTTCAAGAAAACATCTTTTTCAGACTGTAAAATAAAGTCTTTGAAAAAAAACTTTAAAAATATAGAGAAGTATACAAAGTTTAAACATTTATAATTCCTACCATCCAGTTATATAATACATAAGCTATTCTTACTAAGCCACTAATCAGAACAAAACTTCCTCATCACTTAAGTTGAAAAGCAAAGCAGTAGCTTCAAACAGAGCCAACAAATGCAAAATAATAATAGTCTAGAATAGGAAATATACTCAAATACTATCTTTAGTGTAAGTTCATTACATATTGTTTTGAAAACTTAAGGATTAATATTACCAAACCAAACAAATTGAATTTCAAACAAGATTTTATATCAAAATACTAGGGTTTAGATAAATCTCTAGTACTCTCATCTATAACAGATAGCCAAATATCCCAACTAACACCAACCATCAATAGAAAAAAATTGCAACAAAAAAATCACACACACTGGAAATGCCAACTGCACCGAAGCTCAGTACTAAACAGTACTAAAATGTGGGTTCCTTACCATTTGTGTTTTCAAAGACAAATTCATTTCAAAGTCAGGAATTTGGGGCTATATTTCATTTGAAGCAAAAAAGGAAATGTTTTTCATATAGTTATACTCTTCCCAGCCAAAAATGTTAGCCAAGTGTGATTTCATTCCAGAACTTCATGATGGCAGCTCTAGAGAACACAATGATGTGCTCATCACCTGACACTTTTGCTTAAATAGTCACAAATGTGTTGCTAATTATCTGACCAGAGTTTTGGACACTCTTCCCTCAACCATTCCCAAAGGTGGCACCCTCTCATCCTTCACCATGTGCTTAAATGCAACCTCTTGGGAGGGCTTACCCCTTGTTCTAAAACAGTCCCTCTACCCTAAATTACTCCCTCATCATCCACCTGTTTATTTCCTGAACAGAATAATGTATCATATTCTTATTTGCATTTTGACTTGACTATTGTTTATCTCCTGTACTAGAAAAAGCAGCATAATATAAAAGATCTGGTCTGTCGTGTTCATCTTTTCATCTCCTAAATATAAAACACATAGAAGAGGGTCTGCCCTAGAGTAAATGCTTAATGAGTACTTGTTGAATAAATAAATAAAAACAAGAATGAGAAAGTACATTTTTTTGCCTTCTTTCTATCACTAAATTGTATATATATGTATATTTTAATGGAGTCATTCTTACAAGTTGACTGTCTGAAAATGGCCTTCAGTGTGCATGCGAAACATCGTGCACTAATTATGAAACTTATGTACAGAGGATCCACAGTCACCGTAGAATTTGGGCCTTTTAGACAACTCTACAGTGCTCTGAGGTCTCCCAGATTCCTCAGTCAAAATTAATGTCCACACACCACTCCATACTCCAGTCATCTCAAACGTTAGCTTAGATTTTGAGCCAAACTGGTCTCCTTCATTTAGGAGATGATGTGAGTTTAAGAGATTGCTTATGCTTTCTAATCTCTACTTTCTGCACATTAAATATACCTTACTCTCAGAATTGTTAATGACTTTTAAATAAGAAAATGTATGTTAAAAAAAAAAGGAAAGAAAAAGAAAATGTATGTTATCCCAAGGCCTTATCAGAGCAAGTGCTCATTAAGGAGTAGCTATAACACCTGTATTAGTTAGGATCAAGTTGACATATAAAATTAACCATCACAATATCATTAATCCATGTTTGGCGATGCTGCCATATGCAATTATACTCTATCCATTTAGACCAGTTAATTTCAACTGCTGCTGAGTTCACTTGAAATACAGCATAGAGAGATAAGAAAAAGGACCATGTTAGGAAATATTAACTCGGCCTTTAAATCAACCTCTTCTTTAAGTGACATCGTTTTTTTCTCATTAAAAATATCCCCCTAATCACTTCCACATTAAAATCTTCAAGATTTCTCTAAAACCATATTTAACATTCTACTAAATATGAGTTAAAAGAAAGCTAAAGTGCAAAAAAAATCAAAAGTAAAATAAAACTTTTGTTTTCAGCAACGTGTCTATTATCGGAAAATATGTTCCATTCTACCTAGGAGACAATTTGCAAAATAGACTTTTTTAATCTGGGAAATGAATAAGTATATTATTACATACAAGTGTAGCTGTGAGGAACTCTACTAGAGATTTTTCTTAAGCACTGCAATTGGCTAAACAAAATATTTAAGTTCTGGTATGCTTCACATATCCCATTAATTCCACACTGGATTTAAGTTCCTTTAAACGTCACTGATTTTTAATTACCATGCAAATGTATTAACTAAGCTTCTTAGAGCTAAAGGTTAGAAGCACATGGAGAAGAGCTGATAAAGGAATTTGCCTCTTTCCTGTTAATAACAAAAAATAATTTATGAATTCCTACTCTGTGGCTGGAACACCTTAAGATTATTTTCAATATATTAAAAATGTAATTCTCAAATAGCTTCAAGAGAAACCCATTACCATATCTGTTTTATAGGTAAGAAAACACCTTTATGAAATAATCAACAGGTATCGTAATTTCGCTAGAACAAGAGAACAAGCAGCATGCCGTGCTAAAAAGGTATGTGAGGAAGTCAGAGGTACGACTAACCTGGCGTGCAAAGGTTGGCTTGATTCCTGGGTAGCTTGTCTGCCTGCTGCTTCACGGAGGTTTGCCAAGAGGCAGCAGTTTTAGTAAATGAGCACTGAGTGTTGCTTACAAGACTTTGAGTTTTGACCCTAGCATTTACCAGTGGGGCGGTCACGTGTACTGTACGTTCTTACTCTTACTTTCCTCATCTGCAAAATTATACCAATTAGCATCACCTGCATTTAATGGTACTTAAATAAGTTGAAGGTCTTTTACTGTTGCTGACTAATCTCAACTGCTTTGCCATATATATATTTCTCAATACTTTAGTTAATATTTATTGAATACTTCATAGTTACTAAGTGTACAGTATGAAGGGATTTATACAGATTCTTTCATTTAATCGCCACAACAACCCCATGAGGTAGATATTATCGTTATCCCTGCTTTGCAGATGAGGAAACGATGTGAATCAGCTGTGGTTTCACGGTTGGTGACTGCCTGACTTCCAAACTCCTCTTCTTAACCCCTATAGACACCATGGTTTCTGCAGAAGACACATGATTTCATCACTGCAACCAAAGTTAATCACTTCTGCGCCCAAATTATGGAAGAGAAAACTGGAGATAAGAAAGGCAATGAAACCTCCCCAGACATAGGTAATTAATGAGGCCAAACTTGTACTCAGCTATTTTATGATGTTAAGAGCAGTGGTGTTTCTGATATGGCACACTCTTCTGATACATGTGCTGTAGGTGTGCAAAAGAAAGAGAACACCTAATTCCTGTCTTTGAGGAAGATTTCAACACAATGGATTTTATTCTTGCAAGTGCCACTGTAGCACATTTCACCAAATACGCTTACTGGGAAATTATAAATTTACTTTGTCCAAAAATTGTTTTGCTCAATCCATGTTCAAATAATCAAAACAAAAAGAAAGGCATCATGGACTGCTATCAATAGCCCAAGTGCCAAAGATAAAAATGAAGCTCTGGGGGCTTCCCTGGTGGCACAGTGGTTGAGAATCCGCCAGCCGATGCAGGGGACATGGGTTCGTGCCCCGGTCCGGGAGGATCCCACATGCCGTGGAGCGGCTAGGCCCGTGAGCCGTGGCCGCTGAGCCTGCGCGTCCGGAGCCTGTGCTCCGCAACGGGAGAGGCCACAACAGTGAGAGGCCCGCGTACCACAAAAAAAAAAAAAATGAAGCTCTGACTCAAGGAACTGAAAAGCACGGTCATTCACATCTATTAGTTCCTAGTCCTAGAGATGTCTCTACTTTTGTTCCTAGCAACAATCTCTACTTATGAGAACAGCTCACCTCATCTCACCTAGTAAACATTCTCACCTTTTTCATGTCTGTAAAGCAGCATCAATTTTCCAGATATTTCACTAGGCCTTAATCTGTTCTGTGACTGAATTTTGATGGTATGGTACGATACATAAATTAACAGGACAGAAACTGGCATGATGAGGGATATTATATGAAACATTCATTATGTGTTTGTGCCCAAACTTTTCACCAGGACAGCTGTGATGGAGGCAGAATTGGGACAAGGTGAATATTATCAGGTATATGTGGTTATTATTACGGTATCCTTGAGAGGCATAAAAGTTTCCCTCTTATGTCCTTCATAGAGTTAGATTAGTGACCTTGAGAGAGAAAATCTCACATCATTCTGCAAGAAGTAATAAGGTCATACCTGCCAAAGGCAACATAAAAGACTCTAGATCTCATAGGATATATAACACTGTATCCTTAGGGCTGGGAGTAACTCAAATTTGAGTTTCTCTCTGACGATGAATTTATGCAGCAGGCAAAGAGTGAGGTCACTACAAAAAAAAAATGTGAGTTAGATTTAAAAGGGTTAATTAACCTTGATCTTGACTTATAAGTATGGTGGATAACTACTGTTTTTCCCAATGACTTTGGCTGAAGCAATTTGGGGTAATATAAGGTTACACATGACATTTTTATGTCTGTGCCACTCATCCTCCTATGGCCTGCAAGAAAACCTGGAGGGGGAATTAATGCAAAATTTGGCTAGGCATTGCTTCAATTATAGTGACCCACTGACTGCATCACTCTCTATACTCAGGCTGCCAAATGGGTCCTATTAAGTCACAGAATCATGCCTTAATGCCATAGGGGTGTGTTTAAAGGGCTGAGTCTAATGAACACATCCTACCTACATTTTGGTGAGAAAGAAGGGAGTGTGACTGAAATAACTCATAGATGACAAAATAAAACTGGAAATTTCTGATTTGTTCATGAGAGGTAAATGTGAAGAAAAGAACTTTCTGTACCACATGGGGAAAGCTTATTATTTTCTCAATATTTTATACAAAATAAAAAGCATGAACAAAATGAATCCCCTTGAAAATAGGAGTTCCTGATCTAAAAAAATCCCAGTGATCTAAAAAACAAATTATAAGGGAAATAAAGACCAAGTTTTTATGTGCCTAAAAAGGAGGCCTCATACAGACATCTCCAACTGGGGACATTACCATTCCCTGTTGCTGTAACTTCACTGAAAAACAGGTTGTCGGGATTAATGTTTTTAATCATCAGTTAAAATCCTCTGGGACTCTCTGACTTCTGTAACAGTTTATAGTAAAAGTACATTTGATTGTGAAAGTTGGAAATATATCTATTATATTTATGACTCCACCATAAAGCAGTCTTTTATAGGTGATGCTACTTGACCGTAGAATTATTCTTTTTTTTTTTTTTTTTTGGCGTTATGCGGGCCTCTCACTGTTGTGGCCTCTCCCATTGCGGAGCACAGGCTCCGGACGCGCAGGCTCAGCGGCCATGGCTCACGGGCCCAGCCACTCCGCGGCATGTGGGATCCTCCCGGACCAGGGCACGAACCCATGTCCCCTGCATCGGCAGGCGGACTCTCAACCACTGAGCCACCAGGGAAGCCCTAGAATTATTCTTGATTACTGAGAGCATACCATTCATAAACACTGCATCCCACAGAAGCCAAAGATTTCTAAAAGTTGCTATAAATATACCCGCATGACAAAGAAATGTTCTGATTCACACTAGGTAATAAAAAAGAGACACCGACAGAGTGTCTGGGTACCACTAGGTATTTTGAGAAGATATCTTCAAGTATACATATTATTTTCAAAAGTAATAAAAGACATATTATAAACTACAATTTATAAACTAAATCAGAATTCTTTGTGTCATATCTATAACACAAGCTATTGACCCAAGCTCCAATATCAAATTTGAGTTCAAAGTGGAATTTATTAACTCTTGAAACAAATCACTGTGGAAAGCAGTAGTGGCTGTTTCTTAGGCACCAATCTAACAACTACCTTTGAGCTTTATAAGGTTAACAAAGAACAGTATGTAGCTTCAGGGCAGAATTTATGAAGTGGTAATGAACATGTTCAGATGGCCTTTTCAGAGTCTCTAAAGAAAGGTTACGTTTAGATGTCACTATGTTGAAAGCTGCTACGCCCTTTAACACGTACTAGAAAAGAGATGAATAAGCAGGTCAGAGGTTTCCTTCTGGAGACCATGAGCCACAGCTGAACTGATAACACTTTAAAAAGAGACTAGAAATTGATCCATGCACACATACAGACTCACAGAGTGCACTCACCATACATTCATTTCAATTACCTTGCAATTCCAAACTGCTTTCCCTGAAGTACAGTGATTATATTTGGCCTACACTAAGATACCACCGTTTTTTGAAGAGGAACACTTTTTTTTTAGAAACACAATCATGAACGTATGCAGGAGGCTTTACGATCCCTCCCCTAGGTACCTACCCTTCTGCGAATCATTCTACCACTAAAAGTGGCCACCCAATATCTACTGATGAAGGGAAAATCAATGAAGCCTTGCACTGAAACTTGTGAGATTCAACAAAAGTCATTATCATAATTTTATTAGATGTAAGTCTCCTCAAAGTCTCATCAAAGATTGAGGCACCAACTAAAGCATAAATGCAATCAATAAATGGTTCATAATTACTAAAGGAAATGCAGATTAAAGGAACAGGACTAAATTCTGAAAAATCCCAGGAACATTTTTATGGGAAACTAAAATTAAAATATAATATCACAATTCAAGAAGACAAAAAAATGATTTGAACGTGAACAAAGGTGAAGAAAGGTGAAGTTTTGCAAGTCATTCTGCAGTTTGTTTGTTCTCTAAATCTGCAAATTGTGTGATATAAAAGTTAAGTCAAAGAAATCTTTCCAACAAGCCAAGCGAGGTCAAAGTGGGATAGAAAATACATTTGATTGTTTTACATGGCATCGAACACCATGATCATATTTTCTTTTTATAGTTCCCTTTTCCAGCACTGTTTTTGCCTCTTTAGCAGTGTTGATGTTAGATTTTGCATTAAAATGGAGCAGAAAATGGGTCTTAGCGACCTGCTTTTAAGATAATTTACCACCAAGTGCAATGTAAGGACATTAAAGGAAAGAGGAAAAAGTTCGTAGCAACTTAAAAAAAAGAACCAAGCCTCCCACCTGGACATGAGGTTTTGTGAGTTGTATAATTAGGAAGTTATGTCTGCAGCTGCCTCTAAGAGTATGTAGGGAGAACAGGCTTGTAAAAGCTCGATGTCAGAGTACTTGTCTCGTGTCATCTATAATCTTGAACACTTACCTAACTGATACTCAGCTCTTTCACCATAAAATTACGAGACCGGGACATAGTGACCTGTAGATGCCTTTTTGCTTTGCTAATATTTATTTGCATGTTTTAATTTAACAAAGAAAAAAATCCTTATGTAACTATGGAGTTAGAAAATCAAAAGACTCTTTTACTTTTTTTAGTCTGTTCAAATTCTCAGTATTCAGTTACCAGCTGACCACTAGTTCATCCTTTTTCCTTAGCTTCTTTGGGAAGAGTGTCCCTCTTTTTTGACACACTGTGATAGCCAACATTCATATGTATTAAACCTGATTTTTAATGAATGCCGAATGCTTTCCTCTCCCAGGAGATATCCTAAAAAAATTAAAGACACTGTCATATATAATCGGCAATAACTCCATGAGGAGACTTACTTCATTGTACAGATGAGGACATTGAGGCTCAGGAATTAGTAACTTGGTTAAGTTCACATGTGCTTGAGATGTTAATATAGTCCATCTGTGTCCAGACCATGTACTATGAAACTAGTTCACAAGAATGCATGCATCCTATGACAGCTGATAACCTGGTCGTTTTTGTATGGGCTCTAGGACCATAGATAACGCATATTTGTCTTTGTGAAATCAACAAAAAAGAAGCATGGCTAAACTCCTCACCACAGCTTGCCACATTAGACTTCAATGGTAAAATAAAGCTTGCCAAACAACAGCTGATGCAATACACTGCCTCAGAAAACAGATATAACAAATCATACTTACTGATTTGGGTGGTTGTCTGCAAGAGATGTACTTTGTTGGCTGTGACTAGGAACATCTATGATTTTACAATGCTTGATTAAGTATACCAATCCTTCAAACCTAGACAAATCTCACGGGGACAGAAAAGCTGGAGGTCCATTGGTTTTAGTGGTTTCTTGAGATTGCCCAAGGCATTAAAATGAAATGATGCTTAGCAAATCCAACTTGCTCCTTTTGGATTAACTATTAGGTTTATCAGCTCTTCAAAACAATGTATTTGGTGCTTACTCCAAGTACCTTAATCCTGGTCACCAAAACCCCCATCACTCTTAATACTTGACAAAACCTTTTCCTTGATTATACTTCCACTCATGTGCTTTCTGAAATAGTAAATAGAACACTGGATTTGAGTTGTAAAATCAGGATTCTAGTTCAAATTTTGCTATTAGGTTAACCATATGAGTTAAGTAATAATAAGTCACTTAACAACCCTGGATATTTTTTTTTCTTTGAAAAAGAGAAAGAGAGAGAGGGAAAGAAGGAAAGATATACAAACATTTGTTATGTTCACTCCTCTCAGAAATGGTGAGAGGATCAAATGTGGTAGGTTATATTAAAGTGCTTTTAAAATTCTCAGATGTGGTAAAAATGTTAGCATTGGTATTATCATTGTTCTAAGTATTTATACTTAACCAGGAAATAGCTTTGGTAGCACATATTAAATTTCAAAAAATAGTGTTGAAAGATGGTATCTAAACCAAACTATGGAGGGTGAGATCTGAGCAACTCTGTGATGTCAAAGTCATAGATTTCTGTCTCAGAAAAGCAAGTAAATCAAACTATGAAGGTAGGACAGGCTGTGTACTCTGAACATTTGTATTTTATTTTACTATTTTTAACACTCTGAGAATGACCTTGGCAATTACTTCCAAATGAACTAGAGAAGACTGAGTGGTCTTTCCAGCATTACTAAGCTGTACAATCAGTTCTTTTATTTTCCTCTATCATAGAAGGCAAAGGGGAGCTATAAAGCCATGTTGTAGGGCATCTGAATTTCCCAAGGTGAAACCCCAGGCTATTTCCAAAAAGAAGAGTGTCATTTTCTGTATATGAACCTTTGATCTTTGTCTTTCGAAGACAACACTCTTGTTAGACTCATGTACATTTAATAGCCCCCTACATGTTATCACACTTTTAAGATAACACACATTTGATTCAGAAAGAAAACTAAAGAGCTGACAGTAGAATTGGTGATTTGTTTTATATTTTAGCTTCTCAGTAAAATTCTCAGAAATATGAACAGATATTAGCATATAGAAATATTAGCATCTAACAACTTCATAGCCTCATCCTGCAGCCAGAACACCTTGGGATGATTATACCCCTAAAGCTCTACAGAATTAGCAAAGTGCTTATTCTGCAAAACAATTGCAAAATATTCAGTTGGAAAGAGGCACATTTTCTGATAAACAACACAACTACTACTTGTCAGCTCTTTTTCTGGCCTAATAAGCAATTCTGTCTTTTTTTTTTCCCTAGTTCTTTCCAACTTTGGCTGCAAATTTAACAATTTAGAAATAAAAAAATATCTGTTAAAAAATTTTTTTAGACTCAGTCTTCAGGATTTCAGAACTGGAAGGATATATTAACCCAATCCTTCCCCACTCTCCCAACAGAAATCTAACTGTGGTTTACATCACACACTAGTGCGTAGGTGAACCAGATTTAGAATACAGGTCTCCTGAATCCTAGTCTAGTGCCCTAGTATCTAGGAATCTATCTACTCCATAGCTTCTTTGAACACTGAATTATCACAAAGAATTATCTTCAGGATAACATTACCCTTGATTTGGTGTCCACTGTGTATAAACTGAAATCATGAACGTATCAGAGGTCTTGTGGCATCGTATAAAATTATTTATGTGTGTGTGTGATATTATTATTAGATATTATTTTTGAGATTTATTATGTGCAAAGAACTTTATTAACCCTTCTATGCATATTAAATCATTTAACTTTTAGAATAATATTTTAAGGCTAATACTACTATTAATCCTATTCTACAGGCGAGAAAAGGGATAGTTTAATGAATTAAGTAATCTGGACCAAATTACACAGTATAAGTAGAAAGAGCCAAGATTTCAGGGCCTAGATTTTCAACTACTACTATGAAATGCTACCAGTGTTTATAAAAACATCAAAGAGAAAACATACACCCCATAAATTTTCACAAGTAACCCTACTTTTGTCAGGCTTAAGAAAGAAAAGTAAATTTCTACCAGTTGGAGAAGTAACAACCAAATGCATTTAGTTCTAACCAAGCAATAAAAAACAGATTGTGTATCACTCAGTTCTTTAAACACTTCACCAACTTCAAAGACAATATTAATAAAGACGTTCGGGGATCGAAGTTACAATTTGGCTTTATTTATCTGATAGGCTAAATTAATTCACTGTTAATTTTCCTGCTCTTCTTACATCTGAAATATTACAGCATATTTATTAAACGTTAATTCACAACAATTATACCTCATTTTATGTACAATCTGGTACTCCTGCTTAGCTCTGCTCTTTGGTTTAGTTTTTAATCCTAGCCATGATTCCAATGTCCAAACTTCAGGAGTGAATGCTATCTGCCTTAAAGATGTCAAGTTGGGAAGCATTTTTGAAGAGATTTGTGTATTCTACAGTCATCTTTACTGATATGCAGATCCTTACATAACTGTAGGACTACTGTGATAATGTTGTACAAGACTTCCAAGAGCAAATTCTGAAAATCAATGAAAACACCCTTCAATAAAAATTGCAAGTTCAATGTAAGCAAAGGATAAAAACTTCTGAACAAAACTATAATTTTGTTGCATTGCAACTTCTTAAGAGCAAAAAGAACTAAAAAGGAATTATAGGTTATTCTAACATGTGTTTAATTCATTTCTTATGTAACTTCCATGAGTCAGAACCTTTTTGAGCTAGACCTGGCTGAGATTGGAATAGTCAAGAAAACAGACACGGTCTTGACCTCATGACACAAAGCAATGGTATTATTACCTAGTGGAGCAAAACTTTTAAAGTTCAAGAGTAAAAAAGATTTTCTTGATTCTAATTCTTATACCAACAATATATCAATCTTCTCAAAAGCATCCATATGTTATTAGTTCATAAAACTTCATAATTTGCTGTAAACAAATCTGAACGTAAATTGCTATCACTTTTTTAAAAACTGTGAGAGTTGAAGAGCCAATCTAAGATAATTAATATGACACAAAGAGCCTCACATTATTTTCCATAACTATTCCAATCTTAATAAAGATGTTTTCCTTTTCGTGCTTCAATAACCTCAATTAATAAAAATTTATTTCTCCATGAAATTACACCTTTAACACATTCTTATTTAATTTAAATCATTTCTCTTTCAAGTGAAGTCCTAATAAATATACAAGCATAAAAACCGAGTAATGATATGCAATTTCATATGCTGTACCTTCCACTGGATTATATACAGAGTATGTTATATTTCATGCCATACTTATTGCTTCAAAACAAACAATAACTTTTTTTTTTCTGTACTGACCCCATAGTAAATATTTTCGACTCTGCAGACCATATGGTCCCTGGTGGTCCAGTGGTTAGGACTCGGAGCTTTCATTGCCAGGGCCTGGGTTCAATCCCTGGCCAGGGAACTAAGATCCCACAAGCCATGCAGCACAGCCAAAAATATATATAAATAAATAAAAAATAAAAACAGGCACCCAGCCATATTTGGTTTACTTCTGCTCTAAAATATCAGTAATCTTTTGGCCAACATTAGCTGAAAAGCACAGGCGTCAAAAGCGTGTCTCATTAAAATCCAGTTTAAAAAGTATTCTGAAGTATATCTTTGAAGATAAAATTTCATAATTATCTTTGAAAAGGAGAAATAAATCTGTATTCCCTTTCAATTGTGCTGTAGTAAGTGTTCCATTTATGATAGTACTTTATTTGTATTTTTTATAAAAATATACAAAACCAAGACAGTTTTCAAAAGACTTAAGCCTCTCTTGATACATCAAGTCTGAATTTATTGAAATGTAGCATGTCCATACTTTAATACAAAAAGATTCTAGTATAGACATTTCATTTTGCATATAAAAATGTATTTTCAGTAAACTCATGCAAAATAGCATGGAATTCCAGCTTTGTTTTAGTTTCTCTATATTGAGTCACAGGAAGCACACCTTCCTGCCTAAGGATACCCAAGGTCTTTTCAAGCTGATGAATGTAGCATTGTTAATTTCACATTATATTCCAGTCTACATCTAATTTAAGCTCACTAGTCTTAAATAATTCAACCTGATAAGTTGATTACTTAGTGATAAATAAGTAATTACTTAGGAAAAATATAACCATTTCATACTTGGTTTTATATTACATATGCATGTGTATGTGTGTGTGTCTATGTGCATGACAGCCAAATACTGTATACTATTGACAATGTGGAGCTGGTTTATAGAATTCTTTTCTCCTACAACTTCTGAGCTTTTGCTCAGAAGGCACATCTGATTTAACCAACACAAAAGTTACAACTCAACTAAGGAGTCACTAAATCCAGTAAAATGTATATGGTATATTTTCTCCAAACTTTTATAACATTCATTGAGATATTTTCTAAAAAATCTCATGCATAACTAAACTATTCTAGCTGACAGGCTCAGAATGATAATTAGAATTGTTCAGATTAACAAGGTATTTAGGAGCTGAGGCTCGGGCTTCGGGTCGGAGCGCAGGGAGAGGACTGGGGCTGGCGGCATGAACACAGCCTGCAGGGGGTTAGTGCACCATGGCTAGCTGGGAGGGAGTCCGGGGAAAAGTCTGGACCTGACGAAGAGGCAAGAGACTTTTTCTTCCCTCTTTGCTTCCTGGTGCGCGAGGAGAGGGGATTAAGAACGCTGCTTAAAGGAGCTCCAGAGACAGGCGCGAGCCACGGCTAAAAGCGCGGACCCCAGAGACAGGCATGAGACGCTAAGGCGGCTACTGCCGCCACCAAGAAGCCTGTGTGTGAGCACAGGTCACTGTCCACACCTCCCTTCCGGGAAGCCTGTGCAGCCCGCCACTGCCAGGGTCCCAGGATCCAGGTACAACTTCCCCGGGAGAACGCACGGCGCGCCTCAGGCTGGTGCAACGTCACGCCGGCCTCTGCAGCGGCAGACTAGCCCCGCACTCTGTACCCCTCCCTCCCCGCGGCCTGAGTAAGCCAGAGTCCCTGAAGCAGCTGCTCCTTTAACCCCATCCTGTCTGAGCGAAGAACAGACGCCCTCCGGCGACCTACACGCAGTGCCGGGGCCAAATCCAAAGCCGAGCCCCGGGAGCTGTGAGAACAAAGAAGAGAAAGGGAAATTTCTCCCAGCAGCCTCAGAAGCAGCGGATTAAATCTCCGCAATCAACTTGATGTCTGTGGAATACATGAATAGACAACGAATCATCCCAAATTGAGGAGGTGGACTTTGAGAGCAAGATTTATGATTTTTTCCCCTTTTCCTCTTTTTGTGAGTGTGTACGTGTATGCTTCTGTGTGAGATTTTGTCTGTATAGCTTTGCTTCCACCATTTGTCCTAGGCTTCTATCCTTCCGTTTTTTTTCTTAATAATTATTTTTTATTTTAATAACTTTATTTTATCTTACTTTATTTTAATTTACTTTATCTTCTTTCTTTCTTTCCTTCTACTCCTACTAATTCTTTCTTTCTACTTTTTCTCCCTTTTATTCTGAGCCGTGTGGATAAAAGGATCTTGGTGCTGCAGCAAGGAGTCAGTGCTGTACCTCTGAGGTGGGAGAGCCAACTTCAGGACACTGGTCCACAAGAGATCTCTCAGCCCCACATAATATCAAATGGCGAAAATCTCCCAGAGATCTCCATCTCAACACCAACATGCAGCTTCACTCAATGACCAGCAAGCTACAGTGCTGGACACCCTATGCCAAACAACAAGCAAGACAGGAACACAACCCCGCCCATTAGCAGAGAGGCTGCCAAAAATCATAATAAGTCCACAGACACCCCAAAACACACCACCAGACGTGGACCTGCCCACCAGAAAGACAAGATCCAGCCTCATCCACCAAAACACAGGCACCAGTCCCCTCCACCAGGAAACCTACACAACCCAATGAACCAACATTAGCCACTGGGGACAGACACCAAAAACAACGGGAACTACAAACTGGCAGCCTGCAAAAAGGAGACCCCAAGCACAGTAAGATAAGCAAAATGAGAAGACAGAAAAACACACAGCAGATGAAGGAGCAAGATAAAAATCCACCAGACCTCACAAATGAAGAGGAAATAGGCAGTCTACCTGAAAAAGAATTCAGAATAATGATAGTAAAGATGATCCAAAATCTTGGAAAGAGAATAGACAAAATGCAAGAAACATTTAAAAATGACCCAGAAGAACTAAAGATGAAACAAGCAATGATGAACAACACAATAAATGAAATTAAAAATACTCTAGATGGGATCAATAGCAGAATAACTGAGGCAGAAGAACGGATAAGTGACCTGGAAGATAAAATAGTGGAAATAACTACTGCAGAGCAGAATAAAGAAAAAAGAATAAAAAGAACTAAGGACAGTCTCAGAGACCTCTGGGACAACATTAAACGCACCAACATTCGAATTATAAGGGCTCCAGAAGAAGAAGAGAAAAATAAAGGGACTGAGAAAATATTTGAAGAGATTATAGTTGAAAACTTTCCTAATATGGGAAAGGAAATAGTTAATCAAGTCCAGGAAGCACAGAGAGTCCCATACAGGATAAATCCAAGGAGAAATACGCCAAGACACATATTAATCAAACTGTCAAAAATTAAATACAAAGAAAACATATTAAAAGCAGAAAGGGAAAAACAACAAATAACACACAAGGGAATCCCCATAAGGTTAACAGTTGATCTTTCAGCTTAAACTCTGCAAGCCAGAGGGACTGGCAGGACATATTTAAAGTGATGAAGGCGAAAAACCTGCAACCAAGATTACTCTCCCAGCAAGGATCTCATTCAGATTTCATGGAGAAATTAAAACCTTTAGAGACAAGCAAAAGCTGAGAGAGTTCAGCACCACCAAACCAGCTTTACAACAATGCTAAAGGAACTTCTCTAGGCAAGAAACACAAGAGAAGGAAAAGACCTACAATAACAAACCCAAAACAGTTAAGAAAATGGGAATAGGAACATACATATCGATAATTACCTTAAATGTAAATGGACTAAATGCTCCCACCAAAAGACACAGATTGGCTGAATGGATACAAAAACAAGACCCATATATATGCTGTCTACAAGAGACCCACTTCAGACCTAAAGACACATACAGACTGAAAGTAAGGAGATGGAAAAAGATATTTCATGCAAATGGAAACCAAAAGAAAGCTGGAGTAGCAATTCTCATATCAGACAAAATAGACTTCAAAATAAAGACTATTACAAGAGACAAGGAAGGACACTACATAATGATCAAGGGATCGATCCAAGAAGAAGATATAACAATTGTAAATATTTACGCACCCAACATAGGAGCACCTCAATACATAAGGCAAATACTAACAGCTATAAAAGGGGAAATCGACAGTAACACATTCATAGTAGGGGACTTTAATACCCCACTTTCACCAATGGACAGATCATCCAAAATGAAAATAAATAAGGAAACACAAGCCTTAAATGATAATTAAACAAGATGTACTTAATTGATATTTATAGGACATTCCATTCAAAAACAACAGAATACACAGTTTTCTTAAGTGCTCATGGAACATTCTCCAGGATAGATCATATCTTGGGTCACAAATCAAGCCTTGGTAAATTTAAGAAAATTGAAATTGTATCAAGTATCTTTTCCAACCACAATGCTATGAGACTACATATCAATTACAGAAAAAGATCTGTAAAAAAACAAACACACAGAGGCTAAACAATACACTACTTAATAACGAAGTGATCACTGAAGAAATCAAAGAGGAAATCAAAAAATACCTAGAAACAAATGACAATGGAGACACGACGACCCAAAACCTATGGGATGCAGCAAAAGCAGTTCTAAGAGGGAAGTTTATAGCAATACAATCCTACCTTAAGAAACAGGAAACATCTCAAATAAACAACCTAACCTTGTACCTAAAGCAATTAGAGAAAGAAGAACAAAAAAAACCCCAAAGTTAGCAGAAGGAAAGAAATAATAAAAATTAGATCAGAAATAAATGAAAAAGAAATGAAGAAAACTATAGCAAAGATCAATAAAACTAAAAGCTGGTTCTTTGAGAAGATAAACAAAATTGATAAACCATTAGCCAGACTCATCAAGAAAAAAAGGGAGAAGACTCAAATCAATAGAATTAGAAATGAAAAAGGAGAAGTAACAACTGACACTGCAGAAATACAAAGGATCATGAGAGATTACTACAAGAAACTCTATGCCAATAAAATGGACAACCTGGAAGAAATGGACAAATTCTTAGAAATGCACAACCTGCCAAGACTGAATCAGGAAGAAATAGAAAATATGAACAGACCAATCACAAGCACTGAAATTGAAACTGTGATTAAAAATCTTCCAACAAACAAAAGCCCAGGACCAAATGGCTTCACAGGCAAATTCTATCAAGCATTTAGAAAAGAGCTAACACCTATCCTTCTCAAACTCTTCCAAACTATAGCAGAGGGAGGAACACTCTCAAACTCATTCTACGAGGGCACCATCACCTTGATACCAAAACCAGACAAGGATGCCACAAAGAAAGAAAACTACAGGCCAATATCATTGATGAATATAGATGCAAAAATCCTCAACAAAATACTAGCAAACAGAATCCAACAGCACATTAAAAGGATCATACACAATGATGAAGTGGGGTTTAACCCAGGAATGCAAGGATTCTTCAATATACGCAAATCAATCAACATGATATACACCATATTAACAAATTGAAGGAGAAAAACCATATGATCATCTCAATAGATGCAGAGAAAGCTTTCGACAAAATTCAACACCGATTTATGCTAAAAACCCTGCAGAAAGTAGGCATAGAAGGAACTTTCCTCAACATAATAAAGGCCATATATGACAAACCCACAGCCAACATCATCCTCAATGGTGAAACACTGAAAGCATTTCCACTAAGATCAGGAACAAGACAAGGTTGCCCACTCTCATCACAACATAGCTTTGGAAGTTCTAGCCACAGCAATCAGAGAAGAAAAAGAAATAAAAGGTATCCAAATTGGAAAAGAAGAAGTAAAACTGTCACTGTTTGCAGATGACACGATACTATACATAGAGAATCCTAAAGGTACGACCAGGAATCTACCAGAGCTAATCAATGAATTTGATGACATGATACCAAACACAGAGAATCCTAAAGATGCTACCAGAAAACTACTAGAGCTAATCAATGAATTTGGTAAAGTAGCAGGATACAAAATTAATGCACAGAAATCTCTGGCATTCTTATACACTAATGATGAAAAATCTGACAGTGAGATCAAGAAAACACTCCCATTTACCATTGCAACAAAAAGAATAAAATATCTAGGAATAAACCTACCTAAGGAGACAAAAGACCTATATGCAGAAAATTATGACACTGATAAAAGAAATTAAAGATGATACAAATAGATGGAGAGATATACCACGTTCTCGGACTGGAAGAATCAACATTGTGAAAATGACTCTACTACCCAAAGCAATCTACAGATTCGATGCAATCCCTATCAAACTACCACTGGTATTTTTCACAGAACTAGAACAAAAAATTTCGCAATTTGCATGGAAACACAAAAGACCCCAAATAGCCAAAGCAATCTTGAGAACGAAAAACGGAGCTGGAGGGATCAGGCTCCCTGACTTCAGACTATACTACAAAGCTACAGTAATCAAGACAGTATGGTAATAGCACAAAAACAGAAAGATAGATCGATGGAACAGGATAGAAAGCCCAGAGATAAACCCACGCACATATGGTCACCTTATCTTTGATAAAGGAGGCAGGAATGTACAGTGGAGAAAGGACAGCCTCTTCAGTAAGTGGTGCTGGGAAAACTGGACAGGTACATGTAAAAGTATGAGATTAGATCACTCCCTACCACCATACACAAAAATAAGCTCAAAATGGTTTAAAGACCTAAATGTAAGGCCAGAAACTATCAAACTCTTAGAAGAAAACTTAGGCAAAACACTCTATGACATAAATCACAGCAAGGTCCTTTTTGACCTAGCTCCTAGAGAAATGGAAACAAAAATAAACAAATGGGACCTAATGAAACTTCAAAGCTTTTGCAGAGCAAAGGAAACTATAAACAAGAACAAAAGACAACCCTCAGAATGGGAGAAAATATTTGCAAATGAAGCAACTGACAAAGGATTAATCTCCAAAATTTATAAGCAGCTCATGCAGCTCAATAACAAAAAACCAAACAACCCAATCCAAAAATAGGCAGAAGACCTCAATAGACATTTCTCCAAAGAAGATATACAGACTGCCAACAAACACATGAAAGAATGCTCAACATCACTAATCATTAGGGAAATGCAAATCAAAACTACAATGAGATTTCATCTCACACCAGTCAGAATGGCCATCATCAAAAAATGTAGAAACAATAAATGCTGGAGAGGGTGTGGAGAAAAGGGAACCCTCTTGCACTGCTGGTGGGAATGTGAATTGGTTCAGCCACTATGGAGAACAGTATGGAGGTTCCTTTACAAACTACAAATAGAACTACCATATGACCCAGCAATCCCACTACTGGGCACATACCCTGAGAAAACCACAATTCAAAAAGAGTCATGTACCAAAATGTTCATCGCAACTGTATTTACAATAGCCCGGAGATGGAAACAACCTAAGTGTCCATCGATGGATGAATGGATAAAGAAGATGTGGCACATATATACAATGGAATATTACTCAGCCATAAAGAGAAATGAAATTGAGCTATTTGTAATGAGGTGGACACATGTAGAGTCTGTCATACAGAGTGAAGTAAATCAGAAAGAGAAAGACAAATACTGTATGCTAACACATATATATGGAATTTAAGAGAAAAAGAATGTCATGAAGAACCTAGGGGTAAGACAGGAATAAAGACACAGACCTACTAGAGAATGGACTTGAGGATATGGGGAGGGGGAAGGGTAAGCTGTGACAAAGCGAGAGAGACGCATGGACATATATACACTACCAAAGGTAAGGTAGATAGCTAGTGGGAAGCAGCCGCATAGCACAGGGAGATCAGCTTGGTGCTTTGTGACCTCCTGGAGGGGTGGGATAGGGAGGGTGGGAGGGAGGGAGACACAAGAGGGAAGAGATATGGGAACATATGTATATGTATAACTGATTCACTTTGTTATAAAGCAGAAACTAACACACCATTGTAAAGTAATTATACTCCAATAAAGATGTAAAAAAAATGTATTTAAAACAGTCAAACCAATTATGATTTATAATTTACCATAATGAAAGAGCTTTTATAGTTCTTAATCTTTGGTGATCAAGCCTGTGGATAAAAGTCATGATGTAGCCAAGTCTTCACTCTGAAACAGTATTTGTAGCAATATCCGCACACAGTGTGTCAGTTATGGTGTTTTATTTTCTGCTTGTAACTGTTCTCAACATGAAATAGCCCCTCCTGAACTATTTGTAATTGAATCATCCATACTGCAAGTAATAGACACCAGAGTTTAGATATAGCACATGATGATAATTTGGCTTACTATATCCAAAAAATTTTCTTGCTTTCATAAAGTTATTACGTACAAAATAAAAAATGGGATATATTAAGCAGAGACTACTTCTTTAAATCTAGACTGTACCCTCAGTGGTAATTTGTGTTGGTTCTATGGGGCCAAGTAAATGAGTCCTATGTAGAAGACTGAAGTGGAAATAAAACAATCACTTTTAAAATGTTTACACTGATTAGAAATATAACAAACTGCAAAAAAAAATGCACAATGTTTCTGTGCTATACATCTTAAATATATTAGTGATACCCAAGGTGTATGCATAAATTGAAATGGAAATGGTGCTCTGAGTTGTAAAGTTAAAAGACACCCCCTTCTAGGGTGGTTATATGGCATTTGTTCTTTTGGCCAGGAATGAAAAATAATCACTGCATATAAAAATCCCATTCACAATAACCATAAAAGCTGAAAAGCACTGAATTTAACAAGATTATGTAAGCCCTATGGGAATAAATTTAACAAGAAATCTGCAAGACTTACCCAGAGAAAACTGTAAAATTTTACAGAAGGACATAAAAGAATATGTATAAATGAGGAGACACAGTATGTTCTTCAATAGGAAGAACCAATACCGCTAAGTAAATTTCCTTCCAAACTCCTTCATAAATTATACTGCAATTACAACCAAAATACAAGTAGCATTATTTTTTTTAACATCTTTATTTGAGTATAATTGCTTTGCAGTGTTGTGTTAGTGTCTGCTGTATAACAAAGTGAACCAGCTATACGTATACATATATCCCCATATCCCCTCCCTCTTGCGTTTCCGTCCCACCCTCCCTATCCCACCCCTCTAGGTGGTCACAAAGCACCGAGTTGGTCTCCCTGTGCTATGCGGCTGCTTCCCACTAGCTATCTATTTTACATTTGGTAGCGTATATGTGTCCATGCCACTCTCTCACTTCATCCCAGCTTACCCTTAGTAGCAGTATTTTCAACTTGCCAAAATTTAAAGATTGTATGAAGGCATAACTATTTCATAAAGGTTAAGTACAATTAAGTAGAAACATAATGAGGGGAGATTTGTCCTTTTTTTTAGTTATAACTGACATAAAACATTAACTCAGTTTCATTGTATAACAGGGTAATTCAGTATCTGTATATGTGGCAAAATGATCTCCACAATAAGTCTACTTAGCATCCATCACCACACACAGCTACAAATTTTCTCTTGTGATGAGAACTTTTAAGATCTACTCTCTCGGCAACTTTCAATATGCAAAACAGTATTATCAGCTATAGCCACTATGCTGTAAATTACATCCCCATGACATTTATTTTAAAACTTTACACTGTATTTATTTTTATAAAAGTCTGTATCTTTTGACCCCCGTCACTTACTATGCCCACTTCCCAGCCCCTGCCTCTGGCATCCATCAATCTGTTCTCTGTCTTATCTATGAGTTCGTTCTTTGTTTGCTTTTAGATTCCATATATAAGTGAGATTATACAGTATTTGTCTTTCTCTGACTTATTTCTCTTAGCATAATGCCCTCAAGGTCCACCCATATTGTCACAAATAGTAAGACTTTATTCTTTTTATGGCAGAATAATATTCCATTGTATATATTTTATATATTTATATATCACATTTTCTTTATCCATCCATTGATGGATACTTAGATTTTTTTCCCATATCTTGGCTATTGTAAATAAGACTGCAATGAACATGGGGATATTTATGTAGATAGGCAGATAGACAGATAGATCTGTAGACAGACAGATAAAGTATCTTTTTGAGTTGGTGGTTCATTTCCTTTGGCTAAATACACAGAAGCAGAATTGCTGAATCATATGGTAGTTCTATTTTTAATTTTTTGAGGAACCTCCATGCTGTTTTCCATAGTGGCTGCACCAATTTACATTCCCAGCAACAGTGCACAAGGGTTCCCTTTTCTCCACACCCTCACCAACACTTGTTATTTCTTGTCTTTTTGGTGACAGCCACTCTAACAGGTGTGAGATAAGACTACGTTGTGGGAAATCTGTCTTAATATTTAAAGCTAGAAAAATTAAAAACACATAGTTTTGGTACAACAATATAGGAAAATATTAATGAGATAAGTTACAGAATAAAAACAAAGACCTAAGGACATATGAGATTTCATATGTGAGGAAGACAACATTTCAAATCATTAGGAAAATGACAGATTGCCTTAAAAATTATTGTGACATCTATCTATCTATCTATCCTACCTATGTATATTCCTGCTTCAGAACTTACTCTAAAATACATCTCAAATGGATTCAATTTCTATGGTAAAAAATACGTAAAATAATCACAGATGATTTGAACATTTCTTTTTTTAAATCTTATGGCAAACAAGACTTTTCAAAGTCTAAAAGCCAAGATCAAAATCCATAACATTCTTTAGTACATCAAAAGATAGTATTCACAAAGTTATTATACAAAGAAGTATGTTTGCAATATATGACAAAGGGTTATAATCTTAATATTGGGTTGGCCAAAATGTTTGTTTGGGTTTTTCCGTAACATCTTATGGAAAAACCCGAATGAACATTTTGGCCAACCCAATGTATAGAAAGTTCTAACAAATAGCTAACAAAAAATTATTCTAATAGAAAAAAAATCAATAAATGACATAAAAAGGCAATTCAAAATGAAAAAATGCAAATGGTCTATGAATACAAAAAGGTATTTGAGATAGTTACCTGGCAATAAAAATTTTAACTGATAAAGGAAATTACTAATTTCACCTTAGAGATTAGCAAAGATGGAAAGGATGAATATCCTGAGGGAGATACCCAGGACTGGTCTGGGAGTGTGCAAATGGAACTCCCATACACTGGGTGGTGTGAACATTAATTAACAATGTTTTAAAGGAAGGACAGATTTGTAATATGTATCCAAATCTAAATATATAAATATGTAAAATGTATAATATCTAAAATATGTATTAACCCTGCTTTGGGTTCCAGTAATCCCACTTCTAAGAATTTAGGGGAAAAATGTTATAATTGCATCAAATATGAATACACAGGACAGTTTAATACAGTTTAGTTCATAAGAGTAAAAATACACAAAATAATCATAATGACCACCAACAGAGGACTGATTTCATAAATATGGTACAGCCATACAATGAAATTCTATACAACCACTGGATATTTTGTTACAGAAAAATTTTAGATAGCATCAAAAGATGCTCACAAAATGTTAAGTGCAGAAATCATATTATAAAACATAATGTATTGGAAGCAACCTAAGTGTCCATCAACAGATGAATGGATAAAGAAGATGTGGCACATATATACAATGGAATATTACTCAGCCATAAAAAGAAATGAAATTGAGTTATTTGTAGTGAGGTGGATGGACCCAGAGTCTGTCATACAGAGTGAAGTAAGTCAGAAAGAGAAAAACAAATACCGTATCGTAACACATATATATGGAATCTAAAAAAAAAAAAAAAAGGTAATGAAGAACCTAGGGGCAGGACAGGAATAAAGACACAGACGTAGAGAATGGACTTGAGGACATGGGGAGGGGGAAGGGTAAGCTGGGACGAAGTGAGAGAGTGGCATAGACATATATACACTACCAAATGTAAAATAGCTTGTGGGAAGCAGCTGCATAGCACAGGGAGATCAGCTCGGTGCTTTGTGTCCACCTAGAGGGGTGCGATAGGGAGGGTGGGAAGGAGATGCGAAAGGGAAGGGATATGGGGATATATGTATATGTATAGCTGACTTACTTTGTTATACAGCAGAAACTAACACACCATTGTAAAGCAATTATACTCCAATAAAGATGTTAAAAAAAAGAGGGGGGAATGATAAAATAAATTTTTACATATTGTGATATAGAAAAGTCACTCTGGCTTATATATGAGTTTACTTGAATTTTATGCTAATAGGTCGTTTGTGGCCTATGAAACATATGTTGTACAACTGTTTAATTATTGAAGAAAATGGCACATTGACCAGAAGTAAAGAATGTCTATGTTAAAAATAAAGATTAAATGTCTCTCTAAAAAAAGAAAAAAAAACCCATAATGTATACTATCTGATTCTATTTCATGTACACACGTGAATTCCCAAGAAGTCTTGAGGTTTAGCGATCCTTTTGCTAACAGTATTTATTTCTGAGTGATATTAATAGAGATCTTCACTTTTCACTACAGTTTATTACTGATTTTTCTATAATGGAGAGAAATAAGTAATAAAAGCAATTCAGATTTAAAAATTGCAGACTCTTAAGAAAATTATGTGACAGACAAACTTACCTGTTTTACAAAGCAAACATAACACATAGCTGGAAGTAACCTTATCTCTTTCATTTAATTTGTTTCATTTTCAAATACAGTAACTCTGAACTAGAATTTAAGAAATGTTTACAAAGTTTTATCATCAGTGACAAATTCAGGACAAATTCAGAACTTCCCAGTCCCTGCTTTTGATATAAATACCTTTCCACGGTAACCACAGAAATAATCTCTAAAAAATGCAATAGCATATTTTAGTCCAAGGACTGTTTGCTTTCAAAAGAAATACAGAACTTAGTAATTATTTTTAAATTATATATGTTCATATAGTCATACTCATATATGTATATATACACAGTGTTTTTAGATATACATGATATACCTGGCTTAATTTTATTCATAATTTTTATCAACCCAGTTGGACATTTGAGAAAGTAGAAAAAAAGAAAAGAGATTAGAAACATTTTGTTTAAGCCACATATTTTTCCCAACCTTGAGGAACACAAATATATTTAAACTGAAGTCTTTTGAACTGACCTTGAAATGCATCACAATTATTATTTCACACAAATACCAATCGTCATTTTACTGAATATTCTGAGATACGTTCCACCTCATTAAAGTAACAAGTAAGATATGAAGGGTTGATATTTTCTTGGTTCTAAAAAAGCCTCTCTTAAATTTAGTCAAATCTAATTTTGTTATTAATTCTCAGGATTACCAGATACATTTTTTCAGAGCAGATTTTTGTTTTGAGCCAGAATTGAAATCATTCCCTAGTGATGAAAGATGATTTAAAATGACCAAGAAAAAAGTAAATCATAATTTTCAATTTACCCACCAACCCTAATGATACCTAAACAGTGATAATTACTATTGTAATTTATTTCCAAATGACTTAGACTATTTTTGCATATTACAGATTTTATCCTTCATGTTCTATTTGTTTGATTTTTATAAGTTTCCCAAAATTTATCTGGGGAACTGGAATGTGGACTATTAATCATTCTGGGAGATTATAGTGGAGGCAGGTCCATTCAATTTTTTAAACTTCCCCTTCCTTTAACTTGAGAAAAACACAAAATAAGTAGGATAGGAGACAAACTGGGCTCTAACTCCAGTTCCAGCACTTTCTAGCTGTAAAATAAAGGAAAGCTGTATTGTCTTGGTTCTAACTCACACACATCTTCTAACCCTCAGTTTAGCCATCTGTAAACTGTGATAACACTTCTTATTTCATAGAGGTTTTTGAAAATTAAATGTGAAGTCACTGAAAAATTAAACTTCATTTCATGAAATTATCTCAATAAATGGTGGTGATTCTTAGTAGTGTTATTAGTCATAAAAAATATATATCCCAGTTAAAAGGTATAATGCAATTTTTTCAAATCCTGTTTTTCATTGACTCTTTTTAATAGTATTTGTTTGCAAACTATCAAATGCTTAAAAGAACAAAGAGAATCCACATGCACTTTGATACCTTTGATTCCATATCATGTAAATTCAAAAGGACAGTCCCTGATTATATACACATTCTTATATGGCAAATCCTTGTTGCATATTTTATATGATACTCATTTATGCTAACAAAAAACAAAACACAGATAACTTTATTAAAAAAAGGCCTTCTGTTATTTCTCAACTATTGAAAACAATTACAAATTCCTCAAGGCCAGGAACCACATTTGTCTATCTCTTCCTCCATCTCCCTCTCTGGGTCTCTCTTTCTCGTTCTCTCTCTCTTTAAAGCCCAACAGCACAAGTGGCATTTAATTTAATCAGGTTTTATTCTTGCCACGACTGCACTATGCACCAAAACAACAAAGCAGGAAAACCAGAGCTCCAGAATTGTGGCTAATTTTTAAAATGAGAGCATAAACCCTTAAGAGGTATTATGTCCAAATCTGGGAATTGTACAACCAGAACCCATTTATAACATTTGCCACTTTGACTAAAGCATCCTAAGTCAAGAAAATTCCATTACAACAAATTTCTACCTAAGTGATCTACCTGGTGATGATGATCACATCCAGTTAGTAAAATAAAAAGACAAAGCCATTTTAAAATGTGGTTCTCAAAACTGCCTCATTAAATAGATAGAAAATTGGCCTCCAAAACCTAAAGTCTAAAAATAAATCATTTAAAAACTCCGAAGGAAATAAGCTCTTTGTTTTTCATGTGGTCTGTAATTCCATAGATCTTTCAACTGTAAATCTGGCAAGTGCTTAAAATATTATGACTTTTAGAATGACAAAGGTATCATTCTCTAATGAATTCTGTTAGAAAAATGGTTTGCCACACAGGTCTACTAATGGGATTCAAGTAATGAGCATTCTTACAACACATAAGCCAGACGCAAATTTACACAGCCTAGCAGATCAGCCCCACCAGTGTCCAAGAGAGTACTGGCTTAGCAGTGCTTGAAAGAGGAATGGTTTACATGACTGACTGATCAGAGAACATTTCAAAAGATCTTCAGTCTATTAACTCAAACGTTCATTTGGCAAAAAAGAAAAAGAAAAAGAAAAAAGAAAAGCAAAACAAAAAACAAAAAAATTCAGAAATCTGTATTTACAAAATAAGTCTTTCTTTGTCTGTAGGTCAAGGAAAAGAAAGAGAAAAGTTACTTAAATTTCATTTTTTGGAGCACTGTGTCTTCAATAACAGTGAAAACACAGAATGGTGATTTGATTTTACAACCTAATAACTGGCACCTACTCACTCACATTTAAAACTCTTTAACATTTCTGCTTCTTATTTTGTGATAGTCTTTTAAATGGCCTATAAATCATTTAAGATTAATATTTAAAACGTTTCATTGACTGTAAAAGATTTACAGTCAATGAAATGTCAATACCCTCACTAAAATGAACAAATTTTAAAGATGATCTTTGTATATTTGTTTAAAAGCCAGCTGTCTGATTATATAATTTTTTGGTCAATCCAGTTAACGTGTAGTCCTAGGAAGCAGGAAGATTCAACGATTATTTTAAAACAAATACTCCCTCCTGGAAGGGATGAACAGCACACTAAAACATTTTTTCTATGTTGATGCTTTAGAAGTTGCAAGGTAGGAATAAATGGGGCTGTATCCATAGAAAATAGCAGTCACCTTTGAATTATCTATATTATAAGCCCTACTATCCAAAAGTTCCCATTAACAGACTAATATGCAGAACAGAACAGACTGTAATTTTCCATCACTATTTGCTATATTCTTATTTTCATGGGAAATAAAAAACTCTAAGCCAGTATCAAGGTGAGTATGAGATAAAAATATTGTAACTTTATATATTTTTATCAAATCCTCTTTAAATCTCTATTTTGGGTATGTTTTATAATGGACATTACATATTGGTGCACAGATAAATAGACATTCATTTATTAAGCAAGTCAAGTAGTCTGAGGTTCAATTCTCATGATAACAGCATCATTTCTATCTAAAATTTTTTAAAAATAGCAGAATAAAAGGTGACTTTTAGAGATTATTTAGTTAAAAGAGAGACATGTAAAAGCCAGTAGATAAACTTTTAAAAAATTTTTGATTCGATGGTCTTGCACCAATTAGGCACTAAATTACTGATCTGTAGACGAGCACCCTCAAGATGCTTAATCACTGAGACCTTCAAATTTAAGCATATACTTCAAGAAATACAATTAAGCAGCCATAAATAATTTGTAGGAAGCTATTTTAATGGCATTTTCCCTACATGTAAATGTGTAATACTACTAGTACTAACCACCAATCAAATAGCTATCTTTCTAAACAGGAAGGAATAGTCAAATCATATTATCCTAAAACGTATGTTAAAATATCAGTATTTCTGATATTACCCAGACCTCTTATAACCAAATAACTGATGCAGCTATTATTAATTATATTCATTGCATCAAACCCTGTGCTAATCCCTCCCCCCATTTCACAAACTTTGTTTGACCTTTTAAAATACAGAACTATGATTCTTTTCATCATTTGTGTCAAAAAAATTAGTATGGAGGTTCAAAGGGGCATTTTATAAAAATAAAAATCAGATCTGGAAAATGTTTTTCTACTCTCTCATTCTTACCCTTAGTAAATGACCCTTACTTTTATTCTTTGTGAAGGTGCTTAAGACTCATCATTCCTAGCATCCACCCCAGAAATTTCAGTGTCTCCTCTGCACAGGTGCCAAGGTCTTATGCAATTAAGCTTCACCATACGTAGGTATACCCTACATATGCACCCTACCGTTCCTGTCCACATATATTAGCTCTGTAATTGTAGAAATTATACAATCCCTCTAGTCCTTGTTTCTACACTTATAAAAGAGGATGATAATATTATCTAGCTCATGAGACTTTTGTGAACATTAAGTGGGATAGTTATATGCGCTCTAAGTGTTTATTTTTGCAATATTATTATTGCTAACATGTAATGCCTTTCTTCATACTGTCTCCATGCCCACTGACTCCCATAGGACGGTCCTCCTTATTTTCTATCCATTCGTATTGCACTGATCCTTCTTGCTCAGTCCAGCTCTCCCTCTTCTACCAAGTCTTCTACAAATCCCACCGACTCTGACCACTTGGAGCTTTCTCATTGCAAAAATTCATATGATAACTAGAGACCAGTTCTGTTGTCAAATTCCTTTATTAGTGATTGTATTAGCTTCCACCTTCACTATAAAACTAGTGTTCCTAAGACAGTGGCCCTCAGACAGTACCTACGTCAGTCACATAAAGAGATTTTAAACATGCGAATTCCTGAACTCCATCCTAGACCTCCTGAATTAGACTCTGGGCATGTGCCCTGAAAATACAAATATTAATACAAGACTCAGGTGATTCTGTTGCACAGTAAAGCCTGAGAACCACTGTAAAAACCTGGATCTCAACCTTTTATTTTGATTCCTCTACCACAGGGATATACGACTCTCCTCTCCCACCGATCTGAAACACTCTTCTCTCCATCAACCCTCACCTCCCTCTTCAGGCAATGAAGATCACTCTTTCTTGACTCTAGAGCGAGCCTTAGGTCTAGTGTGAGAACCATTTCATATCCTTCCACAAAATAGCCTAACTGACATGGTGCTGGTTAAGGAGTATGATATAAATACTTCCTGTTAGCCTGATATACTGCAGTCTTTCCATTACCCCCTCCAACAACTCCTTTCACCACATATTTGCTGAGTATCTACTAATTGTCCGGAATTGTGCTAGGCACTGGGATGCAGACAATTTCCATACATTCGCACACCTCAATATCTCTAATATTTAGCCATGGCTTATTCACGTATCACTTTTCTAAGATACATGTAGATTCACCTTAAAAGCTTCATTACTTTAATTCTGGCTATTGGGTTAGGAGAAAAGTTATTTCATCTTTAATTGCCCAAGCAATTACTTCTAAGTTAAGACCTCTTGGCAGGTAAGTGGGCAGTACATGCCAAATTACAGAGCAGGGAAAATAAGACTTGGTGATAAAAAGGCCAATAGAATGTTTACAAAATGAGCACTAGGCAAGAGACAATGGGTTAAAGACATGGCCATATTTTTCCATATAAATAGGGACAGAATAATATAGACCCATTTTTCTCCTTGTTTAATAAAATACATATTTTGCAAATAAAATGCATATCTGGAAGGAACATGTAAATCTTGTGTTTGTATCTTTTAAAAACTCATAACCATCTACTTTCTCATTCCTCTTTTAACTGTGTGTTTCAAAGTATTTTTGTGTCATCCAAAAATGTAAAATGATTTTGGAAAAGCTGAGTAATATCAGGCTAAAAATAGAGGAAAGAGTAGCTGTGTAAATGAGAATCAAATTGATAGATAAAATTTAAAAGTTTCCATTTATGCTATTTAAATCCAGTTCTCTATTTTATATATGATTTTTATGTAGTTGTTAATAGTTTATAAGTAAATTATATATTTATTTTCAAATAACCTACAGCTAGAATTATGACTAATAATCTATAAAATGTATTTTAAAATTCTTTTGAAAAAATATACAATAAAAAAGAAAATGTCAATATATTCATATGTTTGTATATGTTTGTAAGATCACCAAAAAGCCATAGAAGAATACACATCAGTTTACACTGGTAGTAATAAAGGTGTGCATTTTTTTCTTTTTTTAGAGAAAGCATAAAACTGCAAAAATACTCATGGTCTGTTAAGTGAAAACACAGACTATAAAATTCTCTCTACAAATAACTAAGTGTAATGTGTAAAGTATGAATAAGCAAATAGACAAGAAGTAGAAGGTATTATAGGCAAATTAAAACAGTTTTAATGAAGTGACGGGGATGTGGATAATTTTTGCCTTTGATGTTTGTTGATCTTTTAAAATTGGCTTTGTCATAATGTACCATGAAACAGAAATGAAAATGGTGATTAAGTATGAAAGCCATTACTCAATGAGAAAAATCTCTTCTTTTCTCAACTTGTTTGGAGACAAAAGCACACCACCATATTCTACACTGGGGGTTCTGAGATGAGGACAAGTTCATCCCCCAGGACACATCTGGCAATATCTGGAGACATTTTTGGTTTTCATAACTGCGAGGGTACCTCTGGCATCTAGTAGGTAGAAGCCAGACATGCTGTCAAACATCTTACAACGCACATGACAGCCCCCTCACAACAACGAATTATCTGGTCACGATGCCAAGAGCACTGATCACAAATAAATGTTACAGAATGAATGATTTCAAAACAAGCCAGTGCCCCACCCCAAAATTAGTCAGTACCCCGTCACAGTGTTAAGAAAAGGACTTTCTCTGATTTACATTCTTATAGAAATTCTCAAGACCATTTAACAAGGAGGTGGGAGGGATCACAGTAAAGCACGCTTTGAGGTGCTCCTAAAATATGAAACTTGGGATATTTCCCTCCCCTTCCTTCTCTTGCAGGGTAAGCTCACAGTCAGATTTTTATTTCATGTCACGATCAAGCAAGGCCATTGTTTAGGGTCCTACAAAGCAACAGCAAAGGACCTGCCCTAAGAGTTAACCCAGAGAAAATGATTTATAAACTGCCTATATCATGTGCAATAATTGTTTAAAAATTGATGAATAAATCTTCTTGAGATGTAATCTTTATAATGAACCTCACTTATACTGTGTGGGCCAGAGGGAGTAAAGATCCGGGAAGAGAAGAAAAACACTCAACCACTTTTAAGAGATTATTCGCAGGAGTAATTTATCAGAAATCACAAAAATGTGTTTTCAATGGAAAAAATTCAATTGATAATAAAAGAAAAAAAGGGAAAGGGTCTTTTCACGTAGTGTCCACCCAAAGCTTAAAACCACTGACACAGTTCTTGAACTTTATCATCCAACATTTTGTGACAGCTATCGGCCTTAATGGTTATATGACAGATTCTGCTGGAGCAATAGGAAAATTATTAGATAAGTTAACAGCACCCATTCATAATGAAAGAAATCATGACACAAGCAACATCCTTGACTTTTCAAGATCTTATATAAATCTTCCTTTATTACCTGGTAATAGATGTAATATGAAGTATAAATTTCTCAAGGACAGAAACCATGTCTTATATTTAATACACACTGAATAAAGTACCTATTTGAAAAAGTCATTTTAATGAAATTAAGATTTTTTTCAAGGTGGAGAGATTGAGGAGTAACAGTAACATATAGGATTAGTTTATCTGATCTACCCACTGTTTCCAAAAAAATAAATAAAATAAAATAAAATAAATAAAAACAAACAACTACAACAAAACAGGTCCATAAGGAATGAGAATAATTTTTTTTAAATGATGCCTTACTACATCTAAAAGTGCAGTATAACCAGAGGGCTAAGATTGAGGGATGTAAAGTCAATCATTTGCTAGCTGGGTGACCTTGAATAAGTCACTTAACCTCTCTGGGCCTCAGGCTCCTCTTTTATAAAAAGGTGGACACTAGCCATACCACTGCTTTTATAGGAGGACTGGATGAGATAATACACATCAAGAGGATACCTGCACAAGTTAAGGGCCCAATGAGCAATAACTGTGATTATTTTCTTATATTAGTGCTGTGATGGTGGAAAATGTTGGGCATTGCACAGAGGGGGAGTAGAGGGGGAAGAGAAGGGGAAGCAGGAGAAGGAAAAGAAGGCGAGAAAACGACAGCTTGCTAAAATTGGGTAGGAGAGCTTCATGCGTTATTTATTGAGAATGAAGTCTGGGTCGGTGAGTCTTCACAACCCCTTCCCCTCGCTCCACATCCCGTCACCCACCCCAGCTCCTGCTTCGTATCTGCAACCTACTCCCTTCTAGGGGTACTTCTCCAAATGATATATGACTTCTTTTAGCAGTTGCCCTCTCCCGACTTTGCTTCAGATCCACACTTTTCAAAGGTGTAGTCTTCAACCACTAAGACTCCTCTCGCTACATTTACCAACACGCTCCTGTTACTTACTATAGCTGGGAGACAAGTCTCAGAACTTATTTCAATTGATCGTTGTGGCATCTGATGCAGCTGACCATTTCCTTCCTTTTTAAACTCTCTTGTGCCTCAGCTTTGAAGACATTATTATCTGTGGGTTCTCCTACCATCTGACTGCTGCTTAGCTACTTACTAATCTGTGTGGGCTCCTTTTCAGCATTCCACCACTTAAATTACACTGCTCACCAGATCCCCATTTTTTGCCGTCCTTTCACTTTCCCTTTTTAATTGTATCCATTCACACCGTTATAAGTACCACTTATATGCTGACAATGTCCAAGTTCATCTCTCTAGTCATGACGTCTTACTAAGCTCCTGACCTGTATTTTCCAATCTCCATTTGGAGATTCCATGTGTGGAGAAAAGTCAGCGTTTCCCAAAATGAACTGTCTTCCCACACACCTCAATCCCCAGCCCACCCCCAAACTGGCTGCCCTTTTGGTGTTCCCCATATCGATAAATGAAACCATCAGAAACTTAGGATTCACCAAGTCCTGCCACTTCTGCCTCGTAAAAGCCCTGATTTTCTATCTTCTCCTTTACATCCCTGTCTCCGTTCATCCATTCTTTCTGGATTTTTGCAGTGGATTTTCACCTTATCTCCCAACCTTTGGTCTTGCTGCACCCCTCATACTTCAAAAGCATCTTCCTCAAGTGTGAATCTGTTCAAGCGATTCTCCTACTGACATCTTTTCATGGGTCCCTACAGCCTTTGGAACAAAATGTAAACTCTTCTGCAAGCTACAAAAATGGTCTATATAATTTGATCACCACTTATGATCTCAATGCCAAATCTTATCACTTCCTCACTCCCACTCCCAAATCCAGCCATTTAAAGCTACTTGCAAATTCCTAATCCCATTTATTTTTCCTGTTTTTTCTCCTATATGCCACTCTTTCTGCTTAAAACATTTATCCACAGACCGCTAACCCCCATCTTCACCTAGTAATTTCTACATAATACCTCAGAATTCTGTATTTCCAATATGCCCTGTGTATTTCTGCTTTCAAAGAACTCAGTGGTCCTACACTGTGATTCTTTCCACATTAATTGATTTAAATAGTAATTTAAAAAGTGTCTTGAATTTGAGGCCTACAAGTCCATGCTCTGTCTCTCCACATATATGATACTATGTAGTCAAACTTCCAACCAACGGTTGTTTACAGAGCAAAACCACATGGAGAGAGATACTATAACCTTCGCTACATGTATTTTATACAAATCATTTAGGAAGACAATAAATATGTAACATATCAGGCAATTTGAAATATCAAATAACAAATGAATGGTGAAATCAACAAGTGACAAAGGAACGCATGGGAGATACAGACAACTAGGTCCTCAAGAGGCTGCTCATAAAATTTTTAGAGAAAATGCTCATGTTAAACATAAGTATGATAGGAGCCTGCAGTAGAATTAACGATAGTAAACACCAAGATATTAAGTTTCATGTGGTCAGGGGACAAGTCATTCTTGTTTGCTGCTCTGTCCCTATGGCCTAACACATAGCTGGATCATAGTAGCTGCTAAATAAGTATTTGTGTCGAATTGAATTTTAAACTGTGCAGCTGGTGATGCAAGAAAACATCTGTTTTTTTAAAAAAAAAGGCAGCACTTTTCACCATTTGCCATTCCATAAAAAGGTAATTTGTGTATATGTTTACTAGAACGCTTTCCTCAAAAGTGAAATATTGCTTCACTCTTCGGTTGGCAAATGTGTTGTTCCAAGATGGAGAAGAATCTGCTTTAAATGAAGAGAAAGCTATTTCAGTCCATAATCCTCAGAGCCAATTTTGGAACTTAAAATGCATTTTCATCAAAGAATCTTAACAAAAAGAGTCCTGCCAATTTAACCAAGACATCTAAAAATGTTTCATTCTAAAGCCAAGCTTTCTGCTCAGGAACATTCTAATTGAGATTGTGTTCTTCCAGAGATCTTCCACTGGCTCAACAGTCACCTGAGTCACATAGGTGAGTAAGATACCATCATCACCCTCCTAAGAACTCAGAACTGCATGCCATTTAGGAATTCTGCATTTTTCTAACGTTTATGCTGGATTTCCAAGTTTCCTGGAACTTCTTTGTACCCAACAGAGCTATTATGATAAACCAAAGCAGAAACACATGTAACTTTGAGTTAGAAGTCAATTTGGCATGTCCCTCTCATTTCAAACATATGGAAACTGAGACCACGTAATGTAAATCACTGACCCAAGTACACTTAGGGCAGCGGCTGGAATGGACACTGGGTCTCCTTATAGTGACAGGCTGATATTCAGTCTTCTATATAAGCTATGTTCATGGGACACCAGTACTTTCACTTGCATCATTTTATTAATTCTGGTACTCACCTAAAATATGTAAACGGGGACTATTATTCCCTTTTAGCAGGTGAAGAGATCAAGCCCCAGGACTTCCCTGGTGGTCCAGTGGCTAAAACTCCATGCTCTCTAGGCAGGGGGCCCGGGTTTGATCCCTGGTCAGGGAACTAGATCCCACATGCCTCAACTAAGAGTTCACATGCCAGAACTAAAGATCCTGCGTGCCACCACTAAGACCAGGTGCAGCCAAATAAATAAATAAATAAATAAATAAATAAATAAATATATATATATATATATATATATATATATGTAAAAAGAGAAACCAAGCCCCATGGGGCTGTCAATTCCCTCAAGTTGACTGAACAGCAGAAGCAGAACTAGTATTCAGGTCTTTCTATCTTTGTCATTTACCAGGAGCACCACATCGACATGGGCCATTTTTCCTTTCAGTACAAATGAGTCAATGACAGTCTAAATGGTCTGGTGCCTACCATTCTTCAAAGGAAGATTTGCTATAATAAAAGAAAGCTACAAGTACCAGAGATGGCAGGCCACAAAGGATAATGAGGCAGAAACATGTGCATTAACCAATTTTGAGGTTTCACTTAAATAATCAATCAACCATTCTTTCAGAGCTGAATCTAATCGAAAGATCCTAACCCTTTTAGACCTGTATACAGTGGGCAATATGCCATAAACATCTTCTTTTATTTAGACATCAGGGATGGAATTTCCCATCTGTTGCTTCAAATCAAATAACCATACTTTAAAAAATAGTACATATCACAAAATTTTTCTTTGAAGGATTAAAGTCACTATGATTGTTAATCATAAAAGTGTTAATTTTTCAACAAGTAAAACTGTGTCTGGACAAGTCCACGTGTGTTAGCAGTAGGCTAAGAAAGGAATCTAGCATGGAATTTATAATGCTTGGTTCTAATCATTAATGCTGCAGTACTGGCTTATTTACAACCTGACGTTTGTTTCTACACTTTCAACATCCTGAGACTTTTCTGCAACAGTAAACAGCTGTAAGAGATGACACCTCGCCTTAACTGGGTCTATATTTTGACTAGCAGGTCTTGGCATCATGTCCAGCTCTGACACCTCTCCAAAATGCTGCATGCTGGTGAAAAATGAACAAAACTTAAGAAGAAGAAAACAATGCCACTACTCTTAAGCCATTTTGGGATATAATAGGTCTAAGTTCTCAGCTAACTCATACATCTAAGTTCTAATGCAGCAACTTCTAATCATCTCATCACTGTCTCTTTAGATTCTAAATATTTCTTAATTTTTCCATAAAGTCTCACCTTTCTGATGCTCTGAAGAGGAAGGTGACAGAATAAAATGTGGGAAAAGAGCATAAGGAAATCAAAAGACAGGACACACAGAACTACACCTGATTTCCATATCACTTTCTTTTTAGCCACACAATTTAGATTCAAGTACCTAGGACTTAGCAGGTACCCACATGAGGACATTTTCTATTTTCATGGTAAAATTCAAAATATAAACTGATGAAAGACCTCTAAAATTTCACAAAAGTGAATATTTGTACATCTGAGAAGTTAAATGTTTAGTTTCCCAAGAAAGAAATATTCTCTACCCACACAGGAGATTCTCACAATGTGTGGGAAATCTATGGTTCTGAATCATCCAATAGCATCTTCAGTCTGTGTTCAAATCCTATATCATAAAATGCTTTCCCAATAATTAGAACATAACAAGATACACGTCCTTAAAAACATCACTGAAAGAGTTGAATGTTCTCTGGAGTAGTCACAGATGTTTCATAAGCTTGTGATAGCTCAGGATTATCACCTATCTTTGGACATTGTATAAGGTTGGGCTGGTTATTTGAGCTTCCTCTATATTTGAATTCTGGGGTGATGAAAATTTATATCATGTTAAGAGCATATCCACTACCTAGTATTTGGCTCTCGAGTGAATTAATAAGTGCCCTAACTTTCAAGTCCTGATGGCTGGCTTAGAACCGTTTTGCATAAAACCTTACACACTAGACCCTCTTCTTTAACAGTGCATCCTGTTTCCAGGCAAAACTACACTACAATACAATCTTCTGCAATGTGCTGTATCCTATTAGGACTGAAAGTAACCCTGGCATCTTACATTCAAATGTGGCCTTTCTAGAGAGACTTTTCCAAGGGTGAAAACTTCAAAAACACAGAGTAGAAAAGTCACTGAAGAAATGGCGCAAGTAAGCAGGGGTATCAGGGACACTTATTGTCTTGTATGTCTGCAGTGCCCCAACATGGGCAGCAGGGGGCGCTCCTGCATGAAGCAACCCTCCCCTCAGCCCCGCCCCCCTCCGCCCCCCCCACCCCCATACACACAAGTGTTCCCGGGAGGGGAAGACGGAGGCTTTTTCTCTTAGCACTTGCCCCAAGACCAAGGAGGGGGCCACTAAGGAGTGCTGCTGTCCATAAATCACACAGGCTTAGGACATGCAGTGAATACCATTGCAGAAGTGACCAGAGATGACACATAGGTCTGAGCTTACCTTTTGAAAGCAGGGTGGCCAATTTTTATTTTATTTATTTTGGGGGTTAAAGGAGCAGGTGAGCCATGGGCAGGGGGCGGGGCTTGCCATCAACTGTAAAGAGGCCGGCTCCAAAAGCAACAAGTGGATATCAGTATCCGAGGGTCATTTATTCAGCCTCTCCACTAGTTTAGTTCCCAGGTTACATTCTCTGCGAAATGTCAAATCAAAACACTTCCCTTTTCTCTCCTCTTCTTTCCTTCCCTGACCCCACACCAAACTCAGAAAAATCACTTGATGAAGTGGGTTTCCCACTGAACCTTAGGAAATGTGACTCCTGCAGGGGTTCTCCTGCACGTGGCTGCGTTTTACACATGAACGTGTGATGCGTTTTACACCCTCTTCGCCAAGTCCCACGATTTCAAACCAGGTTGGAAAAATCTTTAGGGACCAGAAAGAGCCAGCTCTGAAGCCTCAAAGTCAGTGGGTTCCAAAGCAAAATGCCCTGCCCTCACCCCACTTCCTACACATACTCATGCACACCCCACCCTCACCCGTTGGATCCTTTCTCCTTCCTGTCCCCAAATGAACGTTTGCAGAGACACAGCCATAAACCTCAATACTCACCATATTGACTTCAGAAACCATATCGATGCTGGCGATGTCGATGTTCATTCCCACAGCCACAGGGGGACCTGCAAACCAAAATGGCCAGCCACGTGATTTCTCAGAACTTCATGCATTCTTAGCAAGAGTAGTCCCCGGGCACGGGACACTCTGCCCCAAATCCCTTCCCACTGCTCACACTCAAATTCTTCAATTCTCTGCTCCTTTTTAAAGAGTGACAGGTACTCCTCTGGGAAATGCTCTATTGAACAGGCACACACGTGTCCGATGGGTGAGGGATTCCACGTCTGTCTACATAGGTAGGTATCTTAGCATGAGAATACACACAACCACAAAAGCACCGGAATCTGGCTAGCCCAAGCGAAATGTTATATATTGCACTGCAGTTATATACTGCACCCCCTCCTCATTCTTCCCACCCCCCGCTTCTGTGCAGGTTTTAACTCTTTGAGCTTTGTTAGAGTCTGGAGTAAAATTAAATAGGCATATCAGTGTATCTAAGGCTGCAGCAAGAGAGGTCTCTAGCCCTTCTTCCACTACCCTCCCTATCCTCCCATCCCCCCAGGCCCCTCTCCCCCCACCCCACTGTCCCCTGCAGTGAGGTTTCCAGGACTGGATAATATCCAGACACCAGCCAATTTAAACCATGGCTAGAACTCTTCCAAAGTAGGTGGGCACAGGGGGTTAATGCGACTTCTCAACCAACTGTCTGCATATCTTGTCCCCAAAAATGTTCCCGATGGCCTTCAGTAAGCCAGGTTCACCGGGCACACCATTAACTAAACTTAAGAGGTTTGTATCTCAAGGAAACAAAGACAGTGAAGCAAAGGATTTAAACAGTGAAGCTGAAGGACAGCAGTCACCACTACAGGCTAAGAAGGTCTCTCTGAAAGACCATCTAAGTGCTAGAGAGTAACAAACCAGCTTAAGTTTGGATCAGTTTCTCAATATTGTAACACAGAGACATGTTCAGTACACCACATGCAACCCACAATGAGGGAGAGGGAAGACAGCGCACAAAGCTCAAAAGACAGCTTAGGCTATAGCTGCTGGGCTGTTTCTTATTTCCAAGGCAACCCCATTACCTCCAAAATCTGGTCTCAGCCGAATATCATAGCCTTTCAGGAGTCTGTCCACCGTCTCTTTAACCAGCGACATATTACTAGGGTCATTGACACTAAAGAAAGAAAAGACAATAAACAGGCATCAATAAGACAGCAGGCACAGCGCTTCAGCATCTATCTGATCCTCACTACAGATCCTTGCTCACAGAGGTAGGCAGACAGAGCCTTTCAAAGTGAAAAAGGAAACAGAAACGCTAGACACACTTACCTCTGCGCACAGACAGCGGCGATTATTAAGGGGAACGGCCAGATCCCAAAGTAGCCCTTTTTCCGGACTCTCCACATCCCTTTAGTTTTGGACGGGATTGAGGGTTTCACTGGAGACAGGAGATCCAACTTAGTCTGCCCAGTGCAGTAATTCTAATGTGAGGCGCATGCGCAAGGCGTACCAAAACATCAAAGGGGCAGCAGCGGTTGCCTGGGACCGAGAAGATTTTCTTGTTAAGGAGGAAAAAAAAAAAAATCAAAGGGGAAAAAGGAAAAACATATATATGTATAATATATGCGTATTTGAATAATATAGAAAAGTCACCCCACAGGAGGACCCGGAGCAAAATCTTTGTAGTCCTTTTGTTAAGACAAAAACAACTAGAGAGTCTGTTAAGTTTTGGTACTTGCAGGAGGCAGTTTTGCACCTCGCGGGTTGTGGGGTTTTGGGGTGTGTGTGTGTAGGGGGGGTTTCCTCTTAAATATGCAAAACCAGATTAGGAATTTAAAGGAGAGCAGGTGTGTAGTGCTAGGGGGAAGATGGGTGCCTGAGAGTCCACTTCTGGTATCAGCAAGCGGCGGGGGTGGGGTGGGGAGAGAAATCTGAACTTTATTTCCGTGGCAAATAGCATTCCCTGCCTGGGGCGAAATGGGTGCTGGAGGCGGAGGTGGGGGCGGGGGGTGGCGGAGGGAAGGGGAAGGTGGGAGCGGGAGTGAAAGGGGGAGGGAGGAAAGAAACCGATGGGAGGAGTGTTGAGCAATGCGTTGGTTTTGGGGCCGGGAGTGGAGGGGGGGACGTAGCATGGAGAATCAGACACGGAAATGGAAAAAAAAGGAAAAAAAAGAATGATAATAAAACGATGCCTGGTCTTTTCTAGGAGTTAAAGAGCAAGCTTTTCTTCACTACTCACGAGCAATTTCTTTCTCCTTCTCCTCACTCTTTGCCCCCTATCCCCAGAGAAGAAAACCTCGGGGTCCCGGTTTCTCACCGTGTGACGTGCCTGACCCGCCGGTCCGGATTATTTATAGCAGGAAGGGCGGGGGGCGGGGGGGGCGAGGGGAGTAGAAAGACAGCGCTGTCTCTCAAGGTTTCGGTCTGATTCTGCATTGGGAAATTATTAGTAGGGAGGGTGGAGTTTGCAGGAAGGGTTGATGAGACTTGGGGGCCTGGGGAGGCCGGGTGGCGAGAGGCTCCGGCGGTGACCGGGTGCAGGAAGGGCTGGCGGCCGGGTGGGACTCGCCTGGCTGGCACCCACGCCCCCTCAGAGCACGCGCACTCGCGCGCGCACACTGGCGGCACCCTCCCCGCCTGCCGCGCGCCCCTCCTCACCTCGCCGGCCTGCGCTCGCTGCCCAATCCCGCCGCGCGGCGCTGCGGTCCCCGGCTCCTCTGGCCCTCGGCCCCTCGGCCCTTGGCTCCGGCCGGGGAGGGGAGGGTGGGTGGCGGTGCCTTGGGACGCAAAAAGTCAGAGCGGTCCCCGGAAGGCGGGCGAAATGAGGAAGGGGCTCGGGGCCTCCGCGTCCTCCCGCGGGCTCCGCGCCACCTCTTCCTCGCTCCCCAGCTCGGGGCCAGGAGGGACTCGCACGCCCCGGGGTTGCCTCTTCCCTGCAGCCGGAGGCTCGACCCGGCTCTCCGCGGCCGCCGGGACCCAGAGGCAGCAGCGAGCGAGCTCCAGGGTTCGAGAGGGAGGGAGATACACGGAAGAAATCTCTCCTCGGCTCGCGGCAAAGAGATGCGCCGCGGGCGCCCGGAGACGTTGCTAGTCTCCGGCAGCCGGGCAGTCTGAGGGTGCCCCGGCCCGGGACGGACTCTCCGGGTTCTCCCGAGTTTATCTGGCAACAGAGGAGCAGGGGAGGGGGGAGGACAGGTGCTCCCGCTGCCCCCTCCCCCTCTCCTTGGTGAATACAGGAGAAGTCAGAGCTGGAACCTACGTTCCGGACCCCAAAGCGGAACTTCTAACTCCTCCTCCTCAGCTTAACCTGTAACCGAGCGCCTACTACGTGCCAACAGTGCTTCATTAGTTCATTCTTACAAGCCCAGGTTTAGCCAGCACCTCGCTTTCCCCACATTATGGATTTAGAAACTGGCGCGCTAAAGCTAAGGAAATTGCCCAAGGTCACCCAGGTGGCTAGAGGTGAAACCGAGATTGGACGCGAAAGCCAGCGACCCTAACCATTAGACAAGACGGTCTTGACTCGCCCCGACCTTGCCGGCCGCGGACTCCTCTTGCAGCGCAGCTCCTGCTGCCGCCGAGCCCCCGGAGGCCTCGAGAGACGCGGGCGCGCGCCTCGCACCAGGCTGGCCCCCGCCTCCGTCTGCAGAGAGGAGGGGGCGCCCGACGTCGCACCCGGACTCCTCAAGGTCCTGGTCCCTTCGGCACTCTTGACCCATTTATACCTCTTGGCAATCTCCCTCCTCCCCCGCCAAGGTCAGGGGTCATTCTGGGGCCGCCGGGTACTGACTCCAGAGGCAGTGTGGAGGTGGGAGGGCTGCTAGGCGGGAATCTGACAGCTCCCCGAGGACAGAAGGGGAGCGGGAGGGGGAGTTTCTGGATTTGAGACGGTAAAACAGCCTCTTCAACAGTGCAGACGTACAGATTTAGAGTGTGGCGGTCTCCCAGCTCCTAGGAGTCGGTCCAAAGATACACACATACGAACACGAGAGAGACAGAGACAGAGACACAGACACACAGAGAGAGAGAGGGAGAGATTGGAAATCTGTAACTCCTATCTAATTACTTAGGTTGAGAGTTACAGGAATCAAAATACAGACCTATGGCTCAGGAAAACTGCCTATTTCCCTCTTTCTATGGACTCACAAAACAATGGTAATCTTTTACATAGGCTCACCCTACTGAAGGTGGGGAAAGTTTAGATTACGTATTAACATTATACCAAAGGATTCCCAAACAGTTTGACTACACCAACTCCTGAAGCCCTAGAAAGCTCTTCTTCTTCTTCTTGAAAACACCTTGAAATAGGGTTTTCCTTCTGACAGGGTTATCCACGTTGCACTTGCTGCACTACCAGCTCCTCTTATTTAAGCTCAGTTCAATTTCGGTTGAAAGAACAGAATTCAGTGAACAGAACGAAACCACGAATACCATCAGTCATCATCCACTAATAATAATAATAATAACAGCCCAGGGAAAAGTTAAACAGTATTTATTGAAGACCTAACATAAAGGGAAAATTAAGGGAAAGGAGGCCGAACAGCTACAGTAACCTGCGTCTCAGCAAGTAAGACAATAGCACAGTGCCAACAGTTTCAAAGGAACTGGAGGCAGACCTTTGGGCTCAAATCCCAGTTCAGATAATTAGTGTTTTGGGGACTTGGGCAGGTCACTTCACTTCTCTAAATCTCAGCTTCCTCTTCTTTAAAAATTAAAATATAGTGCCTTCTTTGTTTGCTGTAGAATGATGTAAACATATGTGTAGCATTTGGCATGTGATTAATAAATATCGGCAATTTTTAGTGAATAAGGAAGGAATAATGACTGGGCAAGAAAGCAAACAAGGTTTAATAGCATTAGCCTATAAAGACTGAGCGGACTTCAGTTTGGTGCAATGATCCTGAGAAGGCATAGATTAGCCTGAGAACAGAGAAGCAGATATTCCAAGGGAATTAAGATAAGGGTAAGAAGAAAATGTATTAAAGACCCAAGCAGCAATCAAAAGGACAGAAGACAAAATCGTATTTATTTTCTTTATGTGGTACCATCTCATTGTTATTTCTTAATAATAACGGTAACTAATATAATTAGAGATAGTCCTACTGGTTACAAACTCTGAGATCAATTTATGCCTAAAGTGGGTCTCTATTTTACAGCAGAATCAACAGTAGGACATCTCTCTGGAAGACTCGGCTGGTAATGCTGCCTAGGAATGTGAAATTTGGAACAACAATGTGCAAGGGAAGGCACTGCTGGATTCTGGAAATGTGTCAGTTGCTGGAGAACATCCTCCATGATCCCAGATGTACGATGAGAAGGCAGTATGTAAGTACTCTTAAGAGATCATGATTCAAAATCATGTCTGAGTATGAAGCATACAAATGCCAAGTAATAACCGTCACTAATCATATGCTATTTGTCTTTGCTATAATATTTATTCATTTGTTCAGTAAATATGTACTGGGCACCTACTCTACGTCAAACATTATTTGACAAGCACTAGGGATGATGTGTTGAAAAGGCAGACATGGTCCTTATCCTCTTAGAGCTTACGTTCCAGTGTGGGAAAGAGCAGTATAGAAGTGATAACACATGTAGCATGTATTGTGAAGTGGGGAAGATAGGATATTATGGAATGCATAATTGATGCAAATAACTCAGTTTGAGGATTTGGGTAAAACTTGCCTGATAGAGTGATGTTTTAATTGAAATTTGAAAGACAAGTTAGCCTGATGAAGAGTTGGGGGAAGAATATTCCAGGAAGAAGAAACAGTATGTGAAAATATCCTGGGCCAAGAGAGGATGGCATAAATGAAGAATGAAGGAAGAACAAAGACTAGGGGACAAGGGTAAGAGTGGCTCCAAGAGTGGTGTGTCTGGGGAGCTGGGCAAGAGCAATTCGGTTCCACTGACCTGTTCAAGTAGAGGAGTGACAAGATGAGTTTTAATCACACTGGAGGAAGGTGGTAATGGCTATAGGGGATTTCTTACTGCAAGAATCCAGGTGACAGGTGATGTTGGTCCAAATTAGGATAGTGATGGTGAAGATGGAGAGAAGGGGCTAGAGTTACGTGGGAGAACTGGCTAACTTTGTCATCCATGGGATATGAGGAATGAAGGAGAAGAAGGATTCAAGAATGACTCATACATTCTGGTTTGAGCATCTCAGTGGTGGTGGTAGAAGACAGTTGATAGGGATAGTACATTCAGTTTGGGTCACAATGAGTTTAAGTTCCCAGCTAGTCATGCAGGGTGCACTGGACATTTTGATATATGTACCTGAAGCTCAGAACTGAGGGCTGATGTGGGACCAGTACAAAATTTCTGCATCCCATCCTGACACTACTTCCCTTTCTGTCTGAATGTTTCTCTTTAAGACATATTACTGTCTAACATATTTTATTTTGCCCATTGTAATTCTATCTTCCTGACTGGAATGCAAGTTCAGAAAAACAGAAAATTTTGCCTGCTTTGCTAAGTGCTGTATTCTAGTGCCTAGTGCCCACAGTAGAAACCTAATATGTACATTTTAAAGAATAAGTCTGTATTTGATGATCCTGCAGATGCAAACAACTTAAGTCATGGGAGTATATGAGACTTATGCAGGCAGGATGAACAGACTAAGACGAGAATCTTCCAGAGAAGGGCAATTACAGTCATCCAGAAGAGTGAAATTAGAAATGGCCCAAAAGGTAAGAGGAAAATCACTGTGGTATGATCAAAGCCAAGGAAAGATAATATTCTGATAAAAAAGGACTAATCAACTGTATTAAATCCTTATAAAGTTTTAAAAGTTTTGAATAGATATGACATGCTCCTGGTATAAAATTCAAAAGTTGAGCCATTGTGTCCCTCTGCCACCCTGATTCCCTCCCTAGAATCTCACACAATTCAGCTGGGGGGAAGGTAACGTGGTATTCCACACCATAGCCTTTATCCTGTTGAAGAACAAGTATAGGATATGCCCACAGGTGCCAGGGCAACTTCCCTGACCTCCTGCTCTGGTGCAGCATGGACAAAGTTCTCATGGAACGTGGGTTACCTGTTTCACTGAATTGATTGAACATTTGTATTTATTATTCTTTTTCAAAATGAATAATGAGTCTCTTAGCTTTGAATATTGATTGGGGTCTTTTTAAATAGTGTGTAGAAATTTCATTAATATTGAAGAGTAGGGAGAAAGTCAGAAAGAATATGCTGAAAGAAAATATACATTTATTACTTTCAGTACTTACTAATTATTAATAAAGTGTTGTCAAGTATATGGCTTCCTGAACCTACTGTAATATACAAATAAGAACCATTTTAAAATAACCTCTCCAAATATCTTATTTATGAATGCACCTTTATTTTTATGTGCTAAAGAATATTCCTAGAGTAGTTTAATTTTATCAAATATTTTCCCTTATGCTAGTCAAAAATACCCTCTATTTATTTGTCTGGCAAACCTTACCTTCACAGACACCAGAAAATTAAGTTTCTCCTATATTACCATAAATTCCAAATTATGGGCTTATGGGTTAATGAGGTTTTGATCTGCAGAATTAGAAACGTGAATTCTATGCCCACTGAGTTCTGGCTGTTCCTCCTTCAGCAGATAGCACTAACATTAAACGTGAGTGTCTACAAAATTTTTGACCACAGTAAGACTGATGACATATAAATCAATTTAAATTACTTAACTAAAATATAACATGTAGTAATAATACTAAAATAATAATATCAGTGTGTCAGATACTGTTCCAAATCCTTTATGTATAGTAAAATATTTAATCCTCACAATGTGTCTATAAAATGTTACTAATTAATATCCCCATTTTATATATAAGGAAACAGAAGGAGAGATTAAGTAGCTATAAGATTGCACAGTTTATAAGAAAATATTAATGAACTCAGGCTCTTCCTGAGTCCTATGTGACTTTATATATAAAACTCCTGCAAATTTGTCTACAGTTCTCAGCTTGTCTCACCCATTGAGTTAATATAACAGAAATAAAATCATAGCCCAGACAAAGGATCTCTGCACCTAACAGAGACTTGATTTAACAATCAAATGACCAATAGGAAATTTTGAGACCTAGAGTTACTGGACACCTTTTGAAGGAAAATACCTTTTAGCACCACCTCAAATGAATCCATCTTCAAGAGTACAGAAAAGTGTACCTCAAAGTACAAAATGAAATAACTGATGCTCCAAATGGAGGCAAAATTGTTAGACGAGGAAATTACCTGAGCTCTGACACCATGGGGATGCTAATTATATTCATGCACAGTCTCAGAAGCAATGCAACGCCGTATCCCTTATCCTAGAAAAGGATAGAGTGGGAGAGAAGTCCTTTTCACCAACTGCTTCTCCAGACGGGCAGGGGAGGAGAGGTGTGCTTATCAATATAAATAAATGAGCAAAACTGCTGTATAAGCAGTGACATTGACAGTCCTAAGGAATAATTTCTCAACATCCCTCTCAGGTTGGTTTCTTAGGGATGGCCAGTAAGAGACTGCCAAAGATAGATAATCCAGTATGCAAAATGGAATTTTCCAGAATGTGGGTCACGCAATCTGAGGCCTTTTCTGATGCTCCTCTACCAGGACTGTTTTTCTACTAAATGCCTGAGTTAGAAAGCCTAGGGTTTACAAGCCTTTTGAGGGCTTATAAAAAATGTTGGAATTCCAATGTACATACTGGGTCCAAATTTTAAAAAGTTGTAAATGTTGAAATTAATTAATGTTTAATTAAAAGTCTATAAAAACTTAGTACTGTTCACAAATTCACATTTCATATGGGAAAGGTACATTTTAATGCGCTTTATGTTATGTGTCAAGGGGCCTCCAAAAGTTAAAGAACTTGGACATATGAAGGTCTTAAAAAGCTCCAGCTGTCTCCAGTCTCAGGCAAACTTACTCTCCCTACTTCTAGGCACCTCATGTCAATGGTAGTGTCTTGTTTTTTTGTTTCTGTTTTGGTTTTGTTTTTTCCTTTAAATCCCCTTTGGAAACATCTCCATTTGCTAATTCTACAAGGAATTTTTTTACTCTGTTTTTATTATTCCCCAAGCTCAGTGCATTTGCCTAACTTGTATAAGGCACTCAGTAATTGATAAATTGTAATTATAGTTCTTAGTGATAGCTAATACTTATTGAGTGCTTGCTTACTAGCTGGCTCACTTTGTGATAACTCATTTAATTCTTTGAAGTGTACTTATTATTCTGTAGTGTATTATTCAGTGCCCTTGGGGTTGAAAGTGACAGGAACCAAATTCAAACTAGCCACAGTAAGTGACTATTAGGTCATGTAACCGAAAAAGTTAAGGGTGTTCAGCTTTGGCTACAGGTGGATTCAGAGGCTTAAAGTACTTCATCTCCTAATTCTGTTTTAGGAAAGTTGGCTTCATTCTCAGACAGGCTCTCTTCCAAAGATGACCATCAGCTGCTCTGGTTTAGCATCCCTGAGAGTATTAGCCATTTACTAACTCCCCTAAAATTACAAGATAGGACACTCTCAGTGCACTTGGATCACAGTTCTACCTTCAACGTATTACTCGCTCTGATAGATGGGCATGTGTTCACCCCTGGTCCTGAAGCTGGGATGAACCACATGCAAACCTTGTGGACTGGGAATGGTTGAGGAATGATTACCCAAAGAAAGGTCACTAATGTGCTCTCTCCAGGAAAAGGAAGCATGAATGAACAGATAGAAGCCACAGATGTCTACTAAAGGTAGGATAGGTGTTATTACTAAGCATATCTTGTTGATAAATAGTCTCATGGCGACTTGGATGTGACTGGAAGAGGGATCCACACTCACGGTGTCTGTCTTACGTGAATGTCCTTGCAACTGGATGACAAGGCTGAATGGATGGATGCATCAATCTAGGACATCTGGCCTCTCAGATTCATGTCAAGAGTGGATGGGTGGATGATTGCTACTCAGATTTCAGCAACTCACATAGTCATGCATGAAACAATCATCCTGAAAATTGCTTTACAACAGTCATAACATAAATACTTGTAAGAATCAATGGAAAAATTTAATAAAATTATGAACAAGAATGACTAAGGATAAAGATACTCAGTAACTGAAAATGTGGGTAACTGAGACCTATTAGTAAAAATATTGTAATGTTAATGTCAAATAATTGCATTAGTTCCACTTATTCACAGTAAGACCTATCTGTATAGCTAAATAAGTAAATTTTTGAAAGAATGAATTCTACAACCTTTTTTGCTAATTAAGCATTTAAATAAAATATTTCTCATATTTATAATCATAGGATATTTTCTTCCTAATTAGTTTCAACGTATGATTTTCCTTCATAATTAAAATTCACCTTTGTTTAATATTTAACTATGACACATAAGTCATTGCTGATAATAAATGACCTTTCCTGATACTTATATTTAACCTTCCTACACTTCACTTAATTTTCACAAAATACTATGAGGTGAGTTCTAATATTATCCTCACTTCACAATTTTCTGAAAGTAATTTTTTATGATTATGATTAAGAAAAGCTTCTCTCCAGAAAAGGAGGAATGGAGAAAAGTAACTAGTCAATGTCTATCAGAGTGAAGATTTCCTTTAATTGGAAACCTAAAGAGTAGGTGATAATAACCGCTGTTTCCTTCCATTTGTTTTAGCATAATTCTCCTGTAATAGAAACTACATGAAAACATGTTTTGTTCCTAGTTCCTGAGAAGAATAATTTAGTTTTAGGTTCAAATAAATGATTACGAGCTGTGAGTGAAAGTGTTCCTACTGACAGTTACGGTATGTGGTGGCCTAGAGCATAGCCATGTCTATAAACTAAAGAAAGTCCCTTTCAGGCCAGAAAGTCCAACAATCAATAGCTCCCAATGTTTACTTTTTAAGATATAACTTATCTTAACAGGAGTTTAGAATTAAATGATTTAGCTGTTGGGGCCGAGGATATATCAACAAGAAGCAGTGAGTACTTTGGAAATTTGGTATACTCCAGCCATACACTTTATCTAGAAGTTGGCATGCAGATCCCTGATGGTTCAAGAGATGATTTTGGATATTACATAGACAAGAAAGTCAGTTTGATGCCAAGATGCCATCAGCATTCTTCTACGACTTGTTACTTATCCATTTTAACTGAGAGGAGTAAGTCTTCAGATGCAGATTATTGGTTTTTATCATTATGACTATATTTCATTTTTGGTCAACAGTACTAGAATTCCACAAAAGATAGTGATATCACCTTTCTTTTAAGCACATTTATTTAAGTTAAAGCTGAGTAAATAAAAGGAAATATTGATAAAATAGCAGAGCAGGTGGTATGTGGATTTGACAAAAATAATGTAGGCGGTATGCAAACATTTGTCAATCTTTGACTACGCAGTATGGGCAGGAACAATCTGTCAAAGTTCTGTAAGAGAAACTGTCATAGTTTAGACTGATGTGACGGCCTTCTAACTCTTAGAAATCTATGATCATCAGAAGTTACTAGTGTGAGTGATCTGAATACAGGAGATGAGAGGTGAACCTGAACATCTTTAGACAACAGGGTCGTCTTTATGACACAGGATGTCTTTATGACACAGGATGTCAGAATCTAATTTAGCAATTCAGTGAATATACTCAGCAACTATTCACGTGGAAATGTGCTCAGTTTCACAGGGAACAAAAAGATGAATTAGACAACGTTCCTCCCCTCTAGGAGCTAAATTGCAGCAGGTGAGGGTGAGGAAGCTAGCAAAAATGATTAAGCAGTAGAATATTAATGTTACAAGAAAAGCATAAACTTAGAAGAGCATAACCCAAGGAGACTGCAGGAAAAAGAGGTCACATGGTTAGAATTAAAGGGAAAGCCTTTGCTGACAAGATGCTCTCTGAAATGAATCATAAAGGATGGGTAAAATATTATTGTAGTTATTAGCAGGCAATGGGGAAGTTTGAGGTAAGTTTCTTCAACAGCAAATCAGTGTCTGGCTAAAGTAGAGAGATAAACGGCTGGCAGAGTCAGCCACAATATGGAGAACCTTGATATCAGGATGAGGATTTCAAATTATGCAGATAGAGGTAGGGTTCCCTGGAATCCAGTCACCCTTTAATCATTTATCAGCGATATTATAGTTGCCATATCATTTTGATCAGAGATCAGCAAACGTTTTCTGATAGTAAATATTTTAGGCTTTGCAGGCAACTCGATTTTGCAGTAGTATTAAAGCAACTGTAGACAAACATAAACAATAAAGGTGAGTCATGGGTTAAGGAGTAATAGAGAAGGGAAAGAAAAATACTACTCGGAAAATACAGTGAGATCTTTACCAGGAAAGAAAACAAACAAGCCAAAAATCAAAACACTTCACATATCATGTAAATGACACTAGTGATTTGAGAGGGTCTTGTATATTCAAAGGGGCACGAGAATATTTGGCAGGAATGGCATGGCATCATAGATAGATCATTTTAATCTTAGTGTGAAGTTGGACTGACTTGGGGAAGAAATCTTATATCCTAGATTCTTTTAAAATTAGACTAGAAAAGGACTTAAGAATTTATGGTAAGAAACCTGAATAGTGAAATGAATGCTTGCCTGTGCTTTCTCCCCTCTCGGGAGCTAGGATTATGTGGTATACAAGGAGCAGGTTGGCCCTTTCCATCCTTCCCTATGGAGAGGGAAGTATAAATGGAACACCAGAAAACCATCAAGATGTTATTTTGACTTAAAATGTATTCTACCAGGAGAGAGAGAAAGAGAATGATGATCAAGTGTTTAAAAAGATAAAGAAAGTTTAAAAATTAAAAAAGTCAAGTATCAGCTCTAACAGCTTTTGAAGACAGCAAATCAAATTCATAGATTTGGAAAGACCTTCCAGTAATCATTGAGATGTTAAGGTAAAATACCAAAGTCATATAAATTTTTATAGATAAAACAAGAAAGTTTAAATAAATACCTAATTTGCAGCAGGAATCTCTGGTATATAACTTCAAACAAGTTCATTTATTTATTTTCCTCTGTTATTAAGATCGTGCAGGAGACAATGCAAATGCTCAGCCCAAATTCCCTCAGATCATTTTTGTATTCCAACCGCACCGCAACACACACATATAACATATTTTGGGGAGTGATTTCTGTGGCCAGTACCTGCATGCAGCCTCTTCAGTATGCTACTCTTGGTCTACTGTGGCAGCCATGGGCCACTGGGAAATACCCGGAAAGTTTGCAGCCTCCCAGGGTGCCGATTAATCAATGATTATCAGGTGGGAAATAAAACAATTCTTAAACAACTTACTCTCCAGAGTTCCCTGTGGGATGAGGCTCAAGTTTATCCTCTGAATAGCTTTTGCTTGAAATCTCACCCTTGTTTGGGCTCACCCTCCCTCGTCTTATTTCCCCCACCTGCTTATCATTTGCCCATGAATCCTCTCTTGGTCTGCTTCTAGAGAATGAACTTAAGACCAGTGGAACTTTGAGATGCATAACAGGGGGAAATATTTACTTCTAGAAAATCAGACATCATTGTTGGAACTCTAAAGCCGAGCATATCATGAGTTGTGTAAGAACAAGAACTAGCTTTATTTTTTTAAAAAACACTAGCTGTGTGATTGGGGGAGCGGGGAGAAAGTGGACAAGTTACAGTGTCATCCTGTCTCTTAGTTGTCTCATATGTAAAATGAGGGTGTCAAACTAGGTGATCTCTAAAAATTTCCTCCCAGACCTAAAATTCTAAGACCTAAGTCAGGGGTTGGCAAACTATGGCTCTCTGGCCAAATCCAGTCCTGCCTTCTGTTTCATAAATAAAATTTTGTTGGAACACAGCCATGCTCATTAGTTTAGATATTGTCTGTGCTTACTTTCAGGCTACAACTACAGAACTGAGTAGCCTATGAAATAGGTCTATTTTCATCCTCAACTTTTTTTTTAAGTCTGATGAGGAAATTGAGACAAAGTACGGTCAAGTAACTTCTTGCCCAAGTTTACAGGGCAAGTAAAGGCAAAGCTGAGATTCACATTCAGTCATTCTGCTTCCAGAGTTAGCACTTTTAACCACCATGCTGAACTGCCCTGATTTGAGAAGGCCACAATGAAAATGAATGTTGAATCCTTCTGACTCATAGTAACTATGTTGTGTTTATTTTGTCTTTAGTAGAGGGGTTAATATTAACAGGAACGCATGTGGAAGCATGAATGGAGGAGAGGGAGAGGGAGGGTGTCTGTAGGTTCAGCAAAGTTGTTAGGAAATAACACAAAGAATAAAATATAGCCTGCTTATTTTTTCACCATCACATGCAGTCCTAAAATGTGGTTTCATGTTCTTTTCATCTTTTCCTCATGGTGCAAATCACAGTCACGTTCACAAACAAATTCACAACTAAGATGCTTGACTTGGTCCTCACGTGCCAGCATCCCGCATCTATGGAGCAGAACTAATCATTTTATGTCACTTCTCGCTTCTCATCCCCTTCCCACTTCCTCTGAGACTGCAATTCTGCTGAGGCAATGTGATGAATGACAATGCCGAGGGCAGACAATTTTACTTTTGAACAATCCACAGTGTTACAGGGCATCAGCAGAGTCTGTCTTGGGTTTTTTGTTGTTGTTGTTGTTGTTGTTGTTTTAGAGCCCACTGACATAAATTCCCTCAAAATATATTTGTATATTCTTTTCCACTGAGGTGGATTCTTATTTGGATGGAACAAGTTCATATACTGATGTAAGCTGAGGAAGAAGGAAACATGCAAAAGAGGAGGAGATAGAGAGACATTTCTCAATGTATCTTCCTTAAATGACAGGTAGGATTTCGATCATGGAGGGGTAGGGGGTGGCTAATATGAATTCCTGTTTCTTTAATTTATCATATGAACTTGGTTCAAATACGTGGTTTTGGTCATTATAGCTGTAATTTAACTCCTTTCTTCATGTAGGTAAAGTGGATGATAACATTCCTTACTCTGCCCAGGCCAGATCTCCTAACATTTGTAGTAATGTTTGGGTCTGCATTATGATTAAACCAATTTCTCTGTCTCTGTCTCTGTCCCTTTTGCTCTCTCTGTATGTCTGTGTTTTACATTTCTGTTGTTAACTAAATGCCTGAGAGCGTAATTGTGCTAGCCACTGTGGTAAGTGCTTAAATATGCTTTACTTCATTTAATCTTCATATTAGTCTCTGGCGGTGGGTTTGTCAACTACCATTTTCAGATGAGGAAGCTAAGGTTGTAAAAAGTTGAGGGACTTGTCCAAGGTCACTTGACCAGTAAATAATATAATCAAGATTCCAACTCAGGTCAGTCTGCTTCTATCTTAACCCTATAGAAGAACCCAAACAGTTAAGATATAGAAATTCTCAAATATCAAGGTGAATCAAGAAAGATGTAGGTTGCCAAGTAGAGATCAGACCTTATGATGAATCTAGATCAACAGGGTAAAGAAATTGTATTACCAAGGTCAAGAACAGATTGGAAATATCAGTCATCAAGGTAATTAGAGAAATAAACATTTATCCTGCTTAGAAGCTTCATAGAGATCAGGGATTTGGGGATAGGTGTCTGATGTTCTTAGCATCTGGGCTAAGAAACAGGGTAGAAGGACCTACAAACTCCATTATCTTTCATTAGCATATAAGATATAAGGGAACCTGATTCTGAAACAGAAATTTTCTGAACTATGGAAAAGGAATCCGCATTTATCGAGGACTTACTCTATGTTGAGCATTGTCCCTAAACTAATATACGTTAGCTCATTTCTCTTCACAAACATCTACGAAACAAAGATGCAGGAGGTCAGTTATCTTTTCTGCAACTACACAGGAAGAAGGTAGAGTATACTGTGGGTAGCAGTGGGAAGCATGTTGGCACTCTCCTATAAACTTAGAAAAATATACATTCTAGAGTGGTGGTATCATAAGCTTATAAAAGAAAAAGCTCTGATAATTTAGGGAAGTTCCAACATTTTGGTTTTTTTTTTTTTTTTTTGCAAATCAATTTAAAGAAACCAAAGGGACAGAGTATCATGGTTTCGAAAACACGTGTTGTTTAAATAATGTCTACTTGCCTTGAAAGAAGTATATATCATTCTTCACCACGTTTTAATCCTATGCATGTGGATTCCATAAACCACTGAATCTGCCTCTGAGACTGGGAAAGGATAAGGAAAACAGAAAAAATATAAGGTCTCTTGCTTAGTAATATAAAAAGTTCAAAGCAGACAGCCTGTTTAAAAATATAAATTCTGCATTCCTAATACATTATTTTTAGGAGGGTTCTCCATGTAGAATATAATGCATTTGGAATTTAAGAACTTGATTTGTCAGCGTTGTTTCATTAAGATCTGACCAAGAAGAAAACTGACTCCTTAAATGAAGAAACAAGCCGTGGAAGGCATTAGAATTGGTGAGGAACTTCTGTTGACAGTCATAGGTACCTTTTAAGAAAAACTAGTAATTATGGCATCAAATTTCCTTTGCTTAAATCGAAAGTACTGTTCTATGAACTTGCACAGATGATGACTTTTTATTTCAGCCAGGATCATTTTTCCATTTTATGCCTTATGCTTTTTTTTCTTCTATGGTAATTAACTTGCAGTGTTCTCCTGCACGACTTGAGGAGGTGCAACAGGCGCATCTAGTCAAATCCTTTTGCTCCATGGCCTTCCAGGCACTCTGTGTTAGAGCCCAGAATTACTTCTGGAACCTCACCTCAATCACTCTCTCTCTCCTTCACTCCCTCCATTGACAGTGGCCATGTACACCAAGCAGGCTCCTGCCTCTGAGCTTTGTCCTTGCTGCCCCTCTGCCTGGAAGACTCTTCCCCCAGATCTTCCCATGATGAGCTGCATGTCCAGGTCTCATCTCACATAGGACCTGCTCAGAGTGGCTGTCCCTATGCTTCTCCAACTCTGGTCAAGTCTCTTTCTATCACAGTATAGCCTTTAATGGCCTCTTCTGAACTGTATTCTTTAACCTGCTTATTGTCTACTTTCTCCTACTAAAATATAAAATTCAAGAAATCACATCTATCTTCTTTGACAGAGTATCCAAAGGATCTGACACATAATAGGTCTAAAGTAAAATGTATATTGAATAAATGACTAAACCTCAAATTTCTCCTTCTCCATGGATCTTTCTTCCTTGACTTAATACTGCTTTTTTCTTCCTCAAATCAGAGAGAAAACTGCATATTTTTGAGATATATTATATGAGACACTTTGCATATTTTGATCCTTAAAACTATTAATCGAGGTAACTATTAATATGCCCATGGAAACTGACAAAGCTAATAAATATCAGAACCAGAATTTAAACAGATGTCAGGTGATTTCAAAGCTGATTGCCATTAAGCTATGTGGATGCCTTTTATTTCTTTTTCTTGCCTGATTGCTCTTGCTAGGACTTATAGTACTATGTTGCATAGGAGTGGTGAGAGTGGACACACTTGTTTCTGATCTTAAAGGAAGAGCTTTCAACCTTTCACCATGGAATGTGATGTTAGCTGTGGGCTTGACATATGTGGCAATATTAAAGTGAGGTCCTTGTGTGCTCTGTATCTCCCTTTATTACATGCTGTCTCCTATGCTTTTCCATTCCAATCTCTCCCCTACTTCAAATCATGGGTTTTATCCTGTAACCTTGAAATGGTTAGGAGTCCTTTGAATACCTTGCTATAGGTTTCTTTTACATTCCAATATCAAGGAACATTGGGTCAGTCACCTTGTAAACATGTTATCAACGCTTATTGAACTAAATTGACTAAATGAATAGACAGACGATAAAAATCAGAAAAAAATCCCACAGAAACTTCTTAAGAATTCACACTGTTTCAGCACCGAATGGAATCTACTGTCCAAATAAATATGGAGTCTGAGTCATCACTGTATATATCTTAAGGTGAATTACTGCAAGAGAGTAGTATATCTATATGTAGAAATTAACTAGTTCTTTTAAAGTTTATTGAAAAATTCCAGGAAATTGGCTGAAGTAAAATATTCTGTCCCCTAGATTAACAGATCATATCACAAAAGCCCTGTCTCAAAATGGACTCATTCTCTGATTACTTTCTGCCTCCAGGGAATTTTCTTGAATTTACATTGATTCTCACTGATTTCCTGCAGGTAAATGGTTTTCAAAAAAACTAGTAGGCTACTGAATGGAAGTACTACATATTGAGTTGGCGATTTACTTTTAAGCATCAGTTGAAAACACCGAAGTGAGAAAAAACAAGTATAGTAGTACCCCCTTATCCACAGATGATACATCCCAAGACCCCAGTGAATGCCTGAAGCCATGGAGAGTACCAAACCCTATATATACTGTTTTTTCCTATACATACCTATGATAAAGTTTAATTTATAAGATAGGCACAATCAGAAATTATCAACAGTAACTAATAATAAAATAAAACAATATACTGTAATAAAAGTTATGTGAATGCGGTCTCTCTCTCCCCCTCTCAGAACATCTTATTGTACAAATTTAATGCCTTCTCCAGAGTAACTAAGTACTTATCACACGTAGTGGCCATAACTTTTATAGTTCAAGGTGTGATAGTTTAAAATTACTGTGTATTTCTTTCTCTTTCTTCACAATTTCATCAACATACGATTCGTTCTCACCATAGATCTTAGCAACATCACGTACGACTTTCTTATTAAGTTGAGAACTGTCACCTTTTCACTTGAAGGACGCACTTTACAGCTCCTCTTTGGCAGATCTGGATTGCCAGCACAACTACTCTAGTACTTTGGAACCATTATTAAGTAAAATAAGGGTGACTTGAACACAAGCACTGCAATAGTGTACTGGCCAATCTGATAACCAAGAATGACTAATTAAGCTAAGTGACTAAAAGGTGGGATGAGACGGACAAAGGGAAGATTCACATCCAGGACAGGACAGAGCAGGATGGCACGAGATTTCATCACACTAGTCAAAGGGCGCACCATTTAAAATTTTGTGAATCATTTACTTCTGGAATTTTCCATTTACTTTTTCTGGACTTCAGTTGACCACGGGTAACTGACACTGCTGAAAGCAAAACCGTGGATAAGTGGGGACTACTGTATATATGATTTAGATCACTTAGTAAGACTGGAAATTAAGAAAAAAACAATGCTATTTTTAGAAATTAAACCAGTTACTTAAAAACACTTAATGTTCAATGCTTTTACTGAGCACCTACTGTGTGCCAGGTACTTGTAGGCACAGAAATACGGTGGAAAGCAAGACATTATCCCTTTGCTCAAGGAAGGCGTATTTTAGTGGGGAATCAGTTATTGAATAAATAAGCCTACAAGTAGATACATAATAACAAATTGTGGTAATGTGTTTTAAGAAAAGAAGGGGAAGAGTGAGGGAAAATGATGGGAAGAAGGGGTGGTGAGAAGTTATTATATGCTGTGTAAAACAATCTCATTTAAATTGGAATCCGATAGGTATTACCCAGGCAGAGAGTGGTAGAGACAGTGTTGGGTGGGAAATGAGGAGAGGAGTAGGAAGAGATGAGTCTCGTGGAGAGAACAGCAAGTGTGATGTCTCCCCATTTGCAGACAGGAAAAAGACTGACTGAGGATCTCCAGTGTAGCTGGAGGAAAGTGAGCAGGTGAGACCGAAAATACAGAGACTTGGCCTTATTTGGTAGGTAAACCAAGTTAAGGTGGAGCTACTGGCAATGGCTGTTGAAAAGACATTCTCATGTGTATTTTTCAGTGATAGGATTGATTTAATCAGATGTCTCTGTACTCTTTTACAAAGTCCCATGAGTTCACATATTTCATCACTTACAAAGCAGTTGTTGAATGCCTACAGCAGGCAAGGCACCACACTATATACTGATGGCTTTTAGAAATGACCCATCATGCCAAAACAAATTGGAGCATTCGCAGACTGAATCACAAGAATACACTCTTTTCATAATATTGAAAAAATACTTTGTATTCAGTAGCCTTGGTTCAGAGTGGAAAGGATGAATGAATTCACAAATAATTCTCAGAATCTGTGATGTGGACCAAGGATCAGCCTCTAAGTTTTGCCCACTTAGGTGGAATCCTGGCTCGACTGCTTGCTGAGTGTAGGCAAGTGCCTTCGTTTCTTTGAGCCTCAGTTTACTGTTTTGTAAATTGGGGATTATGGTAAAAATCTTACTTGACACACAAGTTATCTGGCGGGGGGGGGGAGGCGCTAAACAGATAATGCATGTGAATCAGTGTTTGTCATATATCATAGAGTTAATAAAAGGTAACCCTTATATTGTACTCCACACACTGAACCAGAAGAACATTTTCTCTTTTATTGTAATTTTCAGTTTGAGGGCATTTACTTGGCTCCAGCTACACCTGGCTGATTGTTAGAACTACCAGAAATTACCATTTGATTGGTCTGGGGGTATGGCTGGGCAGCTGCTGTGTTTAAAGCTTCCTGGGTGATTCTAATGTGTAGTGATGGTTGCAAACCACTGACCTAGAGGATGACAACGTCTAGCTCCACTCTGCATCTTGAACTACCTCAGGTAAGAATTCAAATAAGTGGTGAAATCGCCGAAGGGCAGGTGAAAGGAGGTACACGCTGCAGCGCTGAGAAATGTGAAAGATTCATCTACTGTGTTCCCAGGGCCCTGCTTGCCCTACATTTTCTGTCTGTCTGGTGTTCGTTTCTAACTGGCTATGAACATTCTCTTATCCCTGGGATTGTAGCTCCCACTGCCTCTTTGCAGAACCCAGTGACGCCAAAAGCTAAAATTACTCTTTCAAATTATTAATAGGAACGTCTTTGCATCATAAAATGTTAGTACATTTAATAGTCTCCCAGCAGCCGGAAAAAGCCTATGTATTTCTGAAAGTGTCTAATAAACTTAAAGGGGTACCTTACAAAGACAATTTGAGATTACAGATCATCATGTTCTTCCACAAATAGTCCTCCTTCTTCCAAAGTTGATAGAAAAATCCTCCTAAGCCATCCCTTTAATTATGTCATTCTTCAGCGCAGAAACTTCCACTGGCTCCCTGTGACTACAGGAAAACTTCTAATTCCTTCAACATGGCTTTCAAGTCTCTTGACTGTCTGGACCAGCCATCATTTCTAGACACGTCAGACTTTTTCTCTTGCACTAACCCCGTGTTTTAGCCAAATGATCTACTTACTGTACCCTGAACTTACTTTGTGCTTTTTGCCCTCTATACTGGCGGGCAAACTAAAATATGTATACAAGTCATCTGGGAATCTTGTTAAAGTATATATTTATTAGTATTTATTACAGAACACATTTATTAGCGTTCTTGAGTCTGCGTTGGGATTGCAATGAGGTTCTACATTTCTAACAGATTCCCATGTGATACAGTGGTTGCTGATGCTAGAACCACACTCGGGTAGCAAGACTCTACACAGAGGCCAGTAAAATCTCAGGTGAACTATGCCCTATCTAGTCCTCTTTGCCTGTCTCATTCCTACTTGTCTTTGATGGTTATGTGACAGAGTGGTTCAATGAGATCCTCATTTGCTTTCTTTCCTCACGGTCCTTTCCCATCTCTATCCATTTCACAAAGATAGTATGACCCTGTGTGTCTCCTTGTCTCAGGAGAGATTTCTGTTTCTGGGCTGAAAGAAAGGTGACTTGCAAGACACATCCTAGCCGGTTTTTTGCTTTCTTGAGGCATAAGCCACTGAGAAGAACTGTGCTGGTTTTCTTGAGGAGGAGGAGGCAGTGGCCCTTTGAGAAGCAGCAGCTATCAGGAGAATCCCCTGCCTGGGAAGCGGATGGAGGTCTGAGGTCACATGCCTGAGGGGATGGTTGAGTGCTGTATATAGGGCACTGGACGCCTAGCAACAGTTCAGCACATAAATGAGAGAATCTTCAGCATTCAAGGAGGGAGGCTGCTTCCTGCCCATTTTTAAACAAATTCAACAACCTCGGTACAAATGGCCGGAGGTGGAATAAAAATAACCCATGTGATGTTCCACATGCTGGGGAACTGGAGAAAGGTTTTAGGTTGATTTATAGAAAATAAATGGATACTTCCTTTAGGGGTGAATGTTTGAATCAAGTTTCATATGTGCTAAACTTATTTCCGATCCAGTCTCTTCCCTGAAGCCTGAATTGATGTGTTTAAGGGCATCACGGCAGAGACGAGAAGTCCTGACTTTGTAATTCTGATTGAATTCCTAATTTGGGATGGATGTGAGCCTCAGAGTTCTCATTTGTAAAAATGTGGCTCACTGCACTTACTTCATAGGATGGTTGAGTGGGCTAGAAATAATAAATGCAGAGCATGTGACATGTAGTGTCTGATTAGTAAATGTCTGCTATTCTTATACTACCTACTCTACTACTGCTGTTACGACTACCATGAACACTTCTACTGTAATCAAGGCAGCATTTTATTCTCATAGCTTGACATCAGCAAAATTCCTAAAACAATGCTGTGCACATCGTTTATGTGAATATTATTCAGAATCCTCCTGCACAGCAACCAGGCTCTAAATAATACAATTTTCATCATGATGATGCCTGTAAATGTATTACCTACTCTCGACAGTTATTTTTCCATACAGCTCAGTGCCATACGTGTCGCATAAACTCTGAAGGCAGAAATCATGTTTTATATTTCTTTGTAATCCATTCGTTTTTATATCTTGTAAATAGTAGATACTCAGCCAATATGTGGCAACTGGTTGTTGCAAAACAATGAGTTTTGATAATTTAGGAGAACTACAGGAGACAAATTTTAGAGATAATTTTAGCAATCTAGGATTAGAGAAGGCACTGCATTTTACACTATATTACCTCCATATTGCTTCAAGCTTAACTGTATCCAAAAGCAGATTATGTTTTGTTGCTTGCCAAGTAGGTTAAATGTTAGGGTTCATACAACTATGGAAACCGGAGCGGGGAAAAGCAGACCACTAAAGAGAATCACTTTTCCTTCATCTGTTCTATAAATATTTTTACAAAGCTTTTGAACCCAGGGTATCAAGGAAGAAATCATTATGCTCTTAATCTAATTAAATAGCTCTTTTTTTTTTTTTTTTTTTTTGCGGTACGCGGGCCTCTCACTGTTGTGGCCTCTCCCGTTGCGGAGCACAGGCTCCGGAGGCGCAGGCTCAGCGGCCATGGCTCACGGGCCCAGCCGCTCCGCGGCATGTGGGATCTTCGCGGACCGGGGCACGAACCCGCGTCCCCTGCATCGGCAGGCGGACTCTCAACCACTGCGCCACCAGGGAAGCCCGCTCATATTTTTAAAGTAATATCCTCATATGTGTCAGCAAAATATGACCATTCCTTTGAATTCAGTTAGTCAGGGGTTAAATTTTTAGCAACAAATCTTTACAGCTGCTGTCAGAAATACAGTAATTACTTTGGTCAACATTCTCCAAGAAACTCCAGCTGTCTTATCAAGCTTGCTTTGTCAGAAAGACTCCTTTCCTGTTAGGGGGCATGAGTTGCAGAATAACTACGATGGTGCCAGTGAAAGAATTGGAATAAAAAATATTTCAGAAGCCATACTGTGACTTTTTTTTTTTGCTTGAATTTGAGATTCTGTTCATATCTACTGTGCTTTTAGACAACCTTCCACCGAATTTTACGGACTTAAGTAAATGAGCATCTGTAGCTTTTTTCTTTGAAATTAAATCCATATGAAATCAATGCTAACCATGGCCATCAATGCAAATCTCCACCCACCCAACATAAACAAAAGTGAAGAGAGCAGTACCATATACCCTGGATGCTCTAAGATTTTATCACTTTAATGGACGATCCTCTGAACAAAAGCCTAGCTCTAGAGCTAGTCAGGGGTCAAGGATGGTTCATCTGAGCGGTGTAAATTTTCAGGGAAATTCTCATTATTCATGGAGTTAGAGTCATTCAGAGATGGCTTTAGTTTATACAATTACTCATCCTGTCATTTCCTTTTTTCTCCTGTAAGGGAAGACTTAGCAGGGAGGAACCAGGGATCCATTAACTTATAGTCAGGTGACAAAGAAGGGGTACGTAAGGAAAGAAAAGTAAAGGGGTGGTATCAATGGAACTGATTAAAGTACAATTAGAGTCCAAACCCCATACTATAGCACTTAGCAGTAGAATGTTCCAGTAGAAGACTAGCACTGATTATCATTATTTCCACTGTACCTAGAAGAAAATCCAAACTCCTTACCCTTATTTACCATCTATCAACAGGTGCCCGACCACTTTTTCAACTCCATCTCATACTATTCTCTGCTTTGCATACTATGGTTTAGACACTCAAACCTTTTGGATCCTCGGACTTAACCGAGATTGTTCCTAACTTAGAGATTTTGCACTGGTTGTTCCCTCTGCCTGTGTTGCCACCCCTTGAACTTTATATGGCTGGTTCCTGCTTGTCATTAAAATTGCAGCTTAAATGCCTTATCCTCCCAGAGGTCTCCTTTCCTCATCATACATAACGTAGTCGCTTACTAGCTTTCTATGTATTTTAATTATCTTAACACTTAACATTTCCTCCTCTTCTTCTTACCCAGTTTATTATCATCTTCCTCCACGTGAAGATGAACTCCTCAGATGCAAGGTTCTGGTTGGTTTTGTTCACTCCAGTGTCCTCGGGAATTACAATACTGACAGGTATATTGTAGATTCCATTTTTTTTTTTTTTTTTTTTTTTTTTTTTTGCGGTACGCGGGCCTCTCACTGCCGCGGCCTCTCCCGCCACGTAGCACAGGCTCTGGACGCGCAGGCCCAGCGGCCATGGCTCACGGGCCCAACTGCTCCGCAACATGCGGTATCCTCCCGGAACAGAGCACGAACCCACATCCCCTGCACCGGCAGGCGGACTCCCAACAACTGCGCCACCAGGGAAGCCCTGTAGATTCTTAATAAACATTTTTGAAGGAATGAATGAATTTAAGAACAAGACGTTCATTAACTTAGGGATTTTTGGTCAAGGGATTCTTAAATTAAAATCCATAGATTATATAAATAACCTTGCATGAATAATATAATGCTTTTTTTTTTTTTTTCTGAAGACAATCCATGTTTTTTAGCAGAATTTCAAAGTCTGACCCACTGTCTCAAGTCTCAAGTTGAGTTCCCCAGAAGCGGTTCTGAGATGAGTATTCATGTGAAAGTGATGCATGAGGAAATTTCTCCAAGAAAAACAGGTTGTCAAGTGAGGAAGTGAGGCTGGGAATGCAACAGGGCCAAGCAACGGTTAGATATCAAAGTCCTACGAAGGGCAGCGTTGGGTCCCTTTTATAGGGGAGCTCTGGAGATTGTGTAACCCCCACTCAGAGCTGTGGTTATCAGGGCTTAAGAAGCTGGAACATTTATACTCTGCATCCTTAGTCAGTGGCTCATGGCTTCCTGGAGCAGAGGTGCGGGTTATAGTTCTGACTTTCTCAGTTTGCAGGTAAAGCTTTCTCAGGAAGCCTGAGGGCAGTCTTCTAGTGAAGAGATGTTGGAAGTAAAAGCAGACTAGAATCTGATGTTCATGAAAGTGGTAAAGGGTTCCCAGGGGTATAGATGAAGCACTGACAGTTTCTGTTATACCTCCTTCAATAGAAAAAGAATAGTTTAAGAATTACCAATCTAGTCTAATTCCCTTAATGTAAAATAAGGCCTACTGAGGTGAGGTGGTTTTCCAACAGTTACCTAATTAATTGGTGAGATTTGTCTGGGTCAGATCCAAGGTCTTCCAGTTACCAGCTAATTCACTATCTATTAATTTTTAAAAATTCAAATTAAGATACTTTTTTTAAAAGACATGGAGAATACAAAGATGATTAATTCCTGCCCCTGTTCTCAGTGATTTTACAGCCTAGCAGGAGTTAAAAGATGTATATAAACAAACATAACTATAAGTTATTACATAAGAAGGAATACATTTTTAGGGAAACTCAGAGCAGAGGGTATCACTTCCAGTTTAGGGACTCAAGAAAGATTTCATTGAAGTTAAGGCATTTGATTTTGGTGAATCTTTCTTGTTATAAGAAAATACGTTCATTCAAAGATATTTACATGAGCATCTACTATACTTTAGATATGATAATAAGGACTGGGAATAAGGTGGTGAATGAAAAAGGCAAAGTCTTTATTCTCATCTAATTTATATTCTATTTTGGTAAAGACAGATAATAACCACGAAGAGTAACAAATAAATAAGATAATGTCAAAGAGCGATAAGTACCATGAAGGCTATGAAAGGTAAACGAAGAAGAGCAGAGGAAGAAAAGTTGAGGCTACTTTAGATGTAATGATGAGGGAAGGCCACTCTGACATTTGAAATTTGATTTGAGACCTGAAAGATGAAAGGTGCCAGAACCAAAGAGAAAACCACTTAGGAGAAGAGAAAACCCAGCAAAATGAAGAGCAAAACCCCTGAGGCATGAAGAAGCTTGGAATAAGTCAAGAAATTAAAAAAGAGTCACTTTGAACTTCAGGATCAAAGGGTAACGTGGCTTGAGATTAGTTTAGAGAGATTGGCAGGGTCTTGCAGGACAGAGTAAGGAATTTGCCTTTTAAGGGCAGTGGTTAAACATGACATTGCTTTATGTTTCAAAGCTTACTATTTGTACCAGCTATAAGAAATTGGAATTTGAAATTAAAAATATTTACATTAGCTCCTCAAAAGGAGTTGGGTATAAATCTAAGAAAATATGCAAAAGATCTGTAGGAGGAAAACTAAAAATACACTGATGAAAGAAATCTCAATAAGTGGAAATATATGTTCATAGATTGGAAGACTCAGTGTCGTTAAGATGTCAGTTCTTTCCAACTTGATCTATAGATTCAACCCTCTCCCAATCAAAATTCTAACAAGCTATTGTATAGATATCGACAAACTGATTCTAAAATTTATATGCAGATGCAAAGGACATAGAATAGCTAACATGACAGTGAAGAAGCAAAATAAAATTGGATGAATAAACTACCCTACTTCTAGAGTAACTATAAAGCTACAGTAATCATAGCACCTTGTTTTGGGGAAAGAATAGACATACAGATCAATGTGACAATTTAAAAAACTCAGGAATAGACCCACACAAGTTTAATTTATTTTTAACAAATGCACAGGCAATTCAATGGACAAAGGATATTCTTTTCAACCAATGGTGCTGGAAAGGATAGTTTTTTCAACGAGTGCTGCTGAAAAAAAAAATCTGGAAGTCCAAATATGAGCCTAATCACAGATATTATACCTTATACAAAAATTAATCTAAGGTAGATCATATATGTAAATGTAAAATGAAGAACTATAAAAATTATAGAAGAAAACACAGGAGAAAATCTATGTGACATTGGGTGATGACCTTTTAGATGCAACTAAAAACACATTCAGGAAAGAAAAAAGGATGGTAAATTAAACTATATTAAAATTAAAATATTTTAATCTGAGAAAGAAACAGTTGAGCTTAAAGGAGCTCTTGGTTTCTAATACTATTCTCCAAATAAAAGAAGCCAAGACTCTTTGAAGAAAAGCATGACTCTGGCACTGGGGTTGGTATATACAAGATGAACCTGGGGCAGACTGTAGTGCCAGAAAACAAGGAAGAACTCATAACAAAGCAGAACAAAATAAAATACCATACACAACTACAGGGTATGGCAAGGGCACAGAAGCCAACTGAAAGAGCTCCCGATGGACAAAACTGAACAATTCGAGGAGCAAAATAAATCCCATAGTATTGGATTATAACATAAAATATAAAACAAATAGGCATGAATCCGTACTTACATATAAATAAGTGATTTAATAAATAAATAAATGGAGAAGAGCAAAGTTTCCTCTGCAGAAGAATTTCAGATAATTTATATAGAAAACCGCCCCCCGAAGGTGGGGGAACTGGGCATAACTCTCCACTCCTTAAGTGTGAGCTGTGCACAGTGTGACTTCCTTCCAAAGGTTACCTTATGGAAAGAAGGAAAAGAATAAGTTCACAGTGGAGAAAGCTGACAAACACGGCCTCAGCCAAGTGATCACGTTTTATATCCAAAGTGATGTCATGTTGGTACTATGAACTCTTCCTATGATGCAATGAAATGGCACCTTACCTCTATGGCTATTTTCCCAAAACCCCATAACTCCATTTTAATAATAAAAAAAAAGAAAGCCCAATTCAGAGATACTCTAAAAAATACCTCTCTACTACTCTTCAAAACTCTCCAAGTCATCAAAAACAAGGACAAGTCTGAGAAACTGTCACAGTCTAGAGGAGCCTAAGGAAACGTCAAATGAATCTAATGTGGTATTCTGGATGGAGTCCTGGAATAGAGAAATAACATTAGGTAAAATCTAAGGATATCTGAATAAAGTATGAACTTGAGGTAATAATAACGTGTCAATATTGGTTTATTATTGTGACAAAGAGACCACACGACCGTAAAATTTTAATAATAGAGTCAACTGGGTGTGGGGTATATAGGAACTCATTTTACTCTTTTCACAACTTTTCTATAAATATGAGATTATTCTAAAATAAAATTTTTACTAAAAACTGACTGTAGTGTAATAATAAAAAATAGGAAATAACTTGAGTCCATCAGCAGTATAGTAAATAAACAAATTTAGGCCTATGCTTACGATGGACTACTAAAGTGCACTAAAAATAACAAACTCCTCATGCATGCAACAACGTGGATGCATTTAAAAAATATTGTGTTGAGGAAAGAAGCCAGAATCTAGAGTGCATACTGCATGGTCTCATTTATATAATTTCCAAGTGAAAGAAATCAAAATAGTGGTTTTCTCTGAGGGATGGGGATTGGAAGAGGGCATGAGAGACATTTCTCAAGTTCTGAAATGTTCTATATTCCAATCTTGGTAGTAGGTACATGAAGAATATATTTATCAAAACTCATTGAATTGTATTTTTACAATCTGTGCCTTTCGTGGCATGCAAATTTTACTTCAAACACACCTACATTACAATTTTAAAAATACTTGGCTACTGTGGGGAGAATGAATTTTAGGAAGTTAGAATAGTATCAAGGAAACCATTTAGGAGTCTACTGTGCAAGTCTGGAAGGAACAAAAAGTGATATAACAGAGAATGTGCAAAATAGATGGATTTGGGATATATTTTGGAGCTGGAGGCACCAAGGACATGCTGTTTTATTAGATGTGAACCATTAGAAATTCTTATGGACAGAGCCCTGTACTTAATCATCAGAGCCAGACGTGAATTTCAGCTCTGTTACTTTTCAATTGTGTGATCACACACAAATAGCTTCATGTGTTTGGGCCTTTACTATCTCATGTCTTAAGTGAACTAATTAGAATTGTCCTACCTAGGTCCCAGGTTCCAAAAAGAATCGAATGAGGTAACGTATATATAAACAGTTTATAAATTATAGTGTTATTACAGATATTAAAATTATCAAATACATTATGTAATGAGTGCAACAGTACTGGAAAATATATCATAGGTACTTTAATCATCAACCATGAGCAGGTAAAATACCCGAGCTTAGTAGACAGGTCTGCTTGTCTGGATGCATAGTACAATTGAGAATCTCAAATTTGGACCTTAAATTAAGAATCCCAGACTACAAGTTAGAAAACAAATCTTGGATACCTGGTAAGAGATCAAGGTTGCAGTACTGAGAAAACAGTGTTGTATAGTATCTGTCATGAGAGTCTTTAAAATTCCATGCACAGTTCTTCCTGTAACATGACGACACCTCAAACTCAGTATAGTTTGCATCTGCTTGCAAATAAGCACAGAGATGCATTGTTATAGCTTCGAAACAACTTATCTGGGGCTATGCCACCCTAACTCTATGCTCAGAACTCTCATGATAAGTCCAGCATGACAGCCAATCAAATGGTACCCTACTAAGGTTTCCTAGGCAACTGACACACAGGTAAAGAAACGAAATTCAGACAGTTGAGAAGAAAAATACTGCAGCAATTTCACCTTACTGATATTTTTTCTCCATTATATATATATATATATATATATATATATTTTGGTGGGGGGGACTGGTTTGGAAAAACAGAGCACTAAGAACAAGCATAGCAATGAGATAAAGGACCAGAACACCCTTGTTGCGGATGATAATACTGAAAATAGTGATGTGATTTCACAAATGTGTTTAACTTCCTAGAAAAGATTTTTGGGATAGCATTCTTATTCTATCCTCATTCTAAACTGAGATTTGTTAGGATTATTTTTGTATAAAGATCTAATTGGGTGGGATTAGAAAACATATATTTCCTTCTTAATTTGAAGAATGTAGAACATACTCAAGACATCACAGGCTCTCGATAAAAATGATTGCACCAATAAAACACAGCACTGAACTTGCTGATTCTCTAATGTCCTTGCTCTATCCTCAACTCCAGGAACACTCACAATCAGTTCAATGGATGATGAGCAAGCACCGGATTTAGAAGGCAAAGGAACAGTAGTCTTTGGCCATTTTTCCTTTTCTGATTTGCCTTCACTTTCTGCATGCCAAGGATGCAGTTGGTATCTTCTAGCTAAGGTCTAGGTAGATGAAGTGAACCCCTGCCTCTAACCTTTGTGTTCCAGTGTGTGGATTTAGCATTTTGAGAAGAGAGGAACCTGAGTAATTAATTCATTTAATAAACATACATTAAGCCCTCACAATGTGCCAGGTACTGGAAATGCTGACTGGTATCATGATTTTGAACAAGTACTTAACAACCAAAAACTCATGGTATATTAGGCCTAGCAAAATAAGACAGACTTTAAGAGTTGCAAAGAACTATGTTGGCACGTGACCAGATTCAGGATCTCTAAACCCTTGAACGCTATCTCATCAGCAACCACAAGAGATCAGAAACTGAGTGATACCCAGAAAACAAGCCAAACAAATGGATTTTCTTTACTAGCTAGGCTTTAACTCTGAATCCTGCCTATTTGATCTCTTGTCCTGATATTCAAAATATGAGCCCCCAGAATTTCTGAATTACCTTCAAATCTAGACGAGAGGAAGTTTTAAGTATCCAGAATATAGTTTGTTAGATAGGGAATCACATCTGCTTGTTTACCCCTATATCTTAAGTACCTAGCACAGAAGCTGAGCTTGGTAAACTTTTGTTGAGTGAAAGAATGAAAGTGGGTTCCTTTGAGCCTCTTTGTCCCAGGACCCATCTTAGCAGACCGCGGGGTATGGTGTGAATTTCTGAGAGGAAGTCTTGACCTCCCTAGAGAGATCAGATGAAGTCATTAAGATTCAGGAGTCATTTATTCTAATTCCCTCATTGAATGAATACACATAATGAATTCCAGGGAAGGGTAATGTTTGCTGAAGGTCATATGTCTAGTTAGTAGGAGAATTTCTGAGCTTCTTCCATCTTCCTACTGTACCACAGAAGGAATTAATGGACTGTTGGATGATGAACCTCAGGGCAGTTCCTTTCAAAGGGAATACCTGTATACTTGACCTTTGAGAGGTCAAGACCACTAAGAGTAAACATCTGCAGAGTCATGATAATAAAAAAGTAATGCGGGCTTCCCTGGTGGCGCAGTGGTTGAGAGTCCGCCTGCCGATGCAGGGGACGCCAGTTCGTGCCCCGGTCCGGGAAGATCCCACATGCCGCGGAGCAGCTGGGCCCGTGAGCCATGGCCGCTGAGCCTGCGCGTCCGGAGCCTGTGCTCTGCAACGGGAGGGGCCACAACAGTGAGAGGCCCGCGTACCAGAAAAAAAAAAAAAAAAGTAATGCTATTAAAAAAATTCATACTTAGGCTTTTAAAATCATACTACATTTCCAAATCGTCTGTAGATCCCATTTTTGAAAATTTCCTATATACGTAGAGAGAAATACCTAGAGTGACCTATAGTGAAATGCTATCAGAGATCTCTGAGTGTTAGAATTTTACGGCATCTCATAATTATTGAACAATAAAGTTCATTCTATGACCATTTTAGCCAACACATTCATCATTAGTTTTAAGACAAATATATGAATGTACAATGTTATACATAAAGACATCGGAGTTTGTGTGCAAATATAATGCTTGGCATATAGTAGGTGTTCAGTACATTTTTGAATGCTTTATTTGTAAATATGCATATATACAAACACACATACAGTAGAACCCTTTAGACTACTTAATAAATTATTACATATTTTAGATAATGTAAAATGGACTAATTCAGATTTTGTCGATATGATGAAAGCATTAATTGTAAATTTTTCAGTCCTTATCGGGGTACATACTTTATAAAGAAATGGATTATGCTATCTAGAATTGATTATGTTGCCTCCAGAGTTTGGGTTTTATGAAAATCTTTTATATGGCTTTATGCATACGTCTGAGGATACCCCAAGCTGAACTATTTCAAAGTGAAAACAAGGCTGCAAATGAAAAGAAAGGCCGTCTTGCTCCTCTTGGAAAGATACAGTTCACCAAAGCAAAACTCAGTGAAGTCACTACAGCCTTGATTATTGTTCTAAAACTGTCAAAATATTCACTTCCAAATATCCTCTGTCTTCTCCTGCTTGTGGATAGCCAACGATAGAGGGAAAAACGATAGAAAAAAGATACTGCCCAGTACAGCTATTCTGAGATGATTCTCTCAGGTGGTTAATCACTAGGATTAATTAGCAAGCAGCTACTGTGAGAACTTGATCTTTTTCCTTGATTCTTAGTCTTACATCGCCAGGTATTTTCTAAAATCAGGCTGAGCTCGTCCATAAATTAAGTATCGAAGCTTGCCCCTGAGGGAAGAATACTCACAGGTATCCATCCTGACAGCAGGAGTCATGCTCTGAATGCAGAGTAAGGCAGTGACTCGAAAAATACATTTGTTCCCACCCACAGCTTCTCCCACTGACAAATGCTGTGCCTCTCCGGGCCAGAATTCTACTTCAACAAATAGACTTACAAAAATAAAAAGAACAGAAACAAGGTGGGGGGTGGAGGCGATGAGAAAAGAAAAGCCTGTCAGAGATGGAACACCTGCATAAAACTGAATATTTAATTGTGCCCACGCCCCCAAAATAGTACTTTCCAAAGCAACGGAGAATTGCTGCCCCGAAACCAGTGCATGTGTCTAAAGAGGCCCATAGTTAAACACATCTGGTCATGCGGCTGGTAGGCTAGAAAATATGAAGACACTCGCTGGAACTGATTGTCACAACCATTCTTTTATAAGGCCTGATTCTACGCCGGTTAAGAATACTACCTACTTGCTGCCACCTCAACCTGGAGCACCATATTCAAGAAGCTTGTCTAGCGTTTCATACATAACCACCCAGCTACCTGAGCGGGCATTAAACATCGTTATTCATTTTTTAATGAACATTTTTGAGCCTGTGCTGGAGCTGTGCAGAGGCGGGTAGGGGGATGAGGGATGGGAGTAGCCGCTACAAAATAAGTATGACTCATGTCTTCTTTTGTGGGCATTGTGGTTCCATAAATTCATTATTCTATATAATATAACTAATCTATACATTTGCGATTTTGTACAGGATACTTTTACATTTGACATAAAAAATTACAGAGCCTAGATATTTATTCTTATATAATTCTTATATTTATTCTTATATAACCTGAATAATTGGCACCAGGTTTCAGAAAAATGGACAACTGAAGGACTAAATGTAAACTAAAGAGGTAATATGCCAACCGTCTAACTAAAAAGAAATTACCACTGCGTGTAGTACATGCCCAGGAACTATGCTAGTCACTCCATGAGTGCCTTTGTTTTTCATTTTTCTCCCTTTGACTTGCTTATAATTGTCATCAGGATTAGAAGCTGGGATATTTTGGGGATCACAGAGAGTCAACCTGAATCACAGTCTCCATGTAGAATGGAAGAACAGTCAGAGGGCTTCCAGGGAAAGAACCTCAAAGTCATTTTAAAAGCAGGATCTATTTGCAAGTTTCATCCCTTCTTTGAAGCATCAGGAATGATACCTCTGGGCTATCTCTCAATAAAAAAATAGATTCAGTTCATATCACACCGGGACTTCTTAAAAGCTCAAACTGCTTTGCAATATCATATAATATTTTCACACTCACAATATTTCTCTTTGTGATTATTTTTTAAGGGAGAAAAGCAAATATTTAAGAGGGAGAGAAATTACTATTCCTTATTACAAAATAACCTAGACACTCAAGTTTCTGTTAGATTCTCCAGCTTTCTGCTGCCCCGGTCAATGTATTTTAAGTGTAGATGATGGAAATCTCAAAATTATTTCTGTGTGTAAACACAAGGTAACTGAGATAAAAGCACACCCTACTAAAATATTATTGAGTCCAGGCATTGTGATAAGCATTTCATATTTATATAATTTTATAAGAACTTGGTTGTGACAATGATTAAGGTTGTCCTTCAAATATTTCCAGTTCTCCTGCAAGGTCTATGATAGGATTACACTTCTCTGCCCCCTTGAAGTTGGGTGGGGTCATATGACTTTCTTTGGTTTGTGAAATATATGCAGTTATAGTCAAGTCAGTATACAGTTACCTGCTCTCACTTTCCCTATGCCCTAATTATCAACAAAATTTTACGTGGTAGCTATTCTATCCAAAAAGGTTCCAGAGTGAAAAGAAGTGGAGGAGAGCTCCTCAAATGACACACAAAAGACATACAGCATGAGTGAAAGGGCAAACAAACCTTTGTTGTATAGGCCACTAAAATTTTGAAATTGTTTATCATAGCATCACCTGTCCTAGCCTATCCTAATTAATAGGTTATCAAGTAGGTATTATATGCATTTTACTCATAAGTTGAAGACTCAAGTAAATTTCTGATTTGTTCAAGGTCAAAGACTCAATAAAAGAAAGAACTGTGACTTGAACAATCCTTTCTGACTTTAGAGCCCAACTCTTTACCACTAAGCTTATACCGTGGACTTGAATTAGTGCTTGAAATACATTTACTTTCATGTGAACTTCCTCAGACTTAGTGGTTCTATAAAAGACTTGTTTGTGATACTGTTTCTTCAGAATATCTTTTTAAAGCTAAACCAAGATAATAAAAATACCTTCTATGGCTCTTTATGATTTACACAGCATTTTCACAAATAGTAAGTTATTATATCTTCATGATAAACCTGTGACTTAGACAAGACAGGTATTACCTTGATATTACAGGTGAAGAAAATCACGACACGAAAAAGTTAATAGTTGACATACTCAAGGTCAAATGGCTAGGCAATGACAAATTCGGGGACAAGAGTCCCAGAGTCATGAATTATTCTCCAATGACAGCAGCACGAGGGAGGTCTGAAGAGGTAGTGATCATTCCTGGCACAGTAGAGAGAAGCCTGTTTTTAAACTCAGCTCTGCAAACAATTTGCAATTTTATTTTGCAATCAGGATCATTGATAACATTTTCAAATCATTCTTCATTGCAATTAACTCTAAAAATAGAACTGATTAGTGTTGCGATAAAAATAGTAAAACAATTCAGGCTTAGATTGCAAGATGATCACGATTAAGAAAGTAACTCAAACCAAGTCCTAGAACCGAAAGAAAATACTTTAATAGAGGTTATTTCTGATCCTTAACCCTCACTTTCCAAAAGAGAGAGATTATCAAAAAGAAACAAATTAAAATTGTCAAGAAAAATTACTGGATCTATGTGTAAAAGCAAATACATTTTATATTTGAGAAATTGTATTTTTTTAAGAGATTTCCCTTTTTATTTTTTTAATTAATTAATTTATTTACTTATTTATGGCTGCATTGGGTCTTCGTTGCTGTGTGCAGGCTTCTCATTGTGGTGGCTTCTCTTGTTGAAGAGCACGGGCTCTAGGCACACGGGCTTCAGTATCTGTGGCTCGAAGGCTCTAGAGCTCCGCAGCATGTGGGATCTTCCCGGACCAGGGCTCGAACCCGTGTCCCTTGCATTAGCAGGTGGATTCTTAACCACTGCGCCACCAGGGAAGCCCAAGAAATTGTATTTTTGACAGTATACAACTGCTACTATGTGAACAAGTTTAGATTTCTTTCAACTTAAAAACAGCAATTTGCTCCTTGTTGTTGATTACAACTATTTTAATGAATGTATTGGTCACTAACTGAGGATATGCTTGATTTAGTATTTATTTTAATAATTACACATTATTTTTTTAAAATGATGTGGTTAGAAGTAATTTTTTAGCCTTCAGTTACTAAATGTGATACAATTTAGAAAAAAATCCCCAAAGCACCACATGATCATAAGTAAATTTCAGCATGATAGTGCCTATTCTTCTTGTAGACTGTTCACAAATTCATTTTTGTAAATATTATTTAGAAGGGAAATGAGAGTGCCCCCACTCCCTGCTCCCCGTTTTAACTAGACGGAAATGAGCAAGGGATACTGTTTCACTTGGGTAAGTTTGCACAGCAAGTAGCTGAGCCAGTGCTAGAACTCAGAACTCTAAACTATCAGTTCCCTGTCATTGGGTTTCACGGCCTTAAAATGGTCAGTAATCTCTTATATCAGTATACCATGGCTTACCAGACCACCGAGAACGTTGTCAAGGTGAAACCTGACATGACAGAGGAAGAAGGCCTGCATATTTTACACAGACCATTCCTTTTGCAATACCAGTGGAACTTCAAACATCATCTGAAGCCACAATCAGATTAGCTCCAGAGAGCAAAAACTCAGCTCCGAGGCACACATTTTGTAATTCTTTGAAACAAGGAAGTTTGTATCCAAATTTCAAGTGTCAGACACAATGCGAATTCTGATTTTAGCTCATCTCTGACAGAGGGAGCATAATAATTCTGGAAAGTGCTCAAACATTTCATGACTTTCCTCATCATCTTTAGCTTTGCAAAAGTCTTATATTCGGGCTTTTGACTTTGTCCTTGACCTACATTTAAATGATATTTTGATTCTTTGTTTATATTATTAAATGTATATGTGTGTTTCTATCTTATCTCTATATATCCATAGATATATCTAATCTAAATCCATAACTGCATCTATATCTATAGATCTCTCTATATACATATATGCATATATACATATATCTATGTATATACTACCTACACCTATAGAGCTATATACATATATAGAGAGATGTATAGATATCTAGATCTATAAATATCTCTATAGTTACATCTATAGAAAACATAGATGTAAATATGTACACATATTTATGTACACATATTTAGTCTCTATATGTACTTACAGAGATGCATAAGGATAAAATATATAAATTTGAAAAGCTGTAAGTAAATATCTTGAATTAAATAATTTCCACCCCTCAAGGCCTACCTCAAATACTAAATCCCTCCAAAAATTCTCCCCTCCAATGAAAATTGTTGCTGCCTCCTTTGAAAAGCTCGACAGTACACCCTTCTCATGAAACTTTTCTCAATCAACCTTGGAATAATAATGAGTCCTCACATGTTGATATGCCAAACACTACCTAATTAATCCAATCTCCAACTTAACCTTGAGAAGTAGCTTTTATTCTCTTCATTTGAAGGAAGAGAACCTAAAACAGAGAGATTGAGTGATTTTTCCCAAGATCAAGTAACAAAAAAAGTGCAGAGGAGGAATTTGAACTAAGTTCTGCCTGACTCTGCTGCCTCATGTGTGATTTAGTCTCCTTTATTTATTAATTTCAAAACATTTATTGAGCCTTACTATGTGCTGTACTGCATATAAACTCCAATCGTCTGGCTATGAACCATGCATGTGTGGGACAAACTCCAATCTTACTAGCTAGGCTAAAATAACAGAATAGAGATTTCAGGGTCTGGGGACAGTGTGTGGAGTTTGAATTCAGTAAATTAGCAGCCTGATAAAACAAAACAAAATAAATTCTCTTCATAAGAGCATAGTAGAATCCAGAGTCTCTACAACAAATCGTTGACAATATTTGGGATATAACCCGAAGTACAATACATAAAAAAACTGGAAAACATGGCTCATAATCAAGAGAAAATACAATCAATGGAGACTGACCCAAGATGACCCAAAATTTGGAATTAGCAAACATTTTCAAGCAGCTATTATAACTATAGATGTAAGGAAAAATAAGGTCATAAAGATTGAAAAGCTAGCAAATCTCAGCAGAAAACAATGAACTATAAAAATTAATTAATTAATTAATTAAATTAAATGGAAATTTGACGATTAAAAAAATACAATATCTAAAGTAAAAAATTTACTGGATACCTTTAATAGCCTATTTAAGATGACAGAAGAAAGAGTTGGTGATGATAAAGTTGAAAAACAGAGGGAAAAAAGATTCAAAAATGATGAGAAGGGACTCAGATTTATGGAGCAATACGGAGAGGTCTAACACATGTGTAAATTAGAGGCTTAGGGTACAGGGTAGAGAGAATGGGGCAAGAAAAAAATATTTCCAAAATTTGATTAAAGGCAGAAATTAAATTCTTCAAAAAGCTCGTTAGCAAACCCCAAGAAGGACAAATACAAAGCAAACTTCATTTGACACATTATTGTCAAATTACTGAAAAACAAAGATGAAGAGAAAATCTTTAAAGTACAGAGAAAAATGATGCATTATATACAAGAGAACAATGAAAAATTACTGCTAAATTCTCATCAGAAACAATGGTGTTAAGAAGATGGAAGAACAATGTATTTAAAGTTCTAAGAGAAGAAAAATCTGTCACTCAGAAATTTATATCCAAGAAAAATATCACTCCAGAATGAAGGAGAAATAACAGCATTTTGTGATAAGTAAAAATATATAAATATACATATTTGTTAGCTGCAGACCTGCACGAAAAGAAATACTGAAGGAAGTTCTGGCTGAAGAGAAATAATCCTAGATGAAACTTGAATGTTCAGAAAAGAATGGAGATCACTCTGAATAGTAAATATGTAAGTTAAAAAAACACTATATTTTATATTTCTCCTAATGGCTCAAAATTCAGATACTATTTAAACTGAAAGTATAGCATTGTACTGTGGGCTGTATAATGTACATAGACATAATGTATAGGACAACTTATAAAAATGAGGAATAAATAAAGTCATATGATTTGTGGATCTTTCATTTTACATAAACTAGCACAATATTAACTCTAGTTAGATTGTGGAATGTTAAAGATGTAAATTTCAATCTCTAGAGGAAACATAAAAAACAATAATGAAAAGAGGACTTAGCTAAAAAGCCAATAGAGAAATTGAGATAGAATTTTAGAAAGTATTCAAATCAAAAGAAGGAAAGAAAGGAGGGACAGAAGGGGAAAAATAAAGGATGGGACAAGCAGAAAACAAATAGCAAAATAGTTGGCCTAAATCCAACCATATCAATCCAACATTAAATGCTGATGGACTAAACATGACTGTTAAAGACATAGATTATCAAGCTGAATAAAAAAGCAAGACTGGACTGTGTTTTCTGTAAGAATTGCATACTGAATATGAAGACATAGGTCAGTTCAAAGTAAAAGAATGGAAAAAGATAGGCCTTGCAAACACTAATCATAAAGAAGGCTAGACTAGGTATATTACGGTAAGATAAAATAAACCTCATTACCGTAGTACATCACCAGCCACAAAGCAAGACAGTTTTAAATGATAAAAGGGTCAATTCACTGGCAAGACATAACAATCCTAATATGTATGCAGAATATCAAAATATGTGAAGCAAAATTTGACAGAATTAAAGAGAGAAATAGACAAATACATTTGGAGATTTCACACTCTCTCTCAGTAACTGAGAAAACAGTGAGTCAAAAGATTCAGTAAAGGTGAGAAGATCTGAATAACACTATGGAACACTTTGATTCAAGTAACATATTTAGAACATTACCCTCAAGAAGTTCAGGATATACATTCTTTTCAAGTGCACGTGGCACATTCACTGAAATCCCAGTGACTATATTATCTAAAAACCATGGAATTAAATTAGAAGTCAAAGACAATGAGTTATCTAGGAAATTTCCAAATATTTGAAAATACAGCAACACTGTTAAGAAAATAAAAAAGCAAGCCATAGATTGGGATAAAATACTGACAAAACACATACCTGACAAAACACTTATATCCAGAATATAGAAAGAACCCCTGAGACTCAGTAATAAATAGACAACTGAGTGAAAAGTAAGCAACAATATGAACATATGAATTGCCATTTGGTACACAAAGATGTGCTCAACATTATTAGTTATCAGGGAAATGTAAGTTAAACCACTGAGATACTGCTACACACCCACCAGAATGGGTAAAGTTTTAAAAGATGGACAACTCCAAATGTTGATGAGAATCTGGAGTAACTAGGACTCTCATATGTTAACAGTGTGAGAATAAAATGTTACCACCACCACTTTGGAAACAAAGTTTAGTTTCATATAAGACTGAACAAACATCTACTATTTCCATCAATTCTGCTTCTAGATATTTACCCAAGAGAAATGATAATATATTCCACAAAAAGACTTGCACAAGAGTATTCACAGCATCTTTGTTCATAATAGTCCCAAAGTGAAAACAATCTGGGTATCCATCAACAGGAAAGTGATTTTAACACACACACACACACACACACACACACACTGATGCTTAAACAAAACTGGCATTTGTATATTCAATTTCAGCATTAAAAAGAAAGGAACTGATACATTCAAACACCATGAATCTCAAAAACAATATGCTGAGTAAAAGATGACTTACCCCAAAAAGTATATGCTATATGATTTCATTTATCTGAAATTCTAAAGCAGGCAAAATTAATCATGGTGAAAAATAATTAGAACAGGGGTTGCCTCTAAGAGTGACAGGGATAGGATTGACTAATAGGGAGCATGGGGAACTTTTCTGAGATGATGGAAATGCCATATATTTTTGTTGGGATTTGGATTTCATGGTTGTATTCACTTGCTAAAACTTATTGAATGATTCACTTAAAATTAGTGTATTTCAGGAAGATGCCTTCTTCATCACAACAGAAGGGAACGAGAGAATCAGGCTGTTTCCCTTTTATGCTATAGTGTTCAGGGATTAGGTTTTATTCGTCTTTGATTCTTCATCACTGCCGGCAGAGTGCTCTCAGATATAGTCTGCTTGGTACATGTTAGTTAAATTAATGTTTCTGTGATCTTCTCTATTTTCTGTTAAACATTTTTATAAACTGTAGTAAACAATAATTTTATAGTAACAATAGGTACTGATGCCATTTTCAAGAATTTTAATAGGTATGTGTTAGTTTTAATTCTCACAATATTTGTGTGGTTCATGTAGCACAGAGTCAAAAATATGTAGCTTAAAGAAAGTGAGGGCAATTTCTGACTCTCTCCGCCTGCTCAGATTAAGAATTGTGGTGCGAAGTGCATGCTCTGAGTAAGTGTCGGAGAGTTTCAGTGATGTGATTACCGCCTGTTAATGAAAACCATTTCAGTCTGGTCTTCTGCAAATCGCCATGTTTAATTAGTGGGATATAAACCCAACTAGTTTTGTGAAGGAATTTGAATCTGTTTATTTCTCAAGGCAATTTTCTTAAAGGCAGTGAATTGGAAGTAGAAACATCTATTAGAAATCCTAGTCATTTTAACAGAAAGAAAGAAAAACCAGCTGACCCAGTTCCTTACTTTAAATTCCCCTGACCAGTGTCTTCTTCCTTGGGAAGTTGTCCAAGAAAGATAAGTCATCCCAAGTCCTCATCAAGAAATGTCTCTTTGGGTTGGATCATAATTTTCCTTGCTTTAATCAAACTCCCATCTTAAAAAATAAAGCAAAAATGTAAAAAAAAACCCAAGAAGCTGCAGACCTTCACTCCAAGTATTAATTTTCTTATTTTATTCAAAACACAATAATTCCCACTGCAGAATCTAATTTGTTGCCATACTCTATCTGATAAATCTTCTTCCCATGTTCTTCATTTATTAAATATAAAACTTTGTGTGTGTGTGTGTGTGTGTGTGTGTGTGTGCGTGCTTTGTAGTAATCTGGATGACTCAGCTGTAACCTTCATAATACTTCACTTGTCATTGGATTTATTTACCTTTCTTCTTTTAAAAATGGTGTCAAAATTATGTTAACAGAACCTGGATTCCTAAACTAGTTTTAATAAACTCTTATTCTTTAGCATTATTGCATTAGATATAATGGTCTGTAAGTTTCTGTCTTGAAGGTGAGAACATTGCTAATACCAGAGTGTTATAGGTTGTATTATTTCCACACCCCACAAATTGATATGTTGAAGTTCTAACCCCTAGTACCTCAGAATGAGAACTTATTTGGAAATAAGGTTGTTGCAGATATAATGAACTAGGGTGAGGTCATTCTGGAGTAGAGGGGGCTTCTAATCTGGTACAAATGATGTTCTTATAAAATGGGCAATTTGGACACAGAAACATACACAAAAGAAAACTATGTGAACATGAAGGCAGATATCAGCCAGGGAAGGCTAAATATTGCCAGCAAACCACCAGAAGCAAGGAGAGAGGTATGGAACAGATTTTCCCTCGTAGCCCCCATACGGAATCAATCCTGCCAACATCTTGATTTTGGACTTCTAGCTTTCATAAGCCTGAGACAATACATTTCTATTGTTTTAAGCCACCCAGTTTGTGGTACCAGGAAGCTGATACATAAAGCAGTAATAGGCCCACTTTCAATGTAACCAGGAAGTAGGAGAAGAGAAGTTATAGCTGATTAAAAATTCAGTTATTTTGCTGAATCCGCCCTGAATCTTGCTAACAAACCATTTCACCAATGAGAAATGCCAGATAGACATGTCTGCGTAGGCAGCCTTTATTTTTGAGACTCCTGAGTCTCCCTGTCAGCTGGCACCTTACATGTCACCACCAAACTTGGTTGTTAGACATTAAAAATGGTGGCTGCAGAGGAATCCCAAGGCGATGAAGGGATTAGAGAGTAATGAAACCCTGAGTAATGCTGGATTACACTTGTTGGTGATTTAAGACCGTGGAGTAAGAAATTTGGGGCTTTTTCCATCAAATGAAAGCTTTTCTGTTTTACTCCTCTCTTTCCTTTACTCCTTTTTTAGCACTGAACTTTCTGGGGGGGCTTGGAAAAAAATTAGCTATTGATAGAAGAACTATTTAAGACTGTATGTATTCTGTTTCTCTTATCCTTTTCTTCAACCTGCATGATGCTGAGATATTCTGAATAAATTAATTGTGTTATTTGGATGTGGGTTTGTGGGGTGTTGTTTTTCTTTTTGCTTTTAAAAGTGGTAGAAAATTTAACTTAAAGTAAAATGAACTTTTATTTTAAAATTGAGAAAGTCCAGGATTGTTGTGATGGATTCAGAAATGACTAAGTCCAGGAACTTAAGTGAAATTGATAGAGAACTGTTTCTTTCCATTTCTCAGCTCTGTTTTCTTCTCTCTTGAGTAGGAGATGTAAAGCTATAGAGAGCCATATTGGAACCCGCCCCCCCCAATAGGGACTCCCTAGAAAGTCCTGACATTCACTCTGAATGGACCAGCTTAGGTCATGTGCTCATTTATGAGTCAATCGCTCTGCAAATTCTTTAGATTGGCTTGGACTTGGGTTACATATGTGTGTCTGGAGTTCTGATGGAGCATGGATTAAAGTCAGGGACAGATGTTGTACCAAAGAAATTCAGAGGTTGTAATTATAATCATGGGGAAATGATTCTGTTCTAGTAAATACAAAATAATTCTACTAATTAACTCATCCAAAAAAGTTTAATGTGAACAACTACTCTGTGGCAAGTACTATGCTAGGGACTGAGTATCAGAGTTGAATAAGATATGTTCCTACTTTTGAACAGTTTATAGTCTCCTGGGGAGGCAAATGTGTATATAAGCCAATAAAAATTTTGTGTGCTATGTGTTGTGTAATAGAAACACAGGTAACATGCTACATGAAAAGAGAGGAGGTTCTAAATTATTATTATTTTTTTCTGTCTGCCACATGGCAGGTCTAGGTGTAGGTGGAGATGTTTAGAAGGGCTCCACAGACGCTGTTTGAACATACCTTGAAAGATAAATAAAAAATGAAACAGAGCCATGGAGGCAGAGGAACAAGATATTTTCTACCTGTTATAGACAGGAGATACAGCTTTTGTGAGGCAAGCATACCAACCACTAAACTACAGAAATGAAGACTTTAGACCTTATTCTCTAGTTGTTTATGTGCCTGTCCAATCCTTAACCTTATGGTTCTGTTTTCTTTCTTTTGTTTCATTGTAGGTGAGTAGTCAAAAGTGGAGTCTAACAGACCTAATGTGTTTAAATGATAGGAAATTATCTCTTTAGTCCTTACTGCAAAGCTATCTCATGAACATAGAAATAGCATTTAATTCTACCCTAATGCTGTTTTATGGCTCCATATTATCTTTTCTGCATCTTTTCTATGGGAATGTCTCTTTGTAAATACTTGAATTCACTGGAAACTTGAAATTTTTAATGTGCATGCCTATTAGTGTTTTTATACTGTAGTAGTTAAGGGGAGTGACTTTAAAATAGATGATCTTCTGTTTGATCCTGGATCCCCATCACCAGCTGTGGGATCCTAGGAAATTGAATTCTCTAAGCCTCTGTTCTATCATAATAGTATAACCCCTTAGGATGTTTATGATGATTAAAGGGGACAATCTATGCAAAGTGCTTAGCAGAATTTTGGGCACAAAATAAATGTTCAATAAATTTAACTTGATGTTGTAATAACCAAATTCCTTTAGAGAAGGATTAGCACAGACCCATTTTATCCAGAAAAGTTATCTCCAGTATCTAATTTAAAGCTGCTTCAATCATATGACCCCATTGCTTAAAACCAGTTTTTACTGATCGAGTGTTGGTCTCAGGAGTGGGTGAAACAGGGTCCCAATCTTGGTTCTGCCACAGTTAGCTTGAGGTTGGGCCAGAACCCCAAGCTTACCCTCAAGACTTCAGTTTCCTTATCTGTAAAATGACATAAATGACATCTATTGGCTTCCAACTAAAAAATTCCGTAATTTGGATAACATGGGGAGCTCTCTGCAAAACACCATCTTGCTCATCAGTCCAGGGTTACATCAAAAAATGTATTGTTATAAGCAGTATATTCAGGCATTAAATCAGAATATGAAAATGGTGATTCAGCAAATGTGTTATAGTTCCATTTTATGGTGGTGCATTTTATGGAGGCATGTACAGTAAACATCAACTACAGCATGGACATGCCCATTTAGGTGTAAATATATGTATATGTGACATTCATAATCCTATAAATAAGCCTGTGGGTATACAAAGAGAGAAAAATATGTTTAAATGTTTATTTTCTAAGCCTGGCTCTAAAGATTTCACTTTCAAGCTCTGTGAGCCTACCAGAAAAATGCTGGCCTCAACTAAAAACTTTGAAATGTGTCTTCGTAGACAGTAGACTCCTAAAGATGCAGTGAGTCAAGGCTGGTGTAGTTGTCATTTCAGGAATCTTGAACTCAAAGTGAGGTCCATTTCCAGGTATGATTCTGATGGTATTACCTAAGCTGAAAGGGATATGCTTCCTATAATACAAGATCAATTCAAATGCTTTTGATAGTCTTCAGAAAAGAAGAGCCAAGCATAGTAAACAGAGTAAGAGCTAGGGATTCAGAAAGGTCTTGTAGCCTTAAATTCATTAAAACGTTGTTCGAGGGCAATATTAATCCTCAGTGGCCTTTTGCCTGCTCCAACTGAAGTAACTACTATCCTAGCAGATGTGTTTACTTGGTTTTAATGCTGACATATATCATCTGTTATGCACAGTGGGCAAAAGAATTGGACACCTCTAGTGTACACTATGATAAAAAATAAATACAATAAAACAAAAACAAACATAAAAGAAACCTATTTTCCCAGAAGATTATCTGAACTTGGTATATTTTAAAGGGGAGAATGCATAAGCTTAATCCCCTGGAAGAGCTGTCTACTGTACGGCATAGCAGTTGGGACTGTTTCTGCCATATTGGGAGGAGAATTGTGAAGATGACCATAGGGTAGGTACTAGGAAAATTTGGATTACCCGAGGTAAGCAGAAGAATGGAAGTAGAATATAAACCGGTAGGGTATTTAGAAAAGAACACTTAACAATGAACCAGTAGACCCAGGATGAAGCCCTGAATCCTCCATTAATTAAGTCAAAGACATTAGCCAAGTCACTTAACCTCTCTGAGTTTTATCTGTAAAATGGAATCTCTTGCATTTGTCTAGCTTACCCCACATTATTGTGATATGTGGGGTATGCTAGACAAGTGATATAATGTGTTAAAATGATACATAAACTTAATTGGCTAATTCAAAATTTAAATCTTCCACATCCATGAGCATCTAAAACACTATGAGGAGTACCTAGATAGAAGACAGGTTATTTTTCTTCAAATTCTTCCAGTGTAGTTTGGAAACAAGTCACATACATAAATCAAATAGAGATGAGAGAGACAATGAACGATGGTGTCTTTTAAACTACATATGCACAGAAGCTAAAGGCATTGAGTATGTCTATTGAATTTTATTCCCTCCTCTTCCAACAATTTCCTCCCTGGACTTTTGTTTGGCTATACTTCTAACAGATTCTTATGTAAATATTCCCCCAAGGCTTCCTCCCAACCCTCTTTGTTGTATACTTTCTCACAGGGTGGATTCAATTACTTTTCTATTCAGGCAGGGTGGACCTTCCAATGGTCTTCACTAATACCAGCTACTTACAACCAGTAGCTATTCTAACTGCCCAGTGCTCATGCCTTATTGCCTGTAGTCCATGCCAGACTAGTTATTAATTCTCACCTTTGCTTTGGGTAACTCATGCCCCACATTTCCTATTTACTTTTCAAGAACTGCATCTGGAAGTCTCACCAACCTGTCAAACCTAATCACTAAATCTGAACTCACTGTAGGCTCTGCACAAACTTTCTTGCCTCTAGTGCTTATTTTGGTATATGGCATGATGATTTTCTTTTCACTCAGGCCTGAAAACTAGAGTGGATTTTTTTAGTTGTCCCTCTCCCTCCACTACTCAATAATTGCTCTACTTGTCATTTCTGCTTTGTAATACCATGTCCCCAACACCTTCGCTCCATTCTCACTTCCAGTACCTAAGTTGAAGGCTGTTTACCTGAATCATTGCACTTATTTCTCTGCTTCCAGTTCATCTTCCCTTATCTTTCCCCTTCATAAACAGTGTTTCCAGATCAGTCCTGATTACGTCAGTTTTGATTTTTAAAAAAATCTTCAATACTATTTCAACATTTAATAAAATCACCAATCAAAGGGCTTCATGTTGAGCCCAAAAACCTTCTCTTCCATATTTCTATTCATGCACTCTATACGCTGCTCAAATGCACAGAAATCGTATTCAGTAATGGACAGCCAGAAAAGACATCATGGAAGAAGTAGTATTTGTCAGGATCCCTGCAATATGCTTACATAAAACCCTGCATTGATCTCTCATAATACTAATCTTAACACTAGATTACAAGCCCAAATCCACCCACCTCTTGTTACCTTCCCTGATTTCCACACAGTAGAATGTGATTTCTCCCTATATGGAAACTTCATAGGGTTCTGTCCTGTTTAAAACTGACTTACCTCTTTCTGCCTGTCATTATAGTTATTTTTTTGTATACTTGTCATTTTCCCTTTTTAGATTTCAAGCTCTTTGAGAGTAGGGACTTTATATTTGATTCTCTGCAATATATTCATTCAATACTCATTGAATTAGAAATTTCTAACAGGTAAAGTAATGCTTGTTTTGATTCTCATTTCTAAGGATGTAATTGAAATAAAATCATAAAATATTACAAATATATGTAGTTATATATATTATAAATGTATACAAAAAACCATCATCAATTCTGAATGAATTTTTCCTCTTATAAACAAATTTGAAGAAACAATTGCTACTAATTGTGCTTTCTTGTCTAACATACTTTAATATAGCATTTTATTCCATTGGAAAGTAAAATCAGTGCTTCCAGGGAAATTAAAATTGGCTAACCTATTTATTTTTTTGATTCACTCTCTAGCTGGGCATGACCTAAAAAGGGCTGTCAGGGGCTTCCCTGGTGGCGCAGTGGTTGAGAGTCCGCCTGCCGATACAGGGGACGCGGGTTCATGCCCCGGTCCGGGAGGATACCACATGCCGCGGGGCGGCTGGGTCCGTGGCCCGTGGCCGCTAGGCCTGCGCATCCGGAGCCTGTGCTCCGCGGTGGGGGAGGCCACAGCAGTGAGAGGCCCGCGTACCACAAAAAAAAAAAAAAAAAAAAAAAAAAAAAAGGGCTGTCAGTTCACAGACTTCTCTTTCTGAAATCAACATGGCAATTTTGGCAATGTTCCTGGGTGTTGGTGTTCCTGTAGATGTTTAAACTCAGTTAAAATTTCACATACAATAATGGATTCTATTAATCTCTTTAAAACATAGTCACTCTAAACGACATGGCAGTTAAATGAGATGAAGAGGCATGGTACCCTATCAGGATACAGAGTGAAGTTAGAAGTCTTTGGAATATATCTCCATCCACTGAGGTCACCATCATGAAGATAAACTACCTTCTTTTCCCACAAGATGGCCCTTGGTGATATTATCTGAACCAGGATTTGATAATGGATGGACCTTAGGTATAAATTATTATGAATGTACATACAATTTTAATGTCCATTCCTTCTTTCAATATAATTTTATTAAATATCGACAATGTTCTGAAGATAGCTAAACCTCTAGAGAAGAATTTTTCTAAATGTGTTCTATCAGATATTTATTGTAATGGATGATATTTGCAAAAATTTTTTAAACAAATTCTTTGGTCAAATAATTTTGGTAAATGTTTCTATCCCCCTTTTAGAAATGTACATGCATATTAGTATACTAAAGGTTCAGATAAGTCAAGCACCAAAGAAACACGCTTGACTGTTTCATCCAGCTCCTCCCACACTTTTTTGACTGGGAGAATTATGTATGTCCTCTCTCATCCAGTTGTTCCAGTTACCAATAGATTCCCCTCTGGAAAATAAACCTGTCAGATGTAGCATTGTCTCAGTATAGCTTACCAAGTCTTGCCACATTCTGACATAACACACATGGAGGGAGATACGATGCCTCATAGGAGGATGATGCCATGTTTGGGTGACAATCAGGATATCAGTTTTCACCCTTACTCACTATCTGTTCAACTCTAAAAAAGTCACTTTACCTCTCTGGACCAAATTATTTCCATTGTACAAAAGTGAAATAACCACGGATTTGTATTCTAATGGTGAAGATTAGACCTTATTATTTCTTGATGCTATCATGCCAACTTTGAGACTGAAGATATATGCTTATAATACCACCAGGATGACATATAAACTGTAGTGCACTTAAGAAGTTATGAACACAGGACAAAGAACATGTTGGGTGTGGTTAGCATGCAGTTGGTGTAGCTCACTGAAAGAGCTACAGCCCTCCCAAAGGGGCATCTGAAGAATTTTAGTGATTTTTTTCCCTTAGTTTTGTTCAATATAGCACTAATAAGTTTATTACTATTCAGTCATATGATTTTAGATTTGGCTATGCATGTCTCTGAAACAACTGGGAAAAAAAAGACTGATTTGGGCAATTGAAATAATATGAAGTGTCATAATAAATAAAAGCTATTATAAAGTTTTAGGGATCCAGGGAAAATGAATTATGGTGATATTTAATATATATTTGATCCACAACAGCTATTTTGTGGAAACCCAGTGAATTAATCAACACTATTTCAGAGGTTATGGATACAAACAAGGGATTTCTACCACTTTAAGACAAAATACTCTGTGCTATACTTACTCTGTTTTTAATGTAAGAATGATTTTTTTTTATCATTATTACAAAGAGAGGTAAATTTGTTACTTGGGTCCTGTGTCTGAAACTATATAGCTGTGTGACATTAGGTGATACCACTTTAACTTCTGTGGTCCTCATGTTTTTTACATATGTGGTGAAAGACTTCGACCATACATACTTTGGGCCTAAAAATCTCTTATTCTATGAAATAATGTAGATATGTCAGAATTATGGTCAATATGAAGGTAAGTCAATTCAATACACCATATTTTCTACTTGCCCCAGTTGAAAATGTGTGTTTAGCATGAGGTTATTTGAGAATACCAATTCATGGGTAAACTCAGTTAATAGCCATTTTGGGCCAATGTGCTTTGGGTGAACGCATGATCCAAGTGGCTTTGAATATATATTTCAGAGATTGCAACAGTCTGATAAGTCACTGGATATGAATAAGTTACAAAAGTGACACCACAGCTCACATGGTACAAAATTGAGTTGCATGGTACTTTTTCAGAGCCAAAGGAAATATCTCATAGAAAATATTATAGAAAAAGTATATGTTTGAGATATGGAAATAATAATCTAGATACATTTTGAATCACTTTCTGTTATTAAGATGAAGGGACTAGTTTAAAGGTGCAATATATAATAGATTGCCTAGATTTAAAATCCTATGCTACCTCCTACTAGTTATGGGCTTAGTGGGAGTTACCCTCATTCTCTGCGTTATAGTTTTCTCATCTGAAAAATTAGAATAATAATAGTAAATACCTTACAAGACTTTTCTGGTAATTAAATCTTAAAATGCATGCAAAACATAGTACCTGGATTTTATAAAATGTGCTCAACTAATGTTAGCAATTTTTAAAATTAATACTCGAAATTTCTGGTTTCAATAAAGGTAGAGTAGCTTGATACACACTAATCATTCTGCTAATGACAAGTATAAACTTTGGACAGATATTAAAACAAGTGTTACAAAACAATTATTTCAAAGTTCTGGAGAAAAGCAAAAGAAGGTAGAAACTAAAAGAGAAACAATCTTTAAAGGAAGGGAAATAAACTAAGTGAGTTTTGCAATTAAATAGCTTTTCCCCAAGGGTACCAGTAGCAAAGAAGGAAAAGAACTTGAAGCTGAAATCATCTGTTTTACTGGGACGAAGAGACAGAGGCAGGAATTTGGAGCTGCTAGAATGGCTGGAAATTGAGGGGAACATTCCTTAAAGAAAGATGCCACAGAGGGAAAAGCACCAAAACTGTGTACAAATTCTCCTTAAATATTGGCATATGCCTTTGCATGTGCAAGGTGATACAAAAGGAACTCAGAAAAAAAGGCTGCTAGAATAAAGACTTGAGCAGAAATTCTGGCAACCTATTGTTAGAGAGACATTTGGAGTTCAAGTCCTAACAAGTTAGAGGAACTTGGTAAACATCTTTGGATTTCCCTTGAAATCCCAGAAGATCCATGCCTTAAGAAGGAGTCAAGCCTACATTCTAGTTCTAAGAGCAAAGCCAGGTTTTTAAGGGACCAATTAAAAGAAAATTACAATTACATCAAGTGAACCTGCCAGTTTTCTAAATCTCTACTGGAATGAAACACAACATTCTTTCAAAGAAGATAGCATAACCCAGATTTTCTACAATATATTACCCATAATGTCCAGTATGCACTTCAAATTCACAAGATATGAGAAGAAAGAGAAAAATTGGATGCAAAAATCAAAATGAAGTCAAAAGAAATAGACACATATATGACTTAGATAATGGAATTAGCAATAAAAATTTTAAACCAGGTTTAATAAACATATTGAAACATGGATTATAGATATATTGGAAGACTCAGGAAAATATGGTGAAACTGGGTGAACCAGAAATGGAGAATCACAGCCAAGAAATGGAAAAACCTAAAAAAGAACCAAATGGGATTATTATAAGAGAAAAATACATCTAACATATAAAAGATATTTGGATCGGCTAGACAGAGCAGAGAAAATAATCAATAACTACAAAGACAGATCAAGAGAAACTATTTAAACTGAAACAAAGAATTAAAATATGAAAATAAAAGCCAGAACAGAGCATTTGAGAGTTATTACCTAATACAAAATAGTAATACGTAATCATGGTTCCCTAAGTGGAGGTGAGAGAATAAGAAATAAAACAAATATATGAACAGATAATAGTCAAAACATTTCAAAAATTAATGGAAAATCTCAGGAAACCCCAAGCAAGAAAAATACAAAGAAAAACACACCAACGGGCATTATTGTCAGACTGTTGAAAACCAAAGATAAAGAAAAAAAAGTTAAAAGCAGCTAGAACAAAAAAAAGATTCATGGTATTACACTAAACAAGAATAAGAATGAAGACTCATTTCTTATTGGAAAAAACTCAAAGACAGATGATAATAGAAAATTATCAAAATTTGTATGGAGACACAAAAGACCCCGAATAGCCAAAGCAATCTTGAGAAAGAAAAATGGAGCTAGGAATCAGGCTCTCTGACTTCAAACTATACTACAAAGTTATAGTAATCAAAACAGTATGGCATTGTCACAAAAACAGAAACATAGATCAGTGGAACCGCATAGAAAATCCAGAAATAAACCCACGCAACTATGGTCAATTAATCTATGACAAAGGAGGCAAGAATATACAATGGAGAAAAGACAGTCTCTTCAGTAAATGGTGCTGGGAAAACTGGACAGCTACATGTAAAAATATATATAATTAGAAATGAAATGAGAACATTCTTTAACATTATACACAAAAATAAACTCAAAATGGATTAAAGACCTAAATGTAAGACCGGGTACTATAAAACTCTTAGAGGAAAATACAGACAGAACACTCTTTGACATAAATCACAGCAATATCTTTTTCAATCCATCTCCTAGAGTAAGGGAAATAAAAACAAAAATAAACAAATGGGACCTAATCAAACTCAAAAACTTTTGCACAGCAAAGGAAACCATACACGAAATGAAAAGACAACCCACAGAGTGGGGGAAAATATTTGCAAATGATGCAACTGACAAGGGATTAACCTCCAAAATTTACAAACAGCTCATGCGGTTCAATATCAAAAAAAACCAACCAAATTGGTACAGCCACTATGGAAAACAGTATGGAGGTTCCTTAAGAAACTAAAAATAGAGCTACCATATGACCCAGCAATCCGACTCCTGAGCATATATCCAGAGAAAAATATGCTTCGAAAAGATACATGCGCCCCAACGTTCATTGCAGCCCTGTTTACAATAGCCAAGACACGGAAGCAACCTAAATGTCCATCAACAGATGAATGGATAAAGAAGATGTGTTACATATATACCATGGAATATTACTCAGCCATTAAAAAAGAATGAAGTAATGCCATTTGCAGCAACATAGATGGAAATGGAGATTATCATACTAAATGAAGTAAGTCAGACAGAGAAAGACCAATACCATATGGTATTGCTTATATGTGGAATCTTAAAAAAAAAGATACAAATGAACTTATTTACAACACAGAAACAGACTCACAGTCTTAGATAATGACTTAGGTTACCAGTGGGGAAGGGCAAGGGGGAGGAACAGATTGGGAGTTTGGGATTGACATGCACACACTGCTATGTTTAAAATAGATAACCAACAAGGACCTACTGTATAGCACAGGGAACTCTGCTCAATACTCTGTAATAACCTAAATGGGAAAAGAATTTGAAAAAGAATAGGTATATGTACATGTATAACTGAGTCACTTTGCTGTACACCTGAAACTAACACAACACTGTTAATCAACTCCACTCCAATATAAAACAAAATTAAAAAAAAATAAAGATACCTCCTAAGTGCTGGTGGGAGTAAGGGTGGTAAGAAAACTGTGAACCTAGAATTCTAGATCCTATCCTCAAATATCTTTTATAAATGGAGAAGAGATTGACAGTTTTATTTGAGAGGGAGGAGATAAAAGCTGAACTAATTTGTCATAAAAAAAAAAACTAATAGAATTTCTTCAGGGTGAAGAAAAATAATCCATCAAGGAAACCTAGATGCAAGAAAAGATCAAGACAACTGGAAATAGTAAATATATGAGTATATAAGGATTGTATTATTCTTAACTTCTTTAAGTGTCTATTGATTCTTTAAAGGAATAAATAATTATATTCATAGAAATAAAACATCTGATAATAGAAGCAGAGTGGGTAAGTTAAATTATACATGCTAAAGTATAATATTAATTTAAGTTAGACAATGAAAAGTTAATGATTCAAAACAAACATTGAAAAATTAAACAAAGAAATGAAACTAGTAGCTTAAAAGGGGAGATAAAATGAGGTAATGTAAAATACTTAGTAAAAAAGAAGGAAGAAAGGAACAAAATACCAGACAGGACATATAGAAAATAAACAGGCGAAATATAGACTTAAATCCAATATGTCAGTAATAGCATTTATTATATATGGACTAAACGCACCAATTAAAAGAAAGAGATTGTCAGACTGGTTTTAGTGATGAGTGGTACTAAAATTATATATAAATACGTAGACTGGCTGAAATGAAAGGATGAGAAAAAATAAACAAAGCAAGCAGTAATCACAGAAGAGCCAATTAATAGCAGATAAGGTAGGCATTAAGAAAATGAGTATTACCAAGATACAAAAGAAGAACATTTTATAATGATAAATTATTTTCCTCAAAAATTAATAGAGTACAGAGACAAAACTCATGAAAGGACATAGAAAAATCGTACAACATTAGTAACAAGTGTGACCAAATTGACACTGCTGAACACTACCTGAAACAATTTCAGAATACATTTTTTCAGGTGCATATAAAACATTACTCAAAATAGACCATGTGCTGTACTACAAATTAAGCATTAACTGATTTAAGATTGAAAACATACAGCCTGTACTCTCATACCATAGTGGAATTAAATTGGAAATAACAAGAAAATTAGAAAATGTCCAAATATCTGAAACTTAAGTGACCTAATTCTAAATAGTCCATGTACCAAAGAAGAAATCATAAGGAACATTTTAAAATGTTAACTCAATGACAATGAATAAAAAATTTAAAAATCCTGTTTAGCAGGAAAGTTTTAGCTTTAAATTCATATTTTAGAAAATATTAAAGGTTTAAAGTAAGCAAATATCTCAAGGAATTTTTTAAAAAAGGATAAACAAACTCAAACAGAATAAAGCAAATAAAAATAAGAACATAAGAGATTTAAATACAGAATAAACAATGCAGAAAATTAACAAAGCCAAAGTTTGATTTCTTTGAAAAAATAATAAAATTAAAAATATTGATAGAATCGATAGCAAGACACAAAGAAAAAAGAAGAAACACAAATTAACAATATCAGGAAGGAGACAGGGTGTATCGCTACATAGCTTACAGACATTGACAGGATAGTATGGGGCTATTATGAAAAACTTTAGTCTAATAAAGTCAGCAATGTAGATGCTGACTACATGGATAGTCTCCTTGAAAATTACAATTCACTAAGAGTAACACACACAAAAATTAAAATGTAATACCTTGTAACTATTAAAGCTGTGAACTAATTACTAAAAATTTTCCCACAAAGAAAACTCCAGGACCAGATGGTTTTACTGGTGAATCTTATCAAACATTTAAGGATCAAATAATAGCAATTTATAATAATTCTTTCAAAAACAGAGGAGGAGGGAACATGTAACAATTTGTTTTTTAACTAACTAATTAATTAATTAATTTATTTATTTTTGGCTGCATTGGGTCTTCGTCACTGCACACAGGCTTTCTCTAGTTGCGGCAAGCGGGGGATACTCTTCGTTGCAGTGTGCAGGCTTCTCATTGCGGTGGCTTCTGTTTGTTGGGGAGCACGGGCTCTAGGTGTGCGGGTTTCAGTAGTTGTGGCACATGGGCTCAATATTTGTGGCTCACGGGCTCTAGAGCTCAGGCTCAGTAGTTGTGGTGCACGGGCTTAGTTGCTCCGTGGCATGTGGGATCTTCCCAGAACAGGGCTCAAACCCATGTCCCCTGCATTGGCAGGTGGATTCTTAACGACTGCACCACCAGGGAAGTCCCCAACTTGTTTTCTGAGACCATTACAATAACTCTGATACCAAAACTGACAATAAATATTAGAAGAAAATAAAATTTTAGATAGCATCCCTTATTAGCATAGATGCAAACACTTTAATGAAATGTTAACAAAATCCAATAATACATTAAAAAAATGATACTACTCTAGAACTAAATTCTTGGACTTCTTCCAGAAACACACACTTGGTATTACTTTTAAACTCAATCAATATAATTCATAACATAAGAAGAATGAAGAAGAAAAATCATATGATAATCAATGTAAAAAAATACCTTTGATAACATTCAATAACTGCTTTTAATGAAAACTTGTAGCAAACTCGAAATTGAAGAGATATTATTCAATCTAAAATTAATCATCTACAGAATGAACCTACAGCTAATATCATGCTTTTAGAAAAATATTTAATACTTTTAAAGATCAGGAACAAGGTAAGGCTGTCATATTTATTCACTCCATCAAGATAGCAGTTAGGGGGCTTCCCGGGTGGCGCAGTGGTTGAGAATCTGCCTGCTAATGCAGGGGACACGGGTTCGAGCCCTGGTCTGGGAGGATCCCACATGCCGCGGAGCGACTAGGCCCGTGAGCCACAACTACTGAGCCTGCGCGTCTGGAGTCTGTGCTCCGCAACAAGAGAGGCCGTGATAGTGAGAGGCCCGCGCACCGCGATGAAGAGTGGCGCCGGCTTGCCACAACTAGAGAAAGCCCTCGCACAGAAACGAAGACCCAGCACAGCAAAAATAAATAAATAAACTCCTACCCCCAACATCTTCAAAAAAAAAAAAAAAAAAATAGAAGACAGGAGTTAGGAAGGGTGTGACTAAAAAGCTTTAATGAATAGGAGATATAACAATTCATTTAGAAAAAAAATCTTTGGTAAACTCTAATCACTAATATATCGAGGAGTTTATTACATCTCAGCAATGGCAACATTTCAGCTAAAAAAAAATCCTAATCTAATAGCTGTGGCTGCCTGTAATCATATGTTGAGACATTTTCTGAGATTTGTCTAGGCTCAGAGCACCATGATTGATCAGTGCTGTGTGCTCTGGTCATGGCAAGAGGAATAGAGGGCACATTTTCCAGGAGGTCCTCCAATAGTCTTGACAAAGGACAAAGAAGCTTAGCATTGAATAGCTGTAGTCTCAAAGCAGCTAGTGCCCATATTGGATAATTCCATTGGTAGCCAGATTGCCTTCCCTTTGGTTCTAACTCTGCTTTGTTGAGTTACATAAAACTTGAATTCTTTTTTCAATATGTTATCATTTCGGGTATTTGGAAAAATCTATCAATTCTTATTAAGTCAAATAGTCTTTTCATTCTGTTGTTTCTCCTAATCCCAGGAGCTGTTTCTGCTTAAAAATGCCAAGGGGCGGGGCTTCCCTGGTGGCGCAGTGGTTGAGAGTTCGCCTGCCGATGCAGGGGACACGGGTTCGTGCCCCGGTCGGGGAAGATCCCACATGCCGCGGAGCGGCTGGGCCCGTGAGCCATGGCCGCTGAGCCTGCGCGTCTGGAGCCTGTGCTCCGCAACGGGAGAGGCCACAGCAGTGAGAGGCCCGCGTACCGCAAAAAAAAAAAAATGCCAAGGGGCACCCTTCTGCTAGAGGGTCAAAACAATATCCCATTTATCATTGTATCCCTAGACCTAGAATGTGCTAGAAGTAATGAAAATGTGTTGAATGAGTAGGATACCTTACTTTGTCCAATTGTGTAGTTAAACTTTGTTGCCCCAAATTCTTAATTTTTAAAAAAACACTCTCTCCATGCTGTAGAAATATCTAGTATACCTAGTAGTAAATTTACAAAGTTTTCAAAGTAATATTTCAGGTGTCAGAAAAAAAAAAATTTAACTATGTACAAAATGAAATCAGAGCACTTCACACTGCCTGTGTATGGTCCTGACATCTTATGTCTGGTAGTTTGAGTTACAAAAGCAGATGTTTGTATCACAACACAGCTGCAAACATAATTTTATTTTTCCATTGCTACACTATGCTGAGTACTAGGTTAGATGATTTTACGTATTTGATCTTATTTAGTTTAAGAAAGGATTTATAGAATATTACAGTTCTGGGTGTTGCTCCGCAGTTATTTTCTTGTCTTGTATCTTTCCATTAACATGGTATATAAGCTTGAATAAACTTTCTTTTTTTTTAATTAATTTATTTTTGGCCGCGTTGGGTCTTTGTTGCTGCGCACGGGCTTTCTCTAGTTGCGGCGAGCGGGAGCTGCTCTTCGTTGCGGTGCGCCGGCTTCTCATTGCGGTGGCTTCTCGTTGCGGAGCATGGGCTCTAGGCACGCGGGCTTCAGTAGTTGTGGCACGCAGGCTCTAGAGCACAGGCTCAGTAGTTGTGGCACATGGTCTTAGTTGCTCCACAGCATGTGGGATCTTCCTGGACCAGGGATCAAACCCATGCCCCCTGCATTGGCAGGCAGATTTTTAACCACTGCGCCACCAGGGAAGTCCTTGAATAAACTTTTAAAAAATTAATTATTAGCTTCCTCATTTCTAAACTATAGACAGGGATAGTGTTGCTTTCACAATTTTATCTCTAGTATATAGTTAAACGTCTGGCATATAGTAGGTGATCGAAAAAACTTTGCTGATTAAATGCATAATAAAATGAATTAAAACACCCATCTCTACCTTGAACTCTTTGCTACAAATTCAACACTGATGCCTTCTTGTTCTAATAACCAATGGCAAAATTGTAGGATTTGAACAGTTGTTTTGTTCCAAGAATTCTGTTAGACACTTTATGTATTTTATCCCTCATCCCAATCTTACAGGGTCAAAATTTCTTTCATTATATGCATGGCTCTCTATCCATTACTCCTGCCAAAACAATATACATTCAAAGTAATTTCTTTTAAAATATCTCGAAATTTGTGGATCAGAAGACGAATGCTGTGTCGCTTATAAATAACAATTTTGCACAGTCAATTAAACAAAAGCACTGCATAAATAGAAAATGCTGTATTAATTAAGATGATATCTATGCTTCTGGTGAACATTTCTGAAAAATTACAAATTGATTTTATTCTATTCTCTGTTATGATTTTTTAGCACCATTATATTCAAGATAGTTTCTATTGTGATACAAATGTAACTATTTGGAGGTAATAGAGCTAAAATAAATTATTAACACTGATTTATATTATAATTTACTTCCAGGACAAATAATTTCATCCGTAAGTCTGTGTCAAAAGTGCAGTGCTGGGCTTCCCTGGTGGCGCAGTGGTTGAGAGTCCGCCTGCCGATGCAGGGGACACAGGTTCATGCCCTGTTCCGGGAAGATCCCACATGCCGCGGAGCGGCTGGGCCCGTGAGCCATGGCCGCTGAGCCTGCACATCCGGAGCCTGTGCTCCGCAACGGGAGAGGCCGCAACAGTGAGAGGCCCGCGTAATGGAAAAAAAAGAAAAAGTGCAGTGCTTTCAACATTCATCATACAAATCATTTTTCACATCTTTTCATAATTTAACTATATTTACTCACCTAAATGACTATAAAATTCACAGAAAATAATTAGGGAAAAATAATTGTTTCATTTTAGTATGTTCATAAGTATATTTGTGAAGTTGTTATGTACTGTAATACTGTATTATTCCACAATAAAATGTTTCCGTAAAATCAATTTTTTTTTTTTCGTGGTACACAGGCCTCTCACTGTTGTGGCCTCTCCTGTTGCGGAGCACAGGCTTTGGACACGCAGGCTCAGCTGCCATGGTTTATGGGCCCAGCCGCTCCGCGGCATGTGGGATCTTCCCGGACTGGGGCACGAAACCGTGTCCCCTACATCGGCAGGCGGACTCTCAACCACTGTGCCACCAGGGAAGCCCAAAAATTATTTTTTATTACAGTCATTTCATCCTGGGATGAAATTGTTTAATAATAATGTAGTTATCACATTTTTTCAAGATTATTAGCAGGTCTAGAGTAGAAGTATATCTTTTAATTCATTCCCCAAGATTATTATTTGTTTATTTTTAATTGGCTCCCAAGGTGTCTTTTCTATTAGAAGACAGTGTTCTTTCTATATGAAGAAATAATATTAAGCAAACATTTTCCTTCTTTTCTTCTCTCTTTCCATTCTACAAGGTTCTTCTATAACATGTGACGTTTCTAGCAAAATACCTCTGATCTCTTCATCTTCCTCAGCACTATATAATTTAACATCCATTGCTAAGGATAACAGTCATCAATCAGCACGGTCATTGAGGAGTAGAGGCAAGGTTAACAAAAAATCAACTAGCTTACTTTTTTCTTGGGTAAAGTGTAAATTACTATTCATGATTTATAACTTGGGTCAAAGGTCATTTCCTCTACGCAGCCTCCCCAACTTCTCAGACAGAGTCATCTATGTGCTTCTCTGACATTCCTGTCCCTCACATCACTGTCACATACCATACATGTAATATGAACACACTGGCAGTTCTTCAGTGGCAGAAACTTGTATTAATCCTGGCACCCCACCCCTCTGGGGCTTAACACAATATTCTGCACAAAATCAGAAATCAATAGACATTTGTTCAGTGAGAAAACAAAATAAAATAAAATAATACAATATAAGAACAGTTAAAATTTTCATTCAAAAAGAAAAGAGAATATACTGTTCTTTTTACTAATAAACTTCCTCTTTAATAGAAAAAGATTTCCTGCACGAGATTTTAAGCAACTTAATCCTATAGACAATAATTATTGTGCCATTTATAAAGAGGGAGTCATGAAATAATAGAGTATATGGTGATACAATACCATCCCACTTCCCACTGTAGTTTCTTAGAATAGGATGTTTAAGATAAGTTAATTTCTTCTAATTAAGTCAGAGCTTGTAATACTCCCAAGAACTGATTATTAGTCACTTTTTAAGTTATCACTGATCTTAGAAGGGAAGGGACTACACATGATAATATATTACAGTGACTTCTAAAAGGCAAGATATTTTGACTTATACATAATAGAAGATGCACTGGTGGCTCAGAGGATTTAAGGCAAATGCTAGAATTAGCAACATACTAGTAAAGAACTAGTATCCCAATTTCCTGGTTTTAGGTCAGAGTTTTGTTATTGTTCTATGTAAATGTGTTAAAAGATATGCTTGTTCTCTTTCATTTATGTTTCTAGCGGGAGGAGGAGACTTCCCATTCTTAGGGAAGAATATTTGAATGGACATTTCCTCCCTTCACCTCCTCCTTTCCTCCATTCCATGCCAATAACTATCAATTTAAGGATATAACTTTAGCAATAGGTTTCTCAAATCCATGATAAAATTCACTGCATTTCTAGCCGCCACATTCTCCGGTTCTGCTTTACGGCGACCCTGAGAACTCTTCATTTGGCTAATTACATCTATTTATCAATTTGTTAGAAATCTTAGAAAGGAGGGGTGGGCGATCAAGCGGCACCACATCTCCAAATGTTGGAACAATTTCACCCATTACTTTATAGCCTCCCACCGTCCCACTTCAGATTCTAGAGTGCTTCCCAGCCTTCCTCACACCATGGCACATACAGAAAATTGTATTCTTCCGCAGAGGAGGCGGCCTGGCAGCAGCCAACACAAGGATCAGCTACCCTAGACTCAGACTGCTCCCCCTCAGGTGCAAAGACAATCTCTTATGGAGTGCTGACTAAACTTGACACAAGGCGCTTTTTTTTAAATTTTAATGTCCTCTTTGTTTCTTTAACACAGTTGCTAAAGAGTGGTAATCATAAGGAAAAGGTTTTCTCACTGCAGGAGCCTCAAAGACTCATGGAAATTTAGAATCTAGCCTATTATAACATTGATACCAGTAGAGGCCAGTCTTACTTAACTGGTATTTTGATATGACAATTATAACTATTCTTATCTATTCCTTAAAACAGACATCATTAGGCAACTAGAGAAGGCTAGAGTGTTGCAATTATTTGTGTACTTCTAATAAATAACACTTAATATTTTAAAACATCTATTCCTCAAGTGAGTCCTTATTAGGCTAAAATCATGGAAAACAAGACTATGTTTGGGTTATTTATCCATTTGAGAAGCCTTTGTCATTTATTCAGAAGGATTAGTTTCTTTTTGTTTTGATTCCATCCCCGTCCTCCAATTAAATTATCAAGTACCAACTGATTTATTTGGAAATGTATTATACCTATAAATGTATTATCTCTATGAGGCTCTATAATTCAGTGCATGATCTAGATAAATTAACCCCATCATCTATTGGTTTACTTGATCCAGAATCTGAAAAGTGAGGTTTTGGGAATTAAAGAAACTTAAGGCAGAAAGTCCTAAGTAAGCATCTAAACTAGAGATTGGCAATTTTTTTCTGTAAAGGATCAGATAGCGAATATTTTTGGCTTTGTGCACTAGACAGTCTTCCTAAGGACTGCTCAGCTCTGCTGTTGTGGTACAGCAGAAGTGGCCACAGACAAAACCTCAATGAATGAATGTGGCCAGATTTGGGCCACAGAGTGTGGTTTGCTGACCTCTGATCTACATTCATCTCCATTTGTAGATAGAGAGAGTGCTGTCCAGACAGGACATACCTGTCTCTGGTTTCAGATCAGTGGCGAGAGGTCAGATCTCCTCCCAATTGTTCACTCTTTGCATTCTGTTGTATTACTTTTTTTTCTGGCAAAAAAGAGGGAAACAAATGGCATTAAAATCATCAGGGGTGTTTTATTCTGGTATGTCAGTATTAAAATGTTAAACAAATACTAATAGCTAATATTTATTCAGTACTATGTATTAGGTAAAATGCTTTTTAACATCTTTATTGGAGTATAATTGCTTTACAACGGTGTGTTCGTTTCTGCTTTATAACAAAGTGGATCAGCTATACGTATACATATATCCCCATATCCCCTCCCTCTTGCATCTCCCTCCCGCCCTCCCTATCCCACCCCTCTAGGTGGTCACAAAGCACCGGGCTGATCTCCCTGTGCTATGAGGCTACTTCCCACTAGCTAGCTATTTTACATTTGGTAGTATATCTATGCGAACTTTTTACATACATTTTATTTAATCCCCATTCAACCCTATGAGGTAGATACTTTTATTATCTCTCGTGTAGGTATAGGAAACTGAGGCTAAGGTAAATTGTACAGGACATAAAGACTATAATTGGCACAGCTAAGATTCCAACCCAAATACCAAAGCTGGGCTGCAATCCTACTCATCCATCATATCATATTGTCTCCATTGGTGAATGTGGTGGACATTTATTGTTTAGGGTCATCCAGCTCTGATTTCATATTATTTGATAAATGTAATGTAATCATAGCGACCCAAAGATATCAAGTCCTGATCCCTGTAACTTTTAAACTTTATATTTGGGAAGAGGATCCTTGCAGATGTAATTAAAGATTTTGAGATAATGTAATTATCCTAGATTTCCAGGTGGGACCTAAATAAACTCACAGATATTTTCATAAGGAAACTCACAGGTATTTTTATAGAGAAACAAGGAAGAGGAGGCAATGTGACCACAAAGGCACACAGCAGAGTAACCACAAGCCAAGGAATGCTGGGAGCCACCAAAAGCTAGGTGAAGCCTCGAAGAGACTCTTCCTTAGAGGAGTGGAAAGAAGGGGTGAGGCCCTACTGCCTGATTTTGGGCTTCTTGCCTCCAGAACTATTAAAAAAAATGTGTTTTGTTTGAAGTCACCAAGTCTGTGGCAATTTGTTACTGCAGTTTCAGGAAACCACTACAAGGAACCATACCCTGATGTTCCTCTTGATCACCACCCATTCCCTACTCTTTACTCATGTGCTTCTGATTGAAAATGAATACACCCTTGTTTCTAGGAGTGGTGCATTTGACCAGTCCGAAACACATCACAAAATTACATTCCTTTGGCCATCATAATTGGCTCAGGAATAGATACATAAACTGGACATCCAATTAAAGTGAGTATGTGAATTTCATAGCTATTGGAGATAGATACTTTATCTTTCCTGCTTGAAAAAGAGCATGTAGTTTAAGGACTACCTGGCAGACATCCTGCAATCATGAGGGGAGAGGTTGCAGAGAGCAAATTCGCCCTTTCTCCACCATCTTTGTTCTGTTCAGAACCTCAGTAGATTGGATGATGCCCACCTGCATCGGTGAGGGCAATCTTCTTTACTCAGTCAACGGACTACGTTCTTATATCTCCCAGAAACACCTTCACAGACACAGCCAGCAATAATGTTTTACCAGCTATCTCGGCATTGCCCAGTCAAGTTAACATAAAATTAACCATCACAAGTGGTTTCTTTTGAGCCCATGCATAAAGCTTCAAGTAGGGTCAGCTGTTAGGCTTCCTGATTTCATAAGGCCCAAAATTTCGTTTACAGTTAAAGCCAATTAGAATTGAGGTTTCTGTCATGACATCATAGAGACTCCTAATGTACAACAGGCTAAACATTTCAAAAATTTCTATAAATAAAAAACATAAATATTTATTTCATAATTTTTAGCCTCATTGAAAATGCAAACTTGGTCAGAAAAATATTTGGCACATAAAAATATTTTGGGCAAAATCTAGTTTACATTTAATCATAGTGCTTTCTGTGAGGAAAACAATACAATGTATGTGTTCATTCTTCATTCTCTATCTGCTGAAATGGTGAGTCTCACCACCTAAAAATCATTTTATCACTTTCTATTTATTCTCTAAACCCACATCTTTGCTTTCAGCATTTACGAAACTCTTATGATTTTGTCACTGTTTATCCATTTCTTTATTAATTTTTTTCTTCCTTTTTCATTTTTTTTTTTTTACTATGCCCATGTTTTTATTTTATTTTTTTAACATCTTTATTGGGATATAATTGCTTCACAATGGTGTGTTAGTTTCTGCTCCACAACAAAGTGAATCAGTCACACATATATACACGTCCCCATATGTCTTACCCCCTGCGTCTCCCACCCTCCCACCCTCCCTATCCCACCCCTCCAGGCTGCCACAAAGCACCGAGCTGATCTCCCTGTGCTATGCGGCTGCTTCCCACTAGCTATCTACCTTACTACGTTTGTTAGTGTCTATATGTCCATGACTCTCTCTCGCCCTGTCACAGCTCACCCTTCCCCTTCCCCATAACCTCAAGTCCGTTCTCCAGTAGGTCTGCGTCTTTATTCCTGTCTTACCCCTAGGTTCTTCATGACATTTTTTTTCTTAAATTCCATATATATGTGTTAGCATACGGTATTTGTCTTTTTCTTTCTGACTTACTTCACTCTGTATGACAGACTCTAGGTCTATCCACCTCATTACAAATAGCTCAATTTCGTTTCTTTTTATGGCTGAGTAATATTCCATTGTATATATGTGCCACATCTTCTTTATCCATTCATCCGATGATGGGCACTTAGGTTGTTTCCATCTCCGGGCTATTGTAAATAGAGCTGCAATGAACATTTTGGTACATGACTCATTTTGAATTTTGGTTTTCTCAGGGTATATGCCCAGTAGTGGGATTGCTGGGTCATATGGTAGTTCTATTAGTAGTTTTTTAAGGAACCTGCATACTGTTCTCCATAGTGGCTGAACCAATTCACATTCCCACCAGCAGTGCAAGAGTGTTCCCTTTTCTCCACATACTCTCCAGCATTTATTGTTTCTAGATTTTTTGATGATGGCCATTCTGCCTGGTGTGAGGTGATACCTCATTGTAATTTTGATTTTCATTTCTCTAATGATTAGTGATGTTGAGCATCCTTTTATGTGTTTGCTGGCCATCTGTATATCTTCTTTGGAGAAATATCTATTTAGGTCTTCTGCCCATTTTTGGATTCGGTTGTTTGTTTTTTTGATGTTGAGCTGCATGAGCTGCTTGTATATTTTGCAGATTAATCATTTGTCAGTTGCTTTGTTTGCAAATATTTTCTCCCATTCTGAAGGTTGTCTTTTCATTTTGTTTATGGTTTCCTTTGCTGTGCAAAAGCTTTTGAGTTTGATTAGGTCCCATTTGTTTATTTTTGTTTTTATTTCCATTTCTCTAGGAGCTGGGTCAAAAAGGATCTTGCGGTGATTTATGTCATAGAGTGTTCTGCCTAAGTTTTCCTCTAAGAGTTTGATAGTATCTGCCCTTACCTTTAGGTCTTTAAACCATTTTGAGTTTATTTTTGTATATGGTGTTAGGGAGTGTTCTAATTTCTTTCTTTTACATGTACCTGTCCAGTTTTCCCAGCACCACTTACTGAAGAGGCTATCTTTTCTCCATTGTATATTCTTGCCTCTTTTATCAAAGATATGGTGACCATATGTGTGTGGGTTTATCTCTGGGCTTTCTATCCTGTTCCATTGATCTATATTTCTGTTTTTGTGCCAGTATCATACTGTCTTGATTACTGTAGCTTTGTAGTATAGTCTGAAGTCCAGGAGCCTGATTCCTCCAGCTCCATTTTTCGTTCTCAAGATTGCTTTGGCTAGTCAGGATCTCTTGTGTTTCCATACAAAAGGTGAAATATTTTGTTCTAGTTCTGTGAAAAGTGCCATTGGTAGTTTGATAGGGGTTGCACTGAATCTGTAGATTGCTTTGGGTAGTATAGTCATTTTCACAATGTTGATTCTTCTAATCCAAGAACATGGTATATCTTTCCATCTGTTTTTATTATCTTTAATTCCTTTCACTAGTGTCTTACGTTTTCTGCATACAGGTCTTTTGTCTCCCTATGTAGGTTCATTCCTAGGTATTTTATTCTTTTTGTTGCAATGGTAAATAGGAGTGTTCCCTTAATTTCTCTTACAGATTTTTCATCATTAGTGTATAGGAATGTCAGAGATTTCTGTGCATTAATTTTGTATCCTGCTACTTCACCAAATTCATTGCTTAGCTCTACAAGTTTTCTCGTAGCATCTTTAGGATTATCTATGTATAGTATCGTGTCATCTGCAAACAGTGATAGTTTTATTTCTTCTTTTCTGATTTGGATTACTTTTATTTCTTTTTCTTCTCTCACTACTGTGGCTAAAACTTCCAAAACTATGTTGAATAATAGCAGTGAGAGTGGGCAACCTTGTCTTGCTGCTGATCTTAGAAGAAATGCTTTCAGTTTTCACCATTGAGAACAATGATGGCTGTGTGTTTGTCATATATGTCCTTTATTATGTTGAGGTAAGTTCCCTCTATGCCTACTTTCTGAAGAATTTTTATCATAAATTGGTGTTGAATTCTGTTGAAAGCTTTTTCTGCATTTATTGAGATGATCATATGGTTTTTCTCCTTCAATTTGTTAATATGGTGTATCACATTCATTGATTGGTGTATATTGAAAAATCCTTGCATTCCTGGGATAAATCCCACTTGATCATGGTGTATGATCCTTTTAATGTGCTGTTGGATTCTGTTTGCTAGTATTTTGTTGAGGATGTTTCCATCTATGTTCATTAGTGATATTGGCCTGTAGTTTTCTTTCTTTGTGACATCATTATCTGGTTTTGGTATCAGGGTGATGGTGGCCTCATAGAATGAGTTCGGGAGTGTTCCTCCCTCTGCTATATTCTGGAAGAGTTTGAGAAGGATAGGTGTTAGCTCTTCTCTGAATGTTTGATAGATTCACCTGTGAAGCCATGTGATCCTGGTCTTTTGTTTGTTGGAAGATTTTAAATCACTGTCTCAATTTCATCGCTTGTGATTGGTGTGTTCATATTTTCTATTTCTTCCTGGTTCAGTGTCGGAAGGTTGTGCTTTTCTAAGAATTTGTCCATTTCTTCCAAGTTGTCCGTTTTATTGGCATATACTTGCTTGTAGTAATCTCTCATGGCCCTTTGTATTTCTGCAGTGTCAGTTGTTACTTCTCCTTTTTCGTTTCTATTTCTGTTGATTTGAGTCTTCTCCCTTTTTTTCTTCTTGAGTCTGGCTTCCGGTTTATCAATTTTGTTTATCTTCTCAAAGAACCAGCTTTTAGTTTTATTGATCTTTGTTATCGTTTCCTTCATTTCTTTTTCATTATTTCTGATCTGATCTTTATGATTTCTTTCCTTCTGCTAACTCTGGGTTTTTTTTTGTTCTTCTTTCTCTAATTGCTTTAGGTGTAAGGTTAGGTTGTTTGAGATTTTTCTTGTTTCTTGAGGTAGGATTGTACTGCTGTTAACTTCCCTCTTAGAACTGATCTTGCTGCATCCCATACGTTTTGAGTCGTTGTGTTTTCATTGTGATTTGTTTCTAGAATTTTTTATTTCTTCTTCGATTTCTTCAGTGATCTCTTGGTTATTTAGTAGCATATTGTTTAGCCTCCATGTGTTTGTATTTTTTACAGTTTTTTCTTCCTGTAATTGATATAGTCTTATAGCATTCTGGTTGGAAAAGATACTTGTTATGATTTCAATTTTCTTAAATTTATCAAGGCTTGAATTGTGACCAAGATATGATGTATCCTGGAGAATGTTCCATGAGCACCTGAGAAGAAAGTGTATTCTGTTTTTTTTGGATGGATTGTCCTTAAATATCAATTAAGTCCATCTTGTGTAATGTGTCATTTAAAGCTTGTGTTTCTTTATTTATTTTCATTTTGGATGGAGATAATTTTTTTGAATGATGCTTTTGTATTTTACCTCTAAACAAAAGATTTCACCATAAAAATCTGCCTCCAAAATCATAATATCTCTTCATAGTTGGTATATAATCAAAATCTTAAAACTAACTTAAAATTCAAATCTTCACTCTGGAAGTTTAAATATTTTTTAGAGAAAATCAGTATCTGTTGTATGGGATAACACATTCAAGAGGGCTTTTTCAAATTTATTAAATGCCAATCGATAGTATATAATGATGACATCATTGCTTCATTAATTATCCAACATTTAAGTTTTCCCAGGTTAGTTTCAAAACAATCTTCTTTTGTCAACCCCTAAAGAAAGAAGATGGCCGAACATGTGACACAAACTTTTTAAAAAAGTAAAATGATATGTTAATTATTTCTCAATAAAACTGTAAAAGGAAACAATACATCCATTAAGTATGCATATATGACAATCATTACAGCATTATTCCTTTTTAAATCTGTAGGTGTTTGAGTTGTTTGTTAAGAAAATTACTGAATATATGAAGTTTCTGATAAAGACAGCAGAAAAATAAGTTAAAAACTCTTTGCAATAATCAGCATAGCCATATTGTCATGTAAAATAAAATTTATTTTATAGTATAGCTCTCATGGTTCCCCTACATCTAGAAATGTTATTGTGACAACTATTGCTAATGCACAGAAGTAATGGAAAATGTGGGATAATTTGACCATATGGAATATAAGAAGTTGAAAACTTTGGACAGCCTGACCATATGAAAAAAGGCTCCTTGATGCATTTAGTTAGATTCTGCCTGTGATAACTGAGCTAACTGTCTGAATAACAGTGCCCACCACTTACTACACAGCTGACAGAAGTGATTCTATGATTAACCTGGGTTGGTTGTTTCTATGGCTCAAATCACTGGATTTACAGAATTGTTCTGAACATCAGATTTTGCTCCATCTTGGAAGCATGTTCAAAATATAACCAGGAATATAGTATGCATATCATAGACACAGTTTTGTGGTGTGCACACATGGGCCATGATTTGGACGTGCAAAAACGAAGACTTCTGTTTGGTCTGTTGCTTTGGGAACAGATGTCGGTGGAATTAATCTCTCTGCATGTGTCATCCTCCTATCACTGGTACCATGAGCCTCTTTCCAGAAGATGTCTCCTTTTTCCTTCATTGCTGTATATGGCTATTAAGTTCCACATTCATCATTTTCTGCTGTGTTTTAATTTTTTGGTTATATGGATATGTTAAAAATGGTTATAGCATTGTTTAGACAGAGCAGACTAATAAAAGGATTATTGAACTTATTTTACTTCTTAGTTCACATGTATGGAAACTACAACTATAGTAACTTGAGTTCTGAGACCAAGAACAGAATAATAATTTTGTGCTATACTTATGATGGTCTTTCCTTTGCATTTTTGCTTTGACACCTAAACTTTTTCATTTTTCTGGAGATAAAGCCTATGATTAATAATTTTTCACTTTCATTGTTGTTCATAAAGTTTTAAATCAGTTCTGTAATTAACTGAACAACGTAGACTTACAATCCAAGCCTTGAATTAAAGTTTGTATATGTACTATTGAAAAAAATATTAAACTTTCTCTCATCTTTTTCTATGAATACAGCAACACATATTTGCATGTTACAAAATTCAAGGCATTGTTCAAATATTTCCAAAGTAAAGAAAAAGCAACTTACACATTTAACTAAATTCATAAGTTTCATATAGGTTTTTATATTGGTTCAATAACTTCATTGAAGTATATCATAAACAGTATCCTGCCTGAGCACTGTTGTCTTGATTTGTATATAGAAATCAATATTTTAACATACCAACAGTTCATTTTGTGTTTCCAGCTTATCTTCATCAACATTTTACCTGAGAAATCACACAATTGTGAAATTCATCTTTTCTTTATTGCAGCAATAACCAACTGAGACTAAAGGCCATTCTGGTCAAAGACACAAAGGAAAAATACAATCATTGATTACTGAACATTTCAGCTGCTCTCTTCAAAGGCACAAAAAGCACAAAGAAAGTCAATATAAAGCAACGAGTACAAAGTGGTGCTTTACAAGAGATTATATGGAAATTAATAATACGAACACTACTCCTTTTTCATTTCTAATTCTATTGATTTGAGTCTTCTCCCTTTTTTTCTTGATGAGTCCGGCTAATGGTTTATCAATTTTATTTATCTTCTCAAAGAACCAGCTTTTAGTTTTATTGATCTTTGCTATCATTTCCTTCATTTCTTTTTCATTATTTCTGATCTGATATTTATGATTTCTTTCCTTCTGCTAACTTTGGGGTTTCTTTGTTCTTCTTTCTCTAACTGCTTTAGGTGCAAGGTTAGGTTGTTTATGGGAGCCTGTTTCTTAAGGTAGGATTGTATTGCTATAAACTTCCCTCTTAGAACTGCTTTTGCTGCAGCCCATAGGTTTTGGGTCATCGTGTCTTCATTGTCATTTGTTTCTAGGTTTTTTTTTATTTCTTCAGTGATCACTTCGTTATTAAGTAGTATATTGTTTAGCCTCCATGTGTTTGTATTTTTTACAGATCTTTTCCTGTAATTGATATCTAGTCTCATACCATAGTGGTCGGAAAATATAGTTGATACAATTTCAATTTTCTTCCTTTACCAAGGCTTGATTTGTGACCCAAGATATAATCTAACCTGGAAAATGTTCCATGAGCACTTGAGAAAAATGTGTATTCTGTTGTTTTTGGATGGAAAGTCCTATAAATATCAATTAAGTCCATCCTTTTTAATGTATCATTTAAAGCTTCTGTTTCCTTATTTATTTTCATTTTGGATGATCTGTCCATTGGTGAAAGTGGGGTGTTAAAGTCCCCTACTATGAATGTGTTACTGTCGATTTCCCCTTCTATGGCTATTAGTATTTGCCTTATGTATTGAGGTGCTCCTATGTTGGGTGCATAAATATTTACAATTGCAGAAATACAAAAGAACATGAGAGATTACTACAAGCAACTCTATGCCAATAAAATGGACACCCTGGAAGAAATGGACAAAGTCTTAGAAATGCACAATCTGCCAAGACTGAATAAGGAAGAAATAGAAAATATGAACAGACCAATCACAAGCACTGAAATTGAAACTGTGATTAAAAATCTTCCAACAAACAAAAGCCCAGGACCAGATGGCTTCACAGGCGAATTCTATCAAACATTTAGAGAAGAGCTAACACCTATCCTTCTCAAACGCTTCCAAAATATAGCAGAGGAGGAACACTCCCAAACTCATTCTACGAGGCCACCATCACCCTGATACAAAAACCAGACAAGGATGTCACAAAGAAAGAAAACTACAGGCCAATAACACTGATGAACACAGATGCAAATATCCTCAACTAAATACTAGCAAACAGAATCCAACAGCACATGAAAAGGATCATACACCATGATCAAGTGGGATTTATTCCAGAAATGCAAGGATTCTTCAATATAAACAAATCAATCAACGTGATACACCATATTAACAAACTGAAGGAGAAAAATTATATGATCATCTCAATAGATGCAGAGAAAGCTTTCAACAAAATTCAACACCCATTTATGATAAAAACCCTGCAGCAAGTAGGCATAGAGGGAACTTTCCCAACATAATAAAGGCCATATATGACAAACCCACAGCCAACATCGTCCTCAATGGTGAAAAACTGAAACCATTTCCACTAAGATCAGGAGCAAGACAAGGTTGCCCACTCTCACCACTCTTATTCAACACAGTTTTGGAAGTTTTAGACACAGCAATCAGAGAAGAAAAGGAAATAAAAGGAATCCAGATAGGAAAAGAAGAAGTAAAACTGTCACTGTTTGCAGATGACATGATACGATACATAGAGAATCCTAAAGACACTACCAGAAAACTACTAGAGCTAATCAATGAATTTGGTAAAGTAGCAGGATATAAAATTAATGCACAGAAATCTCTGGCATTCCTATACACTAATGATGAAAAATCTGAAAGTGAAATTATGAAAATACTCCCATTTACCATTGCAACAAAAAATAAAATATCTAGGAATAAACTTACCTAAGGAGACAAAAGACCTGTATGCAGAAAATTATAAGACACTGATGAAAGAAATTAAAGATGATACAAATAGATGGATAGATATACCATATTCTTAGATCGGAAGAATCAACATTGTGAAACTGACTCTACTACGCAAAGCAATCTACAGATTCAATGCAATCCCTATCAAACTACCAAGGGCATTTTTCACAGAACTAGAACAAAAAATTTCACAATTTGTATGGAAACACAAAAGACCCCGAATTGCCAAAGCAATCTTGAGAATGAAAAGCAGAGCTGGAGGAATCAGGCTCCCTGACTTCAGACTATACTACAAAGCTACAGTAATCAAGACAGTATGGTACTGGCACAAAAACAGAAATATAGATCAATGGAACAGGATAAAAAGCTCAGAGAGAAACACACGCACATATGGTCACCTTATCTTTGATAAAGGAGGCAGGAATGTACAGTGGAGAAAGGACAGCCTCTTCAATCAGTGGTGCTGGGAAAACTGGACAGGTAAATGTAAAAGTATGAGATTAGAACACTCCCTAACACCATACACAAAAATAAGCTCAAAATGGATTAAAGACCTAAATATAAGGCCAGAAACTATCAAACTCTTAGAGGAAAACATAGGCAGAACACTCTGTGACATAAATCACAGCAAGATCCTTTTTTACCCACCTCCTAGAGAAATGGAAATAAAAACAAAAATAAACAAATTGGACCTAATGAAACTTCAAAGCTTTTGCACAGCAAAGGAAACCATAAACAAGACCAAAAAACATTCCTCAGAATGGGAGAAAATATTTGCAAATGAAGCAACTGGCAAAGGATTATCTCCAAAATTTACAAGCATCTCATGCATCTCAGTATCCAAAAAACAAACAACCCAACCCAAAAATGGGCAGAAGACCTAAATAGACATTTCTCCAAAGAACATATACAGATTGCCAACAAACACATGAAAGAATGCTCAACATCATTAATCATTAGAGAAATGCAAATCAAAACTACAATGAGACACCATCTCACACTGGTCAGAATGGCCATCGTCAAAAAATCTACAAACAATAAATGCTGGAGACGGTTTGGAGAAAAAGGAACACTCTTGCACTGCTGGTGGTAATGTGAATTGGTACAGCCACTATGGAGAACAGTATGGAGGTTCCTTAAAAAACTACAAATGGAAGTACCATACGACCCTGCAATCCCACTACTGGGCATATACCCTGAGAAAACCATAATTCAATAAGAGTCACATACCAAAATGTTCATTGCAGCTCTACCTACAATAGCCAGGACATGGAAGTAACCTAGTGTCTATCATCAGATGAATGGATAAAGAAGAAGTGGTACATATATACAATGGAATATTACTCAGCCATAAAAAGAAATGAAGTTATTTGTAGTGAGGTGGATGGACCTAGAGTCTGTCATACAGAGTGAAGTAAGTCAGAAAGAGAAAGACAAATACCGTATGCTAATACATATATATGGAACCTAAGGGGAAAAAAATGTCATGAAGAACATAGGGGTAAGACGGGAATAAAGATACAGACCTACTAGAGAATGGACTTGAGTATATGGGGAGGGGGAAGGATAAGCTGTAACAAAGGGAGAGAGTGGCATGAACATATATACACTTCCAAACATAAAATAGATAGCTAGTGGGAAGCAGCCGCATAGCCCAGGGAGATCAGCTCGGTGCTTTGTGACCACCTAGAGGGGTGGGATAGGGAGGGTGGGAGGGAGGGAGATGCAAGAGGGAAGAGATATGGGAACATATGTATAACTGATTCACTTTGTTATAAAGCAGAAACTAACACACCATTGTTAAGCAATTATACTCCAATAAAGATGTAAAAAATAAATAAATAAAAAATAAATCCTAAATCTACAATGTCAATGCTAGTGCTGACACCGCATAGGCTGTTTTTGTTTTTTTCAAATTTAAACCTCTGAAAAAAAGTGAGTTAATAAAAAATTATTTCACAGGGAAAGAAATAATAATAATACGAACACTACCTGTGTAGAACTGGATGGTGAAATCTACGCCCTAAGAAATTGCTTAGCCATAAATTCCTCCTTTGTCTTCCTTCCCAAAGGACTTATAGAAAAGAAATATGCTTTTTGGAATATTTAATTTGCCATTTTGCTGTCAAACAATAATCATTGACAAGCTAGAGCTGGGAGCTGAGGTGTGAAAATGGAATGATAGCTATGAAGAAAAGTCCTCCTAAAATTTTATGTAGGTGTTAAGTCAGTAGTCAGTTAATGGCCTCCACTTACACTCTGGCGATACATCCTTAGAACATATGTCCGGCATCAAAGACTATTCCCTGAAACATCCTTGGATCAAACCAAAGTCAAGTGACATGTGTGAGGCTGAACAGATCTGTGAAGATGACATTTTCAGGAACTGGAAGAGCTCTGAGATTCTCACACTCTGAATACGGAAAGGACACAGAAGGTGCTGAAATATCCCATGTCATCACTTCCTGGCGAGACTGGCACGTATGTGAGTGGTTTTAGACCCTCTACTAAGACACTTCTTTTGATGGAATTATATTGGTGAACGTAAGGATCCAGTTTTTCTCATGTAAAAATCTAGTCTTTTAAAAATCCATGTCTCTTCTGAAGTGCAAAAACAGGACGTCTTCTAGCCAAAACACATTCAAAAGTAGATTGAGGCCAAATCAAGTAAAAGATTGCAGAAATGCCTGCTTTCCATCCTTTTACTCTCATTCACACAACTTTCCTTTCCTAGGGCTCTCTTCTGAGGCAAGCAGCTTCCTTGAGATATTGGCAAGAATCTTCCCCAAAAGTACTGTGAACTTGAAAGAAAAATGGTATTTGTAGATATTCAAAAGTATCACTCACCTCTCTGCTAGACCCAAAGTGCCTCTTTTCTTCCAATTTGACTTCCATCCAGACAGAGTGAAGAACTATATGCCAGAATACTTCAGGCTGATATACCTGAATTGCCTCATTGGAACCAATCCCTAAAAGCCTTTTCAGTGTTATAGGTACAAACAGTTTAACTGCTACCAAGTTAAGAATGTTGTACTTGGTGTTAGGATCAGTGAGAAGAGTACTGAATAACCCTGAAAAAATGTTACAAGCGTTTGAGAAATAGTTGTATTTGAGTGCAATTTAAAGTACATGGATGCTAGCAATGCTTATCACAAAACTCTGAAAGAACACCATGTTATAATACATTTTGCAAATAAAACAGAGAAAAGAAATATATTCTCCGTGCCAGAGGGAAGCGGCTTGACACTGAGTTCTCACAACTGAAGTGCTGTATTTGTAAGGGAGTATGTACCTCTAGTAGATATAGAAACAAAAGATAATCTTTTATCCATCTGTTGTCTAGAACATATAACATGTAGCTTGTGGGCAAGTGAGAGAATTATTCACAGGCTACCATTTCTACTTCTCTGCTATCCAAATATCAGTGATGTGGCTGGAATTAAGTTCTAGAAAGTCTGAATCTCTGCCTTCAGAATTTGAAGTCATCAACTTTAAACGCTCTGATTGAATTCATATTTCTTGTTAGCCTTTTAGTCTTTTGCCTGGGGAATTCATTTATTTTTATCAGACAGAGAGCTAATACTTGTTTACATAATGGAGTATAATTTAATAGAGCAAAATTCCATGATAGTTAAGCACCACAGAGTACAAAGTAATGAATTTAGGAATTGCCAACGTTTTCCATTAGGCTTTAAAAGCCTTAAGAGCCATGGGTTGTAAAAATATATTTTAAAAAAATCACTCTTTGTAACTGAATATCTGTTGTACTGGACAATCCCTTGCAGTGCTACTGTCAACACCAACATTGCTAGAGCATTAGCAATGTAATTGGGAGAGAAGGAGGTGGGGGGAAAGGTGAGCCAGGGAGGTGCAACAGACTCCTTTAATAAAAAGGAGAACAAAACAATTTCTAGATTTCTAGTACAGTGAAAGAAAACATGTTCATTAAAAATAAAAAAGACAACCCTCAGAATGGGAGAAAATATTTGCAAATGAAGAAACTGACAAAGGATTAATCTCCAAAATTTACAAGTAGCTCATGCAGCTCAGTATCCAAAAAACAAACAACCCAATCCAAAAATGGGCAGCAGACCTAAACAGACATTTCTCCAAAGAACATATACAGATTGCCAACAAACACATGAAAGAATGCTCAACATCACTAATCTTTAGAGAAATGCAAATCAAAACTACAATGAGGTATCACCTCACACCACTCAGAATGGCCATCATCAAAAAATTTACAAACAATAAATGCTGGAGAGGGTGTGGAGAAAAGGGAACCCTTCTACACTGTTGGTGGGAATGTAAGTTGATACAGCTACTATGGAGAACAGTATGGAGGTTCCTTGAAGAACTAAAAATAGAACTACCATACGACCCAGCAATCCCACTACTGGGCATATACCCTGAGAAAACCATAATTGAAAAAAAGAGGCATGTACCACGGTGTCCATTGCAGCTCTATTTACAATACCCAGGACATGGAAGCAACCTAAGCGTCCACCGACAGATGAATGGATAAAGAAGATGTGGCACATATATACAATGGAATATTACTCAGCCATAAAAAGAAATAAAATTGAGTTATTTGTGGTGAGGTGGATGGACCTAGAGCCTGTCATACAGAGTGAAGTAAGTCAGAAAGAGAAAAACAAATACCGTATGGTAACACATATATATGGAATCTAAAAAAAATTAAAAAATAAAAATGGTTCTGAAGAACCTAGAGGCAGGACAGGAATAAAGACGGAATAAAGATGTAGATGTAGAGAATGGACTTGAGGACACGGGGAGGGGGAAGGGTAAGCTGGGACGAAGTGAAAGAGTGGCATGGACATATATACACTACCAAATGTAAAATAGATAGCTAGTGGGAAGCAGCCGCATAGCACAGGGAGATCAGCTCAGTGCTTTGTGACCACCTAGAGGGGTGGGATAGGGAGGGTGGGAGGGAGTCACAAGAGGGTGGAGATATGGGGATATGTGTTTATGTATAGCTGATTCACTTTGTTATAAAGCAGAAACTAATACACCATTGTGAAGCAATTATACTCCAATAAAGATGTTAAAAAAATATATCTGAATAGGTAAGGACTCCTGTATTCACTACAATTGGATATGGGACAAGATCTATAATTCAGAGATTGGGTAAACTTCTCCCATTCTAAGTATGCAACAATTTTCATCTGGCCTAGATTAAATTATTTTATTGCATACAGAATACAAATTCACACCCAAAACGGAAATATGTTTCTGTTCCATTTGACTGCTTAACTATAGATGTTAGAAACAATAAAGTTTGAACTTTAGCTGTGCAAAATATTTATATCAAAGAACTGAATCTTACTTCTAGCAGCATGAGCACGTTCCAAGGAATATAAGACAGCTAAATGGTTTGAGGTAGTCCCTTTTTTCACATCTGGATATCATATGTGCAAAATGATTATCTGATGAAAAGCTGGACGAATTCACATTTTTTTCTAAATAAAAGAGCTTTTGATATGAATTTTTAAAACTTTGTTAATTTCCCCCTTGTCATCCTTTTTCTATTTTCTCGTTAAGTAAATTGAGAGCAAAATAAACTTATAGAAAAAGATGAAAGTAATAGCCAAAATCCAACCACTCAATTGTCAAACAGTGAATAGATTTGTTATTTTAAACAATTTTATAATTAATTTTAATTATATTTAAATATGCTTATGTCAAGTAGCAAAACTTTATCATTTTTTCATTTTTTTCTTTCATTAATTTTTATGCCAAGAATATGCTTACTTTTTATTAATTTATATAAATATAATTATTATTTGCTTATCTTTATTTTGCATCAATACAAAAGAATCATCTTGATTTAGAAGACTGATTAAAAATATAACTGTTGTTTAATATTTTCCTCTGTCAAGGTTCTTTTAAAGTTTTATCTTAATAGGCCAGATAAATTTAATGTTTCATTCTCCCTTAAAGCTGCTACTGTAAATGAACATTTTTTGGTTGCTATGGAAATTTTTAATTATGAATGTATTCTCTCTTGCTGAAATAAACTTTTTTAAATTAATTAATTAATTTATTTTTTTTGGCTGCGTTGGGTCTTCGTTGCTGCATGTGGGCTTTCTCTAGTTGTGGTGAGCAGGGGTTACTCTTCATTGCAGTGTGCGGGCTTCTCATTGCGGTACCTTCTCTTTGTTTCAGAGCATGGGCTCTAGGTGCGTGGGCTTCAGTAGTTGTGACATGCGGGCTCAGTAGTTGTGGCTCATGGGCTCTAGAGTGCAGGCTCAGTAGTTGTGGCGCACAGTCTTATCTGCTCTGAGGCACGTGGGATCCTCCCGGACCAGGGATTGAACCTGTGTACCCTGGATTGGCAGGCAGATTCTCAACCACTGTGCCACCAGGGAAGCCCTGAAATAAATTCTAAATTTGACAAGTAAAGCTATGATTAATTCATATTTTATTGACATTATTTTCCATTTTTACGAAGTTTTAGTTAAAATCTTGCAAAATTAGAATATTACCCGCTCAAACCTCTCATTTTGAAAACATAATAAAAAGAAAAATGATAACTATTTCTTAAGCATAATTTTATGTTATACAAGAGAGAAAGTGTGGTTATTTGTCTACATAATTTTTATTCACTTAATTCATGAAACTCCCATCTGCTGTATTACAGTGCATTGAAATAGTTACCTTGCATTGCAATTTTCAATTAAATCATTTCAATGGAAGAAAGCATTTATGGACTGTAAAGTATTAAACTTACAAAAGCAATTTTTTTCCCAGTGCTTTCAATAATAAAGATACTTTTATAGTCTTAGTGTATATCATCATGGTAAGAAAAAATAACTAATTGGTTTATCAGAACCAACTGAAAAAAAAAGATTTCATTATTTGTTCTTCAAGCCGCACTGTTCTGAGTTTCTTGATCTCAATAGTACAATTTTGCCTGCAGCACAGTTTGTAACCATGAAGAGTATATTTAAAATAAACAACAATAGGAATAAGCTATTCAATTTTAAAAATAGAATCCTCTACTGAATAAAACTTTCCTACATTTTAAGATATTGGATGATAACCTGAGCACTGTTGACAGCTAACTGTGGGATCTTAGGCAAGTCCGTTCTTAATTTTGAGTCTCAATTTACTAATCGGAAAACAAAAGAATGGCATACATATTCTTTACGGAGGGACAAACAATATGCACAGATGTAAGATTAAGAGCCCAAACCTTTAGGCAGGCAGAGTTGAGTGAAACCTAACTTTCAGAAATGATATGTGAAATGATATGATTTTGGACAAATTACTTCACCTCTATAAACTGTAGCTGTACTTGTAAAATGAGGATTACCATATTTGCCAGATAAGGAACCATAAACAGAACTATCATGTTGGGAATATACCAGAGGAGGTGTGTAGCAGGAAACAAAGCAAGATGTGTGACAGGGAGGATTGTGGCATGAGGGAGATGCTGACTCAGACCAAAGCAGAAGCAGAAGAGTTGGTGAGACACGGTTAGATTCAGGATGTATTTTGAAGGAGAAGCTAAGAGAACTTGCTGATTAATTGCATATCAAAGGAGAGGAAAAAAGGAGACTAACTAACTCTTAGATTTTTGACCTGGATAATTAAGTGAATTATATATGATTAAGTGAGAGGGAATCTAAGAAAGCACAGCTGGGAGCAAAGGGGTGCTTGGTGAAATATTAAGAGGTCAGTGTTGACTACCTTAATTTGAGATACCTCTTCTCTAGTAAAGAAAAATTTTCCACTGGGTTAAATACTAAGGAAATAAGACAGTTTCAGAAAGTAAATTTAGTAATATTGAGAGCCACTGTTGATCCAAACAAAAGTAGTTTCTAAGTAGTAGTAGAAACAAAAATTTGATTAGGGTAGAAGGATACGATGTGAAGACAGAGAAAAATGTGAAGAGTTTTCCTAAAAGAGAGGCAGTGATATGGAAAGAAGAGCTGAATAGGGAGATAGGGAAAGGGTCATATAATATATTTAAATTGGGGTATATTATGGCATATTTTACGCTGATGAAGTGACTCAGTACAGAGAGTACAACTGATAAATGTAGTGAGGGATGCAGAGATGATTTCAGAAGCGAAAACCTTGAGAAGGTGAAATGGTGTTGATTTTATATCTATGTGTTAAGATTAGCCTTAGAAGGAGCAGGAGTAGTTTGACCACAATTACAAGAGTGAAAGCAGCATATTTTGTTACAGCTCCAGTGGGCTCATCTCTCTCTCTCTCTCTCTCTCTCACATACACACACACACACACACACACACACACACACACACACACACACAGAGATCTTCTTTATTTTGCATCATGAAAAAAAAGCCTAAATGTGAATACTGTTATGTAAACTGGGTCATAGGGTAAAAAAGAATAGAAGTTGTAACAATAATCTAAATATGCCATGGGGAATAGAGCAGAGATTGTGAAATAAAGGAATCCCATAAGTGTCAGTATTGATATATTTGGAAAATAACTTCCAAAATATTAAAATAATAGCTCCTCATTTATTCAATGTTATAAGACTGGATTCTTTCTACTGTAGTTGACAGAACCCAGCTCAGACTAAAGCAAAGGAGAATTTATTTGCTCAGGGAACGGAAAAGTTCAGAGATATCTGCTAACTTCAGAAACAGACTAGAGTTCAAACATGTCATTGAATACCTGTATCTCTCTAGAATCAATCAGTGATTTACTGTGGTCACATTTATTCTCAAACAGATTTCTACCTTATGCTGGAAGGTGACTAATGGCAGCTCCACACTTACATTCTTCCAGCTCAAAAGCTTCTCTGGAAAATATGGCTAACCCTTCCTAATAACTCAAAAACATTCCCAAGACTGAGTCCTAGTAGGCCATCTGGGGTCACCATTTATCACTTCTGCAAAGTATAGTAGGATGCCCCAGAACTGAATGAGAGCATCATCTCCACCAAATCCTCATGGACTGAGAGTGAAGTGGTAATTCCAAGGCAATGGATCTTGGTGATTGATTGAGAAAGGCCCAAATATTAACAAAAATCATGCGTGATTTCAAGTTCCTTAGTTTGGAAAACTGAGTACACGATAAAACAGTGAAAATGGCTAAATGTGAAAACAGAAACAGCAGCAATTTTAAGGCAAGAATAGGATAACATCCAGTTTTGAACAATTTACTTTCAGGTGGCATTGGGATAATTACTTGGAATCGTTTAAGAAGAAATACATGTTCATAGATTATGTAGAAAGCTTAGCAAATGAAGAAATTTCTGCTTATATAGTACATTTAATTGTATATATTATTTTGAGTTTTATATAAATAGTATGTTTATAAAAAATTTGCTATGAGAATCCTTGTGTAGAGTACAACAGATGTTTCAGTGTATAACTGGCTGCTACAGAGAGCAAGTATGATAGTGTTTTTTATTCTTTGAGTTTAAATAAATTTAAGAAATAATGATGCTTTAATAAAGATTGAAATAATGACAAAAATCATTATTTTACTAGGGAGCTAAGATTTTCAATAACAAAACAGGTCTGATATGTAAACCATGTATAAACTTAAGAATCTGATTTTAGGTAGGTACAAGCTTAATAAAACACGGCTGCTGTTTCTCCTCTGTCCACCAAATGACTTTCCCTTCCCCTTGGATAAGCAAAGAAGCCCGAGTTCCAGGAAAAAAAAAGCTATGGATACAAAATTTTAAATAAATTGGCCCCTAAGTAAAGGTAGCAAAAGTGTTCATATTCACTCATGCCTTGTAGAGTTCCTTTCACACGACTAAATGGCCACGTATTTTTATATTCTCTGTAAACAGGACATAAAATAGCATAATGGTTCAATGAGTTCCATATCTGAAACTGTGGTCCAGTTTAGTCATTTGGGTTCTTTGACTGCAAGCAACAGAGGCTGATTTAGACTAAGCTAAACAAAATATATATGTGTATTGGAAGTTACAGTTTAGTCATAAAATCGAAGAGATTATGGACTGAATTATTTCCCCGTAAATACATAAATTGAAGTCCCAATTCCCCAGTACCTCAGAATATGAACTGTATTTGGAGATATTCACTACAATCCTTAAAGACATAATTAAAGTGAGATCTTATAGGTAGACCCTAATTCAATATGACTGACGTCTTTATAAGAGGAGATTGGACACGGGCATGCACAAAGGAAAGGCCATGTGAAGACAGAGGGCCATCCACAAGCCTAAAAAGAAACCAACCCTTGATCTTGGACTTCTAACCTCCAGAACTATGAGAAAATAAGTTTATATTGTTTAAGCTTCCCAATCTGTGGTACTTTGTTACGGAAGCCCTAACAAATATGTTACTGAACAACCAAGTCTCAGAAAGAATGCAAATAAGGTGATCTCCAGGAATTGTAAAAACTAGTGAATAGTTACTTCAGTATCACAACCCATGTACTAAATAAGTGTAAATTCTGTCCGTCTTTACACAAATTCAATCAAAGTACAAAATTCCAGAAGAAAGAACCTGATTGGCTAAGGCTAACATTTCTACCTCTTGGCCAGGACAAAAAATTATCTTGTTTTACAGCTATACCAAAACTGCATAAAACAAGAAAGGGATAGCACCTAAATAATAAATACTTCCTACAACAACTACTAACATCTTTCATAATGTCACACTCTCAACAAAGGAAGATCAAGTATAAAATCCTAAAGTCTACAGAGTAGGAAAAAGACCAGAATATTCTAAGACCAGACAGAAACTCTGCATGTCTGGAGAGGGATGGGCGGGTGTAGTATTAGGCTATAAGATCAGAGAGGAAGGGAGAGAGTGGCCGTATCTTTTAGAGATGGTTTCATAGGTCAAAGAAAGAAGTTTACATTTAATTTTCAGTGCAATGTGAAACCACTGCAGTTTTATTTAGACCCCAGATAGCCAAATAAGACTCAATCTTGGAAAATTGTTTGAGCTATTGTGAAGGGGTAGTCATATGTCCTAGAGAAGCTAATGAGCTAGAAGAATGCAAGTGTGGAGCTGCCATTATCCACCTTCCATCACTCACAACAATGTGAATATACTAAAAACTCCTGAATTGTATAACTTTGAGGGTGAATTTTATAGAATGTAAATTAAGTTATATATCATTAAGCCCGTTACTGGAAAAAAAATGGCGATTTAACAGTAAATCAAAATTGAAAATGAACTGATCAGAAAAATTTAAATCTCTTACCACTGACCCAGTCTTTAATGAACGTCTTTGATGTGGGTGGCTTTCAATGGACAAACATCTACAAAATGACTTTCTTTTATTCCTTTGCAGCCAACTGAGTTAGAATATCTCTATTAAACAAACAAGTTCTGTTTCTTGGACACATTTACATCCTTCTGTGAACATGGGTTAAGGTGGGAAAGACGTAAAAAGTCTATATTGCTCCATTTCTCCATCTGATGTAATAACCATAGAAATTTGGATTTTTTAGGTGTAGCATGATGTGCTAAGGAATCTACTCATTAGTTATTTAAAATACTAAGGAATGGGAAAAGATTTCTCAGTACAAAGAATTAAAGTTGCAAAATTTCTCAATGTTTTTCTTTATACTTCCTTCCTCTTTTGCATGTGGGTGTTTCTGGTGTTCAGTTCTGTACTACTCAACAGGTAAATTAAACATCTGAACAGATTCCAGCAAAACAAGAGCACCAAAGTAGTAAAATTATTGAAATAATTTCATACAGGATTTTTTTAAGAAACCACCAAAGCTGTCATAAATCAAAAAATAATAAAATGTTTATTCGACTTCCTTACTCTTATTTTATTTGGGAGTTATGTAATTTGAAATCCATATACAGAAACATGATCTTAGTTCAATAATGCTTTAAGGGTGTTCCTGAGTGTGTTTCATTAGAAGAGAAGTAGAGGAATTGGCAAATGACTGAAATTTATGGAATCTCCTTGCACATCTGTTTTTTTCAGTCTTTGAAGGTACCATGTGTTCCATAAAATCTCCTGAATCTTTACTGACTAAATATTTCCTGTGGAATCATAGTACAGAGAGAGGATGATTCTTATTAGCTGGCTCAGAGATGAAGACTTAGAATAGGCGTTAGAAAACATGGGGGCTCAAGCTGATCAAGAATAAGTCAAATGACTGATGAATGCACAGAGAATTATGGTAATTTTGGAGACTATGGATTTAGTGTGCTTATAATCATGATGGTTTAATTTTTTTTTCTCCAATAGTAGACAGCAATCTGATAAGATGTTTGGTGTTCAGAGCAGAGTTTTGTTTGTTTTTGTTTTTTCCTTTTTTTCCTGGCATATATGTTAGTAAGATAAGTGTGCTATAAAATGGGGGCTACTGGGGAGAAAATAGTTGAGACAATCAAGCTTGTGGTTCTAGTAGGTTTAGGGAAAAGATATCAAGAATAAACTTATAGACTGAGGAATTATCAAAAGACTGGAAATCTCCATGAGAACACAGAGCAGAAGCGTTGCAAACAAGATGATGACAACCTTGGATTGATGGGTCTGGTGTTCAGAGAGTAAATACTGTTAGGTGTTTCTGAGGTGGGGTTTTTCCAGGCCCTGAAGTTCCCAGGATGTGTCCCTGGGAATAGGTGGCTGTAGTGGACTCAGTGAGAACACTGCTGACATAAAACGGATCCACGAGGAGTTACATGAACAGTAAAATATCTCATAATTATGGTAGAGGTTTTGGTGGAGGTGAAAGCTGTGCATCATGTTTCTAAAGGAATAAGGCCAAGTGACTCAAAGGAGAGTAGCTGACTTTAGGTTTCCTGTCATTTCTCTATGCAACTAAGATTTGACTTTTTCTACATGATTTCCTCTCTGTGTCTCCAGTTTGCTGACTGTAGATCCTGGTACATTTCAGCCTCCATAATCCTGTGAGCCAATTCCTTATAATAAATAGCTTCATACCTTATTGGCTCTATTTCTCTACACAACTCTAACACATGGAACTAACAAAATTTGGGTAGGTCTTTTTGCCCCCAATATAGATCTCTGATCTACTCCATCCCTTTCTATCTTCATGAAAGTTCTAAGAACGTCCTTATTTCTTTCGTTGAATTTCTGACCTACCTCTCAGTGGGTATTAACCAAAACTGTAATTTAATGAGAATGCTTGAGGTTTGATTTTTTTTTCCAGCTTTAATGTAGCACTGCCTGTAGGTTTCTGGGAAGTTTCTCAGAGTACACAGGAGCCTGATTCATCTACACACTTACCTAAAAAGAAGAATTCACACTAAATAAAATAAGCACTTCTCCAGCAATGTAATAGTGTAACACCCATTGAGATGTCCTTATAAATAACCCCAAGTGAAGAACATTAGAAAGAGGTACACATTTATATCCACGTCTCTATTACAGAAAAATATGAAATATGGATAAAGTATCTAGTATCCTTAATAATATCTATGTATACTTATATTCTGTTCACACATTGGCACTTATTAGTATGCCTGAATAACATTATTTGCAATGATGAAAACATTTTTATAGCACATTAAATATATTTTAAATTACATAATCAAATTAAACACTATTGTTATGCTATTTCCCTAATATAAGCAATAAATAAAAGATTTAAACAAAATATATCAAAACATAGGGCAAGATGAGTGCCTTTTAAAAGCTGTTTCTTATGGATAAAGAAGAGGTGGCACATATATACAATGGAATATTACTCAGCCATAAAAAGAAACGAAATTGAGTTATTTGTAGTGAGGTAGATGGACCTAGATACTGTCATACAGAGTGAAGTAACTCAGAAAGAGAAAAACAAATACATTATGCTAACACATATATGGAATCTAAAAAGAAAAAATGGTTCTGATGAACCTAGGGGCAGGACAGGAATAAAGATGCAGACGTAGAGAATGGACTTGAGGACATGGGGAGGAGGAAGGGTAAGATGGGACGAAGAGAGAGAGTGGCATGGACATATATACACTACCAAATGTAAAACAGATAGCTAGTGGGAAGCAGCTGCATAGCACAGGGAGATCAGCTCGGTGATTTGTGACCACCTAAAGGGGTGGGATAGGGAGAGTGGGAGGGAGACCTAAGAAGAAGCGGGTACGGGGATATATGTATACGTATAGCTGATTCACTTTGTTATACAGCAGAAACTAACACACCATTGTAAAGCAATTACACTCCAATAAAGATGTTAAAAAAAAATGTTGGGCAAAAGTGAACACAATATACAGAACATTAAACAAAACAAAAAAAGTTGTTTCTTAGTCTTGTGCATCAGAAACAGAAATAAAACAGAAATGACAAAAGTTAGCTTAATGATTATTTTACATTTACTAGAACAACATCTTCAGAATGATTACAGAGTTTCTGACCCAGGTCACACGATATAGACATGACTGTCTGTTACTGGGCTTCGCATCTAGAATAATATTTTTTTATTAGTGACTAAAATGAAGCCACTACCCTGAGCAACAAGGTACTGTGGGCTAAAGTGATATCATCTTTTATCTTTCACAAAGTCTTAAGGGACTTGTGTTTATAAAACCTTCAAATACAACTGACTGGTGTGATCTTGCGAAATACAAGTAGTTTTTAATGGGTTGGTTGGGACACTTTGGGAATTGCTTTTTTTTTTTTTGCCATATTCATTTTCCTTCATTTGACAACGCTTTCTGGCATTCAGATTCTGCCACTCAGTACATTGTGGGTGTTGAAGGTACACAATTACGTTTTCCTCAATGATTTTCTTGGCATAAAGAGCCAATATGGAGCCCAATAAATATCCCTCAGATGTGCAAATACATGAAGAGCACCCCAGGAGAGAAGTATAACTGAATAACAACCTTGAATTGCTCATAACACCATGGTTTTTATCTGGTCACATATATCTCCCTGAATATGCATTATCTGAATACTCTTCAAGCTTGATCCAACAGCAGAGGCTGCAGAAATGGATGCAAAAAATCCTTTATTCAATTTGCAGTTTTTCACTCTACTCTATTCTCATATGAATTACCACCTGAATTTTTTTCTATCCATTATAAAATGACAGCTATTAAAAACGCCATGTGTTCATGGACTATAGGCATGTGTATATCCATATGCACACAAGTGTGTGTGTGTATTATTGGGAAGAACGGAAACAATAAAATGAAGTTTATTCATTCACATGCTCACTTAAGCAATATGTATTAAATACATTTTATGTGTCAAACACTGTACTAAGTACTCTGGAAGTAACTCTTTGAATATCAGCTTACATTCTAAGTGGGAGGAGGGATACCGTTAAACAAAGAATTACATAAAATATTTAACTATTATTATGATAAGTGCACAATAGACTACTATGTTCTGTGAGGATAGCTAATTGAAGAATCAAAACTATTTATTTGGAGTAGGAAATTGGAAATAGGTAAATTTAACTGTGAAATTGACATTTAAGTTGCAACTTGGAGTATAAGATGCAAGGTCAAGAGGATTAACAAGTGATATCCATCATAATAGATCTATTCCTTGGATTATAAATTCAGAAATCTCTGAGGGATATGCCTCAGTGGAAAAGACTAGATAATGAATGAAAGCTGGGCATCAAGTCTGTGAATAATTACCAATACCCCTTACCACCGTTACAGATGAAATATCATTTTGCAGCTGAAGACTGAGGCCAAAAAATGTTTTTGAGAAGAAAACTAGTTAATTGCTTCTATTTCTCTGTTCCAGGTCCTATTTTCTTCATAAATTCTTTTCTCATTTTGACCCCCAAGAGGGTCCTGAAAAAGAATTATGAAATAGTGAAAGAAGCGGTATTTGAACAAAAGGCAAATAATAGACAGGAAAACAGAATATTACACGTTTGCTGCAGACATAAATCTCTGTTGACAAATGCTGGCTTGCAAAATACGAAAACTCTTCCTTCCTGATGCTACAGAAATAGGGTCTAATTTAGTGCCAAGACATGGACTGGGGACAGGGCATCTGTTCTCAAGCATCAGTTCACAGAGTTGACAGTGAAATTTCATTGCCCCTGCCTGTATGGTCCTGTGAGATCTAGTGGTTCTCCATAGCTTCTGAGCTATTCCTGGGGGACAGACATCTGCTTGTAGTCCCATTTGCATAATCTACCAGAACATCATTTCTATCTTGGTGCCTTGCCTCCCAGGTGGTAGAGCTGGAAAGCATGGCACAGCTCCCTTGCTCTTTCCCAACCTACATATATTTCCATGTTTTTCTATTCCCCTAGCCTGTGGGAATTTACTTGTAGTCTGAGTGAAATCTTTCTGTTTTCATGTTTCTTCAAACCACTTTGTTTAAGCCTACCACTAGACCTTTTGGAAACAAAAGCTAAAAACTAAAGTGTATTCATTGCTTTCTGCCCTGTAGCAAGGGAGGGTAGAATTTGCTGCCTGATTTACTGGGGAAAACATAGAGGTAAAATGAAGAGGAAGAAATAAACATAAAGATATCAAAATATTTCCCAAAGATTTCAAAATATGAATGTATGGTCTAGAAGAAATGATTAAAAATGAAACAAAAATAGATAATCCATTGATAAGTGAAATAAAATTGAGCCTTCAAGTGCAGTCTCCAAATCCAGTCCGCCAATACTTTTTATTTGATCTCTGGAATCACATGTAAGGTCTAGTACATACTAGATCTAAATGTTTGTCAAAATTTTCCAAAAAATGTGAAGTGTATATGTTTTCATAATAGATTTTTTCAAAATACTCTTTTGTGGTATTTCTGAAATTACATATATGGCCTAATTCCCTATTATGCTATACCTACAGATCTTCTCAAGAAAAGATAGCTTACCACTTAGAAATATAGGATACAAAAGTCCACGTGTATGGAAAAGTTTGTACAAGAGTTTACAAACTGGCAGGCCGCCAATTAATCTGCATTGAGTCACGGGCTGCCTTCCCTAGACAGCAGATTCTGAATCAGAGGTTAGCATGTAGGCATTTTATTAGGAAGTGCTATTGGGATTACCAGCTGTGGAATGGGAGGGACTGGACTAGAGAATTTGCAGTCTTAACAATGGCCCCAGCCAACTCCGCGGGAGCTCTGAAGCTAAGGTGGCCTTCTGTATTTGTCTCAAGTTCTGGGGAGGGGGCTAGATATTTGTATCCATGTTATTGAATGTTGGCTGCTCCAAAAAATATTTGTGCTTAGCTACAAGCCTCTTCAGCTGATGGAATCTGGAAAAGGATTCACAGCACTCCCAGCAGGTAGAGAAATAAGTGCTTCAGTCTTAAAAGGAGATTTGCAGCAAGAGGCATACCGTAACATCCATTACACACAGTATTTAAGGAAGAAGATGAAAAACAATGGTGTGCATATAAGTAAATAAGTCAATGGAACAGAACTGAGAGCTCAGATATATCCCCAAGCAAAAGTGGAAAACTGTTATACAATAGAGGGGATATTATAAATCAGTGAAGAAAACAGAAACCATTTTATGCTTGGTACTGGAATAATTGCATTACAATTACAACAAAAAATAGATCCTTAATACTACCCATTCACAAAAATATATTCCAGATAATAAAGAATTTTAATGGAAATATACTTCAAAGCTATAAGAAAATATACTAGATGTTTTTATTTATAGGAGGAAATAATTTATTAGATAAAACCCAAGATCATATGCTATTAAGAAAAAACAAAATAAAGTTGACAACATTAAAATGTAAAAATGTGTGTGACAAAATATGCTGGAAACAAAGTAATTGACTAGGAGAATGCAATGGTTGAATATGTAACAGCAAAATATTTTTAATTTATATAAATTAACATGAAATTTTAAAATAATTTTACTAATTTATAAATTAATATGAAAGATGAGCAACTAAGTAATAAAATGGATAAGGACGGTAAATAGGTGATTACACTAGGAAGAAATACAAAAAGGCCATAAAATATTTTTTGAAATCTTAATAGTAAAGATATGCAAATTAAAACAACAATGAGATATGTCAAATGTATCAGATTAGAAAAAAAAGGCTGACAATATTGATGATATCAAGATTGGTGCAAAGGAGACAAGAATTTGCATGTATTAGGGCTGATGAATTGATGTATTGGTAAAACAACTTTGGAAAACAATTTTGCAATGTCTAATAGAGGTGAAAATGCACAAGCATAAAATTCTTCAAGGATATTTTATACATGTATAATAAGGGACATGTAAAAGGATATACATTATAGCATTATTTGTAATCTAAAACATTAGAAACAACCCAACTCAAACGTTTGTAGAGTGGCGAATATAAAATTGAATTATGATACAGCAAGTCTAGAAAGTGATATTTAGTGAAAGAAGCAAATGACAGATTGATACAGTATAACATTTTTGTAAATTAAAAACATAAACTTATCTAATGCACAAACACACATGTGGTAAAAATACAAAAGCATTTACTCTGAAGGTATATAACATATTAAGATATTATTTGACTTTCTCAAGGGAGTAGAAAAGAATCTGGAAAGACACAAACAGAACTACAGCTTGATTTGGAATTTTCTATGTCCAAAACATTTTAGCTGAAGAGAAAAACATGTTTATGTTTATAATCTCCTGCTAGGTGGCACAATGCATGGGGACTACTCTCTACACATTTCTATATTTGAAAAACTCTTCAAAATGAAATAACTATTGTCAATTTGTCAGTTCTTCCTAACTTAATCTATAGATTCAATGCAATCTCAATAAAAATCCCACCAAGTTAGTTTATGAACACTGACAAACTGAAATTGGGAAGCTAGACTTCATTTGAGTTAAAAACTTCTGCTCTGCAGAAGACAATGTCAAGAGAATGAGAAGATAAGCCACAGACTGGGAGAAAATATTTGCAAAAGATATATCTGATAAAAGAAAGACTGTTACCCAAAATATACAAGGACCTTTAAAAACTCAAAAATAAGAAAACAAACAACCTAAGTGAGCCAAAGACCTTAACAGAAACCTCATCAAAGAAGATATACAGATGAAAAATAAGCATATGAAAATATGTTCCATATCATATGTCATCAGGAAAATCAAATTAAGACAACAATGTGTTACCACTGCATTTTATTAGAATAGCCCAGATCCAGAACGCTGACAACACCAAATGCTGGTGAGGATGTGTAGCAACAGAAGCTCTCATTTATTGCTGGTGGGAATTCAAAATGTTACAGCCACTTTGGAAAACAGTTTGGTGGTTTCTTAGAAAACTAAACCTACTCTTACCATATGATCCCATTATTGTGCCCCTTGGTATTTACGCAAAGGAGCTGAAAACTTACATCGATGCAAAAACCTGTACGTGGGTATTTATAACAACTTTATTCATAATTGCCAAAACTTGGAAGCAACCAAGATGTCCTTCAGTATTGAATGCATAAATATATTGTGGTACATCCAAACAATAGAATATTAGTCAATGTTAAAAGGAAATGAGCTACCACGCCATGAAAAGATGAGGAGAAAACTTACATGAATTTTGCTAAGTGAAAGAAGCCAATCTGAAAAGCTATACACTACATGATTCCAACTATACGACATTCTGGAAAAGGTAAAACTATGTAGAGAGTAAAAAGATCAGTAATTTTCAGGGGCTCAGCTGGGGGAGGGCTGAATAGGTGGAGCACAGAGGATTTTTAGGGCAATGAAAATACTGTGTGTGATACTCTAGTAGTGGATACATGTCATTCTACATTTTCCAGACCCAGGGAATGTACGAAACCAAGCAGGAACCCCGATGTAAACTGTGGACTTTGGGTGACAGTGATGCGTCCATGTAGGTTCACCAATTGTAACAAATGGGCCCCTCTGGTGGGAGAAGTTGATAATGGAGAAGGCTGTGCACGTGTATGAGTAGGGGATGTGTGGGAAATCTCTGCACATTCCTCTTAATTTTGCTGTGAACTTAAAATTTCTCTTAAAAAATAAAGTAAAAAAAGTATAATATTTTTACCACATAAATAAAACACTGTCTCCTTCTTACCTTAAATATAAGAAGCTATCCAGCAACCCCACTCCTAGGCATATATCCAGACAAAAGTACAATTCGAAAAGATGCACGCACACCTATGTTCAAAGCAGCACTATTCACAATAGCCAGGACATGGAAACAACCTAAATGTACATAAACAGATGAATGGATAAAGAAGATGTGGTGTGTGTGTGTATACACACACACACACAATGCAATACTACTCAGCCATAAAAAAGAATGAAATAATGACATTTGCAGCAACATGAATGGACCTAGAGATTATCATATGAAGTGAAGTAAGTCAGAAGGAGAAAGACAAATACCATATCACTTATATGTGGAATCTAAAATACGACACAAATGAACCAATCTACTAAACAGAAGCAGACTCACGGTCATAGAAAACAGAATTGTCATTGCCAAGGGGGAGGGGAGATGGAGGAGAGATAGACTGGGAGTTTGGGATTAGCAGATGCAAACTATTATATATAGCATGGATAAACAATAAGGTCCTACTGTATAGAACAGGGAACTATATTCAATATCCTATGATAAACCATAATGGACAAGATTATGAAAAAGAATATATGTATGTATAACTGAATCGTTTTGCTGTACAGCAGAAATTAACACAACATTGTAAATCAACTATACTGCAATAAAATTTAAAAAATAAGAAGATATGTGGCATTTTGCTAATGTAGTTTCAAAGTATAAATTGGCTGGAGCTTCACAGTAACTGCCTCTTTTCTATAAAACGTATTATCTCCAGTTTAGTGTCTGATTTCTGGTTTTGCTAGAATCGTCTGCTTCCAAATCTCCTCTCATAATTAATGCCTTCTCCGTTCTGTATTATTCCATTTTATCTTGGGTTTTAGCTCAGATACTACTCCAGATGAACTAATCAATAGATAATGTGAATAAAGTTGATCCAAATGACTAAGTGAAAGTCATCAATAACTGTTTCATTGACTGATATTTATTTATATCCTATCTTCTTCCCTGAACGTTTTGAGAAGCATCACAGAAAAAGAAAAATGCGAAGTATAGAATAGGAATAGAAAAACAGGGACAGGAATAAGAGAAGACGAACACAAACAAATATAATTCAGTTTTGACTTTGAGTTTCCTGGCAGCAAGGTCAAAAGGAGAAACATGCTCAGTTGTACAGTCTGTGAAAAGAAGAACTTGTCAATTTCTTATCAAGGCAAATATTTTCCTGTCACTTAGTTTTACAAGATATTTCCCAGATGGGACTTATAATAGATACTAATTGATGTAACAGGTAAAATTTATTTTGATTTCTTTCCTGTAGGAAATTTAAAAAAAATCTCAGTTTGTAACTTAGAAATGCAACCCAGGAAGAGTAACTCTGGTAGGAGCTAAACTAGGGTGGTTCAACTATTTAGGCCTTTGATGGCCTGAGTGCTTTAACTGAGCATCAGGTCTTTTTCTATTAGCCATTGGAGAGTGGCTGGATTAACCGTATCAGATGGCCATGGAATTCAGGCAGAATATCTTAAAATATTAAGAAAGATATTAAGAAACATACTGAGAAAGTATTTCTCAAACTTTTCACAAGCCTCTCACCAGGCTTCTGCACTTAATTTGTGCAGATTGTGCCTGGCCCAGCAGCTGAGTGTGCCAGTGGCAACAGAAACATAGCCAGCACTCCTCTCCCTATGCCTTCAGCTCAGAGTAAAGGGTATCTTGTTGTAATTAATCTACCTACAGGGGGTTCCTTGCCTGTGAGAGACCGCTTAGAAAGCAATTTAACTATCACTTATCTTCCTTGGCCACCTACCTTATAAAGTATGACAAAACTAGACAAGAATATCCCTTGCTATTGGAATTAGTTCATTCCTAGGTTTCTACAGTAAGTATCAAAGGATTTTTAAAGGATTCATCTGAACATTTATCTGTATAAATTCATTTCCTAATTCAGGAAGCAGGGAATCTCTTACAACATTCTCAGCTTCTTCTGTAGCTAGAAGTGGCCCTTTGATGCGGTCCTTTATTTCTTCTGTTGAATGGAAGTATGATGACAAACCCAGGTAGCCAAATTGCAACCATGAAGGAAGACTATATGAAATTCTGCTGTGTCAGCACTGCCATGACTTAGCGGCCAAAGCCAGGGGCTGCCTACCTCCATCCTTTTCCTACTGTAAGAAAAAAAAATAAGCCATTTTCTTTATACCACTGCAAGTTAGGTTTTCTGTTTTTTCATCTATTGCATTCCTTACTGATACAGTGCCATAATAACAAAGCACACAGCAACAACAACAATAAATTCACATAAAGTCCACAGAGCTACATAGCTCTTGTAATTCTGACATATCAGATACTGTACTCCTAGCATGCTCTCTCCAAAACCTGTTAAAAGTACTTTTAAATAATCCATTTGTTCCTTTGATGGTCAGAGTTTGTTAGAGAGCTTTCACCAGCTGGGTTTTTTGTTTTTCTGGGGCAATATCATCAGTCACTGATGAGTCATTAGCTCAAAATTTTGCATCAAACACCTCTTAGCTTCTTCTCTGAATAGTCCCCCACCCCATCACTTATTTTTTCCTCTCTGAGATTAGATCATTCATATATAAATGGCAATCCTCCTACATTTTATTTTAAAAAGAAACATTAACTTCACTTTCAGATTTTTCATCATCAGTGTATAGGAATGCAAGAGATTTCTGTGCATTAATTTTGTATCCTGCTACTTTACCAAATTCATTGATTAACTCCAGTAGTTTTCTGGTAGCATGTTTAGGATTCTCTATGTATAGTATCATGTCATCTGCAAACAGTGACAGCTTTACTTCTTTTTTTTTTCCGATTTGGATTCCTATACACTAACGATGAAAAATCTCAAACTGAAATTAAGAAACACTCCCATTTACCATTGCAACAAAAAGAATAAAATATCTAGGAATAAACCTACCTAAGGAGACAAAAGGCCTGTATGAAGAAAATTATAAGACACTGATGAAAGAAATTAAAGATGATACAAACAGATGGAGAGATATACCATGTTCTCGCATTGGAAGAATCAACATTGTGAAAATGACTATACTACCCAAAGCAATCTACAGATTCAATGCAATCACTATCAAACTACCACTGGCATTTTTCATAGAACTAGAACAAAAATTCTCACAATTTGTATGGAAACACAAAAGACATAGCCAAAGCAATCTTGAGGATGAAAAATGGAGCTGGAGGAATCAGGCTCCCTGACTTCAGACTATGCTACAAAGCTACAGTAATCAAGACAGTATGGTACTGGCACAAAAACAGAAATACAGATCAAAGGAACAAGATAGAAAGCCCAGAGATAAACCCACACACACATGGTCACCTTATCTTTGATAAAGGAGGCAAGAATATACAGTGGAGAAAGGACAGCCTCTTCAATAAGTGGTTCTGGGAAAACTGGACAGTTCCATGTAAAAGAATGAAATTAGAACGCTCCCTAACACCATACACAAAAATAAACTCCAAACGGATTAAAGACCTAAATGTAAGGCCAGACATTATTAAACTCTTAGAGGAAAACTTAGGCGGAACACTCCATGACATAAATCACAGCAAGATCCTTTATGACCCACCTCCTAGAGAAATGGAAATAAAAACAAAAATAAACAAATGGGACCTAATCAAACTTCAAAGTTTTGCACAGCAAAGGAAACCATAAACCAGACAAAAAGACAACCCTCAGAATGGGAGAAAATATTTGCAAATGTAGCAACTGGCAAAGGATTAATCTCCAAAATTTACAAGCAGCTCATACAGCTCAATATCAAAAAAACAAACGACCCAATCCAAAAATGGGCAGAAGACCTAAATAGACATTTCTCCAAAGAGCATATACAGATTGCCAACAAACACATGAAAGAATACTCAACATCATTAATCATTAGAGAAATGCAAATCAAAACTACAATGAGATATCATCTCACACCAGTCAGAATGGCCGTCAACAAAAAATCTACAAACAATAAATGCTGGAGAGCGTATGGAGAAAAGGGAACCCTCTTGCACTGCTGGTGGGAATGTGAATTGGTTCAGCCACTATGGAGAACAGTATGGAGGTTCCTTTACAAACTACAAATAGAACTACCATATGACCCAGCAATCCCACTACTGGGCATATACCCTGAGAAAACCATAATTCAAAAAGAGTCATGTACCACAATGTTCATTGCAGCTTTATTTACAATAGCCAGGACATGGAAGCAACCTAAGTGTCCAGCAACAGATGAATGGATAAAGAAGATGTAGCACATATATACAATGAAGTATTACTCAGCTATAAAAAGAAACGAAATTGAGTTATTTGTAGTGAGATGGATGGACCTAGAGTCTGTCATACAGAGTGAAGTAAGTCATAAAGAGAAAAACAAATAACATATGCTAACACATATATATGGAATGTAAGAAAAAAAAATGGTCATGAAGAACCTAGGGGCAAGATGGGTATAAAGACACAGACCTACTAGAGAACGGACTTGAGGATATGGGGAGGAGGAAGGGTAAGCTGTGACAAAGTGAGAGAGTGGCATGGACATATATACACTACCAAATGTGAATTAGATAGCTAGTGGGAAGCAGCCGCATAGCATAGGGAGATCAGCTCGGTGCTTTGTGACCACCTAGAGGGGTGGGATAGGGAGGGTGGGAGGGAGGGAGATGCAAGTGGAAGAGATATGGGGATATATGTATATGTATAACTGATTCACTTTGTTATAAAGCAGAAACTAACGCACAACTGTAAAGCGATTATACTCCAATAAAGATGTTAAAAAAAAGTAGAAACATTAAGTCATTTAATATGGCAACATGAAGGACACAATTGTTCCCCTGAAGGCCTCTGACCTTTCCATGACACTTTCAAATGTTCATTTTTTTTTCTCTTGCTTTGAGAGTATCCCTTTAGGAGGCCGTAGGTTTGGAATTTACACCTTATCCAAGTCCAACAGAATGCATGCTAATAGACTTCCATTCTGCTTGTTCTTCTATAACGTTTCCCCAGGTCTCATCACTGGGCTTGAACCCAAAATTCTGTCCTGTCTTTCCTATACTCCAAGCATCGGATAATAGGCAAACATTCTGGGCCTTGGGTAGCACTGCCAGGAGATGATGCTCAGTAGTCCCCTAGTGGCCTGAAAGAGTTCATGCAGTATACTAAAGTGCTTATTCTACTCCAAGGAGGTGTGAGAGATTCATGAAGCAGCAATATCATTAAGTAGCTGCCAATTAGCACATTCCTTTCCAGAAGGTCCACGAAGTACACTCGAGATTCCACATTGTCTAGGTTTGCTATCTAGTGTGTCGTGCAGTCCATGAAAGTGTCATACTGTATCATGACAATCGGAAATTTTACTGTCAAGTTTGGGATATAGACTCCTGAGTTAAAAGGCTCCTTTTAGGAGCTAGTGACAGTAACCCACTTACCTGAAGCAAAAAAGTGCACTTTATAAGAAAGCTACAGTGCTTTCAGGAGGAACTCAAGGGCAGAAATGGCAACTAGATAATGAAGGAATGAAATCAAGGAGGCCATCAGAAATCTAGGTAGCTGCTCTCTCAGATTTTGGGGTTGCAATGACTTGTCTCTGTTTCTTTCTGTAGAAAGAAACATTTCTGTTTTGTTTTGTTTTTTTCCCCTCTCTCCACACAGATATTTCTCTGATGTTGCATGAACTTGGCCAAGCATACCTACCTCCAACACTGGCAGACTTAGTAAGTTACACAGACCAAGCTTTAATTTTCGACCCCATTTCTAAATGATGGAGAAAGAAGACTTGATCTGACCCAAAATGATGATAATAGTGATGATTATGGTGGTAGTGGTGTTGATGGACATTTTTATTTCGTGTTTACTGTGGGCAATTCCCCATGATAAACACCTTTATGCATTTTTCACTTAATTCTCATGGAGACCCTGTAATCCCATTTTATGGGTGATGAAGATGATGCCTAGAGATGATAAATAATTTGCCTAAAGTAACTTGCCTGCTAATGAACCCAAATTACCTGATTCCAAAGTGGTCTAAACAATGGAGGGTTGAGGTAGGAGCGTTGAGTAGGACAAGCATGACGAATAAGGCTCCACCCCATGAGACAGCAGGGCAATTCTCAGAGAAAAAGTGCTCTTATGAACTGTTTACAAAACCCCATTATGGTCTAGTATAGATGTCTGTGCCTTTTCTCAAATCCTCTAGTGAGGAGCATGGACATCTCCCTCTATTGGACTCAGTTTTCTCTTCTAGTCTTTTTATCCATTACATTCTTCTTTGTTTCCTGTATTCCAGTTTCTCAGAGTTATTTGTTGTTCATAAACACTGTGAATTGCCATGCCTCTGAGCTTACCATGCAGCCTGGAAAGGCCTTTTCTAATCTACTAAAAGGTTATTCTATTGCTGAAACTCAGTCCAAATGTCATCTTTTTCATGAAATAATCACTGATCCCTCCCTCCCTACAGAGATGCCTCCTAACTCTGTTTCCATAAGCACAGTGTTAATAAATTATATCTTTTGCACTTAGCATTTTATCTGCTCTATCACACTGATTATGAATATCTACAACATGAACTTCCTGAGGGTAAGTATTATTTTAAAAAAAATAACTATATCCTCAACATATAACAATAAATAAAGTCTAAATTGAACTGATACTGGCTGAACAGGTATAAATCATGAATTCGTATGCCTGTGTTCTTTTAGATATGATATTTTGGTCTCTCTATATTTGTGTCTTGAGGTTTGAAATCCATATTGCCTGCCTATACTTTTGGGAGCACCAAAATGCCCTATAATATGTTCAACATTCTATTGCTAACTAAGCCAGAACAATTTAAAGTGGCTGTACAGAAAACTGTCCCTTTATTGTCCTTTGTTTCCCAGAGCAATTTTATCCTTTTTGCACTGAATTCCCAAGAGAGACTGCATGGGGATTTTCTACAATGTCCACTGAGAGGTCACTTATACCTTAACAACAATGTAAAAAATATTGTTGGTCCAGGGAGTTTAGAGCCTTAACTTTAGACAACAATGTCAGTATAGAAGGCCAAAAGGCACATGAAGAGATGGTCAACATCACTAATTATTAGAGGAAATGCAAATCAAAACTACAATGAGGTATTAACTCGTACCAGTCAGAATGGCCATAATTAAAAAGTCTACGAACCATAAATGCTGGAGAGGGTGTGGAGAAAAGGGAGCCCTCCTACACTGTTGGTGAGAATGTAAATTAGTATAGCCACTATGGAAAACAGTACGGAGGTTCCTCAAAAAACTAAAAATAGAATTACTGTATGATCCAGCAATCCCACTCCTGGGCATATAACCAGAGAAAACTCTAATTCAAAAAGATACATGCTCTCCAATGTTCATAGCAGCACAATTTACAATAGCCAAGACATGGAAACAACCTAAATGCCCATCAACAGATGAATGCATAAAGAAGATGTGGTAAATATATATACAATGGAATATTACTCATAGCAAAGAATGAAATAATGCCATTTGCATCAACATGGATGGACCTAGAGATTATCATACTAAGTGAAGTTAGTCAGACAGAGAAAGACAAATACCATACGATATCACTTAACTGTGGAATCTAAAAAAATGGTACAAGTCGACTTTCACAAAACAGAAACAGACTCACAGACATAAAAAAACAAACTTATGGTTAGCAAAGGGGAATACCAAATGTAAAACCGATAGCTAGTGGGAAGCAGCCACATAGCACAGGGAGATCAGCTCGGTGCTTTGTGACCACCTAGAGGGGTGGGATAGGGAGGGTGGGAGGGAGGGAGACACAAGAGGGAAGAGACAAGGGGATATAAGTATATGTATAGCTGATTCACTTTGTTATAAAGCAGAAACTAACACACAATTGTAAAGGAATTATACTCCAATAAAGATGTTAAAAAAAAAGGGGCGGTAAGGATAAATTAGGAGTTTGGGACTAACATATACAAGCTACTATATATGAAATAGATAAACAACAAGGTCCTACTGTATAGCACGGAGAACTATATTCAATACCTTGTAATAAATTATAACGGAAAAGAATCTAATAAAGAACATATATATATATGTATGTGTGTGTGTATAACTGAATCACTTTCCTGTACACCTGAAACTAACACAACATTGTAAATCAACGATATTTCAGTTAAAAAAGAAAACGATGTCAGATCTGTCATATATAAAGCACAGTGTATAAGAGCATGTACTTTGGAATTGAGATACTTTCTAGCTCTGCGACATTAGGCTGTTACATATGTTTGTGAGCTTCATTTTACCCTTTTGCGCAATGATGCTAGAAATGGCTGCTTTATAAGGCAGTTACCCAGATTAGAGATAATATCAACATATATGATTGACATCTAGTAAGTGTTCAATAAATATTAACCATTATTATATAATCTACCACTTTTACTTCCTCCTTTAATACAACTTAGTAGGACCTCTCCATTTTTCTCCTCCAATGTACCTCCAAAGTACATTTACCACCAAGAACCTCTTTAAATTCTTCTCACATCACTCCAGAAAAACTCCATAGCTGAGTCTTTGAACCCAAATATTCACTCAAGCTCTCTATCAAACTGCTCATCTTTAGGATGTCCCCAAAATAACCTCAATCTTCTGCTGAATGTTCTTAGGGATCATGTAATTTCCTCCTGAAACATATATTCATGAAACCCACTCATGGTGTTCCAGGCCATACTTGAATACTTTTGTTAATAAAAAAAATTCATTTTCTTCTATGATAGTCCATTCCATCTTTGGATAAGTATGACAGAAATTATTCCTTTAAAGAATTGAAACATATTTTTCATTGGATTCTTCCCACTGGCCTTAGTTTGTACCTAGTTGGTTTTGAGTTAGAATAATCTGGTTTTAAATTCTAATTCTGTCACTTACTAGCTGTGTGAGATTAGGCAAGTTACAGACTTAATGACCTACAAAATAGACTCAATTATAGGCAACTCATAGATTTTTGTGTTAGCAGTGAATAAGTTGGAGTATGCGGAATTCTTAACATAATTCTTGGTACATGGTAAATGTTAAATATTTGGTATCTATTATTAATACTGTGTTAATTTCCACTGACACAGTCTTAAATTGCATTTATTGACTGACTTGCTTTCCATAACAGTTTCTAAGACAAACAGGGAAAATGTTTCAAGTCCTCCAGTATTAGGTGGGAAGTAATCATACAAATACCGGAATCCTTTGGTTCAAGCTCCTCATATATTTAAGAACACTAATGCTCAAATAATAAAGTTACTTGCTTGAAGTTATTATTTGACAAAACAACAGCTACTGGTTTTTTGAGGCTCAGTTCTAACACTGTGTTTTAAAGCCCAGTGGAGATTTGCTGTGAGAAGACACAACCTTGTGCTGTACAAGAGGCAATTCCATACCTATCCTGAAGATTTTGGTTGTTTGTTCTATACTTAATGTATAAATGCATAAATGTGTGTATTCGTTCTTTTGTATCATAGAAAGTACTATTTATTGCCTGGTGCCAAGTTTGTTTTTTCTATGCAATGACCTCCTCCAGTCATCGTTGAGTCTTTAATTTCACACACACAAACCTGTGTTGTAGGTGTTGGTACAAGGAGTTCAAAGTTTAGGACAAAGAAGGGAGACAGACTGTTTTCACTTCGTCCTTCTGCTAAGCCCAGTGTACTGTTGGGGAGGATGGTAGTTCTAGGCTTTCCAGTGGAGATAAACAGCAAAGCAAGCAAGTGGTTGTCCAAGATAATTTAAAAACATATTTAGGAAAAACAGCTGTGAAGGAGACAGGTATGAGATAAATGTTCTCTAATTTACCAGAAGAAGGTAATTCTCTAAATAGGGGGAGCTCCCAAATGCTTGCTTTGCATAGACAGTACGCTACATAAATGACCATACATTTCTCAGAGTCATAGCCATTGTCATGTTTTTGAACTCTCTCTTTTATGGCTAGTTCCATAGGAAAATAATAACTGCAGTCAAATCAACAATGTTGCTACTAGAGCTTGTCTGCCAATTCTGACAGGGATGTGTGTGAACAAGTGACTTCATTACGTACAGACACCAACGTATAAATTGAATGCACAGAATTAGAGAGCTTGAGTACCTTAGGTCCAGCACACTCATTTACAGGTAAAGTCCTCAGAGGTGAAATGACTTAGATTACATGCCCTTATTATCCTTCCAGACCTAGGACTTCTTTTTTTTTCTTCCTACTGAGAGTAGTAAAGGTATTCCTTCTCCTTCATTAAACTACTAATTAAAACTCATCTGAAAATAGACTCAAGTATGTTAATCTTCTCTTTAGAGACAAATGTAACAACTATCATTTGTTCCTTTTTTGGATAAATAATTTTCAGGAGAAAAACACGCCTATTCTATAGGAATATGTATATAAATGCACATATTGCTTTTTTTTTACCCATGATCATTTTTTTTACCGTATGAAAAAATATTCAGTCTTAGAAACCTAAGTTTGAGGATGATACAAATAAGAGATGGATAGTAAACATAATGATTGAAAAAAATGATACAAAGTTGCAGGGATTATTTAGCCATATTTTGGAGTCCTACAATGAATAAAAATAATAAGTTGTAGTAAAAACGAATAGAGAATTATTTAATAGCATCATATATTTAGGGTTTTAGTGCCATCAATGGGAATTGAAAATATGTTGTGGTGATTAGTTGTAGGAACTTTAAAGTAGAGGGAAAAGAATGAGAGATGAAAACCAGGTTCTATAATGACCAAAAAAGGATTTTAGGAGTCTTAGCTTAAATTAGAGAGGACATGATAGGTATCTTTGTTTATGTGGCTGTCATGTAGTTTTTCCCTGAAAAATTATTTTGTGTAGCTTCAAAGGTGAGAACTGGGACCTGGGTGCAGGCTTCAACTCAGCACAAGTAAAACAATGTGAGAAATCACACGTTGAATACCACTTGCCAGGAATGCTGGAGGGAATTCAGGTTTTCGATGAGTAACCAGAAAATTCCATGTAACTAAGATGAGGTAATCTTAAAAAATATATTTTATAAGAAATTTTGCACTTGTTCTGTTTTCACTGTTGTTGTTGTTTTGTTTTGTTTATAGCTAATTTCTTGATGTTTCTCAAATGACTTAGGTCTTCAGAAATAACTCTTAAGACTGTGCTGTATGGCATCAAGTTACCATCACTTTTGTAGAATCTAAAAATACAGACTGTGAACTAGGTAGATAGTGGGCCGGAAGATGCTGAAGAAGACATTTGCTTCTTGCTCTTACGCTCCTGAATTAAATATATATATTCACAATACTTTATTAATTTTATTTTTTTAAAGATTACAATTTTAAGGTTTAAAGAGACTTCTTTTTACTCCAACTTTCCCTTACCAGACTGGGCGGAGAATGCTATTTCTTGGGTTCAAACATTTTGCTCTTGACCTGTGGCAAGCCTAATAAAATAGTGCCAGCAACATCATCATTAAACATTATCTATGGATGCTTTATTCTTACAGCATTTCTACATGGGAACCTTAATAAGCTATTTCCAGATTGTCTCTTATAGGCAGCATTCATGAAACTGGCCAGGTTTCTAAAGATAGTGGTAGAATTTTGTATCTTAGCTCGAGACGCCACACCTTTGACAAGAAGGATCAGCGAAGTACTCAACACTTTAAAAAAAATGCTAATCCAAAAGCAAGATGGTCAAGAGCTGTGGGAATGTAATTCTGGTGTCTTATAAATGCTTTTTCCAAAGAAGAATGAGGACCAATTTTTAAATAGAGAGGAAAGGGACGTCTGATGCAATAAACCTGGTGAAATCAGAAAGAGAATCTGAGAGGATCCCAATATTGTTAGACATTTTAAGCAGTGAGAGCCATGTAGAAATCCTTCTGTGAACCACGGAAATAATAAATGCTGAGTCCGTTGGAACATAATCTCAATCAGCAAGATGCCACTGCCTTCCAGATTTCCTCACAGGGCCCTGCGAAGTCCATGCCAAAACTAGCAGTGGATTTCTCCCATCTAACCTCCCCTTATGCCTTATTCGATTATTGTCACTGCTCTCTGACCATGCACTGTCGCTTCAGACTCTCATTTCCCAACTAAGTCAGTCAGAGGAGGCTAAGTGTCCATTAGGACGTACTCTAAGACCGCAAACCACCTTGTTCCATGTGAAAAGACGGAACAGAGAGTGAAGAGAGCAAGGGGAACCCTGCAAGTTTAGCTGGCAACCTTCTCACCTACTGGATTACTGGCCAGACACAAACAAGAAGGGCTATGAGTGGTCCGGGAGATTGCTCTAGTTAATTGGCAAAGGGGAGCTGGTTGGGAGGAGGAGAACCCAGGAGGAGGGAGAACTGGGCATTTCAGTGCACCGCAGGATGGCATCGCCTCTGCCCTGGCTCTACATTATTCTATGGTGAGTAAGACTTTTTTCCGATTTTTCCTTTTTGCTCGGAGAAAAGGGCAAGCACACACCCATTGGGTGACTTCTATACCAAATCATGGAAGCAGCCTGGATGGTGTGGCATGTATGTGTGGTGGGGCAGACGAGGCTGGAATGAACAGCCTATTTCCTCTGAGGCCAGGAGTGAGGGTCATTGACTGTCTACTCACAGGGTAGAAAATGCCCTAGGGAAACTGGAAGATGAAGGAAACTTCTACTCCAGAAACATCAGTCGGATCCTGGACAACTTGCTTGAAGGCTATGACAATCGGCTGCGACCGGGATTTGGAGGTGAGAGGCGTCCTTACTAGACCAAATGTCTGTACTTTTCTTCCCCCTTAGTGCCATTCCAAGGCACAGAGGCCTCAGGATAGCAGAGTGGCAGGTTGCAGAGCTTGGGGAGGGACCATGTGTATGTTCCCATCCAGTCTCTGTCCCTTCCTCAATTCGCAACCTTATATGCCAGTCATTTGAACTCTAAGCCTCAGCTTTCTCAAATGTAGTGTGGGTGTATGAACAGTGCTTGCCTCATAGGGCGTTTGAGTGTAAAATGAGATCTGCCATATAAAACACTTCCTTTAGCATTTATCCCATGAATGCCATCACTAAACATTAATTATTGTTGTAATTTTCTTTAGAATACTAACCTAGTTCTCGTCCATTCCTTAAATTTCACAATTTTGCCAGAATGCATTCAAAATAATGCAACTGGTGTGAGTTTGTAAAGTTGAAAATCCAAAGAATTCCTGCTGCTGGAATTACTTTAGGATGGGTTGCAGATTCTGGCCATGAGAAGGGACTTTGTGATAGACTTATTCAGTTCAGTCCCCTTAACATCATTGATGATAATTGCCCCCATCCCTCTGGGCTCATTTCAGGTGCTGTCACTGAAGTCAAAACAGACATTTACGTAACAAGTTTTGGGCCCGTGTCAGATGTGGAGATGGTGAGTGAGCTCTGAGTGAGGAGAGTAATTTTGCTTAGTTGGGGGAGAGGGCTGAATCCCAGAATGAGTGATAAGGGGCGTTGTTACCAAACTTGGCTCCAGATCCAAAAGCAATATGTGTGCTCCTGCTGGGAAGGAATGGCCCTTAGAGCAGATTCCTGGCTTCATCTCTTTCACATTTCACTAAAGGCTCTGCTTGAATACTAATCCGAGGGGCCTTTTATGGTGATACCCTCTCTTCTGTTCACATATCATGCATCTATTCTTCCCTACAAAGAGAAGATCTTTCCCCATCTTTATGAAGTCCTAGTAAATTTTTGGAGGAGAAAAAAGAGAAACCAGCAAAGATGGTATGCTACATAAGTGTATATTGAGAATGTCTATTAAATTTAAAACATAGCTGTTTGGGCAGTGTATCTTTCTCGGTATGTGTTATTAAAACAGTAAAGGGAGTCCTTTGGAAAGAGTAATGCATTCCACCTTTTATGTTTGCAAATGGACCAATAGGTGTTCTGGGGACTCTGTTCCAGGTACAGATGGCTATAGGATTCATAGTAAGCGGCAATGAAAACCTGAACCAGCCTTCTAGAACAAAGTATATTATGATATTCCTTCATATTTCTCAGGTAGTATGTCCCCCTAAAAGTAAAATATACATACTAAAACTGAAGAAAAACATAACTCTTTAAAGTGGTGCATTAAATGTACTAGGGGAATGTAATTCTAGAAAAACAGTTATTAGATACTTTCATCTTCTGCTTTTTGAGTTGACGAGATAAGGAGAAAGGAAAGGAGGAGGAATTAAAAAAAGGGAAAAAGGAAGGAGTAAAAGAGAAAGAGAAAGGGGGGGCAGGAGAAGAGAAGAAAAAACAACACAGAAGAGGGGGAGAGAGTGAGGAGTACTTTATTTAAGAGATAAATGTCTTAAGACTTGAGAGAAATTAGAGTCAGCATTCTCCAGAATTCTCAATTAGTTATCATATTTTTTCATTTGAGTACTGACTCACCCCAAGAATAAATAACCACAACCATATCTTATGGTACCATTGAAATCTGGGGACACTTAGAATTTATTTTATGCATGTGTCTCTTTTTTAAGACACACATCTTATATTTGTACAAGAGAGGCTTGTTATAGCCTGGATCATCATTATATGGATATGTTGTGTGTCAAATTATAGTTTTAAAATATAATCACCACTTGCAGTAATAGGTCTCATAAAGGAACATATAAAGTAGGCAAAGCAATTCTTGGCAATATTTTGACCTAATTATAAGTTGTTATTTATCATTGACTTTTGCAAAGGCCCTTATCATAATTCTTAAGATTTTTAATGTTATTTCATAAAAGCCACAAATTAAAACTCATAATTTTGATTATGCATGCTTAAATGATGCTCTGTTTGGGTAATCATGGTAACATTTGCTTTTATGTTCTCTGAGAACAGTATAAAACAATCATGATGTGCAGACAAGAGTATGCTTATCAAGTAAAGTTTCTCTATCCTTGGAACTTTACTAAGTGGTACCATGTTGCTCAGAGATACCTTTGAAGGTGAACAAGCTGCTAAGGGACTGGTTAGACTCACTGATGGTAGGAAGGTCAGCATAAAACCTAGACTAAATCTTTTTCTATTTTTCTTCTAAATTAAGGAGGGGGAGCTCAATAGGTCAATAGATGAAGAGATGGATGACTGATAGAAAAAGAGGAAGAATGTTAAGGAGGGTGAAGGTGGAAGAGAGAGGTTTGCACAATACAACACTACCTTTTATAATAATATTACAATCTTGGAGTGTGAAAACATAATAAGTCACTGAAATTATCACTTTCCTGATAGGTTATTGTCATCAAAAGTTGCTTCGTTTCTTAAGTTTTAAGATTGGGTATGTAAGCTAGTGAATAAACTATTCTTAATAAGCCATCTGCCCAGCATGCATGAATCTCTTATTTTGTCTTAGGAGTATACAATGGACGTTTTCTTCCGCCAGACTTGGACCGATGAGAGGTTGAAGTTTGGGGGGCCAGCTGAGATTCTGAGTTTGAATAACCTGATGGTCAGTAAAATCTGGACACCTGACACTTTTTTCAGGAATGGCAAAAAATCAATTGCTCACAATATGACAACTCCTAACAAACTCTTCAGAATAATGCAGAATGGAACAATTCTATACACCATGAGGTGAGGTTTCCCCAATTCTACTTCCTCTGCCCAAATTATCTGTCCATCACACTAACTCAGAACCACTTATTTCAATGTTCCTTAGGCTTACCATCAACGCTGACTGTCCTATGAGGCTGGTTAACTTTCCTATGGATGGGCATGCTTGTCCACTCAAGTTTGGGAGTTGTAAGTTACAAAAAGCTTCTGAGAGTCAAATAATGCATTCAAAATATATAATTATTTGGTTTTAGTCAGACACTGGAAAGCAAAAGAGAAATATTACTCTGACGTTCTCAGTATGATTCCAGGAATTAACTTACTTAATCACGTCTCTCTCAATCATACAGTCAGAGGTTTTGGTCACCAGGATTAAAGAAAATCATTTAAAAAATTTGTTTGTACTTCCTTTTTATAATGAACAAGATTTGCTTTGAAAGAAAAAAAAACACACAATTAGCCAGATTTACTTCTCTGTTTAATTTGTTTAAAAAATTCAGATGCTTACCCCAAAAGTGAAATCATATATACATGGAAAAAAGGACCACTTTACTCAGTGGAAGTCCCAGAAGAATCTTCAAGCCTCCTTCAGTATGATCTGATTGGACAAACAGTATCTAGTGAGACAATTAAATCTAACACAGGTAAGCATTTGATCAATGCATGGATGTAATCCTGCATGGTGACTCCAGTGCACATTTTCAAAATATCTATTTCTTTTTCTTCTGCATTATCCATCCTCAGCTAAACTTATTGTTTTAAAGTGATAAGTAGCTTTCTTTAAAATTGATTTTGCAACCATGTGCATATAAAGATTTGTGTAGCCTTGGAGTGAGTAGTTTTGTATGTATATGACACAAAGAACCCCACAGAAAACAATGAGCTGATGTATCTATCATCTGCTGATTGAGTAGCTTTGTCATATATTGAAAAAATGCCTTTGCTTGTTTTCTTCCCACCCATATTAATTTAAAGATCTGCAAGATTTATTTCCAGTTGCATTCTTTCTGCACACTGTCAACAGCAATAATCCTGATATACCTGTCTTCCAACAGGTGAATACGTAATAATGACAGTTTATTTCCACTTGCAAAGGAAGATGGGCTATTTTATGATACAGATCTATACTCCTTGCATTATGACGGTCATTCTTTCCCAGGTGTCTTTCTGGATTAATAAGGAGTCTGTTCCGGCCAGAACTGTCTTTGGTATGCTTCACTCTTTGGGCTCTACTTTCTGTCATCCTCCAGCTCACATTGCTTGTGTATCTTAGGGGAATGTTCACACCAGTGCACTTTTTCAACCCACAAAGGAAATAAACTCCTATCTCATTCAGACACATGTATCATATAAAATGACCCTCATCTTATCTCACATTGTGTGGCGAATCAACAAAAGATTAGTCTCAGCAAGAATTCTGGCTGGTTTCCTGTGACTTTGACGTGCCCTATTTAGGAAAGTTGTTTTTTTGTTGGTTTGTTTTGTTTTTTAAACTCAATTTGCTTTTTCATAACTAAAAAAAAAGCAGAAAATTAAAAACTGACATGTAAAGCAATGAAAACAAAGGCTAAGATATTGAACCCACAAATACATAAATTATATCTCACTTTTATTAGGTTGGATCTTAAAAAAAATTGCCATTTTTAGGTCTAAAAATAGATAAATATCACCAGTTTCCCCATTGTTCAACCTAAATATTTAGTTACATTTATGATGTACAGAATCATTACTAGTGTGATGGAACAAAATGAAATAAGAAAAAGAGCTATAACAGAAAAATATCATCTGTAACGAAATCCAATATTTTTCTCAGTTTTTGTGATTATAAATTTAGTAGTTCATAGGGAAGACCTGAGTTTAATTGAAATCTCAGATGAATTTTGACTTTTTAATTTACCATACTAAAATAGATCTCTTTTTGCAAGTTATAAAAGAATATTTATATACTGATGTTTACCATCTTTGAATTATATAAATCCTCCAAGACAGAAGACTGCTGGCAGATGAGTAATGAAATTATTTTCTCATGATTAGATATTTTATCTTAAAACCAAGCTAGAAATAAAAAAAATTGAGAAATCTAATTTATATTTATTATTCACACCAAATAGACTTATTAAATATGATGAAAGATTATATCAGCATTAAATTTGATCAGAAGTTCAAAGCTTTATTAGTTATGTAATAATTTGCTATTATATTATAATATATTATTATTAATACACATCACCACACTAGGCTTTGAAGGAAACCAAAATGTGAATTTTGTGAATTCACATTTAATTAAATGTGAACAATTAAAAATAATAAAATAACAAAAAATACATTTGTAACAAAAATCCTCTCCACCAGCATGTTCCCACTTGATCTTGTTATTGGATTGCAAATGCTAATAGTGCATTTCTCATTCTGTTTCATTCTAGGGATCACCACTGTCTTAACCATGACTACTCTAAGCATCAGTGCCAGGCACTCCTTGCCAAAAGTGTCTTATGCGACCGCCATGGATTGGTTTATAGCTGTTTGCTTTGCTTTTGTCTTCTCTGCTCTTATTGAGTTCGCAGCTGTCAACTACTTTACCAATCTTCAGACACAGAAGGCCAAAAGGAAGGCACAGATTGCAGCCTCACCCCCAGTGACAATAGCAAAAGCGACTGAACCCTTGGAAGCTGAGATTGTTTTGGTAATTGTTTACTTTTCTAATGTTAGCTACCATATAGGAAAAGGCAGCCGGAATAGTTACCACAAACAATTAAATAGTCCAAAAGTAATATTAGTGGGGCATGAGTTACATAAATTTGGTTCCAAGGCCAACTTCTTCTCCAGCTTCACAGAAAAAAGCCAAGCAACAATCCTTCATTTATCTTTGCTCTAAACTTTTGGTATTCCTCTTTTATCACCCTCACTAATACTGGCAGATTGCAAGCTCTCAGAGGAGACAGAAAATTCTTAGCCTTTAGATGTTTTCTTTGAACAGGTTCCGTTATACCGACTAGGGAGAATAAAGTTAAAAAAAAAAAAAGTTCCTAATGAGGTTTCAGAGTCTGAAGGAAACAAGCAGGGACTCCATGGACCATTTCTGTTAGAAATCCACTCGCTGCTTTATTTCAGGAGGGCACAATGTGTATATTAGGTTCTATGAATGCTGAGTCATAAGCCAAGTTTTTGACTCATGTGAAAACGTTCTCATGTTCACATTCATGTTATATGTATATAATATACATATTATTATGTATATTAATGTGGTTTTTTTGAGACATAATCAGTGAGAAATACCTATAAAATTAAGTTTAGATTTGCTGTGGCTAAGCTCTGGTCCCCAAAGTTTTTTTGAATAAAAAATAAATGATAGTATTAATAATTCAAGGGTCTTAAATGTGCCCCCAAATTTCAATTTCACATATGAATAAATTCTCACATCAAATCGCATGTACTTTTTAAAAACTGGATTATAGAACTGATTGACAAGTGTACATTTTTATTTCAAAACAAACTCTAAACAAGTAGCTCTTGAAAAGAGGAAAATTTTGCTCTACAAAATCAAGTAATGCAGACACTTTGAACTGAAAATTTCTTTATAACTGATCAATTCTCATGACTATTTCCAAATCGCAAAACCACATACAGCCCAATTAATTCTTGGTTAAATCTTATGATAAGAATTATAAAGCTATATGTGTTTTACTTTCCAAATACTCAGGTGTTTATTGGCTTTAAAAGATAATTTTGTATTGAAACTTTTCTCTTTGATAAACTTAGAAACTTGTTAGAGAATTTACATTTTCTTTAAAGGATAAGACCAATCCCATGATAAGTGGCAATATGTAATTTAAAGACTTTTTTTTCTTGAATTACACTTTGTTTTTAAACAAACAAAAAAAAAGTTTGCCATCCAGTAATCTGGTCTAATTACACTTACGAATAAAAAACAGAGCCTCAGAGAAGGAAAACATTAGGCACTAGTTGGTAGAAAAACTAGGAATTGATTCCAGAACTCCTAACATCCACAGATTTACAGAGGCTGAGGCCCAACACTTTTTCAAAGACTGAAATATAATAGAGTGTGTACCCCTGGACAAAACATTTTCTGTATGTAGGTAAGGTTATTCCCAAAATTCTTCCCTTAATTTAATGATGTTTTCTTTATATACGTGTGTGTGCTTTGAAAGTTCACAAAAATATAAATTTTGTAACAAATATGTTAAGGATCCAGTTCAAAAGACTTGAAAATTATATATTTCAGAAAAGATAAATTCAAAATATTTTTGAGAATTATTTTGTTTGTAAAAATAAGTGATTATGTTACAACCTATCTGTACTTACATAGGTATATAATTGACATATTGTCCAAAGGTCATATATTATCTTAACATATAGCTGGAAAGGAAGAAGGAATTTATCATAATTCCATTTAACAGTTTCTTATTTGAGAAACACAATAAAAATAAAAAAAGAAATTCATGAAAAAGAGGCTAAGAAAAGTGATTTTGAATATAGTCACTGATCTGATATTGAAACAAAAAGAAAGACCAACTTCCTTACTTCAACTCTTTTAAAATATATATTACTAAGAAGAATATGATTTCAAATCCTTAGAGAAAGCATAGAGTTATCGTTCCCTAAGTCCATTATTTTAAAGGTATAATTTATTAATAAGATGGAATTTAAGATCTCAGGTCTTCATATAAACTATCTTCTAATAGTTCTAAAGTAGTAACATATAATGAGCAGGTTCTTTGGGAAGCTGGATAAAAAATTGCATTTCAACCATCTCAAAGTAGTTTTTTCCTTGCAAGTTGACTTTTTTCCCTACAAAAAATTATATTTCTAAACCTGGCTCCACTTAAAATATTCCAAGGCAATGAAAAGGAGAATTTTGTTTCTGAAAGGCTAAGTCAAAGTGTAAAAATAAAAAGAAAAGTAACCAAACCTAACAATATTAACCTTGTAGGCATCAAAAAATATAGATGATTACATAGAACATGTACAGTTTTATTTATTTATGTCAAAACTTGGCTATTACCTTATATAATATAGAGGAACAAACAAATTACACATTTCAAATATATACAGCACAATGGTATATTATGATTGCAAGGTCATTTTTTCTTTCAAATACCATGACATTTTAAAATGCCTATTCAGTTGTAATCAAAATGACATTATTTGAGTAAGTTGGACATTGAAATAGCAAACCAATGTGGTAAAGTTGAAATGAGATTAAGTGCTTGGATATTTCATGTGATTCTAAGTTGTATGTTTTAATATGCACATTGCTTTTCAAAGGAAAACTGCTTAGAATGAATGTGAAAACTTTATCACTTTGAATTTGACCTTGAAATTTATTATAATAATGACAAAGAGATGCAGGCATTTAAAGCCTAGTACTCACACCTGAAGACTCATCTAAAACTAAATCTGCAGAAGTGCTCTATAGAGTATTAATCTTTCTTATTTTAAGGCATTTGGAAGTGGAGACTTTACATTTTTGGATTTGGAGAAGAAATTGTCCACAGTTTCTTTCCTGCTTATAGGGTATCTTTCCATATTATTTTTATTTGGTATGCTATTTTGGCTTTAGAGAGTTATTCCTGTATTTATGTTTCAGAGCTTATTACGTGTCTGGGGTAGATTTATATTATATATAAGACCAAGTTTAGACTTTGATCTCTTTCTGGATGTTTTGCTAGTTTCCTTGTTATTTTAAAAATCTAAGCCCTCACCACTATGTTCCTAAGAATGAATCCCCTGGCCCCCTACCCATCAATACATCCAATGTGGTTTCTCTTTTTTCTTTTTTTTTCTTGCGGTACGTGGGCCTCTCGCTGTTGTGGCCTCTCCCGTTGTGGGGCACAGGCTCCGGACGCGCAGGTTCAGCAGCCATGGCTCACGGGCCCAGCTGCTCCGTCGCATGTGGTATCTTCCCAGACCGGGTCACGAACCTGTGTCCCCTGCATCGGCAGGCGGACTCTCAACCACTGCGCCACCGGGGAAGCCCCATGGCTTCTCTTTTTCACAGAATGTGTGATGTTCTTGGTAAATTATCTACAAACTAAGTTGACCAAAATTTAATTGGTCAAGATAATAACTATATTTATACTGATTACATTACTTCTTTTCACCTGACACCAATTTATTGAGTACCTATGTGTTCATCAAACTATTCATACCATAAGCCTTTATTTGTTAAGTGCTTTTTTGCCAGATCCTTTGTAGAATGCTGAAGCTACCTTAGTAAGTGACGTCAATAGGGCCTCTTCCATCATGGAGCTGCCTGTTGAGCAGGAAGAGAGGAAACTACTCAAGGAGCCATGACAATATACTGTGATAAAGGCTGTGGTTAGAGATGTATAGAAGGCTGAAAAAAAGCCATGAGACAGTACCTAACTCAGTCTGGAGGGGTGATTGTGGAGGAAGTGATGCCTATGCAGAGAAAAGAAAGATGAGCCTGGCCCTGCTCTAGAAACTCTCAGTCAGTTGTGAGAAACTTGGGCACAGAGAGGGAAATAAGACATATTTTCCTTCCTGCACTCCTTTCAAGGTTGGAACGTCTGCTGGGCCATTACTATGTTGCCCTTCACCTGTGTAGAAAAATATGAATCATAGCATACTGAAAGATTTACCTCCCCTGTTCCAAATCGTGCTAAGATTTCTTTCAGTACTACCATTACTCCAAAGAATGAACAGTTGAATTAAGACCATCAGAGACTCTGAGCACCAGAAAGATCATGATGTCCCTTCCCCATGGTAGCGCCGTCATATGACTTATAGAGAGGGTGGGGTGGATTAGATGAGGGGTGTAGGTGGTTGGCTCTCTCCCTATACCTTCCATCAAATCACCATCCAATATTCCTTTTTGCACCCTCCAAACATTCCAGTATGGTTTTCAGACATGCCACTAGCACCACTGACCCACCAGATTGCTACCAATAAGCTGCTTCTCTGCAGGCATTCTGGAATTGTCTCCGCTCCTCAATTCTATCAGCTGTAAAATAAATGTGGGGACATTTGACACACTGATTTATTTTCTCCGTAATGATTAATATGTAGCTTAAAAAAGGTCAAATAATAAATGTTTTCAAAAATATTTTCTCTTATTTTTGGTGCCCCTGTTCGCTGGTTCTAAAAGCAGATACTTTGTTTGTCCTTTGAGTAATGCAGCCCTGGTTAGAATATTTCTCCTAAGAGGTAACCCGTTGCCCCCTCTTCTTTAATATATTAGACTCACTAAATGCTGTATCAGAATTGCTCTAAGTACTTCCCAAATGCCTCATCCCTGTACCAAATAACTGATTGTCACAAAGTCCAGTTTGACTCCAAGTACCTTTGCAATATGGCGTTACTTAAAACAAAACAGTGCTCTAAAAATATCCAAAGCAGGATGACACTGAACAGCAGGGGAGCCCCGGAAAAATTCAAAACCACAGGCGTTCTACTCAAAACAGTGACAGCCCCAAGCTGAGCCCTCATCTGGACTCTGACAAAAGCTTATTTTACCATCAGCTGAAGCTGCTGAGCTTACAATAGAGCAGGCGGGATCCGACACAAACCTGTAGCTTGAATGGTTTGCAATATTGGCTTTCTTTTCATTTCAGAAATTCAGTGTGATTCTTCTAAATTTTAGGTGTCCAGTCTCCTACACTGCCGATTCCCAATTATCCAGGAGCTGATTATCCAGCGTGTGGGTTAGCCAGCCCTCTGGCATTTCCTTGAGCACCTTGTATTTGCTGCCTGCTAGAAATCCCCCAGCCATCATTGGGCAATGAGACAGTGTAATTCTAAACCAGTGAAGCTCAATGGTGGGTGAATTTTCCCCCAGAGGACATTTGTCAAGGAACAAGGATATTTTTGGTTGTCAAAACCCCGAGGAGGTGGTTGCTACAGGCATCTTGTGGGTACAGGACAGGGATGCTGCTCAACACCCCATGATGTACAGGGCAGTTCCCACAACTAAGAAGTATCAGAATATCCGTAGCTTTGTGGTTGAGAAACCATGCCCTAAACCCTAAAGCTGATGGAAAGAAAAAGTAATATTTATTAAGAGTGGGGCTTCCCTGGTGGCTCAGCGGTTGAGAGTCCACCTGCCGATGCAGGGGACACAGGTTCGAGCCCCGGTCCGGGAAGATCCCACATGCCGCGGAGCGGCTGGGCCCGTGAGCCATGGCTGCTGAGCCTGCGCGTCCGGAACCTGTGCTCTGCAACGGGAGAGGCCACAGCAGTGAGAGGCCCGCGTACCACAAAAAAAAAAAAAAAAAAGAGTATGGTCTTAGGGATCTGAGAGGGATTGAGTGAGGTACTGCTGCTTATTACTTGTGTGAGCTTTCTGCTTACACCTTCATTTGCTCATCTCTGAAATGAAAATAATATTTTTACATGATAGATTCTTCCTAGGAATAAGCAAAATAATGCATGCAAAGTGCCATGTAGTGCTTGTTAATGGTAGGCATTTAGATATGGTAACGATAATATAAAGTAATATCAACAATATGCTAAAATATAGTGTAAAATAATCATAAAACGTTTTGTTCCCTTCTCTTTGCCTGACTACAAAGTCTTGGGAAATGTTTAGATTTTCATTCACTTGTTTATTCGGCATATGTTTATTAAGTGTTCACTGTGTTCTGTGCACTGGCTAGGAACTGTGGAACACTTACACATGAGAATAATATGCCCTCTACCACTAAGGCGATTTCATGTCAGGAAAGGGGATAAAGCACAACGGAAATAATATTTACAGGGAAGAGGTGATGACAGCAGAGAGTTGTAACAGTTAGGTAGGCAGAAATGTGTACAGAGAAAAAACACATTTCCTTTCTCAAGTTCTTAAAGAAAAAAACCTTACAGCTGAAACAGTAATTGGCCCTTTCTTTTTTTCTTTTTTGTTTAATTTTCTTTCTTTTTTTTTTATTCAAGTATAGTTGATTTCAATGTAAGCTTAGGGAGAGTCAGTGACTCCTAAGGCATGTCTAAGTCATACAGCAGCTAAGTATTATCTATGGAATTGCAGTCTAGGGCTTTCTGACTCTGCTGCCCTCTTAACTCCTAAGCAACCCTCCATAGAGATTGTCTGGGGAAGCAGATGAGGAAAAGAGGAATCCTACTGTAGGAGACCTTTAATTCCAGGCTAATGCCATTGTGCATAAATTTTTCATGCTGTTAGGTGGTGAATGATGTTGCTTAACTCTGGACAAGGGTTATTCAGCAATCTTCATTAAGTCATTTGTGACACTGTGACGATGCCAAGAGATTGACAAATAAGTTTTCCCAACATCTCCAAAAGAGAGAGAGAGGTAAAACAATGCCTTACATTTTTATGCTAGATTATGGTTTATAATCACTTTCATCTCAGTGAACTTATTCATGTCTGCCCTGTTTCTCCCTAAAAAAGGAAGAAACATAGGTGTCAGACAGACAATGCATGCTATTAAAAATCAAGACGTGTTTAGAAGAAAATCTGCTCTAAAGCCTTGCCCTCTTTCTTTCCATTACGATCCTTAGAAAATTTACTAGAGCAAAATCTTTTAATGTTCCTTATATCTGGGAGGAAGAGAACTCTTTCTGAAGAATTAAACTGTGACAAATTTTGCTCTTTCAGGTGGAGAATATTTTAATAACATATATAACAGATGAAAATTCAAATCAGAGTTTGAGAAACATGATAGAAAGCTCTTGGCAGACAATGCTATGTTTATTCTCTCATACAGGTAGCATGCATTGAGACCAAAATACCACTACTCTGGTCCTATCCACACACTATCTAGTGACCCTGGGCACAGTAGTCCTGGGTTGTCACATATTTTTAATAGAAAATATCACTTATTTCCTATCCAAGATCAGTAGACTTGGCACTCTTCTATTTTAAATTCTCTTCTACCTCCAATACCTATGATTTATTACATTCTGTCCAGAGTGCCTAGCCTAATACTGGGTCAACAGATAACAAATAAAGATATTCTTTGCTTGAAATTCACCATGGTCATGTCAAATCAGACTTCATACTGATTTATTTTTGCTTTTGGTAAAGAAACAAATTTTCCCACGGCCCCTAAAAGCACAGTGGGCTTGAACTCTCTATGATGACTATTATAGATACTGGGCAAACTTCCATGACAAATCAAAAGCAAAATTCAGGATGGGAGTATATAGAGGAGCGGTTCTCAGGGTGGTTGTTTCCCGCAGTCCAAATGTCACCACGTCGGTGGGTAATTCTGGTCCTGTGGCTCAACCAGCACAGGGGAGGCGGCAGCCTCATCCCGTTGCTGGGGGCGCTGCTGTCTAAAGCTCCAGGAGTCTGTGTGCACGTGAGTAACACACCCTGCCAGGCAGCAAAGTGGTAATTCTGCTGCCAAGGAGAAAACGAGGCAGTTTTACAAGAGCAGGGTTAATGTACAGCCAGGGTGTGAAGGCAGGGACCCAGCAAGGACAACCTGGCCACAAGGAGAGTGATTGTTATAGGCCGTAGACAAGAAAAGGTAAGAATCAGAGGAAGCCCCCCAGTCTCCACCATTATGAAAGGAGTCTAACGCAAATAGAATTAGAGTCTCTGAACCAGGCTCAATACTTTAAAGGTGAGAAAATGCTGGGATGAAACAAGCAGTGAGATTGACCAAGGCGGTTTAATACGGGCTGTGAAACTATGGGCGAAGCAGTTCCCACATCTGGACCTCAGCCTTCTCATCTGTTACTTAATGCACTGAAGATCCCTTTCAAGACTAGGATTGGTTGTCTTATGATTTCAGTGGAACAGAAAATCTCATGATAGAAAAGAACATATGACAATTCTGAGGTTAGTAAATATATCACTTTGGTAACTTAAGATGGAGGGAGACCAGTGGAGAAGCTCTGAATGGAAAGCAGAAAGCTCTCAATATACAACTCTGGACCAAGAGGTAGTCGTATTTCCAGGGAAGAACAGTCATCCCACTCAATATAAGGGTATTTCTATTTTGTCACTGGCTTTTGATGTACATGAGCACCTTTATATTTTTTTTGCTGTTGTTGATACCTCAGTTGGTTCAAATTTATGAATGGTAAAGATGAGACTGTTGGCTGGGAATGTGTCTAGAATGTGTCTAAATAACATTTAGCCGAGCTGTTATTTTCTTGTATTGAGTAATTGCCCACACATTCCCACATGAAATTCCCTCTCATTGTCCATACCCATTGCCCTATAGGTTTATGCATAACTGGGGTGGTGGGTGGATAAGCCCTTATAACCTGGCTTATCTCCTAATGGTACAACACTCAACACAGTTTCTGGGGCATGGAACATGCTTAGCATCAATTGCTGATGTATTAAATTAGAGGACGTTGGATGTTAGCAAATCGATGTTTTTCAAATTTGTTTTACCGCTTTCTTGGAAAAGTAGCGCCATCAATTACTATCAAGAATTTGCTGATATTTTAACTTATATAGTAAGTAGTCAGTAACTATCTGTCAATGACGGAAAAAATGAATGATTAAGGGATGTCTATTCTTTTACCCAGGCTGAATATATATGTATCTTTTCCTCTACAGCATCCTGATTCCAAGTACTATCTGAAGAAAAGAATCACCTCTCTGACGTTGCCAATAGTTCCATCCTCCAAGGCCAGCACAGTCCTCACAAGCGCTCCCATCTTACAGTCAACACCTGTCACCCCCCCACCCCTCTCTCCTACCTTTGCGGGTACCAGTAAAATAGACCAGTATTCTCGGATTCTCTTCCCAGTTGCATTTGCAGGATTCAACCTTGTATACTGGATAGTTTATCTTTCCAAAGACACGATGGAAGTGAGCAGCAGTGTTGAATAGGTTGCAGCCATAATAACCTGTATTCTGTGAGTTCTCGTTTTCTGAATGTTTAAAAATAGCAATGAGACTTGTATAGATGCTTTTCTGAACATGAAATCGAAATTGAAAATCTCTAACACATAGCTTTGAGTAAGCATGTATGGGCAAGAAAAGCAATAACGTTACTCCTCAAAATTGGAAGGTGAAGGTTGGTGAAAAATATGACTTTTCCGCACATTAGAGAAAATTTTATAAAAGGATAAAATGGATTCAAGATGAAGTTGCCAATCTTTGTCCTTCATTGTTCAATATTTTAATTGTCACTGTGAATATCATTTACCACAAAGCAAATAAAAATAAGAAATGCTGACACTTCCAAAGCCTGCCTTTAAATGTTTATTTTGGCTTAGTTCTCAAGAGAACAAAATATAAGTAGTCTAAATATTTATCAGTAGGTTAATACCAGCATGTTGGAGGCCTTTATGCTAGTAAAATGGCTTTCAGTGACATTATAAAGCCTGCATTGAGCTTAGCCATTTGTTTTTAACCTTGCTGTGCTACTTTACCTCAATAAAATATGGTGTTTGTATACATACGAATTATACATAGATCATAAATTATATATGCATTTGTACATAGCTTTAGTTGGACTGCAATACAGTGTTGTTTTATCTCACTAAGCTCTCCTTTTAAAATAATATGCTCATTCATAATTCCATGAAGTGGTAGAAGGCTTGTATATTATGACTGTTCTTATATCTCACATGCTTTACCTTTCTAAGTGTATCACTAAACAAAACAACAATAAGCATGGTTCTCTGGGTCTGTTTAATAAAGCTCAGAAGTTTCCTTAAGTATGGGGAAATGAAGTGGTTACCTCCCCAGTGTTAGTGTCTCTGCAGATTCTGAGAGATACAAGGTATGGGACAGCCAGGCTTGGTCACCCAGCTCTAAAAAAGACACGTGAATTTGTATTCAAATAGTCAATCCTGCTAGAAAACAACGGAACAACGTCTTCAAAATGCTGAGGGAAAATGATTTTCAACCCAGAATTCTGTAACCAGCAAAATAAAGATAGAGGATATATTAAAAAAGTCAATCCTTCATCTCTTTTCTGCTCACTCAACACACTTTCTGTTATAAGATGAATGCGGTCTGAGGATCTAATGTATAACTTGGTGACTATAGTTGATGACACTGTATTGTGTAATTGAAATTTGCTAAGAGAGCAGAAATTAAATGTTCTCACCAAAAAGAAAAAAAAAAGTAAATATGTGAAATGATGGATATGTTGAGTATCTTGCAATATTTATTTATCAGCTGTACTTCAATCAAGCTGAAAAAATGAATGAAACTCTTTTTCTTCCTTTCTACTATTCCAGCTCTTTCTGATGCTAACTCTACCCATGTTTCTCCCACACAGAATGGTATTAGGGAAACAGGAACTAGGAGTGGGAGAAAGCATGTGGTGTGGTTTGTGCAAATCAATAAACCCCTCATGAGTTGTAGCTGGGTCTTAAACATCATTGAGATCAGCCAGAGCTCTGAACCCAGAAAGAAATATTCTGGAATTACTACCTCTTGCCTTTATCCAGGAAAATACAAAAAAAATTCTACAGCCAAACAAATTCGAGTTTAATTGAAATAGCTCTCTACTAAGGGTGAGGAAGTTGAGATATCCATCTAACTTCCCTATTAATTAGCTCATAAAAAAATCACTTAGCCTCTGGAAGACATAGCTCTAGTCTCACCTATAGGACGAGGGGGATGGAATGGACACCCTCTGAAGGTCCTTCCATTTTGAACAGCTTATGTTTGTTTCATTACTACTTTTTTTTTTTTTTTTTTGTGGAACGCGGGCCTCTCACTGTTGTGGCCTCTCCTGTTGCAGAGCACAGGCTCTGGACGCGCAGGCTCAGCAGCCATGGCTCACGGGCCCAGCCGCTCCGCGGCATGTGGGATCTTCCCGGACTGGGGCACGAACCCGTGTCCCCTGCATCGGCAGGAGGACTCTCAACCACTGCACCAGGGAAGCCCCATTACTATTCTTTTCTATCTAGCTTAAGTAATTATACAAGGCCTGCTCCTCTTTTTGAGAGTACATTAAATAATTAAATGCTACGTAGGTGTTAATCACATTATATCCTATGTTACATTTAATCTTCATAAACCTGTAAAGTATATACTGCTGTTATCTCCATTTAAAGATAAGAAACCAAGGCACAGTGAAGATGAGTAATTTTGTTCAAAATCAAGTGGCACTCAAGTGTTATAGCTGAGAGCCATACCTAGGCAGTGTGAATATATAGCTTGTTCACTTAACCATAACCATACAATGCAAGTCTATTCTGTAATCCTCTCCAGAGTTCTCTCGCCTTGTCTTTCATTTCCTGTAATAACTTTCCTTGTATCCTGACCTGCCTCAGCATTTATTCTACATTTCACTGCAAAGCACATTACTGTCAGTCAACATCTATACTTGGAGTTGAAACAGATAAGTAAAACCCACTAAAATCATTACATATTATAGGCATTAGATTTCTCCTCAATTTTTTCAAGGGGTCTTGAAAAAATTTGCAAAACTTTTGAACTGCTAAGGATTCTAGAGAATACTATTTCTCAGTGTATATCATGGAGTGGTAACAGAGGTTAACTGAAAATAGAACAGTTTCAGAGTTAAAAATTTTTAACAGAGCTAAAATTTTTTAACTCTGTTAAAAAATTTTAACAGAGTTAAAAAATTTGAGGGGAGATGCTGAGTCAAAGCAAAATACGTTTCTTTTCTGCTGGAGTTCTCAGAGCCTTTATTATGCTTATGTGCATTGTGATTCTCTCATAGTTTGCTATAGTACTTAACATTTCCCAAATCCACATGGCCATAAATATTATTTTGCAAGGAGGAAATGCTGGAACTAGCATTTCCCAGAAAACAGTTTGGGAAAGACCACCTTGGTATTATTTATACTATCCCTTCTGTCCCACCACCAACTAAACAGATAAGGGATTGAGTCTCTGAATGGGCAGATGACTTATCCTAGTTCATACAGCTATTAGAGACCAAATTAGAACTGCATAAAATAAAAACCAGACAAGGTATTTCAACAGAGAGAATTTAATACAGAATAAGCAACACAGAGATAGTAACTGCAGGAGTCAGACACCAAAAGGAAGATGACAGGGTTAACAGAACCTAAAAACTTGTGCAAGTGGCCTTTTAGAGCTGGATTTAATCATCTGTAGAGAGGGCATCACCTGGATGGGGTATTAGCTCAGCAGCTCAGAGAAGAGAACCCCAGAGCTGGGAATCAGACCTCCAAGGACAGGGTACCACCCAGCTGATATGAGTATCACAGGTAATCAGAGCAGGGGCTCCTCAGCCCTGGGTCTCAGACCTCTGAGGTCTGCCCACATGCTGCTAGCATCTCAGAAGCTTGAGGGAGGACACATACATTTGAGATCAGACTTGCAGGGAGGAAGGGCTGCTCGGCTGAAACTGCTATCTTTGGGAGAGCAAAATGAAGCTGGTTCTGGGAGAACCAAAAACTGGAGACTGGAATCAACTGTCATTTCAAGGTGACGGGTAACATTAAAAGGCAAAGCAAGACTAAAACAGGGAGAATATTCCTTTCCCTTTTCACCTGATTTCTAGTCTCTCTTGAGTCCCTCCTATTGGAAGAACCTGACAGAAATCCTAGTGGCAGAGAAGAAATGAAAATTAAGGAGTTCAGCCAGAGCATCACAAAATAGAGTATAGAAGGTTGGATTTGGAGCCGACAGAAAAATGCTTAATAACTGAAATAATTCACTCCCCTGGTTATCTGGTACCATATACACACCTCTGTACATACTTATACTGTTTCACAATCATAAGATGCAATTACTCTTTATACAAACAAAAATACTGTCTTCATTAGTCCAAAAAGGAGATACACAAAATGCAAACAGCCATTGTGTTCATGTCTAGGTAACAATCACAGCAACCATTTCTGATGATATTTAATCTTCTATTACAATCAGAGTCCCACCTGAATATTCTGTTTCCTAAAGACTCAGTTGTAAACCTATCTATGAGAAACTACCTTTATATAAAACAGTAAGGGGATAGGAGAAAGGAGGTCAAAAGAAAGCATATAATATATACAAATATTAATATGTCTAAATATCTATGGGTCTTTATGGATAGGAAGAGCTATATCTATCTCCGTGAAAATAACAGCAAGCAAGGAATAAACTATACATAGCTCCTGTAGTCCCCATTTCTGTAATTAGTCACATGACTGTAGTAGATATAAATAACTCCCTTTTTCTACTATCCTTTTCTCTCAGTCAGCATCCCAGCTGGTTGATTTGGAGTTCTTTATCGCACAGAATTACTGAAGGGTCTTAATCCAACAGCAGGATAGTTTTCTCACATCCAGGAAGGTAGATTTCTTCCACTACTAAGATATCTTAGCCTTGGAGTTCTAAGATTCTCAGCATTGTTCAAGTCCCCTCAGATGTCACCATACAAGTTTCAGTCTCACTTTCCCAATTAATATCCTCGCTTTTTCCGGAGAGACATGGCAAGTGTAAGATTTTGATTTACATTGTAATTCTGCAATCAGCACAATTAAAATATGCATCTACTTTTTAAAAGAAACCAGCCCTGCACTATAAGAAAAAGAGATTCTTTCGAGTGCTTTAGAAGCTCTTCTGTTCTCTATTGCTTGAACTGAGGATTAAAAGCCCTGAGTTTATACATTTCTGTCTGTAGGTTCTCCAGTGCAGTTAGAAGAGGCATCTCACCCACAGTTCTTGTAGCAATCATGATTACTATAAGAATTAAGGATTGAAAACACTGGGTTCTCAGGATATTACATTATAATCAATAAGAAGTGATCATTTAAATTAATTGTAATATAACTTTACATTATGAATTACTAGTATTTCATTTCCCACTGGAAAGGAGATCAGTACTTCATCAGAGGACACGGACATGACCAAATAATTCTCAGAATCTTCTGGCATCAAATAAGTTCAGAGAGAGAAACAGCTACCATCCTTAGGACTGGGGTAAAATGAAAAAGGGCTAGTTATCATCTTAGGGGAAGATTCCCAAGGAGCTGGGGCTCAGACCTTTAAGAAGGGGTCAATGCCAGGGGAGTGATGAGGCTATTCCTGGCAATGCAGTAAGAATCAAGTAGAGGTCTGCCAAAGTAGAGGGAAAAGTATGAAGACGCTCCTTATGCAAGAAGAGGCTTAAGAAGGAATGAAGAAGTCCCTTCTTACTTTTCCTTCTGCCTTCTCATCTCCCTATACTGCCTCCTATTCTCAGAACTCAGTAGGAAGCATTTTAAAAGGAGAAATGAAAACTGTGCAGTTTAGTGCCACTGTTCTCAAGTACAGAAGTGTGGGTTTGCAACTAAGTGACAGTAGCTTAAGCACAAACACAGACTGAGACATAAACTATTCTGGTGTCCAGTGTAAGCTCTTGAAAATTCTTCCTTAATGGTTGAATTCCAAAAGCCATAATGAGCTGGTGGGAGAGCCATACAGGAGCAGGGAGATTTGTTACTAGAAACCACTTACTAGTAAAAGCCCATTTCTATGTGTTATAATCAAATGACATATGTTATACACGTAAATTGCCCAGAACAGTGACTGGCATATACAAAGCACCATAATAAGTGATCGCTTAGAGTAGTAATAGTATCATCATCATAGCATCTTACTATATGTTAGTATTAAGCATTGATATGCAATTGATGAAATTAAGGTTAAAAACATTTTATGTCAGGTTATGAAATGTATAATCACAAACTTCCTGATAACAGATATTAGCTGGTACAAAAATAAAATGTATGCTATCACACCAAAAACAAAACAAAGCCACAAATTACTGTTGAAAAGTTTGAGTGATGCCCCAAAGGGTACATTTTCAAAGAGCTTCCTACAAAGTTTGGCTATTTGATTATGTGTTATGGTTTAATAATGTTCTTAACCCATGATTTTGCCAGTCCAATGCTTTCTGTCCCAGAAAAATCGATGACAATTATTGTCTTAAATCCTCCAGAACCTGAGCTACATTCATCTTTCTGAAGGCATGTGTTTGTGAGCATGTGGGTAAATATTGGGGGAAACTAGAGATTAGCATTATGATAACATAATGTCCCTTGGAACGGCAATTCGTGCAGACTAGATGACTTACGTAGAGTCAGAAAAGACAATCTATAAACACTTTTCTTACATTTCTTAAATTAATTTGCTTGCTTCTCAATTAATACAAAATGGATTGACAGACTACCTTCTTTAACTTTTACGTTTTAGTTCTAATTCAACACATTAACATCTCCTAATTTAGTTACCAGAATTCCTCTCAACTCCCACCACCATCCTCAGCTGTGAAATAGTCAAAATAAATAAACCAAAATAAAGGTAGTGAAAGGCAAGTGTTTTACTCACAGCAGAGTCATTCCACCCTCACTCAAAGCTTACACATTTATATTTTAAATCTAGTTCACACTGGTTAATTTGTTTCTTATCCCAATGTAGATAAGAGGAGTGAAATGTGGAGAAATAGGGGGGCATTAGAATCAGATAAACCAAAAGTAGAAATGACAGCAGAGAGAAAGCAGTTAGAGAGTAGAATATAAAAATCAGTTTCAAAATTGTGGGCTCATTTGTATCGGGGCACACAGTCCTCCATTATAAAGTAATGCCTCACTGCCCTGGTGCAAGTGCATTGGAACAGATTCCTGCACTAGGTGAGGTGAAACCATGAACAAGTCAGTTACTTCTCTAGGCCTTTATTCCTACATCTTTATAATTGAGGGTCTGGTTAGATGATTTTCAAAATCCTTTAACAACCTAAATTTCTATTATTTTATAACAATTTTAAAATGAGCTTTCCATGACCTCCATTTAAAATGTCAGAAGGGTATGTGACACCTTTTAAAATATCTCTCCCAAAAGCAGTTAAAGGAAGTAAAATGATTTGGTCTTAATAGTAGTAAATACTTGTTATTTAGCAGAAGTAGGACATTTTTATAAGTACTTACATATATTTTTGATTTAATCATTACAACCATTCAGTGAAGTAGACTCTATTCATGCACATTGTTCCATTGAGGAAACTTAGGTTCACACAGGTGGTGTTAACTGCACAGTACCTCATGGTCAGACAGGATTCAAGATCCATTTTTGTCTTTTGCAGAACTTTATACTCCTCACCAAGTATCACAGATAGGCTCCATGTACTTGCAAGGGTGCTTCTGCTCTATTCCTGGGTCACAGGTCACCAGCAAGTTTCTGGTTTGCAAAGGTAGACAAGTAATCTGTGCTATTCCAATTACAGCCTATTGATAAGGAGCATGGCCCTGCCCCTGGCTAGATTCTGTATTGTACCAAGTTACTGCAAGAACATGCAAGTGATTCAATATGATTCCCACTGCTGTGCCCCCATATGACTTGAACACCAACTTATCAGCAAGAGATTGCTGATACATGGAGAGATTTCTCTTCTTTTTTGAATATGACTAATTATCCATTGATTTATATTTTTAAAAATCTGTCATTTCTGTGTATGTGAAGCAAAGAAGTATGCACAAATTTCTTCCCATGACATCTTGACCGAAAGTAAAGTCCCCTTTCTCTAACAATGGAAATAACATGGAAGAGGCTACGGCTCACAGGAGAGAACATAGACTATGAAGGCTTTCTGGGACAGCTAAACATTTTAAAACATACCATCTTAGGCAACTTACTTAAACTCTCACAACCTTAGTGATGGGCTGCACCAAGCAGGCCTACAAGCCCTGTACTTGCCCATCCTCAAGACTGAAGAAAGCCTGGAGTCGGTGAAAGAAACATCAGTGGTTTAATGGATGGAGGATCTTACACGTCTGAAACAAGGTCCTGGAGTGACACCCCACTATGTGCTGCAGACAGTGGGCAGGACATGGCGGCAGTCTTCACTCCCAGGGGCAAGGGGAGGTTACCAGTTATAGGAGGAATTGACCTCAGGTTGTCTCATCCGTTACCAGGGAAAGTAGAAGAGAGGCACACCCCTCATGGCCCCTTTGATAAGCTATCATGGTGGAGATGTTCTGATCTAAATCACTAGCTGGGGTGGGGGCAATATTTAAGAAGGTCAGGAATGTGAATGGGGTGTAAGTGAAGCAGGCACTGGTCAGGCAGGGGATGTACCGAGACCAAGAGAACAGTCATCTTGGGTGGCCTGACCATACACTCCACCCCTACAGACCCTGCAGGACCCTTGCAATCTTGGTCTGCTCCTCTTCCCCATATCCCTGGGGTCAGGTATGTAGGGGGCACTGCAACCAGATACCACAAGTACCGTACAGACAGCGAACGTCCAGAGAGCATCAGGAGTAAGGTACCTAGTATGCTCAGAACACTCATTCGCCAGGATGTGGGCAAATTTTAGAGCCGAGCACTTACCGGGTCAATGGAAAGGGAGTCAATGACAGCAGTGTCCTGACAAGTTATAAGGAAGGTAAGGCCACCCCTGGTTTTCACAAACCCAGAGCCACCGCCATGGGGTGGGGAAGGACGCCTGCTCTAAAAGAAACTTTCTGGTGGCCTAGCCAGCAGTCAAACTACAGGTCTGCCCACCCATGTTATGTTGAGTGCCATTAAGAGCTGGACCCATGAGGTCTTTCCTAACAAAAACAGTTAATCCCACTAGTTGGGCTCATGTGTCCAGAAGCCAGCCTATTCCATTCCACACAGCATAGCCCAAAGGGGTTCATGGGCAGTCAACTGTACGGTAACATTTATTGACGGGGATCCTTCTGACGTATTGGCATGTGGGACAGGAAGATGGTGAGAGTTGTTGTCCCCCATTGTCAGCCATCCCCACAGAGTCACATTAGCCGGGTCCATTTTTCATGAAAGTCCAGAGGAGAATGAAAACAGCATCTCACCGTAGACCCCACAATTAGATTCATTTGGCAGTGAGGCCACGGTAGCTTCCCAATCCTTGAATAGATTCCTCCGCTCAGGCTACGGATGATACGTAAGACATCTAACAGGCACAACACAGGGGAGATCATGACCACCAAACAAAATACAAGCAGTATTCTGAGATAATACCACACCTGCCCGTGGTTTTTGTCCTGGTCTCCCATATAGTTCAGAAAAACTCAAGTTTTCAGTAATACAGCAATGTGTCCATAGGCCACAAAGCAGGCCACTCCGGTCAGTAAGGTTTAAGTTAAATCAGGTATAAGCTAGAATGACTTCCCCGTATCTCCATATGTGACAATGTTCCCATAATTTCCCCCTTTTGATCGCAAATCTTTTGATAGACCAAAGTATATGTCACTAGAAGCCAGGCTGAATGCTGCCTGCCCTGGGTCCAGATTATGACCTTCTGTGCTTGACCTCCTTCATATCTGTCTAGTTATCCATGCTGGGGGAAAACGGATCAGATACTGCTCAGAGGTATGTTGATGGGGAAACATTTTATAGGCTACACATTTTATCACGTAGACGGAATTGTTACACGAGCACTGTGCATGTGCTTTCAGTGGCAGACTTAAAGCAAGCAGTCATACATCATGAGTAGTGATACTCTGTGACAACTTCATTAGACAATTTTCTTTTCCTCCTGAACATCAGGGCAAAAGTGAGGCGAATACAATAACTTTTATAAATCTAGACCTCAATCAACAGGAATAGAATTTCTTATCTACTGAAATATAACATTTTTCTCTCTAAAAGTACCCTTATCACCACCAAACACAGCCAAATCAAGACTGATTTGTTTGCAAAATAAGTCTGGTCAATTGACCACATAGGCTCCTCCAAACTGGCTGAGGTAGGACTCCTCAGAAGGAATCTCAGACTGAATTCCCTAAAGGCCTCTCAAGGCCAGGAAAGTCATGCCAAAGGTCTGCCATCAGGCTCTGCCTCAGTCGATTTCTCTCTGCTAGTGGTCTCCAAAATATAGAGATTCCCACACATGCCAGGAGACAGTTTTTCCCATCCACCTGATAAGGTTGCTCAGAACCCAAGAGTCTCCAACTTCTGAAGGGACCAGGCAGAGAGACAAGAAAAATGTTTCAATTCTACCCACAGGTGTAGTTTACCAAACTGCTATAAGTTATAACTAACTTGAGGGAAGGGCTTCCCTATATCTGGAAAACACAGATCAAAACCAGTAATATCAGACTTTCCTGGTGGCGCAGTGGTTAAGAATCCGCCTGCCAGTGCAGGGGACACGGGTTCGAGCCCTGGTCCGGGAAGATCCCACATGCCGCGGAGCAACTGAGCAACTAAGCCCATGCGCCACAACTACTGAGCCTGCGCTCTAGAGCCCGCAAGCCAAAACTACTGAGTCTGAGTGCCACAACTACTGAAGCCTGCGTGCCTAGAGCCCATGATCTGCAACAAGAGAAGCCACCCAGTGAGAAGCCCGCAAACTGCAACAAGAGTAGGCCCCGCTCGCCACAACTAGAGAAAAGCCCGCACACAGCAACAAAGACCCGAGGCAGCCAAAAATAAAAATTAATTAATTAATTTAAAAATAGAAACAAAAAAACAGTAATATTCCAGACAAAAAGCATAAAAATTATAACCATATTCACCAGTTCACTCAGTAACCAATCTTTTTTTTAACTTTTTAGGAAGCCATCAGGCTTTCCATTAGGATTCTTTAATTTTTTACCCCATTCAATGGTATCATAAAATTTATTAGAGACCTAAACTTGTCAAAATGTCCTTCCTATGTATCTTCTTGAAGATGAAGCACTTTTGCAAAAGCATCAGAGTACAACTCTCTATAAATGACAAAAGACTTAAAAAGGCAGAGTTAAACACCTAATTACAATAAAATAAAAATAAAGACACTTGGTTACATTAACTAGAATTATGACTGATTATAATCAGAACCCTTAAAAACCTTAATATCTGGTAAAAACCAAGAAGCAAGTAATCGTGAATATCTGGCATACCAGCATTTCCTGATTGGAAAACTTATGCTTTAGTCTTCCCCTCCTAAGAAGGCAAGGGTAGGTCAACTTAGACCAGCCCAGCAATTAATGTTCTACTATTTTATTCTATTTGAAAGGACCCAAGCAATCAGTGAATTCTCTTCATTTAACTTAGTTTAGTTGCAAATTACCAAAATCTGGAGAGACTACTTTAGACAGACATTCCCCAAACATAATTATTCCTACAGTTTACCTACAAGCTCTTATTTCATTTACATCTCAAACGCATGAAAAAAGAAATACCAATTTCTTCTAGAAAGCTAACTTCCTCTAAGGGCATAAGCAAAAACCAGTTTTAGCATGTCCAAAGAGACCCATCTTAGACATTTTCAGGGATTTTTCTTTTTTTTCTTTTTTTCAGTTTCTAAATAGCTAATTCAGTTTCAACAAGTGACAGTAATAGACAATAATACAAATCATTCACTCACGTTCACATGCCTCACTTTCAGAGGAACCAGTATCAGCATTCAAGTTAACCTTCGCCTTGGCTGTCAGCTCAGCCTCTGTGACCTTTTTTAACACAAAAAGCAACAGCCAGCCCACAGCTGCGGCCACTTCTTTTTCCCCCACTGGAAAGGCGGCCAATATCTCCCCAACAGCCTACTGTGAGTTCTCTCTATTCCCTTGGCGGCCCCTGTTCATCAAGGACAGCCACCACAGGGCCCACATATGTGGATGGCCACTCTGAGATTCCCCTCTGCAACTTTCCAGCCACACATGTTAGTGGATGGCCCACAACCTTCCATCCCCTATCCTTACTTCCTGACATCTCGGTGCTAAAGAGAGTCTCCTTAGTCTTCTGGCTGCTCCACCAATTTCTGGGCTGCACCATGCGGTCCTACAAGGCCTGTACCTGCCCAGCTTCAGGATGGAAAAAGAACCCAGAATTGGCAGGCGACAGAGACATCAATGGTTTAAAGGAAGGTGGCACTTACTTGTTTGAAGCAAGGTCGTGCACACCCCACCTTGTGCAGCAGAGGCAGGCAGGACTTGGCGTCAGTCTTCGCTCCTGGGGGGAGAGGGAGGTTACCGGTTATAGGGGGAATTGATGTCAGGTGGGCTCATCCGTTACCCGGGAAACTAGCAGAGGGGCACGCCCCTCACCACCACTTTGATAAGCTATCAGGTGGAGATGTTCTGATCTGAAGGTTAGGGCAATCACCAGCTGGGGCAGGGGCAAGTATGTAGGGAGGTCAGTCATGTGAGTAGGGTGTAGGTGAAGCAGGCACTGGCTGAGCAGGGGATGTACCGAGAGCAAGAAAACAGCCATCTTGGGTGGTCTGATCATACACTTGGTTTTCTCATAGAAAAACCAGTGATAATAATATTCCTTAGCTTGAAAGGTTGTTGTGAAGTAAATGAGTATGTATGTAGAACAGCATCTGACATACCATGTTTAAAAAACATGATGCTATTAGCTGCCTCAGAACTATCACTTAAGATCCTACTGATAATTGGAGACACCTGAAGGCTATGTTCGGGCTCTATTTCTTTTCATTTCCCCAGTGCCTAGTGCAGTGCCTTATGTCTTTTAGAGGCTGCATAAATTTCTGAATGCATGTCATTTGCTTCTCTAAGGTTGTAATTATTTTCATCTCTAATGGACCAAAAATACCAGCTTTGCCTACCTGAAAGGGTTATTATAGGCCATATAGTACACTAAGTAGTTTATTTTTATAAAATCTTTTAAGGAAGGGTATTAAGACCTTTTCCCCACATTCTACAGACAAAAAAAGCGCTCCTAGGGGCTTCCCTGGTGGCGCAGTGGTTGAGAGTCCTGCAGGGGACATGGGTTCGTGCCCCGGTTCGGGAAGATCCCACATATCACGGAGCGGCTGGGCCTGTGAGCCACGGACGCTGAGCCTGCGCGTCCGGAGCCTGTGCTCCGCAACGGGAGAGGTCACAGCAGTGAGAGGCCCACGTACCGCAAAAAAAAAAAAAAAGAGCTCATATACCTTGCTCACAATCAGCAAAGAAAAGCAGAGCCAGAATTTGAATCCAGGTTTGTCTTATGTCTGAATCAGGATGATTTGTTGCTTGTGTCTCATGAGCTAGGTTATGAGAAAGGGCTTATACCCATATAAGGCACTTGTATATGGCAGCAAGTTTGTAGCAGTGGCCTCTTAACAGCTAGTTCTCCTCAGTGAATTATGTACTCTCCTTCCCTGTTTATAAGTCTATCCTAGATATTGAGAAGCAATATTTAGGGTAAATGAGGGGAGAGTACTCTTGCCATTGCCACACAGATAATTCAAGTGGGTCAATTATCCAGTATGTGCATTATTCATATCCTTTCATCTTTCTAGTAATTGTCCAACTGCTGGCTCTTTTCTCAGTGTTAATAGCAAAAACACATTTAGATCAGGTCATTATGAAATTAATTAACAGGCCATCTAAAAGTCATTTGGAGAAAAAGAAATACCAATACATGTGTACAATATCTATGAATTTAGTATCATCATTTTCACTTCCATGTTCCAATGTACTCATCTGTAAAATAAGAATACCAAAATTCTTTCACTATATTCATGAGGATTAACATTTAAATGTACAGATCCCCCTGTAGTGCCTGGTACATGTTCAAAGATCAGTAAACTATAGCATATTGTGAATAGCAATTAGGATGAAGGTTGAAGTTTTTTAAACCAAAATATCCATGGAATAATCAATGTCAAACAAAATGTGGCTCATTCTTCATATATTATGCAAATACTGAATTCATATCAAGTGTGGTCATCAGGTTCAAGAGGGGGCCCACATAGGCAGGACTATATATTATAGAACAGGGACAAATTTAACAAGTATGGTGACATAAATTATATATATCAAAGTCTCCATTCTACATAGATTGATCTCTAATTCAATACACATTGTCTATATGTGTTTCTGTATTTTCTCTTTTTCTGAATTTATTTCCCATTATTAATCTGAAATATAAACTTCATTCATCCATACTGAGCACTTATAATGTGCCTGAGCTGTGCAGAAATTTAGAAAAAGAAAAACCTGATATACACCCTATTTCCTCAAGGAACTCTGGTGAAAAGAGAAACATCAACAGATAATTAGAATCTCAGGAAAGAAGTGTTAATAGAAATATTCGTAACACAATATGGCAGGAATGAGGAAGACATGGGTAAGTGAGCGCCATGCTCTGCTAGGGGCATTAAGTAACACAGGAAGAGATGACTGATCTTTGCCAAATTGGCTCACTCCCCAAACTTGTTCATTCTGTTTCTCAGTAGAAACTGCTGCAGTGGAAGCTAAGAATATGGAGGTAAATAGAAAGGTTCATAGGTTGATGCCTATGCACTCTTTTTTTTAATTTAATTTAATTTTATATATTTTTTAACATCTTTATTGGAGTATATTTGCTTTACAGTGGTGTGTTAGTTTCTGCTGTATAACAAAGTGGATCAGCTATATGTATACATATATCCCCATATCCCCTCCCTCTTGCATCTCCCTCCCACCCTCCCCATCCCACCCCTCTAGGTGGTCACAAAGCACCGAGCTGATCTCCCTGTGCTATGTGGCTGCTTCCCACTAGCTATCTATTTTACATTTGATAGTATATATAAGTCCTATGCATTCTTTATCCCTGGCCTCGTCCAGGAGGGGAGGAAGAGAAGGGTGTTAGAAAACTGAATCGAAGAGAATTCTTTCTAATAGAACAAAAAGAGGAGTTCACTTGGTAGCTCTTTGAACGAAGCAGCACATAGTTTCACCTCTTTTATCACCCTCTGTTCCTCCTTATGTATTTTCAATATATCAAGTGGTTTGGATATATTGTCTTACCTAACACTAACAGTTCAACGAATTAGAAATTATTGACCTAGTTACAAAACTGCAAAAAAATAAGGTCGAGGTTTTAGCCAAGTCTACAGAGCTGGTTAGTGGTAGTCAGTCATCAAATTCACTCTCCTACACAGCTTCAATACGTTGGAGAATGAGAGAACAGGAGCATATTACTACTAGTGTCATGTCCAATTCTATAAATACCAAATACTTCTAAAGAAAGCTCCCAATTTTATTTCTATCTTACTTATGATTCACTTGTTCAATGAAAAACAAAAAGATAAGGAAGTGAGACCTAGTTAGATGTATGCTTTTTACATGCATTATGCATACTTAGAAATGTAACTTTGTAGTTACATTTGTACAAATTTGAGAAAGTGTTAGGATCATTGGGATTTGGAACAGCTAGTCATTGTTTTCACTGGCATTTTCCATGTCAGTGGATAAATGGATAAATGATATCAGACATACTGACAATAACATTATTTTGAATTTGTATAATTCATCTAAGTAATTTAAATATTGACAAAACAACTAAATTATCAGTCTTTTATAATGAGGAACAAAAAGGTTAAAGAATTTGGGCAAGAACACAGTAAATTAATGGAAGAGCTGATAAATTCATGAAGGCTCGTGAATTGCATTGAGTTGTTAAATTCTTGTTTGTAAAATCAGGAAGAACTCAGAATTCACTAAGTTGTGGTACATAATTACTTTTCTTGAAATATCATCAAATCCATGAAATAAATCTGTAAGAGAATATACTTTTGGCCACATGAAAAAAGCATATGTGTTATTATTGGAGTACTTCATCATACTCTAAGAGGTAATTAGTATTAAAAATAAACCTGGGGAAGGCAATTCTTAAAGTAAAAATGGGCATATTTATTCATCTACTTAACTCCCTCAAGGAGATATTATGATGATTAACTGGATCATGACTACAGAGTAGTTTATGAAAAAACACCTTAATTCCCAAAATTATTAGCATGATTTCACCACAATTATCTCCAATTTGTACCCTTTCCTGAATTAAATTTCAACTTTGTTGGCTCCTTGAGGAAAACGGAAAAATCACTCAATGCTAGAGGCACACTCTCTTTCAAGAGGTTATGTAAAGGATAAAAAGAGGCAAACTTTAATACATTGTGCAACCCTGTACTTATGCCTCAGAACAACCCTGTGAGGAATCAAATTTCCGCTGTTTGGCAGCTGCATCTCAAAGGACTCAGTGAAGTTTTAGACACATATTAATGGAATGATAGCGCAGGAGGGAAGGATAGAGAGCAATTAGTCTGACATCTCCATTTTATATAAAAAAACTGAAAGCTGGAAAGTAAAGTGATTTGCCCCATGAAACACTATCACTTGATATACTCTTGACTTGAGTTTGTTCAACTCTCTATTCTATTGTTCAATGTTTCACACTTCAGTGTGTGGGCATTTCGGGTTTAGACACTGGGAGAAGCATCAGGGTATGTCTCTCTTTCAACATATAAGGAGGATTCTTCCTGTAACAGACACTGTTTCTGACATCCAAAAACAAATACAATTTAGATTAGTACTGAGATATGTGCAGCAGCTCACTAACTTGAGTGCTTATCTACCGCAAGATTGTTCAGCTGATAACTCCTGACCAGAACATGTCCATAATTAGAATTACAAGAGGTTGCCAAGCACGAATCTACCCTCAGCAAAGTAAAAACCACTCTGGACTCTGATAGAAAAGTAGAGAATATAATTTCTTGGAAAAAGTAAAAGTCATCAGATTATAACTAATGTAGCTAACTAGCCACTTTGAGCTCAACAAATCAGTGATATCAACTATTTCTTCTTCAAATGATGTGAGAAACTGAAGTCCATGTTTCATATTTACTATGATGACACCTTTAGAAAATAAATGTTTAAACTGCTTTTAGGAGTGTCAGTCGATGAATGAAAATGTTTCTCCATTTGTCAAGTGGCAAAATTACTTCCTTTTTTTTTAGTATAAATTCTAGACTCCTATGAAATGCTGTAATTGTGCCTACCCAATTTCCTTTTCAAATCAATCAAGCATTTATCCATGAGGTCAATTTCTCAGAAGATAAACTCAGAAAGTTCAAATAATTTAAAAAGGATTTGTTTTAAAGACTAACATTTTAAACTAATGAACAGAGCAAACAAGCCAAATAACACTATACAAATTATTTCTTTCAAGCGATCATGTCTATAAGCTCATATAGTTCAACTTATTTGACTCCATAGGAAAAGGAATGAACAATAAAATGACTTTTCCTACAAGTTTCATTAAAAGTTCCTTTTTAATTTTACTCTTCTTCCTTTTTTAAAATCAATGCTATTCTCAGATTATTTGGAAGGAGGTCTGTAATGTAACATCAATAATTCGCAATAGTGGTTTATTTATTTTTGCATGGTACAACAGACTTACAGTTTATTCTTTAGTGTCTTTGTGCGTGTGTCTATGTCTATGTGTCTGTGCATGTACTCTAGTTTTACTTAAAATATTTTTGTAGCTTTTAGGTATAATCTATATACAAAAAACTGCATGTATTTAATATATACAATCTGATGTGTTTGGACATATGCATACATCAGTGATATCATCACCATAATCAACTTTATAAATATATCCATCACCTCCAAAAGTTTCCTAGTGTCCCTTTTCTTTTCTTTCTTTCTTTCTTCTTTGTTGGGATAAGGACATTTAACATGACACCTACCCTCTTAACAATTCTTAAGTGCACAATACAGTACTATTAACTATAGGCACTCTGTTGTCCAGCAGATCTCTAGAATTTATTCATCTTTTACAACTCTATACCCATTGAACAGCTCCCTATTTTCCCCTCCTCCCATCCCCTGGCAACCACTATTCTATTTTCTGCTTCTGTAAGTTTGAATATTTCATCTTTCTCATATAAATAGAATCAAGCAGTTACTTGCCCTTCTGTGACTGACTTATCACACTTAGCACAGACTTCCAAGTCCATCCATGTTGTTCTTTTTTTTTAAGACAAATAATATTACATTGTATGTATATATCACATCTTCTTTATCTATTCATCTCTCAATAGACAGTTAGATTGCAAAGTTGCAGGATACAAAATCAACATACCAAAAATCAGTTGCATTTCTATACACTAACAATGACCTATCTGAAAAAGAAATTAAGAAAATAATCCCATTTACAATAGCATCAAAAGGAACAAAATACTTAGGAATAAATTTAACAAAAGAGATGAAAGACCTATATACTGAAAACTATAATACATTGATGAAAGAAATTAAAGAAGACACAAACAAATGGAAAGACATCTATGTTCATGGATTGGAAGACTTAATATCATTAAAATCTTCATATTTAAACAAATTTAAAGGTCTCCTTTTGATACAAATCTCAATGTACATGTACCAGTTAACTAAATTGTAAGACAAAATGGGAAAATTTCCAAGTTTAATCATGAAAGCAAAATGACATAGATCTCTATTTGTGGGCTTATTCATCCTATGAAATTTCACCTATCCTCATCGTGTTATTGATAATATTTTAATGCTGTCCTCATGTTTTATACATTTCAAAGCACTTGAAATTGATTTTTTTGAGTTGATTCTCTTAGAATCTCAGTGAAATCCACATGAGAAGGTACCATTATTCTCATTTTATGGAAAAGAAAATAGAGGGCACAAGCGGTCAAGTGATTTTCTGAAGCTTCCATAGGCAGTCACATGTGCTTTTAATAGAACTGATCTGTGTCTCTCAGAGTTTGGCTAACTTTATAGCACTCCAACTCATGACACTGTAACTGAATAGCAAATACATAAAATATGAAAATATGGCTCAAACTATAATAACTTAAAGCAGTATTTCTCAGCTCTTTCTTTTAGACATACATGAGGAGGGGGATATTATTTTTAAGGTCAAATTGAAGATCTAGTCTGGAAATTGGTTTTATCTGAATAGCAAGAAAATCTGCAGTCAAATCTCTGTTTTACTGACAACAACATGAACGTGCTAGAAAAATAAAACTTCAGAGATTTCCTGTTATACAAGTATTTTTCTTAGCTCTCAAATACTGCAAACATTTTAAAGTCTCTTTAAAGAAAGAAAAGAGAACACATATATCTCCCCTTTTTTGCATTTTTAAAACTCTTTTGGAGTATTTCAAAGATAAATTTATAGTGCAGATAGTTTCTCTGTGTCTTCTGTAAACCTAAAGAGAGGCAATATTGTTATATGAACCTCCATTTATGGCAGTATGAGGCAGATTTAGAGCTGTTGTTCAAAGCTTTTTTGATGTGTTTCTTGGGCCACTGTAGAAAACTGGGGAGGGAAAAAAGCTCTAAAATAGTTTATACTGCTTTTTATTTATTTATATATTTTTCAGATTATACACTGTGAGGTTGGAGAAAATCTTAAAACTGCAGCAAATACTGAAAGAAATGCTGAAGTAGTTTAAAGTATAGTTGAAAACAAGGGAAATTTGAGGAATAAAAACTGTGAAGTTACCTATAGATATGATGTTCCAGTCTTCCTCTTCTATTTATCTTGCAGGCATATTCAAGTTTGTTCTTTCTTTTTCCTGCAAGGCATTATATGGCTATAGCTTGTATATACAAGGGCTTGGTAGAACTATTCTCATAATACAGCTTTGCTAATACTGCTTATTCAACTGCTATCTACTATTTCAAAATAATGACTTAAATTAACCCACTCCTTAGTCTTATAGATAAAGCAATTCCTAGGGTGAATTTTTCTCATTGGGTAGAATTTTTCCTAGAAGAGCTGAAGGAAAAAACCTTTCCACATTTCATATTTGAATTGACCTTAATAATTGACTGAATATTTTATTGACCAAAATCTCCCAGTAAATGCAAAAAGGTAGTATAAAAAGAACACTCAGAATTTCTAGCATTTCATATCTCTTAAAGGCAGCTTAACTGTTAATATTCAGGTAATGACATTCAGTAAGTATAATATAATAAACATGCTTTCCTTGACAGCTTGGATAACAAATCAAAATGAAAGTTTTATAGTCACCAAGATGTTAGTCTGGAAAAAGCTGAATTTAATTTATAGCTGAAATGGTGATTTTACCTTCATCATGTTTCTAGTAGTATACTCTTTCTTCTTTTTATTATTATTACTAAAGAGTGGTATGTATATCTCCAAATATATCAGGATACATATATATACACATACGTATACATATGTATGCATATACATACACATATTTATATGTGTGTGTCCTAAGTACCCCAATAGTTTAAACAATTTTGTGTTTTAATCTGTCTTGACTGAACTAATTTTATGATGATTTGAATTCTGGGCATTTCCTGAGTGAGTGTGATCAATACAGGAATATCTGTACTACAGACAAATTATAGTATCTATTCCTGCCACAAAACGTCTCCACATGGAGATGATGTAAACATTTAATTTCCTGCTTTAAAGGTATAATAAAATTGTAATTCAGGCTACAAAGTTGTAGTTTTTTTCTGCTTATAACCTTATTTTTCATCATTTGAATAAACATGACTATCCATAACTATTAAGGACCACCTTTCTCAACCACAGATTAAGTTATGTGTAAAAAGAAAAAATATGCAATTAGAGTGATCAGTCCCAACACTCCAGACATCTTCAAAAATATTGGCCATACTTGCAGATGTTTGCTGTATGCATCCCTTATGTATAGTGACTTAAGTTAGAAACATGTGAAACTCAGTTAGTGCCTCTATCTTAATACATAATTAAATATAGAAAGATTTGACTTTCCATTTTTACTTGTGTGTATATTTCACTATTGTTAACCCCAGCAACTATTGCTTGTCATTTTGATACAATTCTAGTAAGACACTCTTCCTTTCCAAACATTATTTTCAATCAAAGGAGGAACAAACATATTTGAAAAGACTTCCAGGAGGTATCATAATGTGGGCAGGGCAGAAAGAGTGATTACTTTTAAAGAGCAACATTTATTTTGCCCTAAAATATTCTTTGAGTAGTGCCAATTCTGAAAGACAATACCTTTGTTACTGTGTGGCTACTTCAATTTTTTTTTTAAAAAACTTTAATGTATCTATGATATAAAATGTTACACATTTAACTTTTCTGAAATACATATAGGATGTACACAATGGAGGAACACAGCATATGGGATTTGCTTTCAAAGCCAGTATGTAAGGTAAGAATTATATGCTACCAAAAATAGGCTGTAATTCTTTAAAATGCCCATGTAAAATAGACCATATGTCCAGTTTTGTTCAGTACATATTAGAAAAGTCATGTGGTGAAAATTACATTTCTGTAAATACTAGAAGCCCAGGTCACAAGATACACTCTGGGTAATAGGAAATGAATGAGAAAATGGGAAATTCACTTCTGTCATTTCAAGATTACTCCAGCCCATATACTCATGGTGAGAAATGGCCAATAGGGCCATCAATGCTTTTTAAATTGTCATCTATTTCTCTCCCTCTCTCCTTCTCTCCATCTCTCTCTCATTCTCTCCCACCTCTTCCCTCACTCTCTCCCTCTTGTTCCCCTTCACTCCCTCACTCCTTCTCTCTTTCTCTTTTCCTCCCTCAGCTGAAAAACACAGAGTTGAATTTGTGTGGCTAAAATACAATCATTGCAAAATCTAAAGGTATACTGATAAGGAATACCTTATCAGTAAAACGTTTTCAGCACAGCCATCCTGCATTAAATTCTCTACCTACCTTACATCATCAATAGGCGCCATGAGTAGTTAAGTATTTAGTAAGTTTCTACCAGGTGCATAACAGCATTCTGAAAACTAGAATGCTGTCTGGGGATGGGCATCTTTGCAGTCTCGCTCTGCCTCACTCCAGCGGGTTGGTGCCATCTCTTTTTTTTTTTTTTTAAAGTGTGGGCTCAGAACTGAAAATAAATGGTCAAAAAATTTTAATCTGGGGGCTTCCCTGGTGGCGCAGTGGTTACGAATCTGTCTGCCAATGCAGGGGACACGGGTTTGAGCCCTGGTCCGGGAAGATCTCACATACCACAGAGCAACTAAACCCAAGCGCCACAACTACTGAGCCTGCACTCTAGAGCCCATGAGCCACAACTCCTGAGCCCAAGAGCCACAACTACTGAAACCCATATGCCACCACTACTGAAGCCCACGTGCCTAGAGCCCATGCTCCGCAACAAGAGAAGCCACCGCGATGAGAAGCCTGCACACCGCAATGAAGAGCAGCCCCTGCTTGCCACAACTAGAGAAAGCCCACACAGCAACCAAGACCCAACATAGCTAAAAATAAATAAATTAAAAAAAAATTAATCCAATAATAGATTTATTATCTCATCTCATATTCTATTAATTAAGCCTAAGATGACATGTTGGCCATAGATCATGGCTGACTTGTATTGCTTTTATTGTCAAACAGCCCCTCAAACATTTTTTTTGAGTTTGTATATATACCTTTATATTTTTTTACAAACTGTATATATACTTTAATTAAATCACATTATCCATTTCCTGCAATTCAAGGAAGTACTTGCTTGTAGTGGGCTGGTATAGAGAAGGAGAAACTATTATCCCTGTATATTCAACCAAGAGAAAGAGTTTTGACTTTTATGTGTATAGTTCCCCAACAATATCTCATTAAATTACTAGCCAGTGGACAATCCATGATAAAGTAGTGTCTTCTTAATAGCTTGTCTATATAGCAGCCTGATATATCTGTCAATCAACAAGCATGAATCTGGCACCTGCCATCTACAAAGTATTGATACTATGCAAGATATAGAGATCAATTATATTTGTGGCTTTGCTTTTAAACAAAGAGCATGATCTCTATTACGTAAAGGTGTTTTCTATTTTTATTATCTTTTGTAATTTGAATTATGAACTTTGCAGAATTCGTGTCACTGCTGTAGAGAGCAGTATCCATAATCACTAAAATGTTGTTTTCCTCAATATATTCACTGATCTAATGAGTGTGTCTTAGTTGTGTGTAAATGATACTTACAGCAACTGCTTAAGTTAAAACACAGCCCAGAAATAGTTATGTTTTACTGTCATGAAGGAGAACTGACACTTCTATTCCTGAACTTAAGATACATAATATCACTTGTGCTGCATTATGTATTCTGGATTTCTCTGTGAAATCTTTAACATAGGAAATTATGTGCAGACACGATAAAACTCATAAATTTAACAAATCTACTTAGTTTGTCAGAGCAAACTTTATCCTAAGAGAAGTTACAAATTTCTGCACTGGTAACAAAAGCTCAATGATAAAGGATTTTATTTGCTTACCTCTAAAGGATTTTATTTGCTTACCTCAGTGGAATAAGAAGGAATGTGTTTTGACTCTCATTGGGTTGTTGTGTACATAGATTAGGAAAGAAAACTTCGTGCTATATCATAAGAATTTTAAAGAATTAGGGGCAAGGGTTATCAAGTGCTTACCACAGTTTGCTTTTCCTTTTTAAAAAATAACACAGACTATCAATACAACATTCAAATATTTATAGAACATAACACAAATTATTGTAAATTGCCATATAGATTTCTATAAGGAGAGTATTAATATCACTCCTTCACAGGTTAATCCATCCTTTTCCATAGACTTCAGATTGAACTTTTAACCTCTGATGGCTATCTTATAATTTTTTATGCATGTTCATAAAAAACAACTTGGTTAAAAGAATGTGGTTGTCTCAAGGTAAAATTATTCCTATTACTATAAAAAATCAATGGTATCTCATGCCCTGAGATCAATATAATTATATGTAATTATCGTACAAATAATATCTTTGTAGAAAAAAATCCATTTTTTACCTGCAGACGAGGGTAGTTCCTTCCCAAATCCTCAAAAATGCATTAAGATAGATAGATAGATTGATCGATAAGGGAAAGCATGACATTTTTCTGAAAATATAATAGAGGACTATATATGTGTATGTATCGAGACTGAAATTTGGTATAAAATAAGGATTTTCTTACACTCCATTCAAGGAATCAAGATAACTAATGATTTTCAAGAATACCATTTTAAGGGATTTAAGATCTCTATGTATTCAATCTTTATAGAACAAAAATTACAGGAACAAAATGCAGAGTATAAAATCAATAAGAAAACAAGGGAACATTTATAAAAATAAAACAGTAGTAAAACTAATATTCCTTTCAGCCCATGATATTTTTAATTGACAAAAAATGAAATAAGAAGCCAATTATAGTGAACATAATAGATGGATATTAGAATAGAGAATACACTTTATTTTTAAGGAACTATGGACCATTTACAAAAGTTGACCATATATTAGGTCTTGAAATAAACTTCGGTAGTTGCTAGAAAATAGACATTTCATAGAAATCATTCACTGTTCAAAGTGTAATCTAGCCAGAAATTAATTGAAAAACAGAAAAAAAACTTACACCTGAGTAAAGAAAGAAAACTTCTCCCTAGTTAAATTAAGAATTTGTAAATCTTCTTTGGTGAGGTGTCTGTTCAGGTCTTCTGCCCAATTTTTTTATCAGGTTGTGTCTTTTATTATTTTTGAGTTTAATGACGTTTTTAAAGATGAGAATAATAACAGCTTTTTATATGCTGATGGGGATGATCCACTAGAGGGTGAAAATAATGTAAGAGAAAGGAGGGTTGCTGGAACACACCTTTAGGATGTGAGAAAGACGGGGTACAGTGCTCAAGTCTCTAAATTACTCAACCACTGAATTTTCATTATATGAAAACTAAACAGTGTCTTTTGCACACACAGTATTCAGTATATGCTGAATATATATAAAGTATATATACACATATATATTTTGAAAGTATGTACATATACTGAAATGCAATATGAGAAACAGAGAAACTTAATTATGAGGTAAATCACAAGGTTGTTAAACAAAGAAACATTGTAAAAAACAATTTATTTCCCTGAAATATGCACATTTTAAAGTAGTATCTTGTTTTAAAAACTACAGTACAACTAGTATTTTCATTTTTTAAATATTAGTAAGAGATTATCTTTCCCCTGCATTTCTTTTCACTACATTCCTTCTGACCTAACATATAGGCTTGTAACATAGAGGATTGTAAAAAATACAATAACACTATATGTTAGGTCAGAGGGAATGTAGTGAAAGGGAATATAGTTTATTATTTATAATTTGTTATAAATTATTCATTATAATCACATATTAGGTATTATATCAAATTATAGTTTATTATAATATATTAAAATTATTTATATATTGGAATAAATTATTGGATTGATTTTTTTATAATTTAGTCCATTATTATTATATGGATTGAATGAACCTATTTGCATGCAGGCTTTTATTCATCCTTGTCTTTTCTTTCAGTTCTCAGTTTTCCCACTCTTTCCATTCTTCTTTTGTCATGACTTTTAGACTTTTTTCATGTCATTTATGACACTGGGTTTTAGTTATAGAGGAACAGAGTTTAGTGAAATTTCGGGTTAGTGAAATTATTCGAAGACATTACCACCTTTGAAAAATGTATTAAAATTTCCTGTAAAAGTGTTTAATCATGAAACATGTCTTCTCTTTGCCAAATTTATAATTTAAATAATGCATTTTCCTATATCAGACTAATTATTCTGACATTTCTATTCTGATACAGAAATGAAAAATGAAAGATCCTTGGCTTTCAAAGAATTTCTAAAGATATCAGGGAACTATTTCAAAACACATACCCATTTAGCTGACATCAACTGACACAACTCCTGCCTTTAAGTTGCTCAGTCTTGTAGGAAGACAATAAATATATAAATGTTATAAAATATAAGAAGTAAGATTGAAGCTATTTTATATAAATGTCATAAAATATAAGAAGTAAGATTGAAGTGAGAAACAGTTCCTATCTGTTGTGAGAGAATGGTCTCTCACTTAATGCTATTCTTAGGATCAAGTGAGACAATGCAGGAAGATGGCTTAATACAGTACCTGTTACAAGGTCAGTGTTCATTAAATGATAGTGCTAGAAATTGTTAGTTTCATTGATCTTTCTCTTTGTTGGGGTTCTCCAGAAGCAGATACTAAGACAAGAATTTGAGTGTAAACAGTTTATCCAGTAGGTGATCCCAGATTACTTATATTATCAAGCTAGTTACCACTGTGAGCTTAATCTTGCCAGGGAGCTCAGGAAGATGGTCCACATCACAAGATCACACCTCAGAGTTATCCTCCACCTCCACTCCATGGGGTGTGGAAACTAAGGGTATGTATCCAATTCACAGGCTGCCATTGGTAGAAGATGGACTACAAGGACATTAATTCTCTTATACTTCTGGCTTGTTCTAAGTATAGGTTCATTGCACCTGTGTCCTCTCCCCCAAATTCTTCTGGTGGAGAACTATTCACATTTACAGTGAGAAGCATTTTGATGTTGAGATGAAGGCCAATCACCCACCGTATCTGCTACTTTCTACAATGATGGTAATTGCTATTACTGAAATCATTTAGGAGAACAGACAAGAGTCACCCAGTTTAATCTATGAGAGTAAAGGCTTTCCAAAGAAAGGGTAATCAATGTATAATATCTGAAAGATGAACTTCTGGAAGGTAGAAATTTTCCAGATAAAGAGGGAATATTATGTAGGAAGGTCTAAAGGCTTTGGAGAGCCTGGTCTCCTTGATAACTGAAAATAGTTTGATCAGCCTTCAATACAAGTTGGGGATAAAACCTCTAAGGGGAAAGACAGAGAAGTTGGCAAGGACCAGATCACAAATGATGTCATATGCAATGTTGCAGTATTTGGGTCTTATTCTAAGAACAATGGTGGCCCACAGAAGTATTTTAAAGCAAAGAGTCACATGATCCAATCTGAGATTTAGACAGATTTCTTTTCTGCTATAAAGATTTGCCTAGATTTCAAAGAGATTATCAGTGGTCTTTGATCATATAGAAAAAAATGTGTCACAGGTGCCTTCCAGGCACAGGATTCAAAAGGGTGACATTGTTTCTAAAATCAGAAATAAGGGTCTTTCCCATAGGGAAACATTTTGGTATTTGTTATAAAGACCCTAAACGGTCAGACTAGTATGTGCTTTCCTAGAAGAAAGACAAGAACTGGCCAGTAAAAATGAGATCTCACATTGAAAAAAATCAACAAAATGCCTTTGGAATAAATCATAGATGGGAATAAGTACATAGATGTTCAAAATAAAGAAATCTTGTTAATCTGGGTGACAAAAAATTTGAAAATAAAAAAGAGTCCAACTGAAGCATTCTTCAGAAAAATTTAACACTAGATATTCTCAAAATATTAATAGTAGCTATCCGAATTTTGAGTGACTGTTAGTCTTTACTCTTTTGCTTGCCTGAGGCTTTCTTTTTTAATGTGCATCTACAGTTCACATAAAAGTAACATTAAATTCCATATATATGTGTTAGCATATGGTATTTGTCTTTCTCTTTCTGACTTACTTCACTCTGTATGACAGACTCTAGGTCCCTCCACCTCACTACAGATAACTCAATACGGACATATATACACTACCAAACGTAAGGTAGATAGCTAGTGGGAAGCAGTCGCATAGCACAGGGAGATCATCTAGGTGCTTTGTGACCAGCTAGAAGGGTGGGATAGGGAGGGTGGGAGGGAGGGAGATGCAAGAGGGAAGAGATATGGGAACATGTGTATATGTATAACTGATACACTTCGTTATAAAGCAGAAACTAACACACCACTGTAAAGCAATTATACTCCAATAAAAATGTTAAGAAAAAAAAAAGTAACATTAACAACAAAAACCAATACAGCACTATAATTCCACTATAGAATTATACTCTTGGAGGACTGTTAGAGGCATAAGTGGCCAAAGAGAGCTGAGGGATGGTAAATATATTTTATCTTCTGTTCTAATCTAATAACCTAAATATATTTTATCTTCTAGCTCTAATTGATAACAGTTGCATAGAGCACTGCGATAGGAATGATTCTGAAGCTGACCTTGATTAGTGATGCCTGCCATCGGTACAGAATGTAGAAATTATGGTATCTGGTGTTTTCCATTTGTTATCAAAATCTGCTCCCTCATTTCATAGAGGGCAAAATGGAAGTCCTTTGAAAGGAAAGGATTTATTGCCTGAGATCATACAGAGTTCTAATTACAGATCAATTATATGCACTTCTAATTCAGTGTAGAATAATATATATGTCTTGAAAAAGTCTCATTCATATACTAAACACTCCATGTGGTGAATCTGCAAATAATATAAGAATCCCTTAAAAATGCAAAATTAAAGAAAGAATAAAAAGAGTTCTGAGTTATCCTAATCGCTGAATCATTTTCCGTATTCAGAATTCCACAGCCTGAGCTAGCTAAGTCCACCTGACTCTGAGATCTCACTTTTATTTTTAAATCCACGAACTAGCATGCCCAGATGCGAGGTATCATTTTCTCTAAATTAAATAACAATCAAGACTCTGTCATTTTCCTAATGAAGACTCATGCATAGCACCAATCCTTCTGAAGTATATTCAGGTAAGGATGTGTGATTTTAACATCCAGACTTGCTAAGGGACTCATTTAAAGAAAGAGTGTCCTAGAAGGAGCTCTTGAGATTCAACACATGATTAAATAGGGAAAAGCTGGCAGAACTTGGCATTTTTTTCAAAGGAGAGCAAAAACTACAAGATTGAGATCTGCTACTGACTCATTTAACAAGGAACACAGCAATTTCCAATGAAGATGGAAAGTAGTGATGTTTAGGAACAATTATGACTGTTGTGGTACTTTGTGGACCACAAGGTCCAGATCACTTTTCCTCTCAGGATTCAGAGCTAATCTTATACACAAGTCTCTAAATAACCATCTCTGTTTGCATCACTTGACTGAGGAGGTACCTCCTATGCCCTTTAGCTTTCAGCTGAGTTGCCACTTTAGTCAGGAAGTTTTTTCTCTTCCCCAAACTGGGTCTTGCAGCTTTCCTATACATTCACTTAGTGTTCTTTATTTATTGGGTCATAGCACATATCAGTATGTTACCTTGTCTATTTATGTGCATTTTTCCCTGACCACATTATAAGCTATGTGAGGGCAGAGAGCATGCCTTTCATTTCTATTGATAATTCTTCCATAGCTACAATTGTATCTACTGTATAATAAATGATTACTAAATACGTCTGAATGAAAGAGCAAGTGAGTGAATTACAGAATTACCCATTATATTTTTATCAAGGTATTAGGAATATAAATGCCCTAGGCTCATCTCACCATTCCTTTTAAAGCAGCCATTCAATTCACAAGGGCTGATGGGGAAATGGGCATGGGGAGTGCATTATTCCTGAGCAATCACTAAAGATGTTCTGAGGAGGGAAAAACCCTGCCATCCTGATTTGTCCTCAAGATCTAAAGTACCACCTACGTGAAAAAAAGAGACAATAAAACCTAACCTATTCCTCTGGTGGTCATCACATCAAAGGGCTTTTATATTGATTTGGGATGCTATCATTTACCACAATCAGAGCAAGTAAAACAATAAAAAATGTCGGTGTACAAATCTCATTAACTTGTACATTTTGAAGTTGATAGAAACAAGTAAAATTGGCTTTGCTTCATTTCAGAGTAATTACTGTACTCAAAACTTAGAAAGTCAATAAATGCATTTCAATGTATATGATACAATAATCATGCATTATGGTCCATTTTCAAACAAATCATAATTGTTGTCTGAATATGACTCAAATCACCAAGGAACTTTCAGAAATGCTAAATTACTTGCAATTTGAACATGCTAAAAATGCCATGCCATTTACCACACAAAACAGATGAGTGATGGGCCAAACTTAGAAAATGCAATTTACTGTAAGTGGTATTACTAAAATGCTTAACACATGGTATGGTCACTGAGGTTACACAAGGATGGTTTATTAAAAAAAAGTCTGATTTTAGATATTTTCATGGATTTCCAATTAAGATGATTTTAAATAGTTTAAGCCTTCTGTGTTTGGAAAATATCAACTCAGTCCAACCCAAAATTCTTTTTTTTTTTTGACAAGATGCAGAAGTCTCTCCTCTGGCCACCGAAATAATTTTGAGCTCTTTAAAGTCTCTCCTTGGGGTACAGGTACTTTTTTTCATTTAGTTAGTGTATTCTAATTGAGAATCCTTTAAATGTCAGGCTCAATGCTAAGGGCTGACTATAAAGAGTTTAAAGACACTATCCCTATTCCAAAGGATTCATGGTTTAGCACAAGATGACCATTGGTGACTAAAGGTTTGAAAACATCAGTCTTTCACCTCAGTGACTATAGGAGAATCTTCCCAAGCAATGGCTTGAAAAGTGAGTAGGTTTCAATCAGGACAGAGTGGGTAACCAAGCACTCAGAGTGGCTAGTAAACCTCTAGATGACTGGCAATAGGCCACTCAAAAGAAAAAGGCAGAGAGATGCCTGATCACAGTGGCCCTTGAGTGTCATGCTAAAGTGTGAATTTTATCCCTAATGGTAAAGATAATCCATTAAAGGATTTTAACCAGAGCAGTGACCCTTCATATTTATTCATTAGAAGGACACCTCTGTTGGCAGTGTGCAGAACTAATTAAAGAGAAACAAGACCAGGCAGATTCCAGAGCAGAGGCTGACCCAATAATCCAAGTGAGAGATTAAAGCAATCAAATGAAGATCTTTACAAATATGGGAAAGAGGTCATTCCTGATTGGGAATACCTCTGTCTGAATGACTAGTGATATAATACTTCCTTATCTTGTGAGCTGGGTGGAATGAAGTACATATATCCCAAAGCTAAATTTAAACTGATTCCATATAAGCATTTCACAAACCACACAAAGATATATCACATTTGGATACATACTTCATAAATAATACTTTTATGTATCCCTCTAACTTTATCACTTATTTAGTTACCCAAACGTTTGATTGAGCATTCACTCTGTGTATGCACAGTGGGAGGCACACAGGGAGTTATACAGGCATAATCTCAATCCTGAAACATCTAGACTTCTGGTTCCAAATCACAAGAAGCTAGTTATTTAACAACTGAAGGCAACATTTAAAAAAATACCAAGATATTTAAAAGCACGGTTTTTTTTTGTTTTTTTCTTTTGCGATACGTGGGCCTCTCACTGTTGTGGCCTCTCCCGCCGCGGAGCACAGGCTCCGGACGCGCAGGCTCAGCGGCCATGGCTCACGGGCCCAGCCGCTCCGCGGCACATGGGATCCTCCCGGACCGGGGCACGAACCCGCGTCCCCTGCATCGGCAGGCGGACTCTCAACCACTGTGCCACCAGGGAAGCCCAAGAACGTATGTTTTGAGCGTAAGGAAACCAGAGTAATATATCTAGACTAGGATAGTAATAGGAAGATTTTCTTGTATATATTGGGCACAACTGGGCTTTAAAGAAGTGGAAAAAGACTAGAGGCAGACCCACTCTAGATTATATAACAGAAATAAAGATCTAGCAAGGAGAATGAGTTTGGGGCATATGGAGGGGGTCAATATGGTATACCGAATATCCAAGTGCTCCTGGGAGACTGGCAATTCTGCCTTTCCTCCAACAAATCTGCATTTATAAGGAAAGTTCAGCCCTTGAGCCTGAGAAGTCCAAAGGGTAGTTAGAAATGAATAATGCAAAAATGTGGAAATGAATAGTGGTAACAGAGTCCCGTCAACTCTTCAATGTCCTATTCCAGATTCTTCTTCCAATCTTGCTTTCGGCTTCTCTGACACACTCTTTTAGCATCGTGACTAATTCCGTTTCTCTAATTAAGTAACATATTTGGTTTTATTATCATATTTAAACAGTCACTCAGGTAACCCACTTTACGAAGGAAAAAGATTTTAAATTCTTCAGGTGGGTTTCATGGTTACGCTTCCATTCACCTTTCCAGCTTTTTTGTGCCAGCTTGCCTGTTGCCCTCTTTGCCTTTTGTCAGTTAACTAAGCACAGCCAGCTTGTTCCCTTGTGAGGATCTTTCTGGACAACTGTTGCTCTTGCTTGGATTGTACTTTCTTTTTCCTCTACTCTTGACTATCTCTCCACTCTTACTTCAAAGCTACAGTGTCACTTTCTTAGATAGGACTTTTGTGGCAGCCCGCTGTCTACATTTGTTCTCCCTGTTAAATTTATCAATACATATGATTTTTAAAATTTGTGTTATTTTAAGGTTTGTCTTCCTGTAAACTTATGAATAGCATATTTTTGGTTCATTTCTATATACATATTGCCTATAATACTCTGGAAACATACATATTTTTTAAATGTATTTATTTTAATGTATTTATTTTTATGGATTTTAATGTATTTACTTATTTATTTTATTTATTTATTATTTTTGGCTGCTTTAGGTCTTCGTTGCTGCACGCGGGCTTTCTCTAGTTGCGGCCAGCGGGGGCCACTCTTTGCTGCGGTGCCCGGGCCTGTCACAGTGGCTTCTCCTGTTGCGGAGCACGGGCTCTAGGCGTGTGGGTTGCAATAGTTGTGGCACATGGGCCGCAGGAGTTTTGGCACATGGGCTCAGTAGTTGTGGCTCACCGGCTAGGAATTAATGGATAGAGAGATGGATAAATGTATGAGGAAAATAAAGCCATATTTTGTTATATTTATGCCCAAGTATTGTGTCTGGTGCTATTGCAAATGTATTTTTTTAAACGTTCATTCCAGTAGCTTAGCATTGGTATGTTGTAAAGCAATTGGTTTATATATTGACTTTTCTTCCTAAGACTTTTCTATTCTTGTGTATTATTTCTGGGAATGTTTTGGGAGTCAAGAGGGGTGGTTTGGTATTTTCTACATAGACAATAATTATCTACAAATGAAAACATTATTATTTCTTTCCAACTTGTTTAGCTTTCTTTTTTGTTTTATTGTACTATCTAGGATCTCTAGCACAGTATGGAATAGGATTGCTGATAAAGGACATTCTTGCCCAGTTCTCCTTTGTTAAAAAGCATCCGGTCTCTCATATTAAATATGATGTCAATTGCACATTTTTTAATGGATATCCTTTAATAAATTAAGGATGTTAGGTTTTTAGTTTACTTGCAAGTTCTAACTTCCTTAACAAGTTAGAAAAACTGCCCTCTGCTGCTACTTTCTGGAAGAGATTGTGGAGAATTGGTATTATGTCTTCTTTAAACGTTTGCTAGAATTCACCTTTGAAACAATTTGGGTCTCTTGCTTTCTCTTCAGAAGTTATAAATTATTGATTCAATTTATTTAATACAGATAGGATTTATCAAGTTATATATTTCTCCTTGTGTGAATTGTAGCAATTTGTTGAATTTTTCTAGTGAAATAGGATCAATAGTGACAATCCCTTCTTCATTTTTAATATTAGTAATGTGTGTCTTACACCTTTTTTTCTTGGTTAGCCTGGCTAAGTGTTTATCAATTTCATCAGCCTTTTATAAGAACCAACTTTTGTTTCAATGATTATCTCTATTGCTTTCCTGTCTTCAAGTGCATTGGTTTATGTTCTAATTAGTATTATTTATTTTCTTCTGCTTGACTTAGGCTCACATTTCTTTCCTTTCTCTAACTTCCTGAAGTGGAAGTTTAGATTATTGATCCTAAATACTGCTCTTCTAATATAAGCATTCAATGCTACACGTTTCCCTCTAAGCACTGCTTTTATTGCATACTACAAATTTTGATAACTTGTATTTTCATTATTATTTAGTTCAAAATATTTTTCATTTCTCTTGAGACTTCTTCATTGGCCCATATAAAAGAAGTGTACAGTCAATCTCCAAATATTTTGGACTTTTCCAGCAATCTTTCTGTTATGATTTCTAGTATAATTTCATTGTGATATGAAGGTATACTTTGTAAGATTCCAATTTAAGAAAAACTGTTAATAACTGTTAGTGTGTGTTGTATAATCCAGGATGTGGTTTATTTTATTGAATGCTCCATTGAGCTTGAAAAGAAGTGTATTCTGCTGTTGTGAGATGGAGTATTCTAAAAGAGTCCATTAGAACAAGTTGATTGACAGCAGTGTTCAATTTATCTATATTCTCTGCCTGCTTTATTTGATTTTCTTTCTGATTTTCTGCCTGCTTTATTTGTCCATTACTGACAGATGACTATTGAAGTCTCCAAATATAATAGCAGATTTTTCTGTTTTCAGTTCTGTCAATTTTTGGCTTATGTAGTTTGATGTTCTGCTGTTAGATAAATACACATTAAGGACTGTGACATCATCTTGGAGACTCAACAATTTATGATTATTTAATGCCCCTTTTTATCCCTAATATTTTCCCTTGTTCTGAAGTCTGCTTTGTCTGAAATTAATATAGTTATTATATATTTCTCTTCATTAGTGTTTGCATGGTATAACTTTTTCTCAATCCCTTTATTTTTAATCTATATGTACTGTTATATTTCAAATGGGATTTTCCTCGACAACACAGAGTTGGGTCTTTTTTAAAATTCTGATAATCTCTTTTAATTCATGTGATTAGTTCTATCTCATTTAAAATCATTATTGATATAATCAGATTAATATCCACCATGTTTATAACTGTCTTCAATTCACTGATTTTGTGTCTGCACCTCCTCCTTTATTTTGTCTTGTCTAGTTTTTTTTTTTTTTTTTTTTTTTTTTGCGGTACGCGGGCCTCTCACTGTCATGGCCTCTCCCATTGCAGAGCACAGGCTCCAGACGCGCAGGCTCAGCGGCCATGGCTCACACACCCAGCCGCTCCGCACCATGTGGGATGCTTCTGGACCAGGGCACGAACCCGCGTCCCCTGAATCGGCAGGTGACTCCCAACCACTGTGCCACCAGGGAAGCCCTTGTCTAGTTTTAATTATGCATTTTATATGATTCTATTTTGTATCTCCTATTAGCATATCATTTATATTTCTTTAAAGAAGTTTTTATGAGTGGCTAGCTTTCAGGTTATGATATACATTTTCAACTTATCCAAGTTGATCTTCAAATAATACTATACTGTTTCACATGTAGTACAGATAATATAGAATGGAAACTTCCTAGTTCCTCCTTCCCACTCCTTGTGGCAATGTTATCATTTATTTCACTTATCAATATGTGTATAGAATTCACTGGGTATAGAAATCTTATGTGGAAAACATGGTCTTTCATAATGAAGTATGATATTAATAGTAAGGTTTTTAAAAGATGTTCTTTATCATGTGGAGGAAATTAGCTTCTTCCATGGTATGCTAAAAGTTTTTTTTTAAATCATGAATGAGTGTTGAATTTTGTGAAATGATTTTCCTGTGCAAATACTCATATGGTAGATTATAATAATTGATTTTTGATTATTGAACCAGTCTTGCAATCTAGAATAAATCCCACTTGTACATGGTATATTCATTTTATACTTTGTTGGATTTGATTTTTATTTATTATCTATTGGCCTGTAGTAGCTCACTTACTTGCTCACTCCTTCTCACATTTATTTAACAGTGTTTGTCTGGTTTCTATATCTATGTAATGCTGGCCTTACACAATAAGGTGGAGAGTCTTCCCTCCTGTTCTATTTTCCGGGAGAAGTTGTGTGAGAAATGGTTAATTCTTCTTTTAATGTTTTGTAAAATTCCCCAGGGAAGCCATCTGGGCACAGAAAATTTTCAGGAGTTTTTTAAGTACAAATTTACTTTCCTACTTTATCTTGATTGAGTTTTAATAGTTTGTGGCTTTCAAAGAATTGACACATTTCTTTTAAATTGTTGAAATTTTGAGCATTCCGGAGGCATTTATCCCAGAGAAATGAAAACTTTTCATTTTTTCACAAAAAACCTGCACAGGAATGTTTATAGCAGATTTATTTGTAGAAATCACAAGCTTAAAGCAAGCCAGATGTCCTTCAACTAGTAAATTGTTAAACAACCTGTGATACATATATATCCTGGATAACCACGTGGCAATAAAATGCAAAGAACTTATGATAAACTCAACAAACTGGATAATCTCCAGAGAATTATGCTGAGTGAAAAAAAAGTCTTTCCCAAAATATTACATATTCTATGATTCCATTTATATGACTTTCAATAAATTAACAGAATTAGAGAAATGGAGAACAGGATATTGGTTGCTAGGTGTTGGGGAGGGAAGGAGAAGGGAAGTGGGTGTGACCACAAAAGGGTAGCATGAGTGATCCTTGTGGTGATGGAAATGGTCTGTATCCTGATGGCATCAATTTCAGTATTCTGGTTGTGGTATTGTACTATAGAGTTGCAAAATGTTCCCATTGGTGGAAACTTGGTAAAGAGCACTGAGAGTAAAGAGCATCCACAATCCTGCTGTATTATTTCTTCTAACTGCGTTTGAATCTACAATTATCTCAAAACAATAAATTTAATTTAAAACTACATTTAGGAGATACGACACTCAAAGGCAACATAGGAACTGTTTGCATCCTGATTAAAAAAAAAAAACTCTCAAAAGATTTTATGACGATCAAGTAATTTGAATATAGATTGGTTATTTGATGATACCAAAGGAAGTATGATTATTTTGTTCGGTGTGATAATTGGCACTTGGTTACAAAATGAAACTGTTTGAGATTCATACTGCAGTACTAGGGTCAAAAGAATGGTGGTTTTCTTTGAAATACTCTGGAAAAAAATATAAAAGTGTGTAGAGGATTTATGAAACAAAATAATATTTGAGAAATAAACTGGTGCTGCATCTTGTCATCCTATGGCCCTTGCTGCTGCTTCTTCCCACAATCCTGGCCAGAGTCACTGCAGTAAGCGCTGAAAACCCAGATCCCATTTTCATGGGATATGTGCACACATTCACACCTCAGACCCCAGGACCACTGACACAGTAAGCGCACCTGTTCCCAAGGACCCAGGTGCTGTGGTAATTTTGCACGTACCTCATCCCAGAACCCCAGCTCTGCTACTGCTCTGACTGCCAGCATGCCAGGCCAGGTGCCAAAATAGATCTCCTCAACTAGAACTTACTCCCAAAGGCAAAAACAGAAACAAAAACAAGAAGAGCCTAGCAGTAGTAGCCTCTAAGGAGCCTAATAGCTCTAGCTACCACTGCCACTCACAGGTCCTCCGTGGTGCCGGCCACAGAAGACCTCCTGCAGTTTGCACTGATGTTAACCTCAGCTGATGCAGCTGCATGAAGATTGTGCCACCATGCTTTTCCATGAACCAAAGGCACTGCATCCCATCCAGCTGGCACTCTCACAGCCACCTTCAAGTGAATGTCTTTCCCCACTGAAGCTAGTCCAGAAAGGCTTACTGTGCCCTCAAATGCACAAACATCAACACAAATCTGGGGAGAGTGATGGCCATCTGGGTACATGAAGCTCAAAGATGCTCAGATACAAACCAAGAGATCTTCACTGAGACACATTATAATCAAGCTCTCAAAAATCAGAGAATTTTGAAAGCAGCAAGAGAAAAAAGACTTATCACATAAAAGGAAATCCCAGTAAGGCCATAAGCTTATTTCTCACTAGAAGCCTTGCAGGCTAGGAGAGAGTATGATGATATATTCAAAGTGCTCAAAGAAAAAACATTTCAACTAGAATACTTTACGCAGAAAAGCTGTCCTTGATGTTATACACAGAAAACCATAAAGACTCCATTGAAAAATTTATATGAATTAGTAAATAATTAATATGTGAATACACTTATGAATTCAGTAAAGTTGCAGAATACAAAATCAACATACAGAGATCAGTTATGTAAGAATTCTTATGATGACTGATTCGAATTTTATCAAGTGATTTTTTTCTGCATCTACAGAGATAACCATATGGTTTTCTAATATTTTAATTTTAGGAATTTTGTGTCTGTGTTTACAGGTATTATTGGGCTATAACTTTATACTTCATACTATACTTGCCTTGCTTTGACATCAATTTTATATTTGCCTCATAAAATGATTTGGGAATATTTCATATTTTTCTATTCTCTTTAATACTTTTTGGAGATACAAATTATCCTTTCCTTTAAAGTTTGGAAGACTAAATATAGCTAGATCTGGTATTATTAATATCATGGGTTGATTTTTAGCTATGGATTCACATTGTTTAATAGTTAGAAGTTTATTCAGATTTTCTTTCCTTCTATAATCAGTTTTGTTAAGTATTTGTTGTCTATTTAAGTTTTCAGCTGTACTATATGTAAAATCATATACCTTTTTTTGTATATATGTCGTCTTTCCCATCGTATTTTTAGTGCTCTAAAAAAAGTGTGGGACTTCCCTGGTGGCGCAGTGGTTGAGAGTACGCCTGCTGATGCAAGGGACACGGGTTCATGCCCCGGTCCGGGAAGATCCCACATGTCGCGGAGAGGCTGGGCCCATGAGCCATGGCCGCTGAGCCTGCACGTCCGGAGCCTGTGCTCCACAACGGGAGAGGCCACAACAGTGAGAGGCCCGCGTACGGCAAAAAAAAAAAAAAAAAAAAAGTGTGAATTTTTTATCTTTCTGATGCTTTTATAATTTTGCTATTTGTTTTTGTTTTTCTAAAGTTTTACTACATTGTGTCTTTGTGTAAATTTATTTTTATTAATCCTCATTTCTTGTTTTTCATCAGCTTTGGATAATTATAACTATTATCTCCTTAAATACTGGCTTTAGTTTATCTTATTATCTCTGTTCTCTCTTTTTAGAAATTACATTAGACATATGTTGCAATATCTCATTCTGTTTGAAAAAGTTTTGTTATATTTTGACCATGATTTCCTTTACTTTGGCTTTTTTATTCACTAATATCCTCAACATTTAATACTATTGATTCTGAATAAATCATGTATTTGAGGGCATTTATTTATTTATACATAGATTAAATATGAGTTGACTGTCAGCTGTGTGTTTGTGAGGTACCATGTAAGGCACTGAAGATACAACGGTAAACAAAACTGATATATGTTCTTCTCTCATGGAAATTACAAATGCTATAATTCTTCTTGTTGCTAGATCACTGCATACAACCATGTTTATTTCCTTAGGATATGTTTTAGACATACATTTCCTGGTTGAAAAAAATGTGAAATGTGCTAACTTTGCCAATTTTTTTTTTGCTGAGAGCTTGTACTAATTTATACACAATAGCAATGTAAATGATGAGAAGCCTCTCCCACAAAAAACTATATAGTGTGTGTATGTTTGTGTATGTGCATATACATGTATACAGTCAGTAAAAGTTTCTTTTTTTCCTTTTGGATATTCTCAAGCATTTTCTATATTTTTAAAGTAAAGATGGTAATAGGAACATACATATCGATAATTACCTTAAATGTATATGGATTAAATGCTCCAACCAAAAGACACAGACTGGCTGAATGGATACAAAAACAAGACCCTTATATATGCTGTCTACAAGAGACCCACTTCAGACCTAGGGACACATACAGACTGAAAGTCAGGGGATGGAAAAAGATATTCCATGCAAATGGAAATCAAAAGAAAGCTGGAGTAGCAATTCTCATATCAGACAAAATAGACTTTAAAACAAAAACAAGAGACAAAGAATGACATTACATAATGATCAAGGGACCAATCCAAGAAGAAGACATAACAATTGTAAATATTTATGCACCCAACATAGCACCTCAATACATAAGGCAAACACTAACAGCCACAAAGGGGAAATCGACAGTAACACAATCATAGTAGGGGACTTTAACACCCTACTTTCACCAATGGACAGATCATCCAAAATGAAAATTAATAAGGAAACACAAGCTTTAAATGATAGACTTAATTGATATTTATAGGACATTCCATCGAAAAACAACACAATACACTTTCTTCTCAAGTGCTCATGGAACATTCTCCAGGATAGACAATATCTTGGGTCACAAATCAAGCCTTGGTAAATTTAAGAATATTGAAATCATATGAAGTATCTTTTCAGGCCACAACTCTATGAGACTAGATATCAATTACAGGAAAAAGCTGTAAAAAATACAAACACAGGGAGGCTAAACAATACACAACTTAATAACCAAGAGATCACTGAAGAAATCAAAAACAACCTAGAAACAAATGACAATGAAAACATGATGACCAAAAACCTATGGGATGCAGCAAAAGCAGTTCTAAGAGGAAAGTTTATAGCAATATAATCCTACCTCAAGAAACAAGAAACATCTCAAATAAACAACCTAACCTTACACCAAAAGCAAATAGAGAAAGAAAACAAAAAAACGCCAAATTTAGCAGAAGGAAAGAAATCATAAAGATCAGATCAGAAATAAATGAAAAAGAAATGAAGGAAACGATAGCAAAGATCAATAAAACTAAAAGCTGGTTTTCTGAGAAGATAAAAAATATTGATAAACCATTAGCCAGACTCATCAAGAAAAAAAGGGAGAAGACTCAACTGAATAGAATTAGAAATGAAAAAGGAGACCTAACAACTGACACTGCAGAAATACAAAGGATCATGATAGATTACTATAAGCAGCTACATGCCAATAAAATGGAAAACCTGGAAAAAATGGACAAATTCTTAGAAACTCACAACCTTCCGAGACTGAACCAGGAAGAAATAGAAAACATAAACAGACCAATCACAAGCACTGAAATTGAAACTGTGATTAAAAATCTTCCAACAAACAAAAGCCCAGGACTAGATGGCTTCACAGGCGAATTCTATCAAAAATTTAGAGAAAAGTTAACACCTATCCTTCTCAAACTCTTCCGAAATATAGCAGAAGTAGAAATACTCCCAAACTCATTCTACAAGGCCACCATCACCCTGACAGCAAAACCAGACAAAGATGTCACAAAGAAAGAAAACTACAGGGCAATATCATTGATGAACATAGATGTAAAAATCCTCAACAAAATACTAGCAAACAGAATCCAACAGCACATTAAAAGGATCATACACAATGATGAAGTGGGGTTTATCCCAGGAATGCAAGGATTCTTCAATATACACAAATTGACATATTAACAAATATACACAAATTGACCATATTAACAAATTGAAGGAGAAAAACCATATGATCATCTCAACAGATGCAGAAAAAGCTTTCAACAGAATTCAACATCCAATTATGATAAAAACCCTCCAGAAAGTAGGCATAGAGGGAACTTACCTCAACATAATAAAGGCCATATATGACAAAGCCAGAGCCAACATCATTCTTAATGGTGAAAAACTGAAACCATTTCCACTAAGATGAGGAAAAAGACAAGGTTGCCCACTCTCACCACTATTATTCAACATAGGTTTGGAAGTTTTAGCCACAGCAATCAGAGAAGATAAAGAAATAAAATGAATCCAAACTGGAAAAGAACAAGTAAAGCTGCCACTGTTTGCAGATGACATGATACTATACATAGAGAGTCTTAAAAATGCTACCAGAAAACTACTAGAGCTAATCAATGAATTTCATAGAGTAGCAGGATACAAAATTAATGCACAGAAATCTCTTGCATTCCTATACACTAATGATGAAAAATCTGAAAGAGAAATTAAGGAAACACTCCCATCTACCACTGCAACGAAAAGAATAAAATACCTAGCAGTAAACCCACCTAACGAGACAAAAGACCTGTATGCAGAAAACTATAAGACACTGATGAAAGAAATTAAAGATGATACAAACAAATAGAGAGGTATACCATGTTCTTGGACTGGAAGAATCAACATTGTGAAAATGACTATACTACCCAAAGCAATCTACAGATTCAATGCAACCTTATCTAATTTCTAATGGCATTTCTCACAGAACTAGAACAAAAAAAATTGCACCATTTGTATGGAAACACAAAAGACCCCAAATAGCCAAAGCAATACTGAGAAAGAAAAATGAAGGTGGAGGCATCAGGCTCCCTGACTTCAGACTATACTACAAAGCTACAGTAATCAAGACAGTATGGTACTGGCACAAAAACAGAAATACAGATCAATGGAACAGGATAGAAAGCCCAGAGATAAACTCACACACATATGGTCACCTTATCTTTGATAAAGGAGGCAAGAATATACAATGGAGAAAAGACAGCCTCTTCAATAAGTGGTGCTGGGAAAACTGGACAGTTCCATGTAAAAGAATGAAATTAGAACACTCCCTAACACCATACACAAAAATAATCCCCAAATGGATTAAAGACCTAAATGTAAGGCCAGACACTATAAAACTCTTAGAGGAAAACATAGGCAGAACACTCTATGACATAAATCACAGCAAGATCCTTTTTGACCCACCTCCTAGAGAAATGGAAATAAAAACAAAAATAAACAAATGGGACCTAATGAAACTTCAAAGTTTTTGCACAGCAAAGAAACCATAAACAAGACGAAAAGACAATCTTCAGAACGGGAGAAGATATTTGCAAATGAAGCAACTGTCAAAGGATTACTCTCCAAAATTTACAAGCAGTTCATGCAGCTCAACTTTAAAAAAAACAAACAACTCAATCCAAAAATGGGCAGAAGACCTAAATAGACATTTCTCCTAAGAACATATACAGATTGCCAACAAACACAAGAAAGAATGCTCAACATCAACATCATTAATCATTAGAGAAATGCAAGTCAAAACTACAATGAGATATCATCTCACACCGGTCAGAATGGCCCTCATCAAAAAATCTAGAAACAATAAATGCTAGAGAGGGTGTGGAGAAAAGGGAACCCTCTTGCACTGATGGTGGGAATGTAAATTGATACAGCCACTAAGGAGAACAGTATGGAGGTTCCTTAAAAAACTAAAGATAGAACTACCATATGACCCAGCAATCCCACTACTGGGCATATACCCTGAGAAAACCATAATTCAAAAAGAGTCATGTACTGCAATATTCACTGCAGCTCTATTTACAATAGCCAGGACATGGAAGCTACCTAAGTGTACATCGACAGATGAATGGATAAAGAAGATGTAGCACATATATACAATGGAATATTACTCAGCCATAAAAAGAAATGAAATTGAGTTATTTGTAGTGAGGTGGATGGACCTATAGTCTATTATACAGACTGAAGTAAGTCAGAAAGAGAAAAACAAATACCATATGCTAACACATATATATGGAATCTAAATAATAAAAAAAAAATTATCGTGAAGAACCTAGGGGCAAGACGGGAATAAAGATGCAGACCAACTAGAGAATGGACTTGAGGACACAAGGAGGGGGAAGGGTAAGCTGGGACACAGTGAGAGAGTGGCATGGACATATATACACTACTAAACGTAAGGTAGATAGCTAGTGGGAAGCAGCCGCATAGCACAGGGAGATCAGTTCGGTGCTTTGTGACTGCCTGGAGGGGTGGGATAGAGAAGGTGGGAGGGAGGGAGACACAAGAGGGAAGAGATATGGGAACATATGTATATATATAACTGATTCACTTTGTTATAAAGCAGAAACTAACACACCATTGTAAAGCAATTATACCCCAATAAAGATGTTAAAAAAAAAAAAGAGGCATGTACCACAATGTTCATTGCAGCTCTATTTACAATAGCCAGGACAAGGAAGCAACCTAAGAGTCCATCAACAGATGAATGGACAAAGAAGATGTGGCACATATATAAAATGGAATATTACTCAGCCATAGAAAGAAACGAAACTGAGTTATTTGTAGTGAGGTGGATGGACCTAGAGTCTGTCATACAGAGTGAAGTCAGTCAGAAAGAGAAAAACAAATACCATATGCTAACACATATATATGGAATCAAAAAAAAAATGGTTATGAAGAACCTAGGGGCAAGACAGGAATAAAAAAGCAGACCTACTAGAGAATGGACTTGAGGATATGGGGAGGCGGAAGGGTAAGCTGGGACCAAGTGAGAGAGTGGCATGGACATATATACACTACCAAATGGAAAATAGATAGCTAGTGGGAAGCAGCCGCATAGCACAGGGAGATCAGCTCTGTGCTTTGTGACCACCTAGAGGGGTGGGATAGGGAGGGTGGGAGGGAGACGTAAGAGGGATATATGTATATGTATAGCTGATTCACTGTGTTATAAAGCAGAAACTAACACACCTTTGTAAAGCAATTATACTCCAATAAAGATGTAAAAAAAATAATATAAATAAAGTAAGGAAAAGAAAATCAATATTAAATCAATTATTCTGCCTACTTCTTACAGGTTCATAATAATTTATTGGTTAAAATGTGGCTGTTGGATTTCCTGGGGGTTCCATTAATCCGTGCTATTTCTTTGATTCTTCACAACACAGGAAATTCGTAGTTGATTAGAATCTACAACTTCTCTGTAAATCCTAGGAGTTATTTCATTGACTTACTGGGTTGAGAAAATCACAATGAGAATCCTGGGTAATTTATTTTAGAAATATTGCCTGGCCTTTATTTTCATTTAAAATTATTAAACGTTAAATGTTTGATATTGTTCAGTAAATAAAATTCAGCCTAACTTAAAAATGTTGTCAAGAGGGCTGTCCTCAAAAATCTGCCTGAACAAGTAGATGAAAATGTTATATAATGCGAGCATGAGTTGTTTGTTTCAAAAGGACTGAGAAAAAGTTATTTATCAGACTAATATCTCTTGAAACACATTTCTAATTTTTGCATTCAACAATCTTTTTCTGGGCTTCCCTGGTGGCGCAGTGGTTGAGAGTCCACCTGCCAATGCAGGGAACATGGGTTCGTGCCCCAGTCCAGGAAGATCCCACATGCCGCGGAGCGGCTGGGCCCGTGAGCCATGGCCGTGGAGCCTGCGCGTCCGGAGCCTGTGCTCCTCAACGGGAGAGGCCAAAACAGTGAGAGGTCCGCGTACCGCAAAAAAAATCTTTTTCTCATGGTTTGATAAAAGGAAAACATTAAATTAACTACAATGCCCATAAATTCCATAATAGTGGACTCCTGTTGAGTGAACCACAGTGAGTCAAGATCCCCCAAATATTTATAAGGTTGATACAATGACACTGAAAAGGAATTGGCATTAGCTTGTTTTGTTCTACATAAATTATACTCTTGACGTTCCATAGGTAATTTTATTTAAGCCTGATTAAATAATACGTTCAGTAGAAGTACTAATGTCAGAAAATTACATGAACGACTATGGAGAGAAATGAGGCTTTCTTGAAAGGAATGGAATGCTTCACTGGCAAATATCTTGAGAAACGGTCCGTCTGGTGGCAGAAAAATGAAAATCCAGGAGGCGAGTCTCAGACCGTAATAAGAACTTTCTCCTCTCTCTGGGTGAGAGGTAAGGTATCCTCCAGAGCCTGGAGATTCTTAGAGTGTTACCTTTGGAGGAAGGGGGGTTGGGCTTCCTCTGGGTAAGCGGAGGAAGCCCAGAGCAACACCAAGAAGCAGCTCAGGCTGAGCTACTAAGAGAAGCTGTAACTTAGTCTTTGTGTTTTACTTCCCTCCCGTTATCTCTAGCTTTCAGTAAATTCTCATGGCAAAGAAGACTCTGGGCTTCACAACAGCACGTTAATGGAAAGAAAGATCTTTCTTCACACTTGGGACGGAGCTGAAAATGGAAAGAGGGATGGATCTCCTCCACTGAGCTCAAGGAAGAGACTAGCAGAATGCTCACTAAATGCTGCAGATCTGTGCGTTCATACCGGTCACCACACGGCAGCAGCAGTGTGGGGATAGAACTCCGAGGTCATAGTAAAGGACCTATTCCTGAAGAGAAGTGAGCATCAACCCAAGACCTCTCTAAAATAGTTAATAGTCACTTAGAGGGGAACAATTTTAGCCTGTAAGCCACTGGGAGCTCGTAGTATAAGAATATGGGTTTCATGAGATTTTTCTGCACGAGACTTTTCCCAATACTTATTTTTTTTAAAAGGGAGCAGGTCTGGGCTAGAGTTTATCAACCTCATTATTTCTGAGTTTCCTGAAAGCACCATCTTCTCTACAGAATCTTCACACTGCACTCTCCCAGTCTACACCTATTTCTTTCCTCTCTGCAGCTCATAACAGCTCTTCAAGTGTGAGAGGCATCTTAACACACTGGTAAGTGACAGAGAGAAATTCCAAGGCTGGTAGTGGGGATGAGGGAGGCTGGGAGGGAGAAAGGGAGGAAGGAGATAATCACACAGATTAGCCTCTCTTACTAAAAATAAGATGTGTGATACTCTGAAAAGCAGAGATTTTAACTGCTGAATCCAAATTTCTAAATGGAGTGTGTCTCTCCAGGACATCAGATTTTGCAAGAGAAATGACTAATAAATACCAAGGACCCCAGCATACATGAGTCCATTTTATGCTAAATACACACAACATAGAAAATCAATCATCTATCCTAACATGAATAGACAGCCCTATTATTTATTTTCATTTGAAAATCCAGCACTTAGTCTTTTAGTAAGAAAGGGTCATGGGTTTGTCCTTCATCCCTCACATGCCACTTTCTGAAGGAACTCTGCTCTAGTGTTGGGTGTTGTGTTAAAGTGTTACATGCTAAAATGTGATGATATGTGAATCATATAGGCATGTAGAGTAGGAACAGAGCTACTCTTTCAGGTCATTTGATGTGGGTGATATCATTTCCTGATCAAGTCATTACATTACAAAACACTTTGTGATAAATTTACACACATATTCTGTGTAAATGCTGGAGAAGGTCAAATCCAAAGTGCAGAGGAGTAGCATATGACCATAATTAGGGGTTTATGTTTCCTAGTGAACTCAATATTCCCATTCTTAAGTGAAACCATTGTGTTCCTAGACCCCTCCTTCTTAGAGGAGTGGTCTCTGGGAGACATCAGAAAGCTTGAAGAGATGACAGCAAACCTTTTATTGGAAACTTGCATGCATGTATTATTCTTATGAATTCAATACTGTACAGAAGTGGGGCAATGTGATGTCTTATACTTATGTCATAGGAGTACATTTTGAAACAGGTTTATAAGAATCTCCAGAAACTGCTTCACCTCAGGAAAGAGTAGGAAGGGAGGACGGTGAAATTTATGTTTTCTGGAGTCACATACACTTTAGAATACTCAAGACAGAAAGTATCTCAGCATCTTGCTCTTTTATTTCCCAAGTTGTCTAAATTTGAATCTACAGAGGATAATCAAGGTCCCTATAAAAACTATAAAAAAACTTACAAGCAAGAGAGAAATACAAAATTAGTAGGGGTGTTCCAAAGAAATTGGCTAAATCAGTGGCTTTCAAACATTTTTCACTGTGATACACTATAAAAAATCCATTTGATATCACAACCCAGTATATACTTACATATGCATATATATTTACCTTTACTATGTTTGCTGCATTCACGTGTTTTCTTTTATTTCAATTCTATTTCATTTAAAAAATGCTTATAATCCATTAAGTTACTGTAATATCCACTTACAGGACTCAATTTGCTGTTTGGAAAACATTGAGTTTTACTAATGAAAAAAAATTTACGACAGACACCAAAAAGCCAGTAGCTTATTCTATACATCTGAATAACTATGAAATATGAAGGGAGCATGTAAAAGGGGTACACTTTCAGGCTTCCCTGGTGGTGCAGTGGTTGAGAGTCCGCCTGCCGATGCAGGGGACAAGGGTTCGTGCCCCGGTCCGGGAAGATCCCACATGCCGCGAAGCGGCTGGGCCTGTGAGCCGTGGCCGCTGAGCCTGCGCGTCCGGAGCCTGTGCTCCGCAACGGGAGAGGCCACAACAGTGAGAGTCCCGCGTACCGCAAAAAGAACAAAAAAAAGGGTACACTTTCAGAAGTGTTCTGCCTTGCCTGCCCAATGTAAACTGTTTTAATATTAAGCTTTTACAGGCACCTCAGAATAATATAGAATGCTTTGCCTTGTTTTCTCTGATAACAAGACATGAGTTCAGTCACAAAGAAATGCCAAGGAGAAGGGCTTATTTTTCAAGAAAGAATGATGGAAGACTGATTGGAAAGGACATGAAAAACCTGGCCCCGTGGAAATAATGGAGAGTTTCCCAGGTACACAGAGGGAGAAGCTACCTTGCAGGTAATCACCAGGCTCAGGATGTTCAGGGAATCCTGGGTAGCTAAGAGAAGGGTATGCATCTTAGAAAGCCACTGAAGCAGGCTTCCAGCTCCAAGGACGGAAAAAATAATGAGAGAGAGAGAAGAGAAAAGAGACTTTCATGTTTTTTTTTTTTAAACTGGAGAAGATGAATAATAAAATGTTATAATCAAGAAAGAGATGAGTTCAGAGGAGAGGACAGGATGCATATTTCAATGGAGCTTTGCAGAAAATAGTTTAAAAATTGGATTTTACTCTTAGTGAAGTAGGAAGTGATTGGAAATGCATTTTAACTAGCTTGAGACAAAAATTCCCTGAGTGAAATAATCTTTAAATAATGGTTTCACTTTTTTTCTGATTGACAGTTCTGATTGACCAAATAGTTTCAGAGAAAGTGATATACAGAATATTTGGGGCTCCATAATTAAAGGGACAGCGATAAATTCAAATGTGTTCACATGAGAGCATCTGAGATGGTGAAAACTCTAGAATAAATGTTCTGTTAAGAACCCCAAAGGACCTAGATGCATTCATCCTAGAGAAACAAATGCTAAAAAGAGACATATTTGTATCTTGTATGTAGTTTGTATCTACAAATATGAGGTCTTTTGTGTAGAAAAGGATAACACATTTTTGTGATTTGAATGAGTCACACACAAATCAAAAGACATGATCCTTCATGGAGAGGAGGACTGAAGATTTCTAATACCATATCCAACTTTAGGACTCTGTGACTCTAGATATCTACCTTAGAGTATGGTTGAGAAGATGAAATGATATGAAATGAAATATATATTAAAATATATATAATGTGTATACATACCGTAATCAGAACACGGTAAGTAATAGATGGTAATTGTGATTAAACTGATAAATTTTAATTTACTAGTAGGTTCATTAGAAATTTTATTGAAACTTTGAAAATTAAAGTTGTTTTTCTGTTCTAATAAAAATAATTTTAAATCCTCAGTTAATAAAAAAAAAAAGTCAGTGAATTTTCTAGTGAATAGAATTATCTGGGTTACTTCAACAAAGATTTTCCTAATTCAGTCACAAAATCACTGATTAATTTTTGAAAAGGGACCAGTATAAAAAGGAATTCAGGTTTGAAATATTAGATGCTATAAGAAGTGGAAAATTATTTAGAAACAAAGATTTATAATCTCCAAAATCATGATGTCAATATGAAAATAGAAATTCATTTGTAAATAATAATGTACACATTTGTCTGAAAATGAATAACTATTTTAGTGTAAAAGACCCTAAGGTTTTTGAGTGGGAGAGCCTTAGTTTTCATACTTCTAAATAAGTTAAAAATGTCTGCCTTCTCTCTCTCTGTCCCTCTGTGAATAGATATACAGACATTTTATATATATATATATATATATAGAGAGAGAGAGAGAGAGAGAGAGAGATTGACAAAGCAATTAGTACAATGCTTGGCACATCACTGACAACAGTAATAATTAGTTTGATAATAAGGCACATCACAAACATGTTTATTTAGCCAATTAAGGCTAAGTCAGCAGAATGTCCAGAGGAGACACAGTTACAAATACCACAGGGGAACAACTAGTATACTCAGAAAATATCACTGATTTTGTTAATTTCTCTTCAGAGACTTATTTTAATTTCATGCTGATGATATCTGTTTCTCTGCAAGAATGGGAATTTGATATTAACACCTTTTCAACCGTGTCAACATAAATGGATTTTATAGTGTAATGATGCAGGGATGATTGTTTTCTGCTTTCTTTTCCTTTCTGTTAGAGAATTTTCTTTGTGAGAAACTATTAATTATGTAAACTTATGTCATTATGATTCCCTTTCTTGCCAAATATGTGCAGGACAACTGATATAACACACAACCGTCATTATTTACATGGTATGGGCACCCACACCATTACACTTTGATAAGAATTTAAAAGACACTTTACCATTATGATTATGATAACTTTTTTTTTTCTTTGAGTCTTGCTTAAGGTAGAAACTGACAGAAAACAAAGTATGATAAATAACATATACTTTGCTTTTACTTTGCTTCCTGAATGTAAAGGAACACTGTGATAGTTTTATACATGAGCTCGATTGGATCACAGGATGTTCAGATATTTAGTTAAATATTATTTTGGGGTTTGGCTGGGAAGGTGTTTCCAAAAGAGATTAGCATTTGAATTGGTAGACAGAGTAAAGTAGATTACTCTCCCCAGTGTGGGCGGGCATCACACAAGCTGCTTGAGGCCTGAAGAGAACAACAAAAGGGAAGGAAGGTTGAAGTCACTTTCTGCCAAGACATCAGTCTTCTCCTTCCCTCAGCACTCCTGCTTCTCAGGCCTTCAGACCTGGACAGGAGTCTACACCATCGGCTGTCCAGTTTGCAGACCTGCAAACTCAGGCTTTCCTGAATATCCAGCTTTGAAATAGCAGGTCATAGAACTTCTCAGCCTCCATAGTCACATGAGCTGGTTCATTATAATAAATTTCTTTATGTAACTATATATAAGTATAAATATATATAAGTATTATATATTATCATATGTTTTATATATATATATATATATAATTACATATTATTAGGGTCTGTTTCTCTAGAAAACCCTAATACAAACACATAAGATATGGAAGATATATACATAAGATATACACGCAAGATATACACATAATACATGGAAGATATAGCAAGTCTCCCTGCAGTAATAAAAGCTGAAGAAGTACCTGACATTATCCCATGCTGAGAAATACTTTATTTCTGAAGAGACAAACATTCAGTCTGGAATTCCTGGAAATTTACCAAATACTGGGTTTGCCCCAACTGAAAAGGTTTGACTTTAATTACACTACACTGCTTATTGCTTTGTCAAGGTGGGACCTCTGACAGGTGGAAACTCAGTGGACTAAGGTGTATGAATTTACCTAGTTTGTGGCTACTGGGCTGCACCCCACAGGCCTATAGGGTCTGTACATGCTCAGCTTCAAGACGGAAGAAAGAGCCCAGAGTCAGCAACAGAGACATCAATAATTTAAGGGATGAAGAATCTTATGTCTGAAGCAAGGTTCTGGAGCGACACCCCACTATGTGCAGCAGAAGTGGGCAGGACATGGCTAGCTGCAGTCTTTGCTCCAGGGGGAGTGGGAGGTTACCAGCTACAGGGAGGATTGACTTCAGGTTGGCTCATCTGTTACCAGGGAAAGTAGCAGAGGGGCACACCTCTCACTACCTCTTTGATAAGCTATCATGGTGGAGATTTTCTGATCTAAGGTTAGAAGAACCATAGCTGGAGCAGGGGCAAGTATGTAGGGAGGTCAGTCATGTGAGTCAGGTGTAGGTGAAGCAGGCACTGGCTGAGCAGGGGATGTACCGAGAGCAAGAGAACAGTCATCTTGAGTGTCCTGACTATACACTCCACCCCTACACACCCTGCACAACCCTTACAGTCTTGATCTGCCCCTCCTCTGAGATATCCCTAGGCTCAGGTATGTAGAGGGGCTCTGCAACCAGATACCACAAATACGCTACAGACAGCAGCAGCTAAATAATATCAAGAGTAAGATACCTAGTATGCTAAGAAGACTCAATCACCAGGATGCGGGCACATTTTGGAGCCAAGTACTTAACAGGTCAAAGGAGAGGGAGTCAATGGCGGCAGGGTCCTCTCCACTTATAAGAAAGGTAAGGCCACTCCTGGTCTTCACAAACCCAGAGCCACCCCCTAGGGAGGGAAAGGGCCCAGCTCTAAAACAAACATTCTGGTGGCCTAGTCAGGAGTCAGCAGTCACAGTACAGGTCTCCCGCCCCATGTTATGTTGAGTGCCATTAAGAGCTGGACCCATTAGGCCTTTGCTAACAAAAAGCAGTTAATCCCACTATTTTGTCTTGTGTGTCCAAAAGCCAGCCTATTCCATTCACACAGCATAGCCCAGGGGTGCTCATGGGCAGTCAATTGTACAGTACCATTTACCGAAGGGGGTCCTTCTGATGTATTGTCATGTGGGAGAGGAAGATGGTGAGAGAGTTTTCCCCCATTGTTAGTCATCCCCACAGAGTCACATTAGCTGGGTCAATTTTTTATGGAAGTAAATAAAGAAGAGGATGACAGTGGCATCTCACTGTAGACCCAGCAATTAGGCTCATTTTACAGTGAGGCCATGGTTGCTTCCCAGTCCTTGAATAGATTTCCTTCACTCAGGCTAGTGATGATAAGTTGTGCCTGATCTAACAGGCACAACACAGGGAGACCATGACCACTAAGCCAAACAAAAGCAGTACCTGAATTGTGAGATAACACCACACTTGCCTGTGGTTTTTGTCCTAGTCTGTCATACAGTTTAAAAAAATGCAAGTTTTTAATAATACAGGAACACGTCCAAAATCACATCTACGACGGCCACCTAGTTTTCCCTTGGATGTCTGAACGACAGCTACACCAGTCTGACTTTGAGATGTATTCCCCCCCACACAATGGCCAGAGCAGAGGTACAATGCCTGCTTGATAGGCCACAAGACAGTCCACTCTTGTCAGTAAAGTTTAAGTTAAATCATGTATACGCCACAATGACTTCCCCATACCTCCATATGTGAAGATTTTTCCATTATTTCCCCTTTCTGTAGACCAAAGTATATAAACCTTGAAGTCATGGTCAATGCTGCCTATCTAGCCTGGATCCAGATCATGTCCCTCTGTGTTAGACCTCCTTCATATTTGCCTAGTTCTCAACACTGGGGGAAAGCTGATCAGATATCGTAAACAAGCTCAGGTGTTGATGGGGAAATATTTTAGAAGCTATACATTTTATCACATACTGAATTGTTACACAAGCATGTGCTTTCAGTGGCAGACTTAAAGTAAGCAGTCATACATCATGAGTAGTTATACTCTGTGACAACTTCATTAGACAATTTTCTTTTCCTCCTGAACATCAGGGCAAAAGTGAGGCGAATACAATAACTTTTATAAATCTAGACCTCAATCAACAGGAATAGAATTTCTTATCTACTGAAATATAACATTTTTCTCTCTAAAAGTACGCTTATCACCACCAAACACAGCCAAATCAAGACTAATTTGTTTGCAAAGTAAGTCTGGTCAATTGACCACATAGGCTCCTCCAAACTGGCTGAGGTAGAACTCCTCAGAAGGAATCTCAGACTGAATTCCCTAAAGGCCTCTCAAGGCCAGGAAAGTCATGCCAAAGGTCTGCCATCAGGCTCTGCCTCAGTCAATTTCTCTCTGCTAGAGGTCTCCAAAATATAGAGATTCCCACACATGCCAGGAGACAGTTTTTCCCATCTACCTGATAAGGTTGCTCAGAACCCAAGAGTCTCCAACTTCTGAAGGGACCAGGCAGAGAGAAAAGAAAACTGTTTCAATTCTACCCACAGGTGTAGTTTACCAAATTGCTATAAGTTATAACTAACTTGAGGGAAGGGCTTCCCTATATCTGGAAAACATAGATCAAAACCAGTAATATTCCAGACAAAAAGCATAAAAATTATGACCATATTCACCAGTTCACTCAGTAACCAAACCTTTTAACTTTGTATGAAGCCATCAGGTTTTCCCTGAGGATTTTTTAATTTCTTGCCCAGTTCAGCAGTATGATCTGAAATTTATCAGAGACCTTCACTTATCAAAATGTCTTTCCTATGAACCTTCTTAAAGATGAAGCACTTTTGCAAAAGCATCGGAGTATAACAACTGTCTATAAATGACAAAAGACTTAAAAAAGGCACGGTTAAACACCTGATTAAAATGTAATCAATAAAGCAACTTGGTTACAATAACTAGAATTATGACTGATTATAATCTGAACCCTTAAAAACCTTAATTTCTGTCAAAACCCAAGAAGCAAGTAATTGTTAACTGTTTGTCATACTGGCATTTCCTGATTGGAAAATTTATGCTTAATCTTCCACTCCTAAGAAGGCAAAGGTAGGTAAATTTAGACCCACCCAGCAATTAATGTTCCAATATTTTATCCTATTTGAAATGACCCGACAGTCAATGAATTCTCTTCATTTAACTTAGTTTAGTTGCAAGTTACCAAAATCTAGAGAGACTATTATAGATAGATATTCCTAAAACGTAATTATCTGATAACGCGTTTTTTTTTAACATCTTTATTGGAGTATAATTGCTTTACAATGTTGTGTTAGTTGCTGCTGTATGACGAAGTGAATCAGCTATACGTATACATATATCCCCATATCTCCTCCCCCTTGCGTCTCCCTCCCACCCTCCCTACCCCACCCCTCTAGGTGGTCACAAAGCACAGAGCTGATCTGATCTCCCTGTGCTATGTGGCTGCTTCCCACTAGCTATCTATTTTACATATCGTAGTGTATATATGTCCATGCCACTCTCTCACTTCGTCCCAGCTTACCCTTCCCCCATCCCGTGTCCTCAAGTCCATTCTCTAGTAGGTCTGCGTCTTTATTCCTGTCCTGCTCCTAGGATCATCAGAACGTTTTCTTTTTTTCTCTTAGATTCCATATATGTGTGTTAGCATACGGTATTTGTTTTTCTCTTTCTGATTTACTTCACTCTGTATGACAGACTCTAGGTCCATCCACCTCACTACAAATAACTCAATTTCCTTTCTTTTTATGGCTGAGTAATATTCCATTGTATATATATGACATATCTTCTTTATCCATTCATCTGTTGATGGACACTTAGGTTGCTTCCATGTCCTGGCTATTGTAAATAGAGCTGCAATGAACATTGTGGTACATGACTATTTTTGAATTATGGTTTTCTCAGGGTATATGCCCAGTAGTGGGATTGCTGGGTCGTATGGTAGTTCTACTTTTAGTTTTTTAAGGAACCTCCATACTGTTCTCCATAGTGGCTGTATCAACCTACATTCCCACCAACAGTGCAAGAGGGTTCCCTTTTCTCCACACCCTCTCCATCATTTATTGTTTGTAGATTTTTTAATGATGGCCATTCTGACTGGTGTGAGGTGATATCTCATTGTAGTTTTGATTTGCATTTCTCCAGTGATTAGTGATGTTGAGCATCGTTTCATGTGTTTGTTGGCAATCTTTATATCTTCTTTGGAGAAATGTCTGTTTAGGTCTTCTGCCCATTTTTGGATTGGATTGTATGTTTTTTTGATATTGACTGCATGAGCTGCTTGTATATTTTGGAGATTAATCCTGTCAGTTGCTTTGTTTGCAAATATTTTCTCCCATTCTGAGGGTTATCTTTTCATCTTGTTTATGCTTTCCTTTGCTGTGCAAAAGCTTTTAATTTTCATTAGGTCCCATTTGTTTATTTTTGTTTTTATTTCCATTTCTCTAGGAGGTGGGTCAAGAAGGATCTTGCTTTGATGTATGTCATAGAGTGTTCTGCCTACGTTTTCCTCTAAGTGTTTTATAGTGTCTGGCCTTACATTTAGGTCTTTAATCCATTTGGAGTTTATTTTTGTGTATGGTGTTGAAGAGTGTTCTAATTTCATTCTTTTATATGTAGCTGCCCAGTTTTCCCAGCACCACTTATTGAAGAGGCTGTCTTTTCTCCATTGTATATTCTTGCCTCCTTTATCAAAGATTAGGTGACCATAGGTGCATGGGTTTATCTCTGGGCTTTCTATCCTGTTCCATTGATCTATATTTTTATTTTTGTGTCAGTACAATACCGTCTTGTTTACTGTAGCTTTGTAGTATAATCTGAAGTCCGGGGGCCTGATTCCTCCAGCTTCGTTTTTCCTTCTCAGGTTGCTTTGGCTATTCAGAGTCTTTTGTGTTTCCATACAAATTGTGAAATTTTTTGTTCTAGTTCTGTGAAAAATGCCATTGGTAGTTTGATAGGGATTACATTGAATCTGTAGATTGCTCTGGGTAGTATAGTATTTCCTATAGCATTTTGAAGTGTTTTGAAAGGCCTCTTTTTTTTTTTTTCACTCTCACAAATCAGATGATTAAAGTTCCTGAGAGCCCAGGTAGCTCATTCATATCTCAGAGGCACAGAAGAGAAATACCAATTTCTTCTGGAAAGCTAACTTCCTTTAACTGCATGTGCAAAAACCAGTTTCAGAATGTCAAAAGTTTCCCATCCTGGCCATTTTCAGGGATTTTTTCTTCTCAGTTTCAACAAATAACAGTAATAGATAATAACACACACCATTCAGTCACATTCACATGCCCCACTTTCAGAGGAACCAGATTCAGCATTCAAGTTAACCTTCACCTGGGCTGTCAGCTCAGCCTCTGTGGTCTTTCTTAATATAAAAAGCAACAAGTGGCCCACAGCTTCGGTGCCTTCTTTTTTCCCCACTGAAAAGGTGGCAAATATCTCCCCAACAGCCTTAGGAGTGTCTATGAGATCTCCATACTCTCTGGGCAGCCCCCATTCATCAAAGACAGCCACCACAGGGCCCCACATACTAGTGGATGACCACCCCAGGATCATCACACAACTTTTGGGATCACCCCGCAACCTCTGCACCCCACATTAGTGGACAGCCACCCTGGGATCACCTCTGCCACTTCTGGGCCCCACATGCAATGCATGACGATGGCCCCCACAACCTTCCATTCCCAATCCTTACTTCGCAACATCTCAGCACTCACGAGAGTATCCTCACTCTCCTGGATGCTCTGCCCATTGTTGAGCTGCACCCTGCAGGCCTGCAAGCCGTGTACTTGCCCAGCTTCAAGACCAAGGAAAGAGCCCAGAGTCAGAGACAGAGACATCAGTGGCTTAATGGAAGGGAGAGCTTACACATCTGAAGCAAGGTCCTGGAGCAACACCCTGCCATGGGTGGCAAAAGGTAGACAGGACCTGGAGGCAGGCTTTGCTCCAAGGAGGAGGAGGTTACCAGTTATAGAGGGAATTGAAGTCAGGTGGGCTTGTCCATTACCAGGATAACTGGCAGAGGGGCACGCCCCTCACTTTCCCTCTGGTAAGCTATCATGGTGGAGATGTTCTGATCTAGAGGTTACAACAGTCCCTCGCTGGGGCAGGGGCAAGTATGCAGGGAGGTCAGTCACGTGAGTAGGGTGTAGGTGAAGCAGGCACTGGTCTAGCAGGGGATGTACCAAGAGCAAGAGAACAGCCATCTTGGGTGGCCTGACCACACAGTGGCTTAGAGCAGAGGAAGAATATTGAAGCAAACCTCTAATGATTGCACCCATTGTGTCTGCTGACATTATCTCTAAGACTCTAACACAGGACATAGTGGAATTTCAATGCCACCATTTTTTTAATCATTCAACAAAGAAACTACTGATTTCTCTCTGTCCAACCAACTTTTGATTTCCTTTTTTGTATGCATACTAACAACATCAAAAATTCCCTATTTTTGTAAACTCCTTTTGGAAACTGCAAAGGCAGTTGAGATCTTTGATATGATAAAAAGTTTCTTGGCCAAGCAAAGTTGTGACTGTAAGAAAAGTATGGGCCATATGGGATCTTGGCACCAAATCTGGTTTGCTACTCTTGGAACAAGAAATTCTTATGTCATTGTAACCCATGAGCATCAGCTGATATAAAGGATACTACCAGCAATCCTCAAATAATTGTTGCCCACTGGCTGAAAAGTCACCAATTAAAGTTTTGTCAAGAGAATTTTCTGCTCTACAGATGACCTATGCCTTAATAGTAAAAAAGTAAAAATAAAAAAGTCTTGGAGATATTTGAATAAAATTCAGGAATAAATATCACCTTCTTTGAGAAAACAAATGTTTAACTTGAAGAATAGTTTGACAAAAAAGAGTTTATTAGTTGCTTCGGTTAATTAGTAAAATGCTTGAGCCATATGAACAAACTAAATTGTATTGCAATGTCATCCATTCAGCCACCTCAAAGTGCTACCTAAGACTGCTACTAAACGAATCTGCCATTGTATAATGAAGTACTGATGACAACAAATAATCGGACTTTCTGTGCTGGAGGAAGTGCTTCTTAGTAGCAAATCCTGCTGACTTCTCTGCAGGTAAAATCTGGCTTGCAGAAGCAGTGTCAAACTTTCCTGAAGGTTAATTATTATTAAATGGAGGGACCTACGCAGAAGGGGAGAGGCAGCACAGCGAAAGGAGAGCCTCTGAAACAGGACAAAAAGACAACCCTCAGAATGGGAGAAAATATTTGCAAATAAAGCAACTGACAAAGGATTAATCTCCACAATTTACAAGCAGCTCATGCACCTCAATATCAAAAATCAGACAACCCAATCCAAAAATGGACAGAAGACCTAAATATATACAGATTGCCAACAAACACATGAAAGGATGCTCAACATTTCTAATCATTACAGAAATGCAAATCAAAACTACAAGGAGGTATCACCTCACACCAGTCAGAATGGCCATCATCAAAAAATCTACAAACAATAAATGCTGGAGAGGGTGTGGAGAAAAGGGAACCCTCTTACACTGTTGGTGGGAATGTAAATTGATACAGCCACTATGGAGAACAGTATGGAGGTTCCTTAAAAAACTACAAATAGAACTACCATACGACCCAGCAATCCCAATACTGGGCATATACCCTGAGAAAACCATAATTCAAAAAGAGTCATGTACCACAATGTTCACTGCAGCTCTATTTACAATAGCCAGGATACGGAAGCAACCTAAGTGTCCATCAACAGATGAACAGATACAGAAGATGTGGCACATACATACAATGGAATATTCCTCAGCCATAACAGGAAATGAAATTGAGTTATTTGTAGTAAGGTGGATGGACCTAGAGACTGTCATACAGAGTGAAGTCAGAAAGAGAACAATAAATACCGTATATAACACATATATAGGGAATCTAAAAAATAAAAATGGTTCTGAAGAACGTAGGGGCAGGAGAGGAAGAAAGACACAGATGTAGACAATGGACTTGAGGACACGGGGAGGGGGAAGGGTAAGAAGGGACAAAGTGAGAGAGTGGCATGGACTTATATATACTACCAAATGTAAAACAGATTAGTGGGAAGCAGCATCATAGCACAGGGGGAGCAGCTCAGTGCTTTGTGAACACCTAGAGGGGTGGGATAAGGAGGGTGGCAGAGAGACACAAGAGGGAGGAGATATGAGGATATATGTATATGTATATCTGATTCACTTTGTTATAAAGTAGAAACTAACACACCAGTGTGAAGCAATTATACCCCAATAAAGATGTTAAAATGGAGAGCCTCTGGAGTGTGGGGTTCCGGAGTTTGGAGCTATGTGGCTGACAGGGTACTCTTGCTCTGGCCGGGTGTCCAGCTTGTGCCTCTGAGAAGGGATATCCAAGTTCAGGACATTAGTCCTCCAGAGCCCTCCCAGCTCCATATGATATCAAATGGCAAAAGGCCTCCCAGAGATCTCTGCCTCAATGCTAAGACCTAGCTCCACTCAACGACCAGCAAGCTCCAGTCCTGGACACCTTATGCCAAACAACTAGCAAGACAGGAACACAACCCAAACCATTAGCAGAGAGGTTGCCTAAAAATATAATGAGGCCACAACCCCTCAAAACACACCACCGGACATGGTCCTGCCTACCAGAAAGACAAGATCCAGCCTCAACCACCAGAACACAGGCACCAGTCCCCTCCACCAGGAAGCCTACACAACCCACTGAACCAACCTTAGCCACTGGGGGCAGACACTAAAAATAATGGGAACTATGAACCTGCAGCCTGTGAATAGGAGACCATGAACCCAGTAAGTTAAGCAAAATGAGAAGACAGAGGAATACACAGCAGATGAAGCAGCAAGGTAAAAACCGACCAGACCAAACAAATGAAGAGGAAATAGGCAGTCTACCTGAAAAAGAATTCAGGGTAATGATAGTAAAGATGATCTAAAATATTGAAAATAGAATAGAGAAAATACAAGAAACGTCTAACAAGGACCTAGAAGAAATAAAGACCAGACAAACAATGATGAAAAACACAATAAATGCAATTAAAATTCTCTAGCAGGAATCAATAGCAGAATAACTGAGGCAGAAGAATGGATAAGTGACCTGCAAGATAAAATAGTGGAAATAATTACTGCAGAGCAGAATAAAGAAAAAAGAATGAAAAGAATTGAGGACAGTCTCAGAGACCTCTGGAACAACATTAAATGCACCAACATTCGAATTACAGGGGTCCCAGAAGATGAAGAGAAAAAGCAAGGGTCTGAGAAAATATTTAAGAGGATTATAGTTGAAAACTTCCCTATGATGGGAAAGGAAACAGTCAATAAAGTCCAGGAAGTGCAGAGAGTCCCATACAGGATAAGTCCAAGGAGAAACACATCAAGACACATATTAATCAAACTATCAAAAATTAAATACAAAGAAAAAATATTAACAGCAGCAAGGGAAAAGCAACAAATAACATACAAGGGAATCCCCATAAGGTTAACAGCTGATCTTTCAGCAGGAACTCTGCAAGCCAGAAGGGAATGGCAGGACATATTTAAAGTGATGAAAAGGAAAAACCGACAGCCAAGATTACTCTACCCAGCAAGGATCTCATTCAGATTCACCACAGAAATTAAACGCTTTACAGACAAGCAAAAGCTAACAGAATTCAGCACTACCAAACTAGCTTTGCAACAAATGCTAAGGGAATTTCTCTAGTCAGGAACCACAAGAGAAGGAAAAGACCTACAATAACAAACCCAAATCAATTAAGAAAATGGTAATAGGAACATACATATCAATAACTACCTTAAATGTAAATAGATTAAATGCTTCAACCAAAAGACATAGACTGGCTGAATGGATACAAAAACAAGACCTGTATATATGTTGAATAAAAGAGAGCCACTTCAGACCTAGGGAAACATACAGACTGATACTGAGGGGATGGAAAAAGATATTCCATGCAAATGGAAATGAAAAGAAAGCTGGAGTAGCAATTCACATATCAGACAAAATAGACTTTAAAATAAAGACTATTACAAGAGACAAAGCAGGACACTACATAATGATCAAGGAATCAATCCAAGAAGGAGTTATAACAATTGTAAATATTTATGCACCCAACATAGGAGCACCTCAATACATAAGGCAAATGCAAACAGCCATAAAAGGAGAAATTGACAGTAACACAATCTGAGTAGAGGACTTTAACACTCCATTTTCTCCAATGGACACATCATCTAAAATGAAAATAAATAAGGAAACAGAAGCTTTAAATGATACATTAAACAAGATGGACTTAATTGATATTTATAGGACATTCCATCCAAAAACAACAGAATACACATTCTCCTCAAGTGGTCATGGAACATTCTCCAGGATAGATCATACCTTGGGTCACAAATAAAGCCTTGCTAAATTTAAGAAAACTGAAAACATAAGAAGTAACTTTTTGGACCACAATACTATGACATTTGATATCAACTACAGGAAAAAATCTACAAAAAATACAAAGACATAGAGGATAAACAATACACTACTAAATAACAAAGAGATCACTGAAGAAACCAAAGAGGAAATCAAAAAATACCTAGACAATGAAAACACGATGACACAAAACCTATGGGATGCAGCAAATGCAGTTCTAAGAGGAAAGTTTATAGCAATATAATCGTATCTCAAGAAACAAGAAACATCTCAAATAAACAACCTAACCTTACACCTAAAGCAACTGAAGAAAGAAGAACAAAAAAAAACCCAAAGTTACCAAAAGGAAAGACATCTCAAAGATCAGATCAGAAATAAATGAAAAAGAAATGAACAACAGCAAGATCAATAAAACTAAAAGCTGGTTCTTTGAGAAGATAAAAAATATTGATAAACCATAGCCAAACTTATCAAGAAAAAAAAGGAGAAGACTCAAATCAATAGAATTAGAAATGAAAAAGGAGAAGTACCAACTGACACTGCAGAAATACAAAGGATCATGAGAGATTAGTACAAGAAACTATATGCAAATAAAATGGACAACCTGGAAGAAATGGACAAATTCTTAGAAATGCACAACTTTCTGAGACTGAACCAGGAAGAAAGAGAAAATATGAACAGACCAATCACAAACACTGAAATTGAGACTGTGATTAAAAATCTTCCAACAAACAAAAGCTCAGGACCAGATGGCTTCACAGGTGAATCCTATCACACATGTAAAGAAGAGCTAACACCTATCCTTCTCAAACTCCTCCAAAATAGAGAAGAGGGAGGAACACTCCCAAACTCATTCTACGAGGCCACCATCACCTTGATAACAAAACCAGACAAAGAAAGAAAACTACAGGCCAATATCACTGATGAACATAGATGCAAAAAACCTCAACAAAATACTAGCAAACAGAATGCAGCAGCACATTAAAAGGATCATACACCATGATCAAGTGGGGTTTATCCCAGGAATGCAAGGATTCTTCAATATACAAAAATCACTCAATGTGATAAATCATATTAATAAATTGAAGGAGAAAAACCATATGATCATCTCAATTGATGCAGAAAAAGTTTTCAACAAAATTGAATATCCATTTATGATAAAAACCCTCCAGAAAGTAGGCATAGAGGGAATTTACCTCAACATAGTAAAGGCCATATATGACAAACTCACAGCCAACATCATTCTCAATGGTGAAAAACTGAAACCATTTCCTCTAAGATCAGGAACAAGACAAGGTTGCCACTCTCACCACTGTTTTTCAACATAGTTTTGGAAGTTTTAGCCACAGCAATTAGAGAAGTTAAAGAAATAAAAGGAATTCAAATCGGAAAAGAAGAAGTAAAGCTGTCACTGTTTTCAGATGACATAATACTATACGTAGAGAATCCTAAAGATGCTACCAGAAAACTACTAGAGTTAACCAGGGAATCTGGTAAAGTAGCAGGATACAAAATTAATGCACAGACATCTCTTGCATTCCTCTACACTACTGATGAAAAATCTGAAGGAGAAATTAAGGAAACATTCCCATTTACCACTGCAACATAAAGAATAAAATACCTAGGAATAAACCTATCTAAGGAGACAAAAGACCTGTATGCAGAAAACTATAAGACACTGATGAAAGAAATTAAAGATGATACAAACAGATGGAGAGATATACCATGTTCTTGGATTGGAAGAGTCAACATTGTGAAAATGAGTATACCAACTAGAGCAATCTACAGATTCAATGCAATCCCTATCAAACTACCAATGGCAGTTTTCGCAGAACTGGAACAAAAAATTTCACAATTTGCATGGAAACACAAAAGACCCCAAATAGCCAAAGCAATCCTGAGAAAGAAAAACGAAGCTGGAGGAATCAGGCTCCCTGACTTCAGACTATACTACAAAACTACCGTAACAAAGACAATATAGTACTGTCACAAAAACAGAAATATAGATCAATGGAACAGGATAGAAAGCCCAGAGATAAACCCACGCACATATGGTCACTTATTTTTGATAAAGGAGGCAAGAAAATACAATGGAGAAAAGACAACCTCTTCAATAAGTGGTGCTGTGAAAACTGGACAGCTATATGTAAAAGAATGAAATTAGAACACTCCCTAACACCATACACAAAAATAAATTCCAAATGGATTAAAAACCTAAATGTAAGGTCAGACACTATGAAACTCTTAGAGGAAAATATAGGCAGAACACTCTATGACATAAATCACAGCAAGATCCTTTTTGACCCACCTCCTAGAGAAATGGAAATTAAAAGAAAAATAAACAAATGGGACCTAATGAAACGTAAAATCTTTTGCACAGCAAAGGGAACCATAAACAAGACAAAAAGACAACCCTCAGAATGGGAGAAAATATTTGCAAATGAAGCAACTGACAAAGGATTAATCTCCAAAACTTACAAGCAGCTCATGCATCTCAATATCAAAAAAAAAAACCCAATCCAAAAATGAGCAGATTACTTAAATAGACATTTCTCCAAAGAAGATATACAGATTGCCAGCAAACACATGAAAGGATTCTCAACATCACTAATCATTAGAGAAATGCAAATCAAAACTACAGTGAGGTATCACCTCACTCCAGTCAGAGCGGTCATCATCAAAAATACTGCAAGCAATAAATGCTGGAGAGAGTGTGGAGAAAAGGGAACCCTCTTGCACTGTTGGTAGGAATGTAAATTGATATAGCCACTATGGAGAACAGTATGGAGGTTCCTTAAAATACTAAAAATAGAACTACCATATGACCCAGCAATCCCACTACTGGGCATATACCCTGAGAAAACCATTATTCAAAAAGAATCATGGGCCTTCCCTGGTGGCGCAGTGGTTGAGAGTCCGCCTACTGATGCAGGAGACGTGGGTTCCTGCCACGGTCTGGGAAGATCCCACATGCCGTGGAGCGGCTAGGCCCGTGAGCCATGGCCGCTGTGCCTGAGCGTCTGGAGCCTGTGCTCTGCAACGGGAGAGACCAAAACAGTGAGAGGCCCACGTACCACAATAAATAAATAAATAAATACAAACAAAAAGAATCATGTACCACAATATTCATTGCAGCTCTATTTACAATAGCCAGGTCATGGAAGCAACCTAAGTATCCATCAGCAACTGAATGGATAAAGAAGATGTGGCACATATATACAATGGAATATTACTCAGCCATAAAAAGAAACGAAATTGAGTTATTTGTAGTGAGGTGGATGGACCTAGAGTCTGTCATACAGACTGAAGTACGTCAGAAAGAGAAAAATAAATACCATATGCTAACATATATGTATGGATTCTAAAAAAAAAGAAAAAAATGGTTCTGAAGAACCTAGGGGCAGGACAGGAATAAAGACGCAGATGTAGAGAGTGGACTTGAGGACACGGGAGGGGGAAGGTTAAGCTGGGATGAAGTAAGAGAGTGGCATGGTCATATACACACTACCAAACTAAAAAGATAGCTAGTGGGAAGAAGCTGCATAGCACAGCGAGATCAGCTCTGTCCTTTGTGACCACCTAGAGGGGTGGGATAAGGAGGGTGGGAGGGAGATGCAAGGTGGGGGGATATGGTAATATATGTATATGTATAGCTGATTCACTTTGTTATACAGCAGAAACTAACACACCATTGTAAAGCAATTATACTCCAATAAAGATGTTTAAAAAATTATTTTTAAATGACTTTAAAGTTCATTTCTGGATTTTTCTTCCTTTACTACATCTCAGATTATGGATGACCTGAAGTTTGTGAAAGACAGTCTTGCAAGAAAATAAAATGTTTCAAGTCCAATCCCCCATGGAATCCTGTAGAATCCTGTTGATCATTAATCCATGAATATCAATATCCAACAGTTTTTATTTTATTTGCCACTTGTCTGAACTAGTGTTTTCATCATTATCATCAAAAAGAGCAATTGAAATAAAGTTGTTTTAAAAAATGAAATGCATATCACCAGAAGAAACATCACCCCCCAAATTTAACTTCATCTTTAAAGCAAACAACATTGGCTTTTCAAAGAAAAGCCACTTTTGAGCTAAATTGAGGTTTAGCTCTATTTTTTTTTTTTTTTTTTTTTTTGCTATTTAGATTGATTTAAGCTCTTTAAAAATGAAAGCAACAGAGATCTTGCTCTTTGTAAAGATAGTTTTCAATCCTGTGAGGGACATTAATTTCAATCTCAGTAAAATAAACTGCACATGTATATTCCTGGTGCTTGGAAAAGTTTTTGTCTACTCTTTGCCTAACTCATTATTTTATGTAGATTTCAAATCAATCATTAATTTTTGAGAAAAGTGTTTCCTGACTGCCTTTATTTAGGCAAATTTGCATATTCTATATTCTCACATGACCAAATACTAGCCCTTCATACTACTTATCATAGATCCCATTTTATGTATTTGTGTGAAAATTTTAAGCTGATACGTTCTTTTACTGCCTGCAACTTCCCTGAGAGCAGCAACTCTGCCTGGTTTTCTTTATCATTGTTTTCCCAGCACCTAGAAGAATGACTGCTCATGGTAGGAAGTTGCAAAATTTTTATTAAGAATAATGAAACCTTATCAAATTGAAACCTTCTTGAATCTGAGAAAAAAAGAGTCATAGTTCTGTGGTGGAGAAGACTAACACTTAACACCTTGGGAGACATGACTATGACCTTCAAGCTGCTAGGCCATTGATTTGCTCAGGTTCTAGAGAGTTTGAGAGACACACAGACAGACAGACAGACAGAGACAGACTCAGGACAACTGCAGGACATATAAGACTAAACAACTTTGTTGAGCCCTTAAAATGAGATCCATTGTGTCTTATATATTTTACTATTACCTATGCATACAAATATACATATATTACATACATATACAATATACATATATATATTACATACATATATTTCAATGTTCTGTGTAGGTATAAAGACACATTGTCTTCAGTGCATCATTATTTTTACATGTACATTCTAAACACCCTATAAAATAAAGTGTAGACAACTGTCCCAAAGTGATTATGCTCGTGAACTTCTTTTCCTATGTTTCCATTTCAGTAACTCTTAGGAGACATGACAGTTTTCCAACTCTTTACCAGGGAGCTCCAAAGTTGGAAAACTATCCTTTTAGTTTAACAGAAAAATGTTTATTTTCTTCCCTAAAATATGAAGAATAAAATCTTGTTATCCAAGCTCGTTATCATGAACATATTTTTCTAAGACATAAACAAATACTTTTTTGACAATTTTTAATTTTTGCTTAAACTAAATACATGAAACGACTAATCAATAAAGTGCCAAGATTGGAAACTTCACTAATAACTAATTACTTTGATAATCTGGCTGGTAAATGTGTGATTTTTACCGTATTATGAACAGAAGGTAATTTTGTCAGCTGGGCTTTTTACAGTATATTCAAGATATTCAGTTGTTGGCGGAACTGTAATGAATCAGATAGGATTTGGAAACACACCATGATGTGCAACAGCATTCTGCACCTTGCACAGGACACCATGTTTTTTTTTGTTTGTTTTTTGTTTTTATAAATGTAGAAGATATAGCTCTTTTTTTATATATAAATTTACTTATTTTCTTTTTTGGCTGCGTTGGGTCTTCATTGCTGCGCACGGGCTCTGGAGTGCACGCTCAGTAGTTGTGGCGCACGGGCTTAGTTGCTCCGCGGCATGTGGGATCTTCCCAGACCAGGGCTCGAACCCGTGTCCCCTGCAATGGCAGGTGGACTCTCAGCCACTGCGCCACCAAGGAAGCCCGGCAGGCAGATTCTTAACGACTGAGCCACCAGGGAAGCCCCAGGAGACCATGTTTCGCAACCTGTTAATCTGCAGTGTAAGGTAACTGCCACCTTCTTCAACACCCACCTCGCCCTGGTGTGACTTAAACACGGCTGTCATTAAAAGCAACCTCAGATCATTACTAACTCCTGTGGCTGCTTAATCATCCAAGTGCAGTGCTGAGATGGAGAATTCAAGGGACATTCTTAAGCCTCCTTAATTGCTAATAATAGAAAATACACCTCAAGGAGAAAGCCTGGAGTTATAAGGAGAAACCATTATTCTTCTCTGCTTAAAGATCATCGGAGTTAGTTCATAGTTATTTCAATAGTTTCTTCATCAGCATAGAATTCTCAACTTTGGTTTCTAGATGATTTCTAGACAATATTAAGTCTGAGAGGCCTTTCACACCCCAAGGTCAAATCGGAAACTAGATCTTTGATTAGGCACAGCAAAGGACTGGATGATTTTGATGCATTTAACAGTGCTAGCCTTTAAACGCCTATGTTTAATAAATTTCTATTTTTTAATAAATTTCCCATTCAAAATCAATTTGAAATGTTACAAGATATCTCAAGATCTTAAAACTTATATACATTTTTTGTACATATAGTGACAAATAATTGAATGCATTTTTGTGCATTTACTCTATAAAATATTACCTCACATGTTAATGTTTATTTAAAATACCTATTATTATTTTACTAAAAATAGTAAACCATATTACAAGATTTGGCTATAATTCCCTGTGCTATGCAATATATCTTTGTTGCTTATCTATTTTATACATAGCAGTTGGTATCTATTAATCCCATACCCCTAATTTGTACCTCTCCCCTTCCCTCTCCCCTTTGGTAACCACGAGTTTGTTTTCTATATCTGTGATACTGATATATGCATGATATTGAATCAAAATGCTGTACACCTGAAAATAATATAATATTGTAAATCAACTGTACTTTAATAAAAAATAGTGAGATATATAGTAGGATTAATAAGAATAATAATAACAGCAAGATTTGTCATTAACAGGCACTTACCTAGTGTATCAATTGAAATATTTTCTAATTTTATTTAATCACATTGGCATGAAATAATAATGTATTGTGTAGGGGTTATTATAATTCATTCAGTCAGTCAAGGTAGGCTAAGTGCTCAAACATACAACTTTACAAGTTCAGAGACTTCCACATTAAGTGTTCATTTGACATTCATTTTGCCTTTCATTTTGTGAACCCATCTTGCAAGTCCTTGCAGCATTCTACATGCGTCCAACAAACAGGGACAAGGCATGGTAGAAGACCACAGGGCAGTATTTTGGGACAAGCCCAAAAGAGGCTGTTATCATCACTTCCATTCATAGTCTATTGGACAGAAGACAGTCACGTGGCCACTTCTTACTGCAAGTATAGGAGGAGAAAAGTGAAATATTTTTTGGTGAACACATGATAGTCATCTGTCAGATTCATATTTATCAGTGAATAAAATGAGAATTAGAGAATTATATCATCATCCCAAACCAAACAAGCTGTGGCATTTCCAACTACGATGAAGTAACTGGAGCCAGTCTTGATGTCCCATAATGGGAAATGAAAAAAAATAGTAAATGTATGAGTAAATTTCTTGCAGACATTGATCAACACACTGAGTAGGACTCTGAGTCCGTAGAAGAGAGGAAAAGAAGTGAGGTGAGCCCTACAGTTACCCTGGTTTTCTGGGTGCACTTTCTGGACCATAATATAGGAATAAGGAAACCAAGCAGAACCCAGCAAATCACTAAGTTGAGTAGACAGAGAATGGAGTGGGAGGAGCTTGAGGCAGGTGACATTTGCAGTCAGAGTGCCAGAGAAGAGAGAGCTATACAGAGAAAAAGCATCACAAATCTACAAAGCGGTCCCCATGCGTCTGTTGTTGAACACTAAAATATGCATACATCAAATGAACCTCTACAAGGCTGGGCACAAAATAACTAGGGAGCTGTAAACTAAAACATTCTCATAGTTCACTCAGGGCTAGGAGAATTCAAGTTCAAGCAGCCAGAAGAAGTCTTTATTGAATACTCACACGCCATTAAGCAAAGAGCACAGAAGATCATAAATTTGTAGTAGGGTCTAAGTAGCCCTAGAGTAAAGGCTACAATAGATCTGCTCTAACAAAGCAGAAAAACATGTTTTAAAAGGATTCAGATATTCTGCAAGTAACTTCCTGTCAACCAGAAAAAAGTGCATTAATCTATAAAGAAAACACCAAAATACAACTGTCAACAATGTAATATTCAAAATTTGTTGCAACCCCTATAAAATTATTAAGTGAAAAAGTGGGGAAAATAGGAGCAATAGCCAGGAGAAAAATCAGTCAGTAGAAAAGACCTAGAAGTTACTGAGATGGTAGAATTAGCAAACAAGGAATTTATAATACCCAAGGATCTAAAAGAAAAAATTAATAGAATGAGGATATGAGTAGAGGTCATAAAGTAGAACCTAATGGGATTTTTGAAACTGAAACATCCAATGTTGAAATTATAAAATTCACTGGATGACATTAAAAGCAGTTTGGACACTTCAGAAAAAAAGAACAGAGAACTTGAGGAGTTTATATTCAATCTACATAAATCGAGGCTCAGAAAGAAAATGGGGAATTATGATGCATTTTGTTACCATAAAGACAACTATGAACTTGACAAGTTCTTATGTGCAAAAATATATGAATTTCATGACAAGATAAAATGTGTTTTTCCATTATGTAAAACCACTAATGGCATCTCAACATATTTTAAAGTACTTCAAATATCCTTTTATATAAAATTTATGTAAGTGATATTTGTATTATAATACAAAGCATGATAATATAAAGAGGTGTCATGTAATGGGCTATCGTCACAATTTATAAATTGTTCAATATGATAGAGGCATTACTAATTTTTTCCTTTTCCTAATTACCTAGCAGTGAATGGCCCCTCTCTCTATCCAGTCATTTTCTCAAGCATAGGAGTCATTCTTGAACTACTGCTTTCATTCTCTGAGCCCTGTAACACATAATTCCATCAGGAGTTTTGTTAATTCTCCACCTTAAAACCTCTCCAAGCCCTCCTCTCAAACTAAACTGTCTAGAATTGCTCCAAACATGTCCAAGTTGGTCTACTTGACTCACTCTTGTCTTCTATATAATCCGTTCCTCACCCTGAAGCTATGCTGATCTTTGTAAAACACAAGTTTGATCATATAAATCTTACTTAAATGCCTTCAATGGCTCCCCAGTGATCCAAATACGAAGTGTAGTCCTTTTGCCATGGTTTATAATGCCCTATATGATCTGGCTCCTAATTACTTCTCCAGCCTCATCTCTTGCCATTCTTTTCCTTTCACTTGAAAAGGAAAAGGAAAAGACAAGGCTACACTGGTAGTCAGTCTTAAGCAAAGGGTTTATTGCTATAATACTTTAGGACAGAGTCCATCAGATTTTGAGATCACACTCTCTGCCTTTAGTCTGTACAAGTAATAGTTTACAGTCAGACAAATAGCTTAAAATTTTACAATATTATGTCTGACATGAAATTTTTCAAATGCTATTTTATAGTAAAACAACAACAAAATACGTATTATCTAACAGAATTATTAGGTCTATACTTATATTTACTTGATGTGTTTTGCTGTATTTTGCAACATAGACCTTTTTATTTTTCTGGTTACAACTGTAAAGAGGAATCCTGAAAATTTTTCTGTCGTAGCTAGTTAAAATTATAATCTGCTTTGTTAACAAGTTTGGGATATTTGCACATATCTTTTGAACTGAAGTTTTAGAGAAGCCCTCTTGTTCAAGGAAATGCCTTGAGCTGAAAAAGAGAATTTTTTCCTTACTAAAAAAAAAAGTCTGTAATTACTGCTGTGCTTTTCAGAAGGAACTGATTATTGTTTGAGGAGAATTGAATCATAAGTGCAAATATTTTCTTTCAATATCAGATCATAGAATGGCTTGTGAATCACAATATTAGAGACAGATACAGCTAAAATACTGATTAATAGACAAAAATACCTGTAATAATAATTATTCTGCTTATGTGAGTTTTTATTATAAAGATTTTTATTTTGCTTTAATAATCATTGACACAAACTAGTTTATATTTGTAAAATAATCTATTTTGAAAAAAACATTGAATATTTTTGTATCCATTAATATAATAAAACAATTTGGAAGGTAAATAAATAAATCTTTTCAAATAATATATAATTTAATTAGTTTTGGTGTCTCCTTTCATTCTCAAAATTAACTCCTACTATAGAGGAGACTTTGAAGGAAAAGTCTCATTACAATTATCACCTTTAATTTTGGTCTTCCTATGTTAACATACAGAATGATTCGACATATATATTTTGAGCAGAGTTCTTATCGTTCATTACATTTTTAAGACCCACTACATATGAGGTGCTAATAAGCATTTGTTGAATTCATCAATCAGGACAAGTTTATCTGTATTTTATGGTAATTATGAGTACCTAGTACATAAAATGTTCTATCCTAGACATTGGGACAGATACAGAGGTATAAGACTAGATTGAACAAATTTTCTACTCTCCAACTTAATTAGAATGATGGCATGTATACAAAGTGGCATGTTTAGAGTCTGTATCTCTGAGTGCATTCCTTCATATATTATTTCAATATGTTTTTCGTATTGTAGAGTTATTTACTCAAATCTCTTTAGCTCTGATAAAATACTTTATCTGTACCTTTCTTTGTAGTACATGTCATTTTTGATTCTGTATTAGAAATATTTACAAGACTTATTTTCTCTACTATATTGTAAACAAATTGAGGTTAGGTCCATGTTTGATTCTCTGATGACTCTTTCAGAGTTCTTAACAAATGGAAAGAGCTCACAGTGTTTATTGAAACGATGAATGATGTAACTACTCTACCAGGCCATGTATAATGAATGCATATTACTGATCCTTTACTATTCAGAGAAGGAATAAACCATTTCCAATTAGAGATATTTTTGCATTCAATAAGCATTTGCTTATCAGCACTATGTGTCAAGCATTGCATTGGGCACCATCATACAGAAGTAAATAAAATAAATATGGTCTTTGCCATTGTGAAAGAAAATAAACGTTATGTTATTAATAAGTAATTTTAATCTGAGCAAACTTTATGAAGAAACCTCAGGATATTATGAAAATAGGCAATAAAGAGGTCTGACTTGGTTAAGGAAGTGAAGAAGGTAAAGGGTCTGTCAGGATTTGCTTTCACAGGAAAGATTCCTTCCTGGCTCAGGAATATGAGGATTGTAGAGAGGGAGAGATTAAAGAGGCAAGATAAAGGGCAAATGGGAGCAAAGGGGTGAAATCAGAAAGGTGTGGGGTATGTTCGGCAGTCCTTGAGTAGACCAGGAATAGGGGGAAATGCTAATGAGGTCGGGAAGGTCAAATTCTGGAGTGCCCTTACACATTTTAAATCTCAGCTTCATCCTGTAGTAGGGTGGGGGGAGATGGGACATGGAAAATTGGGGGAGAATACCAGTGACATAAGCAAAGAAGCTTATGCATTGGATACAGAATGGATTTGGAATAGAGAAAAGGAGAAAAAAGGTAGAATGTGTAAGAGAAAAGTCGAGAATTAAAGGTATTTGTTAAAGTAATTCTGTGATTGTCCAGTAATGGGCCTGAACTAGGATAAGGAGGAATTTGGAATGACTTTCTTTAAAAGTTAAAGAAATCCATAGCTCTTCTTTGAAAGGTCAAGATCTCGGAAGGCCTCAGATTGTAAACGTCATTTTATTTATATTGAAAAACGTTTTTTAAATTAAAATAAAACTTGCATCACTTTGATACCAAACATCTTCTGAAACTCATAGAAATGAAAAAGGTGAGGGTAGTTAAAGGCTAAAGGCAGTGGAAGAAGCAAACTATTATTAAAATACAGTAAGTATAAGGGTTCTAGATTTCTTGATAGACCTGATTCTAGTGCTACAAAAGAACATACACAGAAGTTCATCCAGAGCTATAGATATTTCCATCACTTATTACCCTTATTATGCACATAAATGCTTACACTTTTGGAAAAAAATCTATTTGTTAATTTTTTTCTTATTAACATTAACAAAATATAACCCATTTTTTGACATAAGCAATAAGGCAGACATTTCTACAGTTCTCTAAAAAGATTTTTAAAAAGCATGCAGAGGGCTTCCCTGGTGGCGCAGTGGTTGAGAGTCCGCCTGCCGATGCAGGAGACACAGGTTCGTGCCCCGGTCCGGGAAGATCCCACATGCCGCGGAGCGGCTGGGCCCGTGAGCCATGGCCGCTGAGCGTACCACAAAAACAAACAAAAAAAAGCATGTAGAAAACATCTATTTCTAACCTGAGAAATGAAAACTGTATCTCTTAGTAAATGAAAACACCACTTAACATAAAAACCTTCAGTAGTGAGAGTAAAATTTTACCAACATTAATTCCATGACCAGTGCCCCTTTAGCAACTACATCCCCTGGGGGCTCCATGGGTCTCTGAAAAGTGTTATTCAAAGTTTCCCCAGAGTCTAATGAGGATAATTTGCTAATGGATGTTTTGTTTGATTTTTATCCAAAGGCAAAGAAGGACATAATTGATTAGCATCTGAATGTGAGAAACACAAGAGTTTCCTTTAAAAAATGATGCTCTCATAGTACTAACAAAAGTCATGATTAATGTTTTTGTCAAATCTGTAAAAGAAAATGGAGAGGACACTGCCTTCCCCCATCAAACATGTACTGTATAAGGATGAGAACAATGCTTTGGCAGACCATTTGTGCATTCCCTTCGGACATGGCACTAGCTGGCTCCTTTTTAGTCTTGAGTTATAAACAACTAAATAGGCTATTAACATTTTGATCAATATTTAGCCCTGCCCTTGCAAGTTCCACGTTTGTTTAAGTTATGGTTTTAGACAAGGGTCACTTGAAATAGATATTCTCATGACACTTGGTTTGAGGTTATATTACTTCTTTATAAGTCTGGAAAATTTTTTAAATAGTAAAATTTCTAAAAGCACAGAGAGGTATAATGTAAATGTTTCCTTTGTGCTTTTTATCACCTCCTGTTTTACTCCCCAGACTTAACTATTAGCACTTTCTCATTAACCAAAATATGAAGAAATATAAGAAATTATAACATGATATAAAAATAATTTCTTGCTTGTGCAAAGTATTTTACAATTTACTAATAACTCTCATATAATTTGTTATCTTTATCCAACCTTGTACAGAGGGTGAAACTGGGGCTTAGAAAGGAAAGTGACAAATTAGATCACATAACTAGTGTCTGGGGGGTATGACTTTGATATAGATCTTCCGCCTTGAAGACTCCGAACTAACACGGGTAGGCATGCATGCTTATGCTATCTGCAAGAGGACATCAAAAGCAGTGGAAGAAGACAGACTGATATAGGTTCCTAAAAGTTAGTCGGTTAAATAAGGCGAAGTTTAGAAAAGCAATAACATAGTATCACAGTACAGTAACACAATGGGAGGAAATGGCCACAGAGGAAAGAGGAAGGTTGAAGGATCTGCTGTATGCTGATAAATGAAGTATTAAATAAATGAATAACCAAACTCAGTATTGGATTTTTGTCCAAAAAAAGAAATGGTCCCCTGCAATTGATAATCCAGCATGAATTGTGTAAGATGTACCTGAAATTTCTACCTCAGAGTTTCCAAAAGTGATTACCATGGCACACAGATCTTGTAAGGTGCTTAAAACAAAAATCTATGCTTACACAGATTTGGGTATATTGATGTACAATATTCTCTGTCCCACTCCTTTGGAAATATGAGAGTATCAAAGCCTCCATGAATTCCTACGAGGAAGAAACCTGTCTAACGTTGTTTATGTGAGTTTTTTTCAAATTTAGTTGACCCTTGGTCCCATTATGGATGCCACACTATTAACTTCACAGGGCACATTTCAGGAAATGGCATCTTCTTAAATGTAGAAAAGTTTGGGCTGGAGGTATAACAAGTCAGTTAAAGAAATAAAGCATAATGTTTCTCCTATGTCATTTCATACCTTGTTCTTGACTGTTCAGACAAGGACAAGGAAATCTGTGGACACTTTATTGAGAATTCTCACAATTGCTTCCCAGACACTAATACGTTCAAGAACACCTGATTAGGGGAAGACGTTTTTAGCTTTCTATTATTCATGCTGCTTGAATTCCTTCATAGCTAAATGGATATAGTCAATCAATTAAATAATCAATCAGCACACATTTTCCTTATTTACAATGCATTCCGTAAGATAGATGTTGAATCTGCCTCAAAGAGCTTGTGATTTAACTGAGGCGGCTGGGGATGGATACACTGACAAATTATAGAACTGTGTGATGTTAAATATACATCATCAGAAATGTCGCAAGGTGGGCATGATTAATTACTGAGTATCATGGGTCATTCACTTGCTGTGAGTTCAAAAGGAGTGAGGTCACAGTGGGTGATGGTGACTTAAGATGGTAGTGGAGTTCCTGAGATTCACATACTGTGAAGCATATATTTATGGCTATGTCCAGGCACAGTTTGAAAAATGGCAGAAAGTTTAAATGCAAGCAAGTACAATAACACATTTGAATTTTTGAATTAGAAAAGACACTAGCTGATAAGAAAGGAAGAAAAAAGAAGTTAGGAAATTGGCCACTCTGCCAAGTTTCAAGAAGAGGACTTTGAAGCAAAATAGTGAAATAAATGAAATGAGGGACTAAAACATATGTATTAATTAATTGAACACATCACTTGATCATTGTTCATTATCTCTGCTCACTTGTAAAGGGAGAGACACACAAAGAGTCACCACTTAGATGGGGCTTGAAGTTGGACTATGGAGTGGAAATTGCCCAGTGAGGCAATTCTAAGCTTTGGCTCAGGGATTCCAAGTGAAATTAGATATTAGAAATTAATGAAGACATGTTTCTCTGATTCTATAAACCAGAAATTAATTTCATTAACAAAACAGCCTGGAGAGAAATAAACTATATAGCTAGATAAAATAAATTTAATTTCTGAGACCTATGATGTATTTTTTAAGCAGCACAGTATTTGCTATATATTTTTTTACATCTGGAAATTGATATGTATTTATAACCTGAATAGGGAGATTTTGTTTGGCACACTTTGATGTAGATGTGTACGTTTCACAAATATGAGTATAGGCTACACAGATTTTTTTCAGAATTTTAAAACTTAACAGAAACCCATATCTCACTAAGTTAAACATCTCCATCTTCATGTAACATATGAGGGAATTAGGCAGCAATAACTCCATGTGTACAAAGAGGTCCCCCCAGTTCTGCCTCTTACATTATTTTGACAATATCACACTCCAAAAGATATAGGCATGAAGCACCAGAATTGTGCATTTGAATACATATCTTTATAGAAGACACAGGGATATATATATGGTATATATGCTATATATATAGTATACTATGTATATATATATAGTAATAACCTATATTTCAGCATGCGTCTTAGAACTTAAGTGTGTGTGTATTACTAATGTTATTACTAAGGAACTTAATCTGAATTAACTAAAAACTGAACTAAACCATTCTCAAAGCTGAATCCCAAACCATATCACAGCACAAAACATTTTCATAGGACCATTAAAAATGCTAACCCAATATTAATTGGCCAAACCTAAACATTGTGTAAACCGTTTCAAAATCTATTCTGAGCCAAAACTATTCACTGTGAGTCAGTGGCTCTAATTCCCTTGCTCAGTTCCAGTTATTCCAAACCATGTTACGCCCAGTCATCACAGTGACCCAGACTCAACAAGAAACCAGCATTAGCACTGAAATAAAAAGATTTAAAGTAGGTCAGTGGATGATCTGCTTTCTGTTTTTCCTGACAAGTTTAATGAGATATCCAATGCATTTATTTGTTCATTTAAAAAATATCTGTTGAACACCCACTGTTCACTCAGCACTGAACAGAGCTCTGAGAGGTACAGGAGAAAACTTGACAATGGTTTTGCCCTTGTGGAATTTTGTAGATTAGCAGAAGAAAATAGATATTAAGCAAATACTTTCCCCAAAATGTGTGCAATAGATTGTGATATGTGTGCAGAAGCAGCAGCAAAAGCACTTGTAGGAGTAGATGATACAGGGCTCTCCTAAGCAAATGTTGCAGTAAAAATTGGAGGCGGAATCAAAACGCTCTCATCTCTTAAACTAAATTTGGCTGGTGAGTGAATTTTTTCTGGACGTGTAAGTGATGCAAATTTATGCATATACTTTATATCCTGACTCTTCACACCCCTTTTCGTATAATTTCCTTATTGGGCTCATTGCAGTTAAAATAATGTTTATACTATAGAGAAAGCCTTGAGACTGCATGGGATTTGCAACACAGAAAGTTTAGAGCTAGTTTTTTGTCTTTGCAGCCTTATAAATCTGCCACTTTTCAGAGTGTTTTTAAAAGATATATTTATTTTAGCAAATCTATTCTGTTACTTTGATAAAATCTCTGGGTTATATTTAAGTTGTCTGATTTAAATAATTTTGCAGTGTTTAGTTCATGTCTAATTTATTTATTTCATCTCTGACTGGTAGAGGTGGAAGTATGTATTACAAAAGACATGGAAATATCGTCGTGTTTGGAGAAAAAAGTACAAAAGGAAATAATAAGAAAGACATTATGTACTATTTAATATCTTTTTAAAAAGTGTAGTGATGACAGTAGACTTGGCTGATTTGTTTCTGCATTTGTTTCCATTCTTCAAAGTGCTTTTATCTTTGAGTTAGTTTTTTTGTATTGCAAGCTGTTTTTCATTGCGCCTTGCTTTGTAAGGTTTACAAAACTCTCCCACACAACACGAATATAAAGAAGGATGTAATTTGTGAGGTTATAAATGGCATCTTTTAACTGTAATAAAATAAGCAAAGAATAAATAACACTGGATTAAACTGAAGCCCATTAGTGAATTGTGAAACAACACCAAAAGTGAGTGGAAGGATTTAGTAACAAATCTTCAAAGAGTGTTCCTTTGTGTAATAAATGTTTGACTGTGGTGGGAAGCCTCCTCCATGTGTCCTTGCACGTACCAAGTAATCCTCTGCCTTTGCAGCTAGAGAAGAAGAACCATGCTGTCTGTATACATAACAGTAGCTCCCCTGCATCTATTAGAAAAGAGTTAAAAATTGGGAACCACTGAAATAAAGTCTAATGCTACAATAATTTATTGTTAATTCTGTCAATGACTTTCATTACGTAGACACTAGCTTCTCTTTTGTTCTAGTCCCCAGCTCCCAACACCTGGGTTCTGCTGTCATATGGTGGCAGAGGGTGGGAGGGTGGGAAGCAGAAACATTGGAGAAGGCGAAAGGATAATAAGACTATGGAAGCTGGAGTCAGGTAGTCAAGACCCACATCTTCTCTCCATCACTAACAAGCTGCATCACTTTAGGCAAGTTATTTCACTTTCCAAACCTCAGTTTCTACATCCGTGAAATGGTATAATAGTAGTCCCTACCAGAGCAGGTTGTTGTGAAGATGTACTGAAATGTAGCATGTAATGTGCTCCAGACAATGCAGCATACAGCATGTTCATAGTTATGAGAAAATTAAAACAGAAGAGCGTATATGTTAAACATTGAATAAGTACTAGAAGCAGATATAAGAATTATTAAGAGAAGCCCAGAGAAAAGAGGGATGTAAATATAGTAGCACTGATGTACCATGGGGGTTCCCACACATAAATGAAGGTGACATGATTAACAGTCGTATGAAATTATAGTCGGATTTCAGTTTCAGAAGCTGTGTAACCCTGAATCTGCCTCCTTCCCTTCCTGAATTTTACATCAGTCACTTAAAAAGCTTTTTATTGGTTTAAAAAATTCACGTGGGTGTCACTAGTCACTACCAGCTGCTGGAAATACTAAAGGAGGTTTAAAAGCATCTGATTTGGAGACTGTAAGAGTCTCTTAGTAACTGTTGTCATGCATAGCATCCACCAATGGAACTTAATATTTTAACTGATACTAGAGGAAGATACAGAAACACTGATGCTTAAATTTCTGTTCACGGAATTCTTACGTTAATTTTTATGTTAAATATTTCCATTCCAAACATATTAATACGTCTGAAAAATTCTCAAGACCTAACTCAGCGCTGTCAGTGAGTTGGGTAAACCAGAAGTGATCAACTGGATGGGAAGATACAAATAAATTGTTCTGTTCACCCCAAACATAAATGCAGCTGACTCTCCTTAGTGACAGAGTATAAATAGATCACGTTATATAAGGCACATTGAGGCTTTTTTTAACCTTTCAAAAGAATTAGCATTGCACATAGCATTACTATTTAAGAATTTCCTCCACACAGAACATGGTGTTTAAAAATCTACCCCCACTGACACTCATCAGAATCAAGAGAGTAAACAAAGATTGAGAATCTATATCTTGAGGAGTCTTGGTAGATGAACATAGGCTGGTGAAGGCAGAGTCATGAATGCTTGAATTATGCTGAGAGTAGGCATCTGGTTAAATAAAATTTCCATTTAACAGAGTCTAGCAGAAACCTTAGTTACCTGTCACAAAAAGTCAGATGGCTCTTTTTCCTGGCTTGGAAAATCGAGCAGCACATGGAAGTGTCCTTAAATTTCATAACTACTGGGTTGGCCAAAAAGTTCATTCTTTTTTTTTTTTTTCCTATAAGATGACTCTAGTAGTACTTAGTTGTCTTTAACTTCATTCAAAACAATTTTGTTAGATTGTATGTGACAGTTGTCACATCAGCGTGTATTTAAAAAAAGACTTGTCAAAATTGGTGAAATTTTGTGTAGCCATTTTAATATTGAAGATGGAAGCAAAAGCAACATTTTTGGCATATTATGCTTTATTATTTCAAGAAAGGTAAAAGCGCAACCGAAACCCAAAAAAAGATTTGTGCAGTTTATGAAGAAGGTGCTGTGACCAAATGAACGTGTCAAAAGTGGTTTGCGAAGTTTCTTGCTGGAGATTTCTCTCTGGACGATGCTGCATGGTCAGATAGACCAGTTGAAGTTGAGAGCGATCAAATCCAAACAATAACATAGAATGATCAACGTTACACCACACAGGAGACGGCCGACATACTCAGAGGATCCAAATCAAGCATCTAAAAACATTTGCACCGGCTTGGTTATGTTCATTGCTTTGATGTTTGGGTTCCACATAAGTTAAGCAAAAAAAACTTTCTTGGCCATATTTCCACATGTGATTCTCCACTTAAACGTAACGAAAACATTCTGTTTTTAAAACAAATTGTGACAGGCAATGAAAAGTGGATACGGTACAATAATGTGGAATGGACGAGATGGTGGGGCAAGTGAAATGAACCACCACCAACCACACCAAAGGCCAGTCTTCATCCAAAGAAGGTGATGTTGTGTATATGGTGGGATTGGAAGGGAGTCCTCTATTATGAGCTCCTTCTGGAAAACAAAATGATTAATTCTAACAAGTACTGCTCCCAATTAGACCAACTGAAAGCGACACTCGACGAAAAGCGTCCAGAATTAGTCATAATCTGCCTAGTCATAAGATTAGGCATAATCTTCCATCAGGATAACACAAAATCTTCCATCAGGATAACGCAAGACCTCATGTTTATTTGATGACCAGGCAAAAACTGGTACAGCTAGGCTGGGAAGTTCTGATTCATCTGCCGTATTCACCAGACATTGCACCTTCGGATTTCCATTTATTTAGGTCTTTATAAAATTCTCCTAATGGAAAAAATTTCAATGCCCTGGAAGACTGGAAAAGGCACCTGGAAGAGTTATTTGCTCAAAAAGATAAAAAGTTTGGGGAAGATGGAATTATGAAGTTGCCTGAAAAATGGCAGAAGGTAGTGAAACAAAAGGGTGAATAGATTGTTCAATAAAGCTCTTGGTGAAAATGAAAAATGTGTCTTTTACTTTTACTTAAAAACCGAAGGTACTTTTTGACCAACCCAATACTTTGTGAGTCCTGATTGCATTCTTATTTGTTTCTAGTACCAGTGACAGCCAAGAGATATTAATTTTGTTAATTTGCACCTGGAGTGCTTTAAAAATTCATGATTTACAGTAATACAGGTGGTTCTCTGTTATTTGAACCAATGAGCATTACATGTAAGTGTCTCAAAATCAGTTAGGAATATCCAGAAGAATGCAATCCTTCTTCATCCCATGCCGGTCAATTTCATAATGACAAGACCAAGCTTCCTGACAGGATCTTTACACTGTCTTGAGGATCACTGGCAGTCAGGCACTATAATGGACATGAGGACATGGGCAATTTCCCTTCTTACTGAGTGCACTCTCCCTTACCCTCTGTGCGCTTCTGTGTGAGCCAGGTTGTAATCACACTCACTTGAAAGGACATCGAATCATTTTCCTGTGTCTGTGGCATTTTTCCATCAATCACTCTCATCAGTGCATGGAACAATTGTGCATTATCTGGGGACTTTGTTAGGGTCCAGATATTATACTGTCCACCTATCATCTCACTGGCCTGGCAACCTCATTATTATCAGAGACAAGTGTTAATTGTGAATACAGGAATACTATAAACTGAAACAGTTATATTTTCTCACCTGAAGCACATTTTAATAATACTTGCAAATATCTGGACATATTTTAACTTCATAATTTTTCTGCCAGAAACTAAATTGGATGATGCTTTAGAAAACATAAGGACAAACAGGGAGGGAGAAAGAACTTGAGTCTCATTTCATTTTAAAATCTGGGCTGACTGGCCATATAATTAGCTAACTAATTAGGAAAAATAATTAGCATCTTAAGACTTTCACTTCATCATCTGTACATTGGAGACTTTATTTCCCTGGAATGATTTTTCAAGAGTTTTCGATTCCTAAGAAAAAGTATATTAAACCTTTACATTTGAAGATTATAAAATATCACCTTGTAAGAAACCATTAGCATCAATTATTTGTTTAAAAAGTTCGAATAACTAGCCAACAAAGAAGTTAATTACATTATGCTCAGAAATTAATTGGATAATCAAATATAAATGCATTTGTTTGTATAAGAAAAAATGACAGAGGAGAAGAAAATACAGTTGGAATATGTTAATATTTTTCATTGACATATTTTTTTAACTAAACTTTTCCTGATCAAGAACATGATAAGAAAGTAATTGAACAACTTTGCTGATTGTCAAAGCGTTAACTTTGTCATTCCAAAGACCTATCTTTTATTCACTGACCTGAAATAAAAGAGGGGAAAAAAAGACCAAAAAAATAAAAAAGAAAACAGGCTAATACTTAAGATTAAAGGGGACACGTTTTTGGCCTATAGAAGAAAACATCATTATATAAATGAAATTACAAAACTACAAAACTATAGAAAAATGAATTAATTGATAAAACACCCACTTCCTTTTGCAGCTTTTATTTTAATGCCCCTTGCAAAACATTAATTTGACAATAAATGAATTAAGGAAATGAATGGTGTTTCTATGTGCTTTTGCTCATCATCCCTCATGTGCCACAAGATACAGCAATTCTGGAATCACTGGAAATAAACACTGCCAATTTATCTGGTTCCTTTCTTTGACTTTAGCTAGTATCCAATCTAAACTATTTCATTTGTGGGTACAAGTTAGAACCAAAATAATCAGAGAAGGGTGAAAAATTTGTAGAATGGATGTCTGGTTTCATTCTTCTCACTCTGCAGATGATAGAAACCAGACCAAATGGTTCTATGCTTTACCTGAGGCCAGATACCTAAATTAGAGGCAGAAACAGAACAGAAACCTATGTCTCCTGACACTGACTCCTGTCTCCCTTCCAATACACGACGTTGCCAACATTTAAAATTTGAAATATTCATCAATGAACTCTCTGGTGGATTCACTGGTGTTTTTACTGGAAATTAGAAGGTGGTTTTCTCAGGGAACAGTGAAAGAGCATACTATTAGAAATACATTTTTTTCATAATATTTCCATTTTATGTTTTAAACATATCATTAAAATCCATTATTTAACTATAAAAACTTAAATAGAGTAAAAGTAGCAAACTCCTTTCTCTTCTCCTAAACCCACTTTTCCCATTATTTTTCTTTGTTAACTGATATGCATTCTGCCCATCTTTTTTCAATGAATTGATGTGCTCATCCACATACACTAACATGTAAAATCTCAAAGTGATTTTGGATGTAACAAGCTAAACATACAAAAGAATCCAGCCTCGTACTAAGGACATTTATTGGCTCACTTACTGAAAGTCTAGATAAATGTAGATTTCCAGGTTGATTTAATCCAGTGCCTCTGGCTATATTTCCTGTGACTCCCTGCTGGACTCTACCTCCCCTGTGCATTGAGCTTCTTAGTAGGATGGGTTAAGTACTTCTGGGTCTTACATCCACATACACAAACATCCTCAGAAAGAGAGAGCTGTTCTCAGAAACTATCCCATAAATGGAAGAAGAGTTTTCCTAGAAGGTCCCCAGAAAATTTCCTCTCACAGCACATAGGCCTCTACTGGATCATATTCCTGAAAGAATCACTGGTAAGGAAGAAGCATATGGAGGGTCTTAGGTCCATGGAGACACATGGGATGCACGGAAGAAATGTGAATTTCTGAAGACAGTTTGTATTCTGGTAAGAAGACAGGAAGGTACAAATGCTAAGTAGCAGTTTACAATGTTTACTACACACAAATAAATAGTTCTCTCTCTAGACATATAAATATACATATATATCTTGAACATATTTTATGCCATCATACATCTCTACCTTATTGTCTTTAATTGCTTCATAATAGTTCATAGTACTATTGTACTATGTACTAATTGTACTACAGTACAAATGTACTGTAATATTTAACTGATACCCTAGTGATATGAATCACTTTTTAATTTATTAACTGTGTTTCTGTAATTTGGATGAGGCCTGAGTGAGAAAGTTTTAAATAACTCTCGTCAAAAAGTTAAAACCAAACAAACAAAAAGCACATTCCTAGACTAAACATTCATGTTTAATATGCCTGGTCCTGTGAGCTCTGCATGTAGTACCCAAATAGTAGTTAATGAAGTTTCATACACTATGTTTCTCTATTTCTCACGAACTGAAAAATGGAAGTTCTTCAGTAGTGACAAAAAGGAAAATGACAGTGGCGAAATATTTTATTCAAAAGTCATAAAGACCCAGAGACAGCAGAAGCAGGAAGAATTACAATCCTGCAGGCTGTGGACAAAAACCACATTCTCAGAAAGATAGACAAGATGAAAAGGCAGAGGACAATGTACCAAATGAAGGAACAACATAAAACCCCAGAAAAACAACTAAATGAAGTGGAGATAGGCAAACTTCCAGAACGAGAAGAGAGAGAGAAAGGACCAGAGAAAATATTTGAAGAGCTTATAGCCAAAAACTTCCCTAACATGGGTAAGAAAATGGCCACCCAAGTCCAGGAAGCCCAGAGAATCCCATACAGGATAAACCCAAGGAGAAACACACCAAGACACATAGTAATCAAATTGGCAAAAATTAAAGACAAAGAAAACTTATTGAAAGCAGCAAGAGAAAAACGACAAATAACATACAAGGGAACTCCCATAAGGTTAACAGCTGATTTCTCAGCAGAAACTCTACAAGCCAGAAGACAGTGGCATGATATACTTAAAGTGATGAAAGGGAAGAACTGCAACCAAGATTACTCTACCTGGCAAGGATCTCATTCAGATTCGATGGAGAAATCAAAAGCTTCACAGACAAGAAAAAGCTAAGAGAATTCAGCACCACCAAACCAGCTCTACAACAAATGCTAAAGGAACTTCTCTTAGTGGGAAACACAAGAGAAGAAAAGGACGTACAAACGCAAAACAATTAAGAAAACAATCGTAGGAACATACATATCGATAACTACCTTAAACGTGAATGGATTAAATGCTCCAACCAAAAGAGAAAGGCTTGCTGAATGGATACAAAAACAAGACCCATATATATGCTGTCTACAAGAGACCCACATCTCACCTAGGAACACATACAGACTGAAAGTGAGGGGATGGAAAAAGATATTCCATGCAAATGGAAATCAAAACAAAGCTGGAGGGCTTCCCTGGTGGTACAGTGGTTGAGAGTCCACCTGCCGATGCAGAGGACACAGGTTCGTGTCCCGGTCTGGGAAGATCCCACATGCCGCGGAGCGGTTGGGCCCGTGAGCCATGGCCGCTGAGCCTGCACGTCTGGAGCCTGTGCTCCGCAGCAGGAGAGGCCACAACAGTGAGAGGCCTGTGAAATGCAAAAAAAAAAAAAGAAAGAAAGCTGGAGTAGAAATACTCATATCAGATAAAATAGACTTTAAAATAAAGAATGTTATAAGAGACAAGGAAGGACACTACATAATGATCAATGGATCAATCCAAGAAGAAGATATAACAATTATAAATATATATAAACTGAACACAGGAGCACCTCAATACATAAGGCAACTGCTAACAGCTATAAAAGAGGAAATCGACAGTAACACGGTAATACTGGGGGACTTTAACACCTCACTTACACCAAAGGACAGATCATCCAAAACGAAATAAGGAAACAGAAGCTTTAAATTACACAATAGACCAGATAGATTTAATACATATTTATAGGACATTTCATCCAAAAACAGCAGATTACACTTTCTTCTCAAGTGCGCACAGAACATTCTCCAGGATAGATCACATCTTGGGTCACAAATCAAGCCTCAGTAAATTTAAGAACTTGAAATCATATCAAGCATCTTTTCTGACCACAACGCTATGAGATTAGAAATGAATTACAGGGAAAAAAACACAAAACACAAACACATGGAGGCTAAACAATACGTTACTAAATAACCAAGAGTACACTGAAGAAATCAAAGAGGAAATCAAAAAATACCTAGAGACAAATGACAATGAAAACAAGATGATCCAAAACCTATGGGATACAGCAAAAGCAGTTAGTTCTAAGAGGAAAGTTTATAGCAATACAATCCTACCTTAACAAACAACAAACATCTCAAATAAACAATCTAACCTTACACATAAAGGAACTAGAGACAGAAGAACAAACAAACCCTAAATTTTGTACAAGAAAAGAAATCATAAAGATCGGAGTAGAAGTAAACGAAATAGAAACAAAGAAAACAATAGCAAAGATCAATAAAACCAAAAGCTGGGTTTTGAGAAGATAAACAAAATTGATAAACCATTCGCCAGACTCATCAAGAAAAAGAGGGAGAGGACTCAAGTCAATAAAATTAGAAATGAAAAAGGAGAAATTACAACAGACACTGCAGAAATACAAAGCATCCTAGAGACTACTACAAGCAACTCTATGCCAATAAAATGGACAACCTGGAAGAAATGGACAAATTCTTAGAAAGGTATAACCTTCCAACAGTGAACCAGGAACAAATAGAAAATATGAACAGACCAATCACAAGTAATGAAATTGAAACTGTGATTAAACATCTTCCAACAAACAAAAGTCCAGGACCAGATGGCTTCACAGGTGAATTCTATCACACATTTAGAGAAGAGCTAACATCCATCCTTCTCAAAATCGTCCAAAAATTCGCGGAGGAAGGAACACTCCCAAACTCATTCGAAGGGGCCACCATCACCCTGATACCAAAACCAGACAAAGATACTATATAAAAAGAAAATTACAGACCAATATCACTGATGAACATAGATGCAAAAATCCTCAACAAAATGCTAGCAAACAGAATCCAACAGCACATCAAAAGGATCATACACCATGATCAAGTGGGATTTATCCCAGGCATGCAAGGATTCTTCAATATACATAAATCAATCAATGTGATAAACCATATTAACAAATTGAAGAATAAAAACCATATGATCATCTCAATAGATGCAGAAAAAGCTTTTGACAAAACTCAACACCCATTTATGATAAAAACTCTCCAGAAAGTGGGCATAGAGGGACCCTACCTCAACATAATAAAAGCCATATACCACGAACCCACAGCAAACATAATTCTCAATGGTGAAAAACTGAAACCATTTCCTCTAAGATCAGGAACAAGACAAGGGTGTCCACTGTCACTATTCTTATTCAAAATAGTTTTGGAAGTCCTAGCCTCGTCAATCAGAGAAGAAAAAGAAATAAAAGGAATACAAATTGGAAAAGAAGAAGTAAAACTGTCACTGTTTGCAGATGACATGATACTATACACAGAGAATCCTAAAGAGGCCACCAGAAAACTACTAGAGCCAATCAAGGTAAAGTTGCAGGATACAAAATTCATGCACAGAAATCTCTTGCATTTCTATACACTAATGATGAAAAATCTGAAAGAGAAATTAAGGAAACACTCCCATTTACCATTGCAACAAAAAGAATAAAATACCTAGGAATAAACCTACCTAGGGAGACAAAAGACCTGTATGCAGAAAACAATAAGACACTGATGAAAGAAATTAAAGATGATACCAACAGGTGGAGAGATATACCATGTTCTTGGATGGGAAGAATCAACACTGTGAAAATGACTATACTACCCAAAGCAATGTACAGATTCAATGCAATCCCTATCAAATTACCAATGGCATTTTTTATGGAACTAGAACAAAAAATCTTAAAATTTGTATGGAGACACAAAAGTCCCCGAATAGCCAAAGCAGTCTTGAGGGAAAAAAAATGGAGCTGGAGGAATTAGGCTCCCTGACTTCAGACTCTACTACAAAGCTACAGTAATCAAGACAATATGGTACTGGCACAAAAAGAAATACATAGATCAATGGAATGAGATAGAAAGCCCAGAGATAAACCCACACACCTATGGTCAACTAATCTATGACAAAGGAGGCAAGGATATACAATGGAGAGAAGACAGTCTCTTCAATAAGGGGTGCTGGGAAAACTGGACAGCTACATGTAAAAGAATGAAATTAGAACACTCCCTAACACCATACACAAAAATAAACTCAAAATGGATTAAAGACCTAAATGTAAGACCGGACACTATAAAATTCTTAGAGGAAAACATAGGAAGAACACTCTTTGACAAAAATCACAGCAAGATCGTTTTTGATCCACCTCCTAGAGTAATGGAAATAAAAACAATAATAAACAAATGGGACCTAATGAAACTTAAAAGCTTTTGCACAGCAAAGGAAACGATAAACAAGATGAAAAGACAACCCTCAGAATGGGAGAAATTATTTGCAAATGAATCAACGGACAAAGGATTAATCTCCAAAATATATAAACAGCTCATGCAGCTCAATATTAAAGAAACAAACAACCCAATCCAAAAATGGGCAGAAGACCTAAATAGACATTTCTCCAAAGAAGACATACAGATGGCCAAGAAGCACATGAAAAGCTGTTCAACATCACTAATTATTAGAGAAATGTAAATCAAAACTACAATGAAGTATCACCTCACACCAGGTAGAATGGAAATCATCAGAAAATTTACAAATAACAAATGCTGGAGAGGGTGTGGAGAAAAGGGAACCCTCTTGCACTGTTGGTGGGAATGTAAATTGATACAGCCACTATGGAGAACAGTATGGAGGTTCCTTAAAAAACTAAAAACAGAATTACCATATGACCCAGCAATCCCACTACTGGGCATATACCCAGAGAAATCCATGATTCAGAAAGTCACATGCACCCCAATGTTCATTGCAGTACTATTTACCATAGCCAGGTCATGGAAGCAACCTAAACGCCCATCGACAGACGAATGGATAAAGAAGATGTGGTACATATATATAATGGAATATTACTCAGCCATAAAAAGGAACGAAATTGTGTCATTTGTTGAGACGTGGATGGATCTGGAGACTGTCATACAGAGTGAAGTAGTCAGAAAGAGACAAACAAATATCGTATATTAACGCATATGTGTGGAACCTAGAGAGATGGTACAGATGAACCCGTTTGCAGGGCAGAAATTGAGACACAGATGTAGAGAACAAACATATGGACATCAAGGGGGGAAAGCCGTGGAGGGGTGTTGGTGGTGGTGTGATGAATTGGGCGATTGGGATTGACATGTATACACTGATGTGTACAAAATTGATGACTAATAAGAACCTGCTGTATAAAAAAATAAATAAAATTAAATTCAAAAAATTTTTTTAAAAAGTCATAAAAATCCAATTGAGACCAAAATTTCTTCCCAGTAATTCATTTTAGATAAAATATGATGGAATTGGCTTTGAAACATTTGAAGAACATCTAACTTTCCCAATTAACTGAGTGATGTTTAATTTAGGCTTCATTAACTGTCACACCTAGAACTGACCTCCCTGCACTGGACTCTAAGTACCACAATATCAGAGACAATGTTTTTCTTATTCATTATTGTATCCCCAGAGCCTAGTACAGTGCTGGAGAAAAAGTAGGCACTGGATAAATAACTGTTGACTGAATAAATAAACTAAATAGTAGTAAAGAATGGCCTGAACCTTGCCCTCTACTGGGGGTGATGGTATAGAAACAGTTGTCTTGCAGGATCAAATATCCTAAGTGCTCTAAGGAATGATTAAAGTCCTATGTGACAAGTGAAAGTAATAACAGGTGAAATCAATAGAAATGAGGAATCATTAAATCTTTTAATGACCAATACTCCTATATATCCTGCCTATATGAACAGGAAAACTTCATTTTATTTAGGATTATTTCAATTGCAAGGAGCAGTGATAAAAGTGATCTCAAGGAAGGAGGAAGAAGGAATTTATTTAATATGACATATTTCATTGGGTATTGAAGTACAGAAATGACTCTACAATATAGCTGGGAAGCATAGAACTAGACCTTGCTCTTTCTGTCCCTCTTGGGAGCTGAATGATGGGTGGTCCAGCCTTGCTAATCTTACCCAGTCAAATTCTCTCTCAATGTCAAATCACTGCCTCTGCTTCCTTGTGCTTTTTTGTATACCATAACTGTAGTTTTCTTCTACCTCCTTGGGTTCTGGTAACTGTTTATTATAACATTTGTAATTTTGTTCCAAATGATAACTGATTAACACCTTGATAGCCTATTTTTTAAATGTCAAGTGTAATGTCTCCTTTGACAAGCTTCTATCTTCTGTTCAGACAATAAGTAACTAGCCACCCAATATATAGACTAAATTTAGGGCAATTTGTGGCTCAGGGTCATGTAGCATGCTGATCTTTCTTCAGGGGTGTAAATAATTACAGATTTCTGAGAAGAAACCATGGAAAAGTGGACAGGCATAAAAGAGATCTAGTGCAAACATTTACTTATTGGCTACTTTTTCAGATTATAAAATCAATATATAATTAAAGATAACTCATGGTTATCTTTAAAACACTGAATCATTACATGTATTCTAATATATTTTCCTCAGTCTATTTTCATGCATATATTTCCAATATTGTGTACTGTATACATTTTTTTTAAAAGATGTGGGATCTCACTCTGTATTTTGGTAGATCTCCCATTTCTAGCTGCTTATTTATACTACTTACTCCTCTTAGGAAAAATAATTGATTTTGATGACTATATAATATTCTCTCTTAGAAATTCATCTTTTACTCTCCCTGCCCCCAATTCCTGCCAAGAGACTTGTAGACAGAATAACCTGTGGCAAATATCCTTTTATCTAAATGTCTCTATATACTCTGATTAGGTCCCTAAGATAGATTCCCAGAAATAAAATTACTGAATAACTTGGCATGAACTTTTTAAAGGCTATTGAAATATATTGCCAAATTGCTTTCAGAAAAGTTTGTTTACTTTTACTCTCAGTAATTGTGTAAGAAGCTATCATTTAATCCTCATTAATTATCCCAAGCATGGGGCTAATAACTGTTCCTATAAAGTTCAAAGACAGGATTTCTAAATAATGGAAGAGTGGGTTGTTAATGCTTGAAGTATTGAAATCTAGAATCAAATGAGAATATATTTCCTCTTTTGGAGTTGCTTTCAGATTTGTAATAGTCTAGGCAAACTACATAATCAAAATTCTCTTAAAATTTTAATAACATAGGATATTAGAACACAGACCATCAATATAATTCCCCACATTTTGTTTTGTTTTGTTTTGGTTTTTTGGCGGTACGCGGGCCTCACTGCTGTGGCCTCCCCGTTGCAGAGCACAGGCTCCGGACGCACAGGCTCAGCGGCCATGGCTCACAGGCCCAGCCGCTCCGCGGCATGTGGGATCTTCCCGGACCGGGGCACGAACCCGTGTCCCCTGCATCGGCAGGCGGACTCTCAACCACTGCGCCACCAGGGAAGCCCAATTCCCCACATTTTAAAATTAATTCATTTATTTGTTCATTTATTTTTTTTTATTCTCAGTAAACGTCAGACGTCAACTGTAAGCTTAGGTTGTGCTAGGTACTAGGGAAACAAATATGAATAAAATGTTTTTCCATATCCCCAAATCCCAAGGTGGTAGAAAGACATGGAAACAACCTATTACAATGCAATGTTTTAAGTGATATGATATAAGAATATACACAGAGCTACGGGACCCACGAGGAAGAGGTGGCTAACTCTGCCACAAGAGACAAGCAAGGGAGGCTTCACAGGGAAAATGATAATACTTTGATATTAATACTGAAATACTAGGCAAACGCAAACTGGTTAAGATTGTAGTTGGAGAAGAGAAAATAAAAGAGATTTGGCCAGATAGTGAAGTTTCTATCAAACAGTTCGGAATTTATCTTGAAAGCAAGAACAAGCCACTGAAGGCTAGAGCAAATTGGAGGTTGTTGGAGTGATCCAGGGAAAGATTAAGTGTTGCTGATACTGCTGAGTCCCTGGGAAGCAGTGAAAAGACTTGGCAATATTTGAGAGAGAGAGTCAATGATGTTTATCAACCAATCAGATGTGGATTTCAGAAAACTGGAAGCAGAGTTGTCTTAGTGTGTTGATTAGTACTTGGTGGATCTGTGGATACAATGCAAAGTCAGAGTCAGTTTGGGCTTTACTAAGTTTGAAGTGAATAAAAAATATGAATTTGTGTATATAAATCTGGAATTCTATAGAGAAGTGGAAAACAATGATTAAAATTTGAGAGTAAATAGCACATAGATCATAAATCGTATTTGAAATTATCAGCATGGGAGAGTATAAAGGGTAAGAAGAATATAGGGTATAAAATGGAACCCTAGGAACAATGAGTGTTTTTACAATTGTACAGAAGAAAGGAGCAGCTAAAGGAGACCGAGAGTCAGTGAGACTCAGTGCTATTCTAGAAGAGAATAAGTGTTTCAGAAGCACAGAAAAGAGGGAATGGCCAACTTTGTCAGGCACAGCAGACAGATTGGGTAAAATGAGAGCTAAAATTACCCAACATACTTTGTAATGGGAGGTCACTGCTGACCTGAGCCATTTACAGTGGCTTTTGTGGAGGTATAAATCACATTGTAGTATAAAAAGTCGAGAATGGTAGGTGAGAATTAGATAAAATATAAACTACTGTCTCAAAAATTTGATGGTGATGTAAAGACTATATACAATCATAGTTATAAGAGATTTCATAGTGGAATGAAATTATGGATTAGCAAAGTCTCTGAGGATGGAGAGTTTGAAGATAAAGGAAGAAAAGAGGATATTTAGTGATGAAAATAGGCTAGCAAGTCTGAAGACCCAATGCTTTAACTTAAAATGACAAAAGTTAGAGTATATTTTGATTCAATATTACAGCTATATGTTTTAAATAATTTAAAATATTTTTAAAGATTACTTTTCATTTACGCTTATTACAAAATACTGGCTATATTCCCCGTGTTGTATAATACATCCTTGAGCCTATCTTACATCCAATGGTTTGTATCTCCCACACCCACACCCCTATACTGCCCCTCCTCCTCTCTCCCCACTGATAACCACTAGTTTGTTCTCTATATCTGTGAATTCTCTATATCTTCTTTACTGTTATATTCACTAGTGTGTTGCATTTTTTAGGATTCTACGTATAAGTGATATCATACAGTATTTGTCTTTCTCTGACTGATTTCACTTGGCATAATGTCCTCCAAGTCCATCCGTGTTGCTGCAAATGGCAAAATTTTGTTCCTTTTCACAGCTGAGGAGTATTCCATTGTGTGTGTGTGTGTGTGTGTGTGTGTCTACATATACATATGCATCTTCGTTCACGGACACTTAGGTTCCTCCCATATCTTGGCAGCTATATGTGTTTAAAATTTTATATAGTTGAATTTAAGTACTCATATTGTACATTTAGTTTATAAACTGAGTATTCCCAATTCAAAGATATAAACCTCTGGATTTCAACTTGTCACCAGAGTCAGTGTGTCCAAAGCATTTGACAGATTCCATTAATGTGAACTTTGTTAATTTCAAATGCTATGGCCATGGCCTAGAATAAAATGTAGAAAGACATTTCACCAATAAACAAACAAACAAGTAAATAAATAAATAAACCATAGAAAGGCATACTATTCAGTTGGGTAAAATTATCTAAGTAGGTGCAGCCAGGAAACCCAATAGACTACTGAATCTATGAGTGGAGAACTATCTTCTTCATTTAAGTTATCTTCAGGACGTAACACAGTTCCTGGTACATACTAGACATAATACAGTGCATTTTACAGTGTAGGTGAGTTTTGGGAGCATCAGACTGGGGAGATTATTGAAGCCACTGAAAACTGATTTATTTTGTCATCCATTTGTGTAACTTAGCAGAGAACTGGACACACATTTACAGGTCTTGACCGCATAGTTGATTTCTAAAAGCAAACTGATACGGGAGAAAAGATAAATATCCTTTCATATTTGTCTTAACTCACCTGCTTCCTCTGCTTTCCTATATGTGTTTCCTACATTTTCTATAATAAATCTAACACCCCCCTCATTTTCTCTGCCTAATTTTCTTCCTTCCTTCCTTAATAGTAAACTTTTAGCATTTGTTTTGGCTATTTTTAACTGAAGGAAAATAACAGCCACCTAGATGGTATCCTTCTATTTTTTTTTAACATCTTTATTGGAGTATAATTGTTTTACGATGGTGTGTTAGTTTCTGCTTTATAACTAAGTGAATCAGCCATACATATAAATATATCCCCATATCTCCTCCCTCTTGTGTCTCCCTCCCACCCTCCCTATCACACACCCGCTAGGTGGTCACAAAGTACCAAGCTGATCTCCCTGTGCTATGTGGCTGCTTCCCACTAGCTATCAATTTTACATTTGGTAGTGTATATATGTCCATGCCACTCTCTCACTTTGTCCCAGCTTACCCTTCCCCCTCCCCGTGTCCTCAAGTCCATTTCTATGTTTGTGTCTTTAATCCTATCCTGCCCCTAGGTTCTTCAGACCTATTTTTTTTTCACATTCCATATATATATGTGTTAGCAAACGGTATTTGTTTTTCTCTTTCTGACTTAACTTCACTCTGTATGACAGTCTCTATGTCCATCCACCTCATTACAAATAACTTAATTTCGTTGCTTTTTATGGCTGAGTAATATTCCATTGTATATATGTGTCACATCTTCTTTATCCAGTCATTTGTCGATGGACACTTAGGTTGCTTCCATGTCCTGGCTATTGTAAATAGAGATGCAATGAACATTGTGGTACACGACTTTTTTTGAATTATGGTTTTCTCAGGGTATATGCCCAGTAGTGGGATTGCTGGGTCGTATGGTAGTTCTATTTGTAGTTTTTAAAGGAACCTCCATACTGTTCTACTTAGTGGCTGTATCAATTTAATTCCCACCAACAGTGTATGAGGGTTCCCTTGTCTCCACACCCTCTCCAGCATTTACTGTTTGTACATTTTTTAATGATGGCCATTCTGACCGGTGTGAGATGATATTGCATTGTAGTTTGATTTGCATTTCTCTAATGATTAATGATGTTGAGCATCCTTTCATGTGTTTGTTGGCAATCTGTATATCTTCTTTGGAGAAATGTCTATTTAGGTCTTCTGTCCATTTTTGGATTGGGTTGGGTTTTTTTTGTTATTGAGCTGCATGAGTTGCTTGTAAATTTTGGAGATTAATCCTTCGTCAGTTGCTTCATTTGCAAATATTTTCTCCGATGCTGAGGGTCCTCTTCTCATGTTTTTTATGGTTTCCTTTGCTGTGCAAAAGTTTTAAGTTTCATTAGGTCCCATTTGTCTATTTTTGTTTTTATTTCCAATTCTCTAGGAGATGGGTCAGAAAGGATCTTGCTGTGATTTATGCAATAGAGTGTTCTGCCTATGTTTTCCTCCAAGAGTTTTATAGTGTCTGGCCTTACGTTTAGGTCTTTAATCTATTTGGAGTTTATTTTTGTGTATGATGTTAGGGAGTGTTCTAATTTCATTCTTTTACATGTAGCTGTCCAATTTTCCCAGCACTATTTACTGAAGAGGCTGTCTTTTCTCCATTGCATATTCTTGCTTCCTTTATCAAAAATAAGGTGACAATAAGTGTGTGGGTTTATCCCTGGGCTTTCTATTCTATTCCATTGATCTATATTTCTGCTTTTGTGGTAGTACCATACTGTCTTGAAAACTGTAGCTTTGAAGTATAGTCTGAAGTTAGGGAGCCTGATTCCTCCAGCTCCGTTTTTCTTTCTCAAGATTGCTTTGGCTATTTGGGGTCTTTTGTGTTTCCATACAAATTGTGAAATTTTTTGTTCTAGTTCTGTGAAAAATGCCAGTGGTAGTTTGATAGGGATTGCATTAAATCCGCAGATTGCTTTCGGTAGTTTTCTCATTTTTACAATGTTGATTATTCCAATCCAAGAACATGGTATATCTCTCCATCTGTTTGTACCATCTTTAATTTCTTACATCAGTGTCTTATAGTTTTCTGCATACAGGTCTTTTGTCTATTAAGTTAGGTTTATTCCTAGGTATTTTATTCTTTTGGTTGCAATGGTAAATGGGAGTGTTTCCTTAAATTCTCTTTCAGATTTTTCATCATTAGTGTATAGGAATGCAAGAGATTTCTGTGCATTAATTTTGTATCCTGCTACTTTACCAGATTCACTGGTTAGTCCTAGTAGTTTTCCAGTTTCTTCTTTAGTATTCTCTATGTATAGTATCATCTCATCTGCAAACAGTGACAGCTTTACTTCTTCTTTTCATTTGGATTCCTTTTATTTCTTTATCTTCTCTGACTGCTGTGGCTATAACTTCCAAAACTATGTTGAATAATAGTGGTGAGAGTGGACAACCTTTTCTTGTTCCTGATTGTAGAGGAAATGGTTTCAGTTTTTCACCATTGAGAATGATGTTGGTTGTGGATTTGTCATATATGGCCTTTATTATGTTGAGGCAAGTTCCCTATATGCCTACTTTCTGGAGAGTTTTTATCATAAATGGGTGATCAATTTTGTTGAAAACTTTTTCTGCATCTATTGAGATGGTCATATGGTTTTTCTCCTACAATTTGTTAATATGGTGTATCACATTGATTAATTTTTGTATATTGAAGAATCCTTGCATCCTGGGATAAATCCCACTTGATCATGGTGTATGATCCTTTTAATGTGCTATTGGATTCTGTTTGCTCGTGTGTGGCTGAGGATTTTTACATCTATGTTCATCAGTGATATTGGCCTGTAGTTTTCTTTCTTTGTGACATCTTTGTCTGGTTTTGCTATCAGGGTGATGGTGGCCTTCTGCAATGGGTTTGGGAGTATTCCTCCTGTGCTATATTTTGGAAGAGTTTGAGAAGGATAGGCATTAGCTCTTCTCTAAATGTGTGATAAATTCACCTGTGAAGCCATCTGTTCCTGGGCTTTTGTTTGTTGGAAGATTTTTAATCACAGTCTCAGTTTCAGTGCTTGTGACTGGTCTGTTTCTATTTTCTATTTCTTCTTGGTTCAGTCTCAGAAGGTTGTGCTTTTCTAAGAATTTGTCCATTTCTTCCAGGTTGTCCATTTTATTGGCATAGAGTTGCTTTTAGTAATCTCTCATGATCCTTTGTATTTCTGCAGTGTCAGTTGTTACTTCTCCTTTTTTGTTTCTAATTCTATTGATTTGAGTCTTCTCCCTTTTTTTCTTGATCAGTCTGGCTGATGGTTTATCAATATTGTTTATCTTCTCAAAGAACCAACTTATAGTTTTATTGATCTTTGCTATTGTTTCCTTCATTTCTTTTTCATTTATTTATGATCTGATCTTTATGATTTCTTTCCTTCTGCTAACTTTGGGTTTTTTTTTTTTCTTCTTTCTTTAATTGCTTTAGGTGTAATTTCGGTTGTTTGAGATGTTTCTCGTTTCTTGAGGTAGGATTGTGTTGCTATAAACTTGCCTCTTAGAACTGCTTTTGCTGCATCCCATAGGTTTTGGGTCATCGTGTTTTCATTGTCATTTGTTTCTAGGTATTTTTCTACTTCCTCTTTGATTTCTTCAGTGATCTCTTTGTTACTTAGTAGTGTATTGTTTAGCCTCCACGTGTTTGTATTTTTTACAGATTTTTTTTCCTGTAATTGATATCTAGTCTTATAGTGTAGTGGTCAGAAAAACACTTGATAAGATTTCAATTTTCGTTAATTTATGAAGGCTTGATTTATGACCCAAGATATGATCTATCCCAGAGAGTGTTCCATGAGCACTTGAGAAGAAAGTGTATTCTGTTTTTTTTTGGATGGAATGTCCTATAAATATCAATTAAATCCATCTCGTTTAATGTGTCATTTAAAGCTTGTGTTTCCTTATTTATTTTCATTTTGAATGATCTGTCCATTGGTGAAAGTGGGGTGTTAAAGTCCCCTACTATGATTGTGTTACTGTCGATTTCCCCTTTTATGGCTGTTAGCATTTGCCTTATGTATTGAGGTGCTCCTATGTTGGATGCATAAATATTTACAATTGCTATATCTTCTTCTTGGGTTGATCCCTTGATCATTATGTAGTTTCCTTCTTTGTCTGTTATGATAGTCTTTATTTTAAAGTCTATTTTGTCTGATATGAGAATCCAGCTTCCTTTCGATTTCCATTTGCATAGAATTTCTTTTTCCATACCCTCACTTTCAGTGGGCATGTGTCCCTAGGTCTGAAGTGGGACTCTTGTAGACAGCAAATTTACAGTTCTTGTTTTTGGATCCATTCAGCCAGTCTATGTCTTTTGGTTGGAGCATTTAATCCATTTACATTTAAGGTAATTATCAATATGTATGTTCCTATTACCATTTTCTTAATTGATTTTGGGTTCTTATTGTGTTTCCTGCCTAGAGAAGTTCCTTTAGCATTTGTTGTAAAGATGGTTTTGTGGTGCTTAATTCTCTTAGCTTTTTCTTTTCTATAAAGGTTTTAATTTCTCCATGGAATCTGAATGAGATCCTTGCTGGGTAGGGTAATCTTAGTTGTAGCTTTCTCCCTTTCATCACTTTCAGTACGTCATTCCACTCCCTTTTGGCTTGCAGAGTTTCTGCTGAAAGTTCAGCTGTTAACCTTATGGGGATTCCCTTTTATGTTATTTGTTGCTTTTCCCTTGCTGCTTTTTTTTTGTTTTGTTTTGTTTTTTTTTGGTTTTTTTTGCGGTATGCGGGCCTCTCACTGTTGTGGCCTCTCCTGTTGCGGAGCACAGCCTCCGGACGCTCAGGCTTAGTGGCCATGGCTCATGGGCCCAGCCCCTCCGCATGTGGGATCTTCCCGGACCAGGGCACGAACCCGTGTCCCCTGCATCGGCAGGCAGACTCTCAACCACTGTGCCACCAGGGAAGCCCCCTTGCTGCTTTTAATATTTTTTCTTTGTATTTAATTTTTGATAGTTTGATTTATATGTGTCTTGCTGTGTTTCTCCTTGGATTTATCCTGCATGGGACTCTCTGCGCTTCCTGGACTTGATTATTTCCTTTCCCATAAAAGGGAAGTTTTCAACTATAATCTCTTCAAATATTTTTTCAGTCCCTTTTTTTTTCTCTTCTTCTGGGACCCCTATAATTCAAATGTTGGTGTGTTTAATGTTGTTCCAGAGGTCTCTGAGACTGTCCTCAATTCTTTTCATTCTTTTTTCTTTATTGTGCTCTGCAGTAGTTATTTCCACTATTTTATCCTCCAGGTCATTTATCCATTCTTCTGCCCTAGTTATTCTGTTATTGATTCCTTCTAGAGAATTTTCAGTTTCATTTATTGTGTTGTTCATCACTGTTTGTTTGCTCTTTCGCTCTTCTAGGTCCTTGTTAAACATTTCTTGTATTTTCTCCATTCTATTTCCAAGATTTTGGATCATCATTACTATCATTACTCTGAATTATTTTTCAGGTAGACTGCCTATTTCCTCTTCATTTGATTGGTCTGGTGGGGTTTGCCTTGCTCCTTCATCTGCTGTGTATTTCTCTGTCTTCTCATTTTGCTTATCTTACTGTGTTTGGGGTCTCCTTTTTGCAGGCTGCACGTTTGTAGTTCCTGTTGTTTTTGGTGTCTGCTCCCAATGGCTAAGGTTGGTTCACTGTGTTGTGTAGTTTCCTGGTAGAGGGGACTGATGCCAGTGTTCAGGTGGATGAGGCTGATCTTTTCTTTTTGGTGGGCAGGACCATGTCTGGTAGTGTGTTTTGGGGTGTCTGAGACCTTATGATTTTAGGCAGCCTCTCTGCTAATCAGTGGGGTTGTGTTCCTGTCTTGCTAGTTGTTTGGCATAGGGTGTCCAGCACTGTAGCTTGCTGGTCATTGAGTGGAGCTGGGTCTTAGCATTGAGATGGAGATCTCTGGGAAAGCTTTCACTGTTAGATATTACATGGAGCCAGGAGGTTTCTGGTGGATCACTGTCCTGAACTCGGCCCTCCCACCTCAGAGGCACAGGCCTGACACCTGACCAGAGTCCCAAAACCCTGTCAGCCACATGGCTTAGAAGAAAAGGAAGAAAAAAAAAAAAGAAAGAAAAAAATAAAATAATTAAAATCAAAAATTATTAGAAATAACAAAACAATTTTAAGTAATTAAAGAAAGAAAGAAGAGAGCAACCAAACCAAAAAACAAATCCACCAATGATAACATGCACTAAAAACTATACTAAAACAATACAAAACAAAAAAATCAGACAGACAGAACCCTAGGACAAATGGTAAAAGCAAAGCTATACAGACAAATTCACACAAAGAAGCATACACATACACAATCACAAAAAGAGAAAAAGAAGGAAAAAATATATATATATTGAAAAAAAATGAAGAGAGCAACCAAATCAGTAGACAAATCTACCTATCATAATAAATTCTAAATACTAAAGTAAGATAAACATTAAACCAGAAACAAATTAGATGTAGAAAGCAAACCCCAAGTCTATATTTGCTCCTAAAATCCACTGCCTCAATTTTGGGGTGATTCATAGTCTATTCAGGTATTCTAGATGCAAGGTACATAAAGTTGATTGTGGAGATTTAAGCCGTTGCTCCTGAGGCTGCTGGGAGAGATTTCCCTTTCTCTTCTTTGTTCGCACAGCTCCCTAGGTTCAGGTTTGGATTTGGCCCTGCCTCTGTGTGTAGGTCACCTGAGGGCGTCTCTTCCCCACCCAGAGAGGATGGGGTTAAAGCAGCAGCTGATTCAGGGGCTCTGGCTCACTCAGGCCAGAGGGACGGAGTGGTACGGAATGCAGGGCGAGCCTGTAGCGGCAGAAGCCCACATGACGTTGCAACAGCCTGAGGCATACCCTGTGTTCTTCCAGGGAAGTTGTCCCTGGATCATGGGACCCTGGCAGTGCTGAGCTGCACAGCTTCCCAGGAGGGGAGGTGTGGATAGTGACCTGTGCTTGCACACAGGCTTCTTGGTGGTTGCAGCAGCAACCTTAGCATTTCATGCCCGTCTCTGGTGTCCATGCTGATAACCATGGCTCGTGCCCATCTCTGCAGCTTGTTTAGACGGTACTCTGAATCCCCTCTCCTCATGCACCCCAAAACCATGGTCTCTTGCCTCTTAGGCTGTTCCAGACTTTTTCCCGGACTCCCTCCTGGCTAGCTGTGGCGCACTACCCCCTTCAGGCTGTGTTCATGCAGCCAACCCCAGTTGGAGCCTCAGCTCCCAGCCACAACCCACCCTGGAGGGTGAGCAGACAAGTCCCTCAGACTGGTTAGTGCTGGTCGGCACTGATCCTCTGTGCAGGAATCTCTCCACTGTGCCCTCCACACCCTTGTTGCTGTGCTCTCCTCTGTGGCTCCGAAGCTTCCCCCACCACCACCCCACCATCCATCTCCGCCAGTGAAGGGACTTCCTAGTGTGTGGAAACTTTTCCTCTTTCACAGCTCCTTCCCTGAGGTGTAGGTCCTCTCCCTATTCTTTTGTCTCTATTTTTTCTTTTTTCTTTTGCCCTACCCAGGTACGTGGGGAGTTTCTTGCCTTTTGGGAAGTCTGAGGTCTTCTGCCAGAGTTCAGTAGGTGTTCTGTAGGAGCTGTTCCACATGTAGATGTATTTCTGATATATTTGTGGGGAGGAAGATGATCTCCACATCTTACTCCTCCACCATCTTGAAGGTCTCCCCTCTTTCTATTATATTATCTAAAGAACCACCAGTGTCATCTTTCCAAATTGTAATTGATGTCCTGCTCTAAAAATATAATGGGTCCACATTGCTCTCAGGAGCAAGTCCAAAGTCCTATAATTTTTTTAAGTCCATGCTTAATCTGCCTTTACCTAACTCCCCATTATTATCTCATGTCCCTTTCTCTCTCCCTAACCATGTTGTTCTACTGTTGTTACCTCTCCTCAACTAGAGTCTATGTACTAGCAGTGCCAGAAATGCTTTTTCTAATCCACTTCCCCTCTTGCAACTAGCTGGTGCTGGCTACACAAATCACAGTTATCTTCCTAGTTCTACATGTTCATGACAGGCCGTGTTCTTTGTAACGAATATCATATAGTTGTTAATAAACTTTTTTTTCCTTGTGGTATATTCTTCTTCCTCTACAGGATATACATTCCACAAGGTCATGGATTTATCCATTTGCTTATCTCTATGTTCCCATTGTCCCTGAACATAATAAACACAATAAATATTTATTGGAAAAATAAATGAAATGATGGTTTTTGAGGAAAAAATATGCTATGAGCCACTCATAATTAGTACAATTTTAAGTGATTTTCAAGGATGAGTATCTGGGGTCATAGTGCAGAGAAAAATAATCCAATTCTTTTTCAGTCTCCCACACATGCAAGTCTGATGGTCAATATTGTGGTAAGAAAGTTAGGAAAATGAAATTTTGATTAAATGAAGTTCTCAATGTTCTCAAGTTAACGATCTTTTAAGGTTCAATGTTAAGTAAAGAACCAATTTTAACTTAACAATATTGGCATCCATCTCCACTAAATGTAACACAATCACAGGTTTTGTCCATTATATTATATAGGATTATATAACCTCATATAAATTTCCAGAATTAAATATTTGCAACTTCAGAATTTTAATACTGAATATTTTTTTTTCTTGGTTGATCTTTTTTTTAATTTTTAATTAAAGTATAGTTTATTTACAATGTTGTGTTAGTTTCAGGTATACAGCAAAGTAATTCAGATATACATATATTCTTCTTCAGATTCTTTTCCCTTATAGGTAATTACAAAATATTGAGTATAGTTCTCTGTGCTACATAGTAGGTCCTGGGTGGTTATCTAAAATTATTCCATGTTTGATGACTAAAAGTTTTAATCAGACTCTGGACCCTCAATCTGGATGTCAGAAATTGCAAACCATGTTATACTAAATAATCACGAAAATAAAATAATTGAATGTTACTTTCAACAATAAGATTGGGACCACCCAAAGCATTTTTTTTAGTAAATTTCAATGAACCAGAAATTGACTATTTCTGAAGATCCCATTCCCCCAATACTTTTTGTTGTGGTTATGGCAAAATATATAAAATAAAATTTACCATTTTATCCCCAAATTTTAAGGTTAAATAAAGATGTAACGTACATGGTAGAGACTACTTCGCTGTTCTCCAAATCTGTTTCTTCTATTTCTTGTACTTAGTGCTATCATTTATCTCCCAGCTGTGCTATTAGTTCAGTGTGGTCATATGGCTGGATGGTAGCCCATGCAATACGGGGTGTGAGTGGAAGCTAACATGCTTCTTTTCCACACTTTCTCTATAAAATACTTCCATCCAGAGTTCCTCCATGCTTTTTCCTCATCTAGTGGTTGAATGAAAGGACTAAAAGGCCACAGAGGATTGTAAACCCACAAGAGGAAAGGATGCTGGTTTCCTGAATGATCTTGGAAAGTGAACTGACACAATGGAGCATTTAATGCCATCACTTAATGTGGAGTGGAATTTGGAAGTTTGATGGTCACAGATATAGAACCTGGTATTACCCTAACAAATACTATGTGCTCTCCATAGCAGATGCAAATATTGACTGATAGGTTTTCCAAGTACTAAACTAGCAAAACATACGATGGGTGCTTTTTCTTTTGTTTGTTTTCCTCTTAACTGACCAGCTTCCGGAAGTTGATGGTAGCATTTGAAGAGACAAATAAAATGACCCTATATAACTAATAGCAGGAAGAAAGGCTACGATGAGCAGTACATCCTTTTGGGGGTGGCACAATTCTCTATGGAATGCTTGAGGCAGACCTGAGTTCACATCAGAATGTAATGTTGCCACGGCAACAGGGTGGTAGCATTTATTTCTGTTGAAAATATCTGAAGCACATGCAGCACCTTTTCCAAATTGAATACTCTACTTTGAAGTTATCTGCCCAGATTCCGTACCCTAAACTGCTACAATTCCCTGCTGAGCTCCACTCCTTACTATAAAGGGCAAAAAGCCTCAGCACACATTTGCCATGTCACTGTTCACTCCCTTTTCAGCTCATTAGGAAGACTAGATGGGAATACAGAAGGATTCCTGTGACTGGGGAGAACGTGAACCATAAAGGTGATAAGGTATAAACTGCTCCCTGTGAGGGGAAGGGAGGAAGTTACTGACTTCCTTCTGAATCACTATATTTGGATGTACCTGATAGTGAGCTCTGCTAGGGTAACTTCATAGAAAATATAGCTCACTTTCTCTTCTTAAAGAGTTAAAACAATACTCTTAGGAAGATCTGGGGGATGGGGAGATCTCCAGGTTAATGAAGCTCACCTAGAATGATTCTTTTGTAAAGCAGCCAATATTACCAGAGAAATCACTCCCTTGCTTAAAATACTTCAGTGGCTCCCCATTAAGATAAATGTTTAAATTCTAAAGAGGCTACAAATGCCTTACTCACTGCTACATACTCATCTCAGGATAACCTCCCCATCTCTGTCTTTACTTCAGCTTTATTTCTTTCATTTTTCCAAAAGGTCATGCTTACTTGCACCTCATAACATTTCCATTTGCTGTTTGTACTGCATGGAATGTTCTCTGTGGACCACAGTTTGCAGTTAATTACATCTCATCCGTTAGAACAGCACTGAGACAGTGCTACCCTCAGGCTTTCCTTGCCTCCTCAACTAGGCTGAGGATCTCTTTCACATGTCTATTGTGGGTTGCATTATTTGTTTAAAATATTCTCGGTGGGACCCTTCTCTGGTGTTGCTTTTTATAGCAGGAGTGTATTTCCTTTCCCACTGATGCATGATTTTACGATGAGGCTTGCTTTATACAATGAAATGAGAATGAAAGTGCTGATGGCATGTTCATGAAGCGGCTTCAAGGCTGATATAGCTAAGATAAGAGATGATCTTTTCTCTTGGATTCCAGAAAAATAGGACATGGAGCAGAGTTGCAGCTGACCCACAAGGGACATTAATATGAGTAATAAATAAGTAATTAAACCTTTATGGTTGTAGGTCACAGAGACTTGAGATATGTTATTTGAATATAATGTAATGAAAGCTGAGTAGTTCACTGTCATAGTTTACTTTTTTTTTTTTTATAAATAAGAGGAAGTAGAGCATGGTAGTATTAGACAGGCTCTAAATTCAAACTCCTATATTCGATGTCCATTCTGCCACTTGGTGTTTTGTGTTCTAAGATATCACATTATTTAATGTCTTTGGCTTCTGTTACTTTACTTGTGAAATGGAGATAATACTAGTATATATCTCATAAGGTGGTGGTCAGGATTAAATGAGTTAATATTAACATTAAATGTAATTAAGTATTACACCAATGTCTGGCACAGAACAAGCCCTCAGTGTTAATTATTAGTATTCATAGGACTTAGCAAATTTTTCAGTCACAAGTTTTCTATGATTATTTGATTAAGGTTTCCCTTATTAGACTGTTAGAATCCTGAGAGCAGAAACCTCATCAATTTGATTCACCTTTATATCACCAGTGACTAGCATAAACCTGACACATAATGAGCAACTGACAAATATTTGTTCCTACAACGAATTTTTAAAAATGAATGAATAAAATAATAGCCCAAAGCTAACATCAGTCATTATATTGAAATGAATAAAGAATAAATACTATTAATATTTAAAATTACTTGTAAGAGGAGTAATATTTCAAGCAATGCTAGTTTTGTCCACTGAAATTATATAAAATCTAGACTGATGGAAAATCCAGACTTTCTGGTTAAAATCTGCAGGGTAAAATTTCCTGTGGTAGATGGCACTGCTGGTCTGGTGACAGCAGCATTGCTATTCCAAAGGGCACAATTGTGTGAAATATGGGATGGTGATCATTTGTTAAGATGTTTCTCAAAAAAATACTTCAATAATGACATATCTAATTATTGAATTTTATGATGAATAAAACCAGTCCTAATATCTATATAATGCTTGTTCTCAAATTCTCCCATTGCCATGTTCTGCCTATCTTAAAGGACATTTCCTGGTACCCCACGTTGGCCATCATTTTTCATATCGTCTGATGTGACAGCAACTTCATGCCCATCCCTCTCTGATAGCACCACCATCTCCCCATTTCCCCTAACCCTCAGCCCCTGGCAACTATTCTACTCTCTGTTTCTGGGAGTTTGGCTTTTTTAGATTCCACATGTGAGATCATACAGTATTTGTCTTTCAATGACTTATTTCACTTAGTATAATGCCCTCAAGCTCTATCCATGTTGTCACAAATGGCAGGATTTCCTTCTCTTTAATGGCTGAATATAATGGAGTATATATATCACATCTTCTTTATCCATTCATATGTAGACAGTCACTTAGGTTGTTTCCATATCTGGTCTATTGTTAATAATTCTGCAATGCACATGAGAATGAAATGAAATCCTGATTTCATTCCCTTTGAATATATATACAGAAGCAGGATTGCTGGCTCACATGGCAGTTCTATTTTTAATTTTTTGAGGAAACTTCATACTGTTTTCCACAGTGGCTGCACCAATTTACATTCCTACCAACTGGGCCCTTTTTCTCCATATCCTTACCAACACTTATTTTTTAACTTTCTGATAACAAACAGGTGTGAGGTGATATCTCATTGTGGTTTTGGTTTCTATTTCCCTGATGGATTAGTGATATTGAGCATCTTTTCATATACCTATTGGCCATTTGTATGTCTTCTTTGGAAAAATGTCTTTTCAGGTCCTCTGCCCATTTTTAGTTCGATTGTTTGATTTGTTGCTATTGAGTTGTATGTGTTCCTTACATATTTGGGGTATTAACCTGTTATTAGATAGGCAGTTTGCCAATATTTTCTCCCATTCTGTATGTTGCCTTTATATTGTATTGATTGTTCCTTTTACTTTTTAGTTTGCAGAACTAAAAACTGCAGAAGCTTCTTAGTTTGATGTAGTCCCACTTATCGAGTTTTGCTTTTATTGCTTGTACTTTTTGTGTCATATCCAGAAATTGCTGCCAAGACCAATGTCAAGGAATATTTTTCCCCTGTTTTCTTCAAGGAGTTTTACAGTTTCAAATCCTATGTTTGTCTTTAATTCATTTTGAGATAATTTTTGTGAGTGGTGCAAGATAGGAGTCCAATTTATTTTTTGCAGGTGGTAGTCCAGTTTTTCCAACAACATTTATTGAACAGACTATCATTTCTCCATTAAGTATTCTTGACTTCTTTGTCAAATATCAGTTGAAGTGTTCATTTCTAGGCTCTCTATTCTGTTCAATTGCTTCATTGTGTATTTTTTTTTGCCAGTACCATACTGTTTTAATTACTATAGCTTTGTAATAAGTTTGAAATCAGGAAATATGATGCCTCCAGCTTTGTTCTTCTTTCTTAGGATTGCTTTGGCTAGTAGAGGCCTTCTGTGCTTCCACACAAATTTTAGAATATTTTTCTATTTCTGTGAAAAATGCCCAGACTTGTGGTTGCCAAGGAGGGGAAGGAGAGGGATGGTTCACAAATTTGGGGTTGGTAGATGCAAACTATTACATTTAGAAGGGATAAACAACAAAGTTCTACTGTATAGCACAGGGAATTATATTCAATCTCCTGGGATAAATCGTAATGGAAAAGAATATTAAAAAAAGAATGTCTATATGTCTATGACTGAGTCATTTTGCTATACAGCAGAGATTGGCACAACATTGTAAATCAACTATATTTCAATTAAAAAAAATATCCAAGAGAAATCTAAATGACTGAATAAAATTTATTCAAATTATTAAAGACTATATTCATTAGATAATAGATGAGATTCATGTGATGGTAAATGTTTTTCCTTGAGTAAAGAGCAGAGACAGTTTATAACAATGAATAGAAATACTTGATTTAAACAAAGTTTAGAGGTGTAATAAGCTTCGGAGTCTAAATTTCTTGCCCTGTTATCTCTATAAATATAGATCTGATTTCCTTAGAAAAACTGAGTGCTTGTTTTCCTGTATCCTATTTTCCTGTATCCTATTTTTATCTCCCCAAAGAAAACTTTGATATCTCTGACATATAATGCAAGCTTCCAGTGCTCCTCTTTCTGTGAGATACTGTCTCTTACGGACTTCATTCCATTAGTCCTGTGTGGATTGTGGGCACATTTAATCTGGGCAGGATACCAAAGGGACAAAAGCACATTCCTGAGCTTTTACATAAAACCCTTCATTTGTCTAGCCCTGGCACCAAAGGGTGAAATATCAATTATTATAAACGTATTTGGGGCACTTAGAGGCATTACTCATTCTTTGATGTGGAATGGGAATTTGTGTTTCCAGGAGAAGAGAGGGAGTTGGCAGGTGCAATGAGAAGCACTGCAGTAAAAATTTCCCTACAAAGAGAGATGCTGTGTGTAGAGAGTGTGTGTGCAAGATCTCCTGCATTGCTTAATCCATTTCTCTTGGGTAGAGAAGCCAGTTTACATTTTCCAGTGAACCACATCCACTGATGATTGCTTTGATTTCACTGAACAGGAGGCTTAACAAACAGCCAACGGATTTACATTTTAGAGGAAAGCATGGCATAACCTTCAGCAGAAAACCTCCTTCAGAAAGAATCAATGTGCTTAGACTGCCAAATGCATTTTAAGTGTTGCAACAGATTAAGAAAACAGGACATATGTGTGCCATGTTCACCAGGCTGAGTGTCCTCTGAATAACCCCCTTGGGAACAAGTCCACACAATAGCACTCACATGTTTCCTGATCTTAGCAACATCTGCATCTCTCTAGTTGGTGCTATAGACGTTGGAAAGAAACTATTTGATGGTAAGATTGTTTAACTCCATTTTAGGGATTTGTACCTTTAAGAGCTGTTCCTTTTTTTTAAAATATATTTATTTATTTATTTATTTATTTATGGCTGCATTGAGTCTGTTGCTGTGCGTGGGCTTTCTCTAGTTGCAGCAAGCAGGGGCTACTCTTCATTGCGGTGCTCGGGCTTCTCATTGCAGTGCCTTTTCTTGTTGCAGAGCACGGGCTCTAGGCATGCAGGCTTCAGTAGCTGTGGCTCACGGGTTCTAGAGCGCAGGCTCAGTAGTTGTGGTGCAAGGGCTTAGTTGCTCCATGGCATGTGGGATCTTCCCCAACCAGGGATTGAACCCATGTCCCCTGCACTGGCAGGTGGATTCTTAACCACTGCGCCACAAGTGAAGTCCCAAGAGCTGCTCCTTTTTAATTCATACATTTTGCTCTTTGTTGAGGGCAAAAGCAAGATATGCTGTTTTAAATGATATGTGTGGATAGTATGACATTTATTTAAAATACCATTTTCCCTTGTAAAATTTGAATTGCAAACAATTACAATTTTAACTGCTTTACTGAGGTATGAGTAACAAATAAAAAGCTGTAAATATTTAATTTATACAACTTGATGTTTGGAGATTGGTATACACTCTTGAAACCAATGTATCCATCACTTACAAAAGTTTCCTCTTGCTCCCCTTGTGTTTTTTGCTTGTTTGTTTATATGTTTTCCCTTTTTGTGATCACAGCACTTACTATAAGATCTAGCCTCGGGGGCTTCCCTGGTGGCACAGTGGTTGAGAGTCTGCCTGCTAATGTAGGGGACACGGGTTCGAGCCCTGATCTGGGAGGATCCCACATGCCATGGAGTGACTAGGCCCGTGAGCCACAACTACTAAGCATGTGCGTCTGGAGCCTGTGCTCCGCAAAAAGAGAGGCCGCGATAATGAGAGGCCCGCGCACCGCGATGAAGAGTGGCCTCCGCTTGCCACAACTAGAGAAAGCCCTCGCACAGAAACAAAGACCCAGCACAACAAAAGTAAATTAATAAATTAATAAATTAATAAACTCCTACCCCCAACATCTTCTGTTAAAAAAAAAAAAAAAAAAAAAAGATCTAGCCTCTTCTTGAGTCTGTTGGGCCCTGATTGTCTTCAGCTAGAAATAACTCACTTACCAAAGTGGCACATTCTGGGGCAGCCTCCCCTGAACCCCATCACATCATAATGGTAGGCTTTATTTTTCAAGCAGGGATACTGCCTTTGGGGAAGTTTCAGGAAAAAATATGGGATCAAATATGATTTCTGTGGCTGGTTTCTATGTGGGTTAATATAAAGACACATTATTTTATGCAGTATAGATGGAGAGAAGGAAGATTGAAGCAAAAAACTTGTTGGTCCTTGATTTACAAGCTTTCTCTCAAACAGGTTCTGTGAGCTTTATCCTAGCTCTATTTCATTAGTGGTTATAATTAGAAAGTAACTGTTCTCTGTTCCTGTGGTATTCTGATATAATATTTGGGGAGAGACATGTGCTTTATTGATTTTGTATTAGTGCAATGTATGAGACTTTTAAGAGAAAGGTTTTTTCCTTATTTGTAAATAATCTTTAAAATTATTTTTAAAGTCACTTATTGCTCACAAGCCAGCCTAGCACCTTCAACCTGTGCGGCACCGTGCGTTAGAACTTGGCCCCTGCTGTTCCGTTTGTCCAGAATACGTCTTCAAACCAGCTCAGGTCTTTCTCCCTTTCTTCACAATGTTGTTCAGATATCGTCTGCTCAGTGAGGTCTTCCATGGTCACTCTATTCAAAGTGTCACCTCCATATCGATATTTCCTGTTCCCCTTCCTTGCTTTACTTTTCTCTCCAGAACTTACCTTATAGGAAAGTATATAATTTTTACGTTGTTTACGTGATCTCCATCCACAAGGATGAAAGCTCCATGTGGGCAGAGGTTTTCAGCTGCTTTTTTACTAATACTAATCAGAACTTAGAACACTGTCTTACATCTAATATACACATATTTGTATATATACAAATATAGCATTAAGTAAAAGTTATTAATACAAGAAACTTTGAACAATATATAAATATAACTACATATATCTTAGATTCATTTTAGTAAACTACATGTAATCAGGGACTCTAATAGAAGCAATAATCAAGGATACTTGTCTAAATACTTATAATACTATGATTCCATATTTAGGGAATTATTTAAAAATTAAGAAGGCTGCATTAATTTTAAAAGGAATAATTTATCATGGATTTAGGCATCAGTTCCTGAAATCTTTCAAAATTTGTTTTGCAAGGTATATTTTAGCCTAAAGGATATTATTGCTTTCAAAATATTTTCCCAGTAACAAAAGAGGAACTTTTTTCCTTACATTTTAAAAGGGTCCATAAGAAATTATAATAGAGTTTTACCTAATTTCAATCATTAACTGAAAACTACTAAAACAAGAAAGACCAAAAGCAAAACAAAACAAAAGTTACATCCTAAGAAAATAACAACATTGCAATCTCACATACTATGGACTTTTTTTTCTCTTAGCACAGTCTCTCCCACCTGTGTTTATCTGCCTGCATTTACTGGCGGTGGGTCCAGCTTCATAAGATCTGTTTTCAAAGAGACATTAGCAATCAAACCTGATGTATGAGTTTGTTTTCCATGTTAAACCTGACTAGGAATTAATTGCCAAATAAAGGATTACATATTAATTCATCCTGTATTTATTCATTCAGTATGTATGTATGTGTGTGTGTATTTAGCAAAAGCCCACTATGTACAAAACATTAGGCTTTGTGCTACCTGCAAGAAGAACAAAACACAATCTTGGTCTTCAAGCAACTTACATGCTATGGGAGATAACAACTTGAAAATCCAAGCTGTGTGTGGCGATACCCTAACGACTCCCCTGGGAGCCTTCATAGTATTGCTCCCTCCGTGGGGATCCCTAGGACTGTGAAGTGCACAAGTGGTCATAAGGTCTGAAAGTGTAGGATGTGATGGAAACAATTTTATCAAATAAGGCAGGAGAGCATAAGTGCTCTTCAGGAGGTGTAATCACTGTGTCATGGGAGTAGTTAATTCTGCCTCAAAGACTGGAGGGTGGGAAGGGGGTGGCAGGAGCTGCAAATGGTGTAATGTGATTTCTTCCAAAGTCAGGAAGATTACTTGACTTAAGTATACTGTTACGAGTAACTGGACATAAGAAATAGAAAACATTTTACAGATCACTTCTAGTTCAATATCTTTGTTTTATTGGTCAGGAAACTGAAGCTCAGAGAGAGGAAGTGACAGGCCCAAAGTTACAGAGCTAGTTAAATGCAGTATGGAATTCTAATCGCATTTATTAGCTGTTACTTACTATTAGATATTATTTTCAATTTAGAATTTTCCTTTACTTTTTTCAATGAAACTCATCTTTCTCTCAATCTCTTGATTATTGAAGTGGTCTTGGATCAAATATTAAGGGAATTGTAAGGTGATATAGCATGGAAGACTTTTTGGATAAGATCATGTGTTAAAAATCTACTTCAGGGAAGAAAACTATTAAAAAACAACTTTGTACAGTTCTCCTTAACTAAATGCACTTAAACTTAAGATTCTATATTTTTTAGTTTCTTCTCATGCTTTAAAAAAACTGTGACCATAGCAGAAATACTATGTCACAGCAATACTGAAGCGGATTTATATGTTATTTGTGAAAAACTCTTTCTAACAAAACTAGGAATTTCTTTAAATCCTTTAAGTCTACTGCGACTAAAAGAATTAGAGTCGGAAAAGTTTCCTCAGCAGAACATAAATTAGAAAGTGTATGGCCTCAGTGTGGGTTCCATTTCTGATTTCACTCCCACCTTCTTCCCGGCATGGTGGCTCTATTGGTAAAAACAATTTCATTTAAATACTCTTTACTTAAAATTGAAAAAATGCTTGTAAAATTAAACACAATTTAAATTATCTTTTAAATTTTTAAAAAAAGATCTGTTCTAAAGCCTTTACATAAATAGCCACTGAATCTTGAATTTACATGTACCTATATTTGTAAAAGTTGAGAGTGCTCATATTCTGTAAGCACAGGAATTTAAGGGTAATGGTACAGTACCCTTATATACCCTTTATATATATATATATATATATATAATATACACGTATATAAATATATATATGTGGCTAACATATAAATAATATATTTTAGCCACAATGTGATAAGCATACAAAAAAATGATGCTCTACAAAAAATCTCCCAATTTGTACGGAAACACAAAAGACCCCAAATAGCCAAAGCAATCTTGAGTACGAAAAATGGAGCTGGAGGAATCAGGCTCCCTGACTTCAGACTATACTACAAAGCTACAGTAATCAAGACAGTGTGGTACTGGCACAAAAACAGAAAGATAGATCAATGGAACAGGATAGAAAGCCCAGAGATAAACCCACGCACATATGGTCACCTTATCTTTGATAAAGGAGGCAGGAATGTACAGTGGAGAAAGGACAGCCTCTTCAATAAGTGGTGCTGGGAAAACTGGACAGGTACATGTAAAAGTATGAGATTAGATCACTCCCTACCACCATACACAAAAATAAGCTCAAAATGGATTAAAGGCCTAAATGTAAGGCCAGAAACTATCAAACTCTTAGAGGAAAACATAAGCAGAACACTCTATGACATAAATCACAGCAAGATCCTTTTTGACCCAGCTCCTAGAGAAATGGAAATAAAAACAAAAATAAACAAATGGGACCTAATGAAACTTCAAAGCTTTTGCACAGCAAAGGAAACCATAAACAAGACCAAAAGACAACCTTCAGAATGGGAGAAAATATTTGCAAATGAAGCAACTGACAAAGGATTAATCTCCAAACTCTATAAGCAGCTCATGCAGCTCAATAACAAAAGAAACAAACAACCCAATCCAAAAATGGGCAGAAGACCTAAATAGACATTTCTCCAAAGAAGATATACGGACTGCCAACAAACACACGAAAGAATGCTCAACATTATTAATTATTAGAGAAATGCAAATCAAAACTACAATGAGATATCATCTCACATCAGTCAGAATGGCCATCATCAAAAAATACTTAATGATTTGTATTTTCCTTGGCAATTAGTTAGAAATTAGTGATTAAACTGAATTGAAAACGCCATTTGAAAAGTATTAAATGGGACAGTTAACTAATCAAATAAATTTACATACTTGAAAAAATGTTATGAATTTGGAATATAAATGATAGTAACTAAATTTTTGGAAGACTCTAGTTCTGGTAAAATGTGCTTAAAATCTAGAGGCATTATGAAAATATTAATTAAATAAAATCTTTAAATTGCTGCCATCCTAAACATAAATCCATCCCGTTTATGGAATATTGGATTAACTTTAGTGCCAGGTTAATACTGTTCACTAACTTGAATCTGGCTTTCCAAAAGTGTTCATTATTTTACAGAATTTAGGAAGAGGAAAAGAGACTAATGTTTATGTGTGGGTATTTATTTTTCCATGGACAACAAAAGTTAAAGAGAATGAGAAGTAAAATATTAATGGTAGACATACTTGAACAATGAGATTATCGTCACATTTTTCTGTTTTAAATTTCTAAATTTTTCACTATTTTTGGTTTAGTATGTATTGTACCTATCATTTGGAAAAACAACCACGACTTAAAAACAGACAAAACAACAATAAAACTAAAGCAAGTGATTTCTCATAAGATTCCTTGGTGGGGAAAGTGGTGGGGGGTGGTGGTAGGATGAATTGGGAGACTGGGATTGACATATATACACTAATATGTATAAAATAGATAACTAATAAGAACCTGCTGTATATAAAATACAGTACAAAAAAAAAAGATTCTTTGGTAGATTTTTTTTTTACCTATAGGTAATATAGAACCAGATAGAAAAGGTCTGAGGATAACTTGTAAGAGAAAAACACCACAAAATAATTAAAAATCCATAAGTACTGAAACATTTGGTGAAGATGACTAATTTAGTGGCTTAACTGTACACTCAAAAAACGGCAGTGATCCGCCATGCCTTTGACTTTTATGGAATATGGATGTACCACATGATCTTACTCTAGAGTTCGCTGTCTCCACATTTTATTCTGGGCCAGCTAGAAAACATAGGCAAAAACTCAGCAGATGGCACTCCTATCCTTAGATCTAGACTAAAACCAAATCTAAACATGTTTGTTTCACACTTCAGGATAGAAATGGCACTTAAAAACATGTAAAGACTATTTATCATAATACTAACATGGATCAATGCAATCTGCATCAAAGGCTCAGCAAGTCATTTTGTGGATATCAACAACCTGATTCTAAACTTTATATGGAGTGGCAAAAGACCCAGAATAGTCAACACAATACTGAAGGAGAAGAACAAAGTTGGAGGACTGATACTACGTGACCTCAAGTTTTACTATACACCTGTAGTAGGCAGTTCAGATCAGGATGGTGGAGCTAAAGGAGCATGGCGCTCACTTTCCCCCATGAACACAACAAAAATGCATCTACAGGTGGAACAATCCTCACTGAAATCTAACTGGAATCTGTCAGAAGGGCTTCTGTACAACCAAGGCTGTAAGAAAGATACACACCGAATTGAGTAGGAAGGGAAGAAAGGCAATCGGGTCAGGACCTGTGCCCTTGGGAACGGACACAGAGGAAAAAGGAGATAACAAGGGCAGACTCCCACCCTGGGCAGTGTACAGTTTGAGCCACAGACTGGGCACCCGGATCCTGGGGTCCCATGAGAGGGAGACTATCCCCGTTGGCTGGCTGGAGGACCACTGGACATAACAGAAGGGCTGTGGGAAGCCTGGACGCCACTCATGAGGTGCCTACATGCTAGCTTGCCCCCGAGGCAGGGTGGAGAGAGGTCTATTCTGAAGGCTACTGTATTTCCAGCAACTACTTCTCTGTGTATCCCAGTCTGAGCTGAGCAAACACTTCGGCCCCACTTACTCCACATCACAGAGCAGCACTATATCTGGGGTGGCTATGACAGGGGAAAAGGCTGGACCATGGAACGCAGAGGTGACCCGGTCCTGAGATAGAGCCTGAGTGGGACAGTGGCCATGGTCGGTGCTTATTCAAGCAGTGTCTCAGAAGCAGCCCAGGTCTCTGACGGCGGCCGCACAACCACAGCTCCCCTCCTGAGACATGCTGAGAGTCCACGTGGGCCCTGTCCACACTGAAAAGCAGCTCTACAATGGGGCAGGAGCAGCAGAGGCTGGGGTGAGCGATCAGCTGTGCTGGACAAAGGGGACTTGCATCCAAGGATACATTTGAGAGAAAGCACCGGTGCCTGCACACTGAACCTCTGTCTGTGTCTGACACAAGCCGAGGACCTGCAGGGGCCCCAGTTACTTCAGCACTACCCTCTCTGGGGCAAAGGTCCCGGTGCTGGGAGAGGGAAAAACACACAGTTCAAGGGAACAGAGCCTGCTTGGGCTTCAGACCGCACCCTGATAGGGTGGTGATTGTCACTGAGCAGAGAGGAAGTCCCATCTCACACCTGGCTCCAGCTCTAACCCCTCCACCTCCAACGTCACCTCCTACCAAGGTGATAGCTCTAGCACACCCTGAGGCAAGATACGACTTGCATCCACATCAAATCCAGCTCTCCCACCAAAGGCACTGGGCACACACGGTCTGTACAGGGACACTCCCACATAGGACACACATTCAAGACCACAGTAAGTAGCTGTTTCACTCAAATTGATAGATGCAGAGAAAGTTAAGCAAAATGAAAAGGCAGAGGAACTACTCTCAATTGAATAAGCATGAGAAAACTCCTGGAAAAAATAAATAATGAAACAGAAATAAACAATTTACCAGATAAATAATTCAAAGCATTGGGAATTAAAATGTTAACTGAATTAGGGGAAATAAGTGATGTAATCAGTGAATACTTTAACAAGAAACTAGAAAATAAAAAAGACCCAATCAGAAATGAAGAATTCAATAGCTGAAATAAAAAACACACTAGAAGGAATGAATAGCAGACCAAATGATACACTCTGCTTGATTTCCAAAACAGCAATGTTGTAAAATGGTCTCAGTAACTGCACATTTTAATCCGGAAGCACTCCAGTATTGTTTCTGGATTGGTGCTTGCTGACATTCTGTCTGCCCCTAATTGTACTTTACACCTAGTGTAAAGAGAAACATGGCATTGCCACTTTGCTAAAATGCCATTTCTTAAGAAAGACAGAATTTTCTTGATCAAACTGTGGAAAACAGGCTCCACCCAAGTTACATCACTCCCGGAAATTGTAATATATATTTATAAACTGTAACTCCCATCATTAATAATGTGGAGGTATTGTCTGTCTCAGGCACTGCTTAAACCCCAGTGTTTAGAACAGTGCCTGAATGAATGAATGAACCTGTGCAAAACAGAATAAAGGAGGCGAAGAGAAACATATTTTTAAGGAATTTATCCAGAGACTCACAACTTATAAGTTGTACAACCAGAATTTTAACTACAGATTTCAGCCCAAACCCTGTGTGCCTTCCACTGCGCCAACTGTTTCCATCTTGCTTCCAGCAGTTAATGTCACCATGTCCGTGGAGAGCAGCATAATGTAGTAGTAGTTTGAGCCATATGGAATTTCCTTTCTGAGTTGAGTGCCATTTAATCTATAACATGAAGTATATAAAGGAGTCACTCTGCTAATAGGTAGGCGGCTAAGTTATGCAGAAGAATCAGTAAGTTCAAGGGCCCATATGTCAGGGAAGAGTACAGATTATTCTAGAAACTGACAAAAGGCCAACATACTTGGAATTTGAGTGACTGACAAGGAAAGTGTTTGAAATGAGACTAAAGGGTAGGCAAAGTCTAGATCCTACATGGTCCTGTAGGTTATATAAAGGAATTCAGATTTTATTCTAAGCACAGCAGGAAGCCACTGGTTTTAAGTTAAAGAGTGACATGATCTAATGTGAGTTTTTGAACAGTCACTCTGGCTATTGCATGGAGAAAGAACTAAGAATGGGAAAAATCTACATACATACACCACACCTTCACACCCCACATGTCACCTGTGGAAGGGGGTAAAGGATGGGGAAAGAGAGTGTTTTGCACAGCATTAGGTACATGGTGACAGTGGAGTTTATGATAGCATTCCACGTCTCTGAACACCAGATATAGGTGTGTCTCCCTCGCTGTCCAAGCTGCCTGCCCTCTGCAGCAGTATGAGAAACCTCACGGGGAATGGGACCCTACCCTACAGATGGCAACTCTGATATGAATGGAACACTAAACTAGACATAATTTCATATGCAAAACATTCAGCGTGTAACATCTTACATGTTTTCTATTGTTAAGGTGCATTTTATTCCTGAATTCTATCCAATTGTTAACAACGGTTTTCTTTAATTTTTTTCTATGGCCAGGTAATTCTTACCTCTAATTTTTTTTTTTTTTTTTTACCAGCTCTCTGTTTTCTTTTATTTTCTAGGATAAAATTCAGGCATTTAAAGTTGCTCATGGAAAAGGCAACCTTCCTACACGGTTGCTGGGAATGTAAATTGGTGCTGCCATTATGGAGAACAGTATGTAGGTTCCTTAAGAAACTAAAAATAGAGCTACCATATGACCCAGCAATCCCACCCCTGAGCATATATCCAGAGAAAACTATAATCCAAAAAGATACATGCATCCCAATGTTCATAGCAGCACTATTCACAACAGCCGAGACATGGAAGCAACCTAAATGTCCATCAACAGATGAATGGATAAAGAAGATGTGGTACATATATACAATGGAATAATATTCAGCCATAAAAAATAATGAAATATGCCATCTGCAGCTACATGGATGGACCTAGAGATTATCATACTAAGTGAAGTAATTCAGAGAAAGACAAATACTATATGATATCACTTATATGTAGAATCTAGAATGTGACACTAATGAACTTATCTACAAAACAGAAACAGACTCATAGATGAAGAGAATAGACTTGTGTTTGCCAAGGGGTGGAGTGGGCGGGGAAGGGACGGACTGGGAATTTGGGATTAGCAGATGCAAACTATTATATTTAGAATTGAGAAACAACAAGGTCCTACTGTGTAGCACAGGAAACTATATTCAATATCCTGCCATAAATCATAATGGAAAAGAATATGAACAATAATATATATATGTATAACTAAATCACTTTGCTGTACAGCAGAAATTAACACATTAAAAATCAACTATACTTCGGTAAAATAAATTTTCAAAAAAAGTTCCTCATGATCTGGTCCCTGTATCTTTCTCTATTCTCACCTTTATAAGCAATTCCCGTTCATCCATCACACACATACAAACATGCATACACACACACTTTGTGCTGAAGCAGTAATGAATATAGTCATTGCATTCTATGATTTTCCCCAAGCTTTGGGGATGTTTGCTTTTTGATTCGACAAACTTGTATTCAATCTTAAAAGCTCAGTTGCTGTCATATTCCCAGAAAGCCATCCCTGGTACTCCTTTAACTGGAGGCAGTGATACTTTTCTCTAAATTTTCTCTACACCTTATTTATGGATATATTAATGAATTCACTTATAAAATTGGTATTTATTTATTACCAGAATGAATTTCCTGTTAAGGGATTACTTTTCATTTGTTTTATGCTTCTTGTGTCTAGTAGCATTGGGCTTGAGGCAGTTTGGCCATTCAAGGAATATGTTCTAGATTGAATTCTACTTTTCATCTATACAGATATTCTGAATAACTACTATGCATGTGCAAATAAAGTAAATTCAGATCATGAAGTAAAAGTGGAAACCAGGATAATTATTATTAGTCATTTGTCCAGTCCCCCTTGCAAAAAAGTATTGCAACTTGACAAAAGGAAACACAACATAAATTCTTAGTGAGATTGCAAACATTCTTAGGCATTTTTTTTCTTTGTGGTGTTGGAAGTCTATATTTATGAAAGAGATAATGAAGAATAATGGATAAATTAAAAGTCCAAAACAAGTTTTACTGTTTAAAAAAATTGAACTTGGAAGAAATATGTCAATATACTGTGGATACCACCTTTTTACGGTTTTGATTTAAAGCACTTTAAAAATAATGTTTCCACTGAAGGCCTCTACCACAATTTATAAAGGTTTCTGGTCTTTACTCTTTTGTTCAGAATGCTGCTGACCTTTGAAATTCAAGGAACTGGGAGGGAATCATTATTTATTATTTGAGGTGGCAGTGCATAACCAGGCTGATTTTCACTCTGACAAAAGAGATCAGAGCTTGTGAAGGTACAGGAAAAGTTAAAAAAACAACCAAACCAAACAAACAAAAAACCTCATCCATCAATAATCCTGGTAATAATAATAGAATATAACATACTTTCTAGACTCAAGATCCCAGAAATTAAAAAAGAGAATACATTTGCCATAAAGAAGAGGTTTAGGTGGATATAGTTTTCTGTTGAATGTTATTTCTTCCTCAGATTTCCTCGCCTCCTTTCACAAGGCCACTGGAATGTCTAAAAATAGTATAAATAAAAATAATGTTCTAATGAATTAATTACTTCAGAAGAAGAATCACAGACCTCACATGGTTATGTGAATTCCACTAGATTCTAGGTATTTGTGGGTGGGGTCTTTGTTTATATCTTGTTCCCCCTGCAGATCCTGTACCTAAAATAGTGGAACAAACACAGTGGAATCTCAGTATTTGTTGGACTAATGAATGATATATTGAATACCCAACTTAAATATAAATGGAGATAACTCTATTCTTTCCAATGGTCATGCAAATATATACATATATATGTACACATATATATTTTTAAAAGATTTTTTTGTTTTGTTTTTTAAATTTATTTTATTGAAGTATAGCTAATTTACAATGTTGTCTTAATTTATACTGTACAGCAAAGTGATTCAGTTATATATATATTTATACATTATTTTTCATATTCTTTTCCATTAAGGTTTATCACAGGATATTGAATAGAACTCCCTGTGCTATACAGTATGACCTTGTTGTTTATCCATGCTATATATTTATAATAGTTTGCATCTGCTAATTCCAAACTCCCAGTCCATCCCCCCCATCAGTTGAATGGTTCTTATCTCATCCCTGACATCTACTTTGTCACCAAATCTTGACTGTGTCTTCCCATTTCCATTGTTACCTTCTTCTTAACTCATCATCTCTCCACTGTAGGTCCTCCAACTGAACATTTTCTTCCTACTGCTGAGAGAGTGTTTTTATTGAAAATAGCTCTGCTATTTCTCTTACCCAATCCTCTGATTGTTAAGTTTTGCCACATTTGTTCTATTGCCCAATCTATATATAAATATATAGCCATTATCTTTCATCTTCTCCTAAACTTTTCAAGAGTAAGATGTACGCAGAATGTCCCCACACCAAACAATACAGTATTTATGTTCCCCAAACAAGGATACTTTCTCGAATAAAAATCATATAACCCTCCCTCAATTTAAGTTCCTCAATCAGGAACCTAAAATTGGTACAAAATTCAAGCCCACATTCCCATTCAAATTTTGTCAGCCGCCACAATTATGACTCCTTTCCCATTCTGGTTCTCATTCTTATCCAAGACACCATAGTGCCTTAAACTGTCAGGTCTCTTCTGATACCTCCATCCTGAATCAGTTCCTCAGTATTTTCATGTCTTTTTGTCTTTCATGGGTTTAAAGGGGGCAGGTCTTAAACTCTATAGCATGACGCTCAACCTGGGTCCATCTGATGATTCTTCTTGTCCTGATGGAGGCCATGCATTTTTGGTAGGAACTCCACAGAAATGATGTTACACACTTCTTGGAGCATCACTTGAGGGGACACTTGATGTGAACAATCCTTCCTTTGGTCACTTTAACTTTAACTACCTAGTAATACTGGCCTCTGCCAAGTTCTTCCCCTTTACAGTCATCATTTCCCCAGTTTAATTGATTAGTATTATATTGTAGGAAAGTATTTAAAAATAATTCCATAAACCCATTCCTTATCAAACCACCACCAAATAATTTTGGTATCCATTAACAGCATCTTCTTAATTAACCATGATTTCTGATGTTTGCCAAATGGCAATTCTCTATTTCCATTATCCCTACAAAATTTGCTGGCAATCTATTGTAAGGAAGAATTTTATTTCTACATAGGTTTATTTATATAGCTATAACATAATATATAGGCTATCTATAATAGAACCCACAATTCTATTCATTCATTCATTTGTTCATATATTCTATCAGTATAATATCATGAGTTAACATCTTATTCATTGGGGTTGCAATCTATCATTGTTATTTATTTTGATGCCAAAATCATCCCAAACTGTCTCCTATGTGCTTTAGGAGTCCCAAAATTCACTGAGCATTACATTAATTTCAGGTACAATATGATGTTCAAGGCTTATCTCATCCTTTCCCTGCCTAGTCTAGGAATAGTTAGTTCTCCAGGAAGCCCTGGTTCCTTTTAGTGAAGACATCATTTAGATGTCTTGGCACTCACTGTACTCATTGTTATAAGATTGCTGTTGCCCTATTAATTAATGGGCAGAGCTTGGAAATATATGTATATGACTCCATATACAACTACAATTACTTATATGTATAGTTGTATGTATGTGTTACAAAATCATGAGTCCATATTGAAATCTCCAGTTTTAGTCTAACACTTCATGCTTCTTTTCATCCTTTACTTTTCTTTGTTAATATCTTCTTTTGCTTCCAGAGGCTTCATATTATTCTCAATGCATGTATTTATTTGCTCAATGTAACCACACTCTAGCCATGCAGGTCATCTCTTCTGTCATCTCCAACCTTCTCACATCACTCCCATTCTTGGTCATCAAGTCTTCCAGTCTGCTGAGCAATGTGTATCTCTAGCCCTTTTCCAGTGCCCTGCCTTCCTGGTCACCATCAATCCTACAATCCCACAGCTCCATGCAGTTATGCAACTCCCTGTCCCCTCACCACCTCACATGCTAGGTGACATATGTTGTCCTTTACACAGGGAAGAGAAGGAAAAGAAAAACTACACATGAATTTTTAATAGCATTTTTGTCCACTGATGAGTACTTCACAAGAGATTCATCATAGTTCACACTGTACATTCCTAGAATACCAACAGAAAGAGAAAGGAAAGAAGAGGGAAAAATACATAGCTCTTTCTGTTTGCTTTCGGAGTTATATATGTAAATTTGAGTCAACTAAAGAAATAATTCTACAATGGTACCTAAGACTTTGTCCCTTTGCAGTTCTATCCCCAGAGGAAAAAAATTAAATTAAATTAAAAGGTGTTTATTTTATAATTCAAGAACTCTATCACTTGTAAACCCTGAAATTAGAATAAAAAAGGTTGTGGTGCAACACTAATTATATAAACAATTATAAGTTTCTTTATAGAGAATACTCACATAAAATCTTACGATTTTAATTCAATAAAGGCAACTATATATATTATATGCAAAGTACAGCCCTTATATAAGACCATATGTAGGTAGGTCATATTTACTGTCACTATTCAACAATAGTTTTATAAGTTCTCAGAAGTATCAAATTCTTCCACTTTCACTATACCACGCAACTGACTTTAAGACAACGTAAAATTACACTTAGAGTATTCTGCTCCTCTCTTCCAAAAATACACAGTATTGTGATAATATCTTGATGGATGACTTGAGCCATAAACAATAAAATATCCCATGTCTAGAAAACATCCTGACTACAGATCTACAAAATTAGTAAGAATCATGAAATCTCACAGATCCTGAGATGAATCAGTTTATGGAATGATGATTCTTAGAGAGCATTTAATCCAATGCCTGAACTTCACAATAAGGGGTAATCATTGGGGATTATACTACTTCACACAACAGGAAGCTTACTGTCAACAACTGTAAAGGGTCTGAGATTTTACTCTACCTGTAAAAAAACTGGCCTGTAACAGTTTCATGAATGCAAGTGAACACAAGACTCTGGGTCAGAAATAGAAGGCTTTATTAATCACAGCAATAACACGGGCCACAGTATCAGCTTTTGCACCACTCCCATGAGTCCCATTTCCACAGGGAAAATCAAAGGGCTGGGTGATGCCTGTTCATAAAGTTGGTTGCATTACAGGAGAGAAATTCTAAGCTTAGGAAACCAGAATCTTTTTTAACAGGCTGTAATCTTGCCCAAGCTTTATCTTACAGGTAAATATTACCTTCATCATACTGAAAAGTAAACAAACCAGCTCTTTGTTGCAGAAGGAGATGCAATTTCTATATTCCAAGCCTGTTCATTATACAAACATCCTTGAAAAATTAATAAGACACAAAGGCTGTCAGTACCACTGCTTGCAAGATAGGCAGAAATGCAGAAGACCCATGGGAAATTGTCTCTCAAGGCTTTAGCTTCAGGTTGATTCCAGGATGGCTTTAGCAAGTCAGCAATAGCATCATGGACCCAGTGGTCCAGAGAACTTTGGTTCTCTGTTATCCTTAGCAAGTTGATGTTTTTACTCATGGTTGTAAGATGTTTACAGCAGTTTCTTGGTATCATATTGATGTCTGGCCTGATCTAGTGAAAAAGAGATGTTTCTACTCTTGCTTCTCTTTTAATGGTGAGGCCACATTGACAGATTTACATGCCTGTTCATTTGGTCAAGATTGGGTCGCTCATTCATGCCTAATTAATGACTGTCAAGGGGTAGAAGACCTATCAGAATTCTTCCCCTCTATTTTCTTTTCTGAGTCATATGAAGGGGAACATCCAATCAAATGGAGATTCTGCAGCAAAGAAATAGGCAGATGGGGCAACCAACTGAGACTGCCAGGCTCCTGGATTCCAGGAACATTTCTACTTCTCTGCTTTATGAATTTTAAACTTTTTTTTTTCATTGCAAAGGAGGAAAATGGTCTTTCTCTTCCATATAGAATAATAGGATATAAGCAATTGCAAAGTTTTTACATTTTGGGAAAATCATAATGGTGGAGCTAAGTAGAACACACACTTTCATCATATTATCTGATAGTCTGTGATTCTTACTCAATTTATGAGATTGAAATTTAGAGATTTCCTTTTTTTAACCCTGAGGATTAGAGATAATGAATATCAATGTTACTACACCTTTAAGGAACCCTTCTCAAGCTTCTGTTCTGAAGTGTTTCTTCTTATTTACAACTTGAAAAAAATATGAGTAGGATTGCTCTTAAAAATTGAATTTTCTTAAATTCCTTTGAGAGCTTATCATTATTATCTTCATCAAGAAGTCATCTCCTGAATTACCAGAGAGCCAATTAGCATGATTATGAGAGCAATTTATATTTGAATGGTACCTAAATAGGTATTTTATGGAAGGAAAGTGAAAAATATCTATTTGATTAATTTAATTACTAAAGGTGAAATTCAAGAAAAGAGAGTACTTTCCTTCCACTAGATTGGCTTTTCTTTTCCCCTAGGCTAAACTTTTACATCCAAGAGCTCTCAAACATGCACCCTGCTGTGATGTAATGGAATCTTATGAAACTGGATTACCAAGTACTTCTAGAAACCTAGGGAAGACTCTTTAACCTTTTAACTGGTGGAAGCTTAACTGAATATAATAAAGGCCTTTTTTTTGAAGGAATGTGTTCTCATGTCTCCCTTCTTTAAGGGAAGTAATTACATACAGTGTTCTACCTGGTTTTTAAAATCTGATTTGAAATATGTCACATTTAGTTTCTAAACAGAGGACACTTCAGTCTTTGATCTCTGACATTGGTTCAAATGTTGTTTCTTTAGTTGGTTTTTGTTAGTTTTTTTTTTTCTTTTTTTAAACCAGGATTGTACCTTCTATCAAAATTTCAGGAAAATAAATGTATCCTAGTTCATACATACACCTGTCTACATAGTAGAAGGGGCAAAACTAGAGTCCTGGACCAGGGCTTTCCCTCTAGAATAAGTTGCCGGGAGCACTTCACATAGTAAGAAATTTGAAGTAAGGTTCAGGAAGCCCCAGTTAGCCTCTGTTACTGTGTGACATTGGAAAATTTGCTTAACTGCCCTGGGATCTTTGTTTCCTTATTGTGAAGTTCAGGCACTGGATTAAATGCTCTCTAAGAATCATCATTGCATAAGCTGATTCATCTCAAGATCTGTGGGATTTCATGATTTTTACTAATTTTATAAGACTGTAGTCAGGATGTTTTCCAGACACAGGGAAATGCTTTTAAGCCTTGAAAATTCTTGTTTTATAAATGTTTTAAAGGTTCAGTTCCATGATTTTTATCTCACTGTTTTCTTTTCCATTTGTGAAAAACAAACACTAAGCTTCCTGGCTCTTTATCTTCCTAATTTCCAAATTATCGAAATATTATTGCCTTTTTTTCCTCATTGAATATATTTCTCTTATGGAAATAAACAGATGAATTTAATTGATATAAAAGAGAAGGTTCTACCGTGTGCAATAATGTCCTCTTCTTCTGAATTTGTGCTCTAGGACATCAGTAAAACTTTTAATAGAATAATGATAATAAAACAGAGGTAGTGAATGCCACAAGCCATGCCATATTCTCTTTGAGAACTAGGTGGAGTCCATATAAAAATAAACAAAACATAAGTAGACTATGTTCTTACATTATGTTCAGTAAGTAGGCTACTTTCTTGAAATATATGTCTAATCTACCTAATCATTATTTTGTAGTTAAACTATTTATTTATTTATTAAGTCCACTGGGTATGCAACAGCATGACGCAATTTTCCACTCACTCAGCCTCTGCCATAATCTGATGGAGGTAGTGTTGCTTTCTGCCAAAAGCTTTGTGAGTAGTGGTTCTTGGATACATTCTCTTGCATAAAAGTATGTATTTCATGAACTCAAAAGGAAAAAGTTTCCTAAGGGAATAATGTCAGAGGTAGAACTCTTTTTAAAGGAAGATAGATGGTAGGCGAAAGCAGCGTTGATGAACTTGAGTTCTACTTCTTCATATGCTGACTGATTTCTCCCAGAAATCTAGCTGGCAAGGTGGATGGAGGTGATGAGAGTTGTGGATGGGATATAAATAATTGCAACATCGTTGTTTTAATTTTAGAAAGGCTAAGGGATCCTAAAAATGTTATTGTCTCCCAAGGAAATAATCATTTTCTCTGAAATTGGGACTGTGCAGATTTTTGTTGATGCTGTGGTCACTGGTTCATTAGCTTAAATGGTACTACTTCAGTGAAAAGAACCCTGGCTTCAGTCACAATGCTCAAATGCCACAGTGGCCTGTTTCTCAGCATCTTCTCAATACCAGGAATGGTGAGCCCTGGAAAAATGGAAGTCTCCTTGACTACAGATATGAAGAGATGCGTCGATTCTGTGCTCCTATCCTGGGATCATGGGAGGTCTGCAAAGTGGCAGAGAAATCAAACCCATCTTCAGCATGGAGCAAGCTGAGTGTTAGTGGGAGAACCAGTTTAGATCAAATAAGCATCAGCATTTTGTGCTCTTAAAAAAGTGGTTCTTTAAAAAATTGGAGAATGGATTTTTTTTTTTTTTTTTGCGGTACGCGGGCCTCTCACTGTTGTGGCCTCTCCCGTTGCGGAGCACAGCCTCCGGATGCGCAGGCTCAGCGGCCATGGCTCACAGGCCTAGCCACTCCACGGCATATGGGATCCTTCAGGACCGGGGCACTGACCCGCGTCCCCTGCATCGGCAGGTGGACTCTCAACCACTGTGCCACCAGGGAAGCCCTGGAATTTTTTTAAAAAAACTTTTATTTCATAGAATCAGTTTCCTCAAACATGGGATTTCTATTGGTAAAATGAGTCAGCATGCCTTTTTCTCCTATGACTGTTGGTTAGGTTCATGGAATTGGCATTGCTCCATGAATAAATACTAGTGGCCTGTTACTAGCCCGTCAAAGCAGTGACTACTGCAGCAGTTTGTCCCCTCTTGATATCTGCTCTGGACCATTCCAGTAGATTCCAACTTGGCTTTCTAGTATCTAGTTTCGTGCCCCACCTCACTTACCTCCTCAAATCAGCCTCTCTTATGCATTCTTCACAGTGACGTCAGAGAGGTCTTTGAAGAACACAAATTTGATCATGTTTCTTTTTGCCTAAAATTGCTTAAGAGTGCCACATTGCCTAGAATATAAAGCCTAAGTTCCTTAGATTTGCATTAAAAGTCTTTCACAGTTTGGCCTCTGTCTACCTCTCTAAATGTGTACTTCTGTCCCAGGACCGTGTATCTACTCAAAAGTCAACTCACTTTTATTCTCTAGCTATAGCAAAGATGCTGAAGTTCTTGGGAGACACCATACTGCTGTCTCTTTTCATTTACTACATTTTGTACCCATCTTGTATTTCCATTTCTTCTCTACTTGCAAAATTCCTATTCAACCCTCAAAACTTAAGTGAGCTTCTTTTGGAAAAACTTCCACGACATACTCAAACATTCTCTCTTTTCCCACATCCTCAACATTCGCACAGTAGCCAGTACCTGGTAATTTCTTAATGGTTGTTTTATTTATGTATGTAATGTTTATGACAGTAATTTTCAGGATCTTTAATGAACAAGTGTGCCTGCGATCCTATAAGAGGAGTGTGGAACGTACAGGGTGTATCAGGAATTGCATCCAATTGCTGGTAACAGACCTGGTTGGAATGGCTTAAACACATCAGGGTTTTATATTCTCACTGAAATCAAGATAAGAGGTAGGGCTGATGTGGCAATGCCACAGAGTAAACTGAAGTTTCATTTACAGTGTTTTGTAGAAAAGAAAAAACTCTGACGGTTTTTCTTTTTGTAATGCAAGTGCGTGATTTAAAATCTGCCTAGGCATCCACTTCAATGATGGCTGTCTGGAATAAACACAGTGCCAACCACAGGGCCAGATAAAGAGCCAGGCCATGCCCCCCTACCCGCTTTGTTTTAGAGATCTTGATTAATTTCAATAACCGACTATTTGGGACATTGTTTTTCTCTTCCTGTGCCTTAAATTTCCACACTTAGGTTTTAAATTCACCAATACAGAATGAGCCTTTGAAACCATAGGCCCTCACCCTAGACCTCAATCGAGCTGAACTCCAAGTGCTCTGGCTCTCTCTCTCTCTCTCTCTCTCTCTGAGACCTGCCATGGGGCCCTAAATGTGCCAAGTAATTCACAGGACTTGTAAGTAACAAACCTTTTTTTTCCCCCTAAAGTTTCCTGATGGTTATTGCTGGGGGTGTCTTGTGTAGGGAAGCAAAATTTGCACCCCAATGTGTGTCTCTTTGACATGAGGATTATTTTAGGTTGACTATTTTTAAGAGAAAGAAGACTCAGGAAGTCTTTCTTTTTACTTCCCCCTAAGCTGCCTACAGAATTAGATAAAAGGGGCTGCAACAGGAATGGAACTATCACCAAAGGTATCTACCAAGAACTGGGCTACGTGGGGAGAAGGAACTTGGCAGGGCCTGGAGAGTCCTTGGTAAAGTCCTGTCTGTGTCCCATTGTGTCTGCATGGCCCAGCAAACATTTGTTTATCAAACATTTGTTTTTCCATCTCCATGTGAATCGCCTTCCTTCCCTTTGAAGTCCCAATCCAATACCCGCAAAGTTCCCTTTTGTCTTTAGCTGTAAATAGATAGTGCTTAAGGTGAGGGTTTTGGCCATTTTAGTGAGTTACTTGTTTTTCCTGGGTCTCTTGCATGTGAGAGACCCAGGAAATTAAATTAAAATTATTAAATTTTTTGCTCATTTTTCTCCTGTTAATCTGTCTCATGTCAATTTAATTCTTAGAAGGGGCTTCCCTGGTGGCGCAGTGGTTGAGAGTCCTCCTGCTGATGCAGGGGACACGGGTTCATGCCCCGGTCCGGGAAGATCCCACATGCCGCAGAGCGGCTGGGCCCGTGAGCCATGGCCGCTGAGCCTGTGCGTCTGGAGCCTGTGCTCCACAACGGGAGAGGCCACGACAATGAGAGGCCCGCGTACACCCCCCCTCAAAAAAAAAAAAAATTAAATAAATTCTTAGACCAGCCAGAAGAACCTGGAAGGGCAGAGGAACGTTTTTTCCTCCCGCACACTTGCAGTCATAATAAGAACCACAAGGGCTGGGCCAGCCACAACCCTGGTTATCAGCAGGCTGAGACTGGCACAAAACAGTGGTATCATGCTAACTTCTTGGATTTTACCCTAAAAACAACCCAATGTCACAAGAGTGTGAACTACTGGAACTCCAGCCTTCACATATAACTACCAACCAGAAAAGTAAAACAAGAAAATGGCAAAATGGATCCCTTCCAGTCTTACTTACAGCCCTCTCTAAAGAACTTTTCTCATAACACAATCCGAAATTAGATTTACATTTCATTGGCCTCCTCAATGAAACAGAGGCTGGGAAATATCGTCACCTGGTTATTATATATATATATATATATATATATATATATATATTACCCTAGTTCTACTCCTTCTCCAAATAAAACATAAAAAACGGTGTTCTGTTACTAAGAAGGAAGAGATGTGGATAAATAAATTCTGCTAGAGGTGTTTCAAACTATGAAACCCTAATTTCATAAAATATTAGCATTTCTAGAAACGTGCATTCTTTGCAACACAGTTTTGGAAACAATGGTCTAGATAATCTCTTTTAAACACTTCTCCCAGTGTAAAAACATGTCATTAATTACTAGTTACCCAAGGAGTGAATTTCAGATCCCCTCAGATGTGATATTCTACTCTTCTATTAGATCAAAACCTGCCTTTTTAGTTAAGATAAATTTTTGTGTTCCCTTTGGCTCTGTGCATTTGTGAAGCATTTCTCTAGGATGATAATGATCTTTTCTCTTTAGAGATATTTTCCAGAAATGCATCATCTTTCTTCCAAAAGACCATAGTCTAGAAGCACCTGGAATAAAGCATGGGTCAGCTATTTTCTCATGCTAGATGATCAGTTTTGGCACTTCTGCCCATCTTATTATGTAGACAATCTGTTGTCTGCTATGGCATCCACTAGAAGAAAAACTGTTATGTGCTGTATTTCAGCTGCTGTATAGAGCCAGGCTTTTCAAACAATGCAGATAAAAACCACCAATCATCTTGTCCCATGACTGAACCTAACAATCGTTGGGATACTACAATTCTCTATCAACTGATGACAAAGCTGCCTGCTTTATAAGGGAAGAAACATCTGCAGCATAAAAGATGCTGCATGAAAATACAGGCTGCTTATTCTGCAAAGATCCTGGCTCTGGAGCCAAATTGTTCAAAGGTTCAAATCCTGGCTCAGGCATTGGGTAGATGGAAAAATCTCAGTCAAAGAGCTTTACCTCTATGAGCCTGAATTTCCATCTCTGAAAGGAGCATCAAAGCATTTTGCAGAGTAATTTCAAGGTTTCGAAAAAAGCCAGTAAAGTGTTGAGCATGGTTCTTGGCACACGTGTTCCTCCATAATTTGATGTTTTCCTTATCTTCTTATTCCTTCCCTACCCCTCGTCATCCTTTTCCTCATTTTTAGATTGCTATTTTTAGTAGCAGTAGAAGTATTAGTGTTTTAGTAGTAATAGAAAGTTAGTTGCAAATATACTTCATCCTGTTCTACAAACATTTTCAGGTAAAGGCATGTTTTTTCTCATTTTTTTCACAGTCCATACACCTGCATTCCACTGTGCAAATGTATTCCTTATTTTCAGAAAACTCATGGCATCAATAGACTTTGTGTCTTTTTAAAAGTAATGAGGGGGCTTCCCTGGTGGCGCAGTGGTTGAGAGTCTGCCTGCCAATGCAGGGGGCACGGGTTCGTGCCCCGGTCCAGGAAGATCCCACATGCCGCGGAGGGCTGCGCCCGTGAGCCATGGCCGCTGAGCCTGCGCGTCCGGAGCCTGTGCTCCGCAACGGGAGAGGCCACGACAGTGAGGCCCGCGTACCGCAAAAAAATAATAATAATAATAATGAGGAACATGAGCCAATTTAACTTCACAAAGGAACAGAGACAGCATCTATCCCACCTGACTGCCTACTGTACTCTATAATTTTCAACAAGATCTGGCTCCTGCACAAATGGCTAAATTCATCCTGTATCCCTTTTCTAATCACTCATTATATTCCAGCCACACTGCCTTTCTTTCTCTTTTTCAAGCTTCAGTGTTTACTCTTGCTGCTTCTCGCTCTCTCCCTCTATCTCTTTTTCCCACCTTCTCACTCTCTCTCCCCCTCCTTCTCCCTGTCCTCCTGGAATGTTCTTTCCCCAAAACTCTACATGGCAGATCTTATCCTAAATGCTATCACTTCAGAAAGGCCTTCCCTGACCTCCCTAATTAAAGAAGCTGTCCTAGTGACATTATCCTTTTCATTTAGCTTCATAACATTTATAACCATCTGGGATTTTAAAATCTATTTATTCACCTATTTATATTTGTCCCTGTTCACTAGTAGGCATGCAGCGAGAGGAGGGAAATTGTTAGTCATGGCTAGTGCTCTATTCCTGGTACCCAGAATAATACCTGTCACCTGCAATGCGCTTGATATACGCTTGAATCAATGAATTAATGCTAAGTAAACATTTATTAAGCATGAAGAAAGGGAATCACAGGGTATTGTTTGCTCTTTTATCCTTGCTCTTTTATCCAGTTCTTTTATATGCCCTATCTCTTTATTTTTCTATGTTCTGTCAAGAACCATGAAGTATCTAATACTTTATCGTACTTGTAAGCTAACACTCTATTCTGCTGCAGTTTCATGGATGCTGGCAGAAGACATAAGACTCCTAAATCAAAGATGAAGGACTTTATTATTCCAGGCACAGCAAGCAGCACGAGCATCACGTTTGCATCAGTGCTCCATGCCTCAATTTCCACAGGGTGACACGCACAGGGCCAGGTAACATCTGCAAATTGAATGGGGTGCATTATAGGAGAAGAACTTTCAACTTAGGGAACCCACATCTCTTACTATGAGAAGCGAGCATGCTTGCCCTCTGTTCCAGATGGGAACAATATCTCTACCTTCCAAGGCTATAAGAAAATATGCTTTTTGCTCTGAAGAGAGACACTCTCTTATAAGGATGTTTACTAAAGAAACATCCAGGAAAAAATAATTTGGAATAAAGCAACGATTGTCCTCTGCTCATAAGATGTGCAGAAATGCTAGAAAACAACAGAGGATTGTCTCCCAACAAGTCCCTCTAACTCTTACTCACATTTCACCCCAATGTCTATTTTGCTCTTCTAGCTTCTACCTTATATATGACTTGTTCAATCCATTTGTCTACTCTGAATGCTTCTGGTTCTCAGAAGCATCTTTGCAGAATAGTCTAATATTAGTGGGTAAGGAAACCCAGGTTTTCCAGCTCCAAAACCAGTATTACCTACCCCACCCCGTGAGTACAGCCCCCTAAATAGTTGAAGTGGCGGCCACTGTTTCTCAGGGCTATCTCCCTAGGTATACTAGACAAAAAGTAGTCATGTAATGCTTTTCAGTGAGAATAGAAGACTGGCTATCTTCTGAAGCACTTAGAAATATTGAACTCGGCAGGAGAAGTTTAAGAATGATTGCACTGAGGGACTTCCCTGGCAGTCCAGTGGTTGGGACTTTGCCTTCCAATGCAGGGGGTGTGGGTTCAATCCCTGGTTGGGGAGCTAAGACCCCACATGCCTTGTGGCCAAAAAACCAAAACAGAAGCAATATTGTAACAAATTAAATAAAGCCTTTAAGAATGGTCCACATCCAAAACAACAACAACAACGACAAAAAAGAACCGCTTCATTAAAAAAAAAAAAAATGACTGCACTGAGAAAAATCCCCTCATGTGAATTGTTGATATTTGTAATAATCAGAATATCCCTAATCAGCATGGCTCCAATACTTTGGAGCTGGAAATATGCCTGTCATAGTTTGCAATGTAATCTGTCTATATTTGTAAGGACAGGATTAGGGGAGGGAAGTTTTTAGTCCAGTAGAAGCCTAGGCACCAATACTGGAGTGTCAAGTTTTTGAAAATGCTCAGTAAGGTCTTTTGCCTTATACATAAGGGATACATGGGCTGATATATAGGAAAACAATCTTCTTGCCTAATAATTGCAATGAGGGACATAGCCTTTAGAATTCAAAAAGTAGAGAAGGGGATGGGGGCATATATAATTTGAAAACTGCAACATTAACATACTTTTACTTATGCACAGATTCATGGAGCCAAGGAGAAGTAATTGTGCATTCTGACTGATCTAACCAGTGTTCGTATGATCTTGATCTTTCTAAACATTTATCACTAGAGTGTAGTCTTTAAAATAGGGTTATCTAAAGCCTATAATGACTGCCCATGCTGATATACATTAGCATCACTTCTTCTAGGAATCTTGAATTCATCAATTAAATCCTAAATTGTACAGTGCATTCAGAGACATGTGTTCATTGATGTGTGGCATTTGCATGCTTATTTTGTAAATTCTCAAGTGATGGTGACACAGCTGTATTCCCTAAATAAAAATCTTACTAGTGTCACTGTCTCCAGTAATGGTACCTATGGTGAAATTTCCCTCAGATTATTGATTTCTAACCTCACTGTGAGGAACAAATATTAATCTCAGTCTATAGAGAAACTGAGTCTCAGAAAGGTTTCTTATAGTAGTGATAATAATAATATTAATAAGAGTAGAAATAATATCAGTTACCTTTTTTAAAATGTTTATTGAGCATTTATTATGTGCTAGGCACTGTGCTAAGCACTTTATCTATCCAATCTAGGCCTCATAGGAAAAAATTTGAAGTGACTCTTATTCCTAATTATCAGGCAAATAATCAGAGACACAGAAATGTTAAGTGATTTAGCTCAGTAATTAGCTGAGCCAAGACATGACCCCTGTTTCCCTGAAACTGCTCTGCTGTACCTCTACTTGGACATTTATTTCATGCAGTTTGTTTTGAACAAAACCTCTAAGTCACCTTTATGCCCTTCCAAGATTGGATATCTAGCCCCTACCTGCAGACTCTACTCTATCTTCATCTAAGAGCAGAAGGGAAGTCCTCTTCATGACCAGTCTGGAGACTGATGCATGCCTTACTTTCCTGGATCATGCTACGTTGACTATCAAGCTAAGCTTTACTCACTTAAACTCTTTTGAAATGCAAATTTATTTAAGTTGGGTGGGAAATAAGAAATGCTAATCTCATCTACCACAATGCAATAGTAAAATGTAACAGAGTTTTGGGGTTTTTTTTGGTTTTTTTGTTTTTAATTTATTTTTTTAACATCTTTTTTTTTTTAACATCTTTATTGGGGTATAACTGCTTTACAATGGTGTGTTAGTTTCTGCTTTATAACAAAGTGAATCAGTTATACATATACATATGTTCCCATATCTCTTCCCTCTAGCGTCTCCCTCCCTCCCACCCTCCCTATCCCATCCCTCCAGGCGGTCACAAAGCACCGAGCTGATCTCCCTGTGCTATGCGGCTGCTTCCCACTAGCTATCTACCTTACGTTTGGTAGTGTATATATGTCCATGCCTCTCTCTCGCTTTGTCACAGCTCACCCTTCCTCCTCCCCATATCCTCATTAACTTAGAAGTATTTCAATAAAATCCTGCAGATATATTTATCAATGATTAAGCCTGATCCTTTCATCCTTCAGACAGAAAGCTATGCTTTCAATCCATAGAAAATAGATGCCCAAAATGTAATGTATATTCATTATGGAAGAATTGTTTTCTTTCCCTGTACAAAGATGCAAAGCAGAATTATACTTTTCTCTTGACCATGAGGTTAACTTTTTTTAAATTTCCATAAGAAATGAACTATGATGGTACATATTTTAGGAGTGAAAACAAAGAAACTTGACACATTTAAATTTACTCTCTGTTTTAAAGCTTACTCTCTTTGCTGAGGCTATGTGAAAATAAAAACAACAAAAACAAAAATAAAACCTTCCATATGAGAGAAAAGAACATGCTTGACAGGGATTTGGAGTTGTTTACTTACATACCTGTTATGCAAAGCCACAGAACCAAACTTAAACATCTTTCAAAGTAAGGGATAAAAGGGGATTTATTTAACAATAAGCCTATGAGAATTACATACTAGTGAAGAGTTCCAAAGTCTGCAGACAGAGAACTAGGCAAAGAACTCTGGTTCCCATCAATGTGATGCTAACATATTTAAACATAATGCTCTCTAGGGTAGGAGGCAAGCACAAAATAAATTCTGCCTGAAACCCTGAAAGAAAAAAAAAAAAAAAAAAAAAAAGAAAGAAAGGCTGGAGGGCTGTAAGTCTCCATACTGGTGATACTGTAAACTGATCTGGTATTTATAGCATGAACCCCAGCATCTTTCCTACTCAACCATGTCTGTTCAGTTGTTTGACAGCCTCTATCTTTCCATCATTTGTTATGGAGTTTACAGTAAACCTATAAGCACATTATTTGGAGCAGTGCCTAAGATTCTGAACAGGTTATCTTATTTCTGAAGGGAACTGTTACTCCTGGATAACTAGGTAATTAGGAAAAAGTGAGTTTGAGCTTCTAGCACTAGGCTGCCACTTCCTCCTCCACTTCTAAGAGAAGTGAATGAAACCTCAGCAATTCTGAGAATCCAACTCTTTCTGAGTGACAATTATAATAACAAACCTGGCTCTGTAAACACATAAGAGTCAGACTTCTGGGGTTTTAAGTGAACTCAGGTGTTGTTGATTTATTTCTTCTGTATCCAGGCATTTGTCTTATCCTTTTTCTTTTGGTTATTGTTTTATTAAAAATTTTACAGAAGATGCACACACTTACTTAAAAATTGTACTATGTGGAAAGGAAAAAATAAAAAGGTGTGATCTCTGTTGATGGTTTTGTGTACCTGAAATGTGTGCCATTTCAGACCTATATTTTATCTTGTTTTTATATGTATTTTGCAAAACAGAAATCATACTATTTACATGTTTGCTTTTTGATTCAGCTATACATTGCAAGTATCTTTCGGTGTCAATGGGTAAAGATTTACTTAGGTCTTTTTAAACATTGCATATAATTTCATGATGTGAATACACCAAAATTTATTCTACCATTCCCCTATTTTTGAACTTTTAAGATGCTTCTAATTTCAGAGGTATTTACAGATGATTCTACATTAAACTTCCATCTACATACACCCTTTCCCACTTGCACTAAAATATCTAAAGAATGAATTCCTAGAAATAGTATTACTTATTTAAATTTTGTATATATGTATTTATCATTTGATATATACTAACAGAATGCTTCCAATTTTATTACCAGCAACATTTCAGATGAACATTAAATAAGAACATCAAATTCTTTAAAACATTTTTATTAATCTGATAACCAAGACATTATCTTGCTTTAGTTTGTATTTTCTTGATCACAATTGCAGTTAAATATCTGCTGTCATGTTTCTATTAGCAGAATTTCCATACTGATGTATCATTTCATCCTCTGTACTCATTTTTCTGAGTTGTTTGTCTTTTATTATTGATTTAATTGATATAGAGGATTTGTAGATTCCTTCCTTCACCAGGAATCCATTTTTATTTACAGTTGGAGGTGTAAATCTAATTTAAAGGTTTTTGTTTGATTTTAATGTATGATTCATAATCCTGTTCATGTATTAAATAATAAATTATTTTACTCATTAGGAATACTACCTTTTCATATAAAATTTCTCATATGTGCATGAATCTGTTTCTGGGCCAGAAATTTTGAGTTTATTTACTATAGCTTTTCATGTATATTTTTCTATGTGGTAGAACAATCTCTATGGCTAGACTTTTTCTCCCCCAAAAAATTCTTGATGATTTTGTTCACATATACTCCTTCAGAAGAACTTGTGAATTGACTTCACCAGTTCTAAAAATAATCTGACTAACTATTTAGTAAATTTGTGAAGATTTTATATGAAATAAACTCTGGAACGTCCAAGGCAGTAATATATATAGATTGAATTCTGCAAATGGGCAGGAGAGAGTGAAACTAGTAGTCCTAAGCAGGTGTGTCCTTCAACAGAGTATGCTGTTAAATAAAGAAATCTCAAATTTGAATTTGGAAACTAAATAGAAATTATGATTTGTAAAAAGGGTGGTTACTGAGTCCTCTTCAAATAAAAATGACATGAACAAATCACTACTTAATATTGTCCAGGTGTCATTTTTTAAATTTTTATATAAAATTTTATTTTTCCATATATTTGATGTGCTGAGCTCTGAAGACGTTACCTATCTTTATGTCTTAATCAATGTTTCAAAAGAGAAGGGATTTTAGCAACTTTAGAGTAAGAATGATATTTGAAAGGGCTACATTTTCAAATTTTACGAACACTTTCTCTACCTGTATCCCTGCATTATAGTAGAGGAGCTACTATAAGGTTTAAACAAATTTAGTCCTAAAATGTTTGGGTTTTTCTCATCTTACATTTTCCTGGTACCTCACAAGCTCTTCTCAAGGAAGGTATTAGCCTGTCTCCTGTTTTTATTTTCCTTTGCTCTTATATATTGCTCAGGGCCAAGTTATACACTGATTTGGAGAAATGTGAGGGGAGGAGGCCACGGTTTGTAATGGAATTTTTTTCATAATTTATGGGGCCTCCCATGAGCATATATATGGGCTATAGATGCTGCTCTGTCTGAGAACAGGGCTTGTATTTGCATCCTCCTTAAGCCTTTAGAAAGGCTTTCTGAACCCTGACTGACCTTCCCCGGCCCTGTTCTTCCAATGCCACAGGGCAGTTCTGAATTCGCTGACTTGCTTGGGAGCCTGACAAAAATTTCTCTAGGCAATGAAATCATGATTTAAACATATGGCTGTCAGACTAACTTAGGACAGTTCAGTCCCTGAAATAGCTAGTTTTCCTAGAGGTATGGAGTCTCTCAAGGTCACCTAAAGTGTAACTATAGTATTTTAACCTGGTTCACCGAACTAATAATGAAGGATAAGAACAGAACTTCTGTCTAGTAAGTTGCTTTTCAGACACTGTTTCTAAGTTCTGGCTTTATAGCACTTGGCTCGTTTAGAAGAAATATAAGCACTCTTTTAATTCAGATGGATCTATTGAAAATTGTGAAACAAAACAAAATGTTTTGCATGATTTTCAATTCAATAATAGTTGATATTTGTGTTTAACTTGAATTTCAGAACATCGATATGATTTGCTTGGTTCATCAAGGAATGAACTTCCCTGCTAAAAGATTCCCACACACATAAATAGAAGAAAAAGCATGGTATAAAAATAGATCTTCATAAGAGTTTTCCCTGATTCCTTATTTGTCTAGTAAAGGTTGCTTTTCAATTTCAGAATCTGCTGAATCCATAATAAATGGCTTGTCCTTCAATGTTTCCTTCTAGAGTTTCTGAACTGCTTCCTACCTCACCAGCATCTACTCCAGTTATCAGAAAAGAGTAAAGCATAGCAAGAATAGATAATTTTCCTCAACCTTTTATTCATTAATTTTCATCCCATTTATTTTGTATTCCGTTTCATCTAATTTCAATATTAAGCCATCTTATATTTTCACTAAACGTACATTGTCTTACTGGCAAAATAGTTGAGCAGAAGTTGGATGGGGAAGAATTTTTCATCTCCTGTTGTGGGGTTATGGCTGAGTCTTGCAAATGCTTCAGCCTTAAGCATTTTATGTCTCATGTCCTACCACCTGCTGAGTCTAATTTCTCTGAAATAATGAATTCACTTTCCTTGCAAAGGCCAATGGTTTCTTACTACAGCCTCCAACTATATGAGGAAAAAGCCTGAATGATCAATCTGGTATTTGATACACTTTGGCTGTATTGGTTCAACTGCAAAGCTTCAACTTAATTGTTTGCCATGTGCAAAACCTTAATTTCAATATTTGAAAAACTAAGTTACTGGAAAAGTCATATGTTATCCCAGATTATTACATTGCAAAGACTATGTTAACTACAACTACCAATTGTTGAAAATATTTTGTAGGTATTATATCATGGATGTTCCATGTAAAATAAAGTTATTAATCGTTAATACAATACAAATAAAGAAACTGAAGTTTAGAGAAGTTAGGTGACCAAACAGTAAGTCATTGACAGGGAACGAAAATGTCTGACTCCAAATTCTACTTTCTTAAATATATTATTCTGCTTCTCTGTATCAAACATTTAAACATTTTACTTCATAAGAACTACATTTCACTATCACAAACATTTGTGATCAGAAATATTTTCATCAGTCTCTCATGACAGTTCTACCCCCAGGCTACACAGAAGGGACCTACCTTCATTGCCTTATAATTATGAATTTTTGGAAGCCACAAAATCTATGCCTCAGTTCAAATCCAGGCTCTGATTTATACCCCAGGTGTCTCTGGGAAAGTCCCTTATTCTTTTTGAACCTAGGTTCTCTATCTGTAAACAGCATTACTGTGAAAATGCAGTTGCAAAGATTATGTTGAGGGTGTCTTGTATATTATAGCTATTAAATAGGCGATAATCTCTATTGTGAGGGGAGAGAATAGTATTCTGGAGCTCATTCTCTCATCTCCTTAAATGAAATTTATGAAAGGTCTACTTTATGTCGAAATTCTAACACTGAATATGAGTAGTAACAAACAGTAAGCCCACTCAACTGCTTTCAGAATCACACTTTACCTCTTTCAAAGGCAATTAGGAGCTGTCATCTTTATAAGCAGTTGAAGTGTAGGACAGATAAATATTTCTTCATTTGTCATCTTGAGTCTTCAAGTTGGTATTGGACTTTATGATTTCTGATGTATCTTTTTACTCCTCAAGAGTAATGCTCACTGGGCCAAGTATCTAGTTCTCATGGTGAACAGCCTACACTTCCAAGATTTGCATGGGTTTTTTGTTTCATAAATACAATTACTCAAAAGTGTTTATCATTCTCCTTTAAAACTCTTTAGTTCCTCCCTACCCCTGCCCAAGCTCATATGTATACATGTGTATATACATACATATAATTGAATATATATATAAGAATATATGTATAACACAATATATATAACTGAATATATATTATATTACAAGAATACATATAATTAAAGGAGGTTTTGAAATATTCTCTTAGAAAAAGCTTGGTGAATGTTATTATAAGCAAAACGGAAATGGGTTAGGTTGAGATTCTTTAGTTGTAAACGATAGAAAAAAAAGTCTAATTAGTTCTATTTTCTACATTTAATACAAGGACATAAGTTACATTTGGATACATTTATTAACAACCTAATAAAAATGCGTTCATATCTACAGACTCGTTTTCATTTCATTGTACAGAACACAATTATTATAAACATCAAGAATTGGGAGCTATTGAACAGATGGGGCATTAGTGTCTTAATTCTTGATCTTTGGTCTAGTAAATCCTTCCATTTCATATCCTTTGCACAAATCCTATGGTCATTCAGGGCATGATGAATGATTTTTTAAACGCTGCTTTATTGTTCATGTCACTTTTTGTGTTTTACTATTTCAAACAAATATGTAAACACAGGTGATCAAACAGGATAATGAGGACACATTAAAAATCTTTGAATATTGCAAACTAGGCATATCCTAATCCTGTCAGAAGATTCTGCATAAACTAAATGCAGTTTCTTGGCACCAACATATCTAATGTTTTTTATTATTTCTGATAACTAATATCTGAAAATTGATCCCTGACTCAGAACTTTATTTTTCCATGCTGCACTTAATAAATGATACTGATTATCTATTATGTTTATCTTAAACAAAAATAGGAATATATGAACATACTAATGGTTTATAGGACATTACACAGAGACCATATGCACACATGCACACGCTCAAAGCTTACTGAAGGAAACACACAGACATCGCAAATGCCTTAATTTTGCCATAAAAATAGAGAATGCATGTTTCCTCACGCAAGTCACATAGGATATAACATTTAAAAATATCGAATCTAGGGTTGTGACATTAATTTATTTTAACAAAGTATTTTAAACAAAATACTTTATTTTGTTTAAATTTTGTTTAAATACAAATATTTATTTGTTTAAATACTTTTTTGTTTAAATTTTGTTTAAATACTTTGTTTTTGTTAAATACTTTTGTTAAATTTTGTTTAAATACTTTGTTTAAAAACAAAGTATTTTAAACAAAATACTTTAAAGTATTTTAACAAACTATGTTTGTTTCCTTACCTCCCTCCTGGCTTACACTGCAATCTTCAAGTTGCAAATGGAATCTACAGAGTCCAAAACCCTTGTTCAAAGTTTTAGAAATTATCGATATTTATATGGTATTTGAAAATCATTTCTTTCAACGATCAGCATATACTATAATCCCTCTTAACTTTGAATAAAACTGCAGCTTCCTGCTTGGATTGATGGGATTGACATCTATGCAAAGAAAAGACTCAAAGAAAATGGGTGAACCTAAGTTACACATGAGTTGCTGATAACTGAAAACTGCCACAGAAGAGAATTGGATACTGTCCTACTTATATGACTATTAAATAGAATCTGACTCTCACATGTGTATTTTATTCCTGATGGTTATTGGTTGGGTCCTTCTTCAATCTTGTGGAAAAATAATGTTGTTAACTGTACCTTTGGGCAAAACTAAGGCTGACTGTAGTAGCCCGTGCTTGCAGAGTGTGTGTGGTCGGTTCTATCTTGGACCATATTCTCCTCAAATCTTTCTGGTTTGGGGGAGAGCAGCCAGGATGATGGGGAAAGACTCTGAGCTCACCTCCTCTCACAGGCACACCAAAATCACAACTATCTGCAGAACAACCATCAATGAAAAAGACTGGAACCTACCAGAAAAGACCTTCTCCAACATAAAGAAGGAACCACAATGAGAAGGTAGGAGGAGCAGACGCGCAAAGTAATCAAATCCCATCCCCCGCCCCTCAGGCGGGCGACACACGCGCTGGAGAATAATTATTTTGCAGAAGTTCTCCCACAGCAGTGAGAGTTCTGAGCCCCATGTCATGCTCCCCAGCCCGGGGGTCCTGCACCGGGAAGGCGAGCTCCCAGAGCATTTGGCTTTGAAGGCCAGCGGGGCTTCATTGCAGGAGCCCACAGGACTGAGGGAAACACACTTCACTCTTAAAGGCACACATAAAATCCCAGGGCAAAAGCAGTAATTTCATAGGAGCCTGGGCCAGGCCTACCTGCTGGTCTTGGAGAGGTCCCTGGAGAGGCGGGGTGGCTGTCCCTCACCCTGCGGCCGTTCATCCACATGAACATGGCGTCTGCGTGTTTGCCTCGTTAGCACCGATACGGCACCTGGTCCCACCCAACAGCCTACGCGTGCTGGAGCTGGGAAGCCTCGGAGCCAAACAAGTAACGCGGGAACAGAGCCCTCCCCATGAGCAGGCAGGCTGCTTAAAGACTGAAGAGGCCTCCGCTGTCTCTACAGTCGCCCCTAGACACGGCCCAGCCCGCGTGACGCCAGGGCCCGGCTCCACCCACCAGGGGGCAGACTCCGGCCCCTCCCACCCGGAAGCCCACACAAACCTCTAAAGCAGCCTCACCCACCGGGCGGCAGACACCAGAAGCAAGAAAACTAGGATCAGCAACCCAGGTCAGACCCTACCCTGGGACCACCTGGGCCCTGGCTCTGTCCACGATCAGACCAACGCAACCTTCGGGACACCCCCTACCCCTTACCCAACTGTGCGAGAACCATCTCCCACCACCAATTATCTGAATCGAGCTCTGGGATCCCTGAGCCCGCAGCCAGACTCCAGGAACCAGCTCTGCCTGCCAGTAGGCTGGCAGTAACCCCGGACCTGGCTTCACCTGCCACTAGGTGTGCAACAGCCTGAGTCTTCAGGACCTTAACTCTGCCCACCAGTGAGCCAGCACTAGCCCTGGGACTCCTAGGGTTCCTCAACCGGCCCCCTTGTGACCAGGCCCCACTAAACAGCAGCCACACAAGGCAGGGCCTGGCAGCGAACCAGACTAGGGGCCAACCAAGCCTACCAGACAGCCCACATAGTTAGCCACCACAATAGAAGGACTCGTGCAGCCCTCTTAGGGGGAACCCCCAGAGCATATAGCTTGGGTGACTGCTGGGACTCATAGAACGCCTCCTATAGAGGACCACTTTTCCAAGGCCGAGAAACATATCTAACCTACCACAGACATAAAAATACAAATAGCAACTTAGAAAACATGAGGTGGCAGAGGAACATGTTCCAGATGAAGGAATAAGATAAAACCCCAGAAGAAGAACTAAGTGAGAGACTTCCCTGTTGGCGCAGTGATTAAGAGTCCGCCTGCCAATGAAGGGGACACAGGTTCGAGCCCTAGTCTGGGAAGATCCCACATGCCGCGGAGCAACTAAACCCGTGCGCCACAACTACTGAGCCTGCACTCTGAAGCCCACGAGCCACAACTACTGAGCCCATGCTCTAGAGCCCATGCTCCGTAACAAGAGAAGCCACCACAATGAGAAGCCAGCACCACAATGAAGAGTAGCCCCGGCCTACGCACAGCAACGAAGACCCAATGCAGCTAAAAATAAATTAATTAATTAATTTAAAAAAATGAACTAAGTGATGGGGACACAGGCAATCTACGGAGAAAGAGTTCAGAGTAATGATAGCAAAAATGATGAAAGAACATGAGAGGAGAATGGATGCATAGAGCGGGAAGTCAGAAGTTTTTAACAGAGAGTTAGAAAATAAGAAGAACTGAGATGTATGGTTTGGATTGTGTATAAAATACTCTATGCCTAGGGCAGGAGTAGTGAGAAGCATTCTTTTTCTCGGGATACCTTAGAATTAAGAATATGCGCCTAGGATTTAAGGTGGCATGTGAGCTACTTGCCATAGTAGCTTGTCTGATAACTGAGAATTTTATGGTTCAGTTAAAGCTTATGGAAAATGTGGATAAAATAATCAGTATTGCGAGTTATATGAACATGCTGTAGATAATCCGCTAAAATGTTTGATAAATAATGAATTTGTGTTGAGATAAAAAAGAGAGAAGGAAACTGGCATTCACTGGATACCTACTAGGTGCTATGCAAGAGGACTATATGATTTGCATTTCTTTTCCCATATTATCCCACACCAGCTAATAATAGTACCTCATTTTAAAACTTCAGAAAATGAGATTCAGAAAAGTTGAGTAACATACCAATGGTCACACATCTATTAGGGGTCAGTGACTTCAGATCTATATCCATGTATGAGGACTCACGGTGCCATCCTAACCTGGGTTCTTCTTCTGCAAAAATCTTGGGGGAAGTTACATAATCTTTTGGATTTGTCAAAGAGGTTGGAACAAACAATCTCTACATTCCTTTAGAATGTCAAACATTTATGACTTAAGTATGAGAAAAGTTTGGTTTTCTTTTTACTGTACTCACTAAGTCTCTCACTATGCTGAGATGTCAAACTAGCCTTCCAGCCTGGGAAAAAGAATTTGTCTAACTAACCTGATGACAAAGAAGTCTCGCTTCAGGAACAAAAATTACTCTATTACTTATCACAGTTCTTTTCTTTTTATGAACTGAACTAGTAGTTCAATATCAATTATAAGAGAAGGGCTAGCCCTCTGGACACGTGTATAGTTCATTAACAAGATGGTCTGTATTATATACAGGGAAATTAGAAAAAGGGGAGCTAGTTTAGTGGGTGAAAATATTCCATATAAATATCCAAATATATATATATATACATAAATAGGGGTGAAATCATATTTAACTGCCACGTGTACATTTCTTGTTACAGATTGATAACCATTAAAATGTTAGCATTAAAATATATTTTCAGTGTATATATCTGAGCCATGCAAACACATTTAAAAAGACCACTTTATCCTAGATTTCAGCTGAAGCTTATTTGGTATTTTATCATTTTACTTATCTCTTCTCCCTCATCTCAGATTATTTTGTAAATGTTAAAAAGCCACACTGAATTAATGAGAACATGCTTGCTATTTTTTTCTCATTTGGTTCACATTTAGTTGGATGAAGTAAAAACATTTCTGCTGAAAAGAATCAGTACACTTCTTCAATTAGGTCAGGGCTTCCTGCCATTCAAAATCGACAGAAAAAGCAAAATGTACCAGTCTGCAACACTGGAAATAGAGCTGTTAGGCCTCCCCAGGATCCCTGGTCCTAGGTTTGACCTCAAATCCCTTCTGCCCAAAACTAGTGACTGTTCAAAGGGCCTTCAAAACTGGCCTCATGAGACTGAAGGAGAACAGCAGGAAACTCCAAAATACTAAAGTCAGCCTGACACCCTGTTGCAGTTGGATGCACTAGATCATCAAATGGAAGAATCTCATCATGAATAAATACCTTTTTTAAATACTCGGAGGTAGGTTTTATGTGACTGATATTAAGATAGTCGAACATAGATATAAGACGAATAAAACAGATCTTAACATGAGCTCACAACGACATAGTAAGGAAATAAAGTAATGTAGAAACATGGTTAAGAGAATAAGCTTTGAAGTTGGAAGATCCGAGTTTGCATTCTAGCATAAACACTCACTTGCTGTGTAACCTTGACCAAATCTCTCGCTCTCTCTAATCCACAAATTATTGAGTGATTTGTAGAAGAGGGATATAAGACTATCACAGACTGGTTTTGAGAATTAAATGGAATGATTTATGCAAATTGTTAGCACATTACTTGGCACTCAGTAAATATTTTAAGAATATTAAACATCATGGTTATTGTGATTTCAAGAACTTAATTCAATCAGATGCATACTTACTTTGAAGAGATTTATCAAGAATTTCAACAATTATATAAAAGAGTCAATTTAATAAGACAATATAAAAAAGTGATTTCCTTGCCATTAATTTCTTATGGTTTACTCCCTAGTGTTATGTGCATATGTTAATGATACCTTAGATGGAAAATAATAAGCATACTCATAATTTAGATTTGCAATTGCTGTTTTTGGAATAGTCAAATTACCATATTTTAAACACCCACAATTTATTTATTAAATTTATTTATTAAAAACATACATGTCCCAAAACAAATTATAGGTACATCATCTAGCAAAAACTACCTTGTGAATATTGTATCTTAAACAGAGAATCAGAATATGGAATTTCCATTTCCATATCTGTACCATAGCTTTAAGATAAACCCATAGCTATTTATAAATATTCATTTGTTTTAAAATGTATGGAAATGCTGTGCAATTGTATCCTGTTGGATAGTCACATAACACTTTTAGTCTCAAGTAAAATGTGACTGGCATTGTTTTCAGAGATTATTGTTCAAATGATAACGTTTCAGCAATTGTGCTCGAAAAAACAATCAGTAGAGTGATTTGGTTGTATGTCATTAGGTATAGGATATAAAGTCATTCTCAATTTGTAAAGGGAAGTAAAATGAGCTGTGACAATTTAGTCAGGAGGAAAAAAAAAGTCTAAAAGGTCACTTTTAGGACTATTAGTCTTTGTTGAATCAAAACAAAACTATGGAATTGCATTTTATATTGCCAGGTAAGAAAATAATGTTTTCTAATTAACTCGGGGTTTCAAAACCTTACCAATGTGAGCTTTATTCTTAGAACTGCTCAATAAATAAGCAAATGAATGGATAAGCACATAAATAAATAAAAATTGGGTAATGTCACATAAGGAAGCTCTGATGTTCCTTCAACGGTTATTGTTAAGAGTACATTACATGGGCTTCCCTGGTGGCGCAGCGGTTGGGAATCTGCCTGCCAGTGCAGGGGACATGGGTTCAAGCCCTGGTCCGGGAAGATTCCACATGCCCCGGAGCAACTAAGCCCGGGTGCCACAACTACTGAGCCTGCGCTCTAGAGCTTGCGAGCCACAACTACTGAGTCCACGAGCCACAACTACTGCAGCCCGCGCGCCTAGAACCATGCTCCACAACGAGAAGCCATAGCAATGAGAAGCCCACGCACCGCAACGAAGAGTAGCCCCCGCTCGCCAACGAAGAGAAAGCCCGCACACAGCAATAAAGACCCAACACAGCCAAATATAAAAACAAATAAATAAATTTATTTTAAAAAATACATTACATTTGTTGTGTCTGAATAGAGTAGGCAACGAAACAAGGATATTATAAAATGATCTTCAAATCTCCCTTCCTTGAAGATTTATTTCTAAAATAACTTCCCAATGACACTTCCCTTTCAAAACTCAGAAGAAACAAGTCCAATTCTAAATGTGGTCTTCAATTATATATTCCTTATTATTTCATTCACCTGTCTTAAGTTTTATTCATGTTAGCTGACTGCATTGCAGCACAAAGTCAATGAACACTTGCAGAATCAAAAACGCATGAGTGTTATGGACTGGCCATTTTGGATTGTTTTCTTCCCTTAGCCAAGATCTGACCCTATCTGAAATGTCTCCTCTGGTAGAAATCCACGGAAAATGACTAGGGAGCTCACCAAAGTTCAGCCCTTATTCACCAGAAGCACTGCACGGAGGCACCCACCTTTTCTTTTCAGCACCTGCTACCTAGTCCAGGGGGAAGTGCTAAAGGGACAATTCCCAGAGCCTCAGGTCATTTCAGTAAGCGCTCCCAGGAACACAACACCCATCTCCTCTCTGCTACAAACACCCATTCACAAAATCTGAGGAGAGAACTACAGTCGTCCCTGATTCCTTGGAAATTTAGTTAGACTGATGTAGAAACACACCCTCCTTCCCTCAGTGTATAATTATTCGTGGGTGAAGAGCCACCAGGGAGGGTAACAGAAGAGGAAAGAGGGAAAAAAAAAGTAGAAGCGGGTTTTGACCTGACTTCTAAAAGGCTTTCTGTTAATCTCTCGTCCCCCTCTCTCATTTTCCTAATCCCGAGAATGATGGAGTTATAGGCAAGGGAATGATTCCGGAAATGCAGATATGACTCTCAAACCTAGAAATGATCTGGGCGATTTATTTAAAGTTAAATACTCCTCGTGCTAGGAACCCAGCACAATTCATATTTAAAGGAGGCCGTGTTTTCTCCATCATGACATAAACAAACAGTTGCCTCCGAAGATGAAAAACCCGGTTCCGGAGCGTGTTCTTGCTGTCCTCTAAGCTGCAGACTGAGGGCCGGTGGAGAGCGCTCACAACCTGTGAAAGTGCGGAGGACTCTCTCAACCCGGTGGCCAATTCCCCACCGGCCAGAACTCTTCCCCACCAGCCCTCATCATTCGTGACTCTGCAAGACACAGGGACTCAGACGTGTGTGGGAGTGTGTGTGAGGGAGACAGGCGACAGGAGAGTGCGCTTTCCACATGTGGAACCCTGCATCTCCCTGTCTCATAGCTTGCGTCCGTTCATATGCATGCAGTGGTTAAATATTTGATCAAGGGTGGAATAGTTATACTCATCAGTTGTATTTTTAATAGGCGCGCCTTAAAATAGAGGGTTCATAAACTGAAAGTGTGAAAAGATTCTGAGTATCGTCCCTATGTCTCTAACCCTTTCTACTCTTCCCTCCCCCATGTCTACTCCCCCCAAAAAAGGAAAGCTTGCAGCAGATTGTAGAAGGATTTGAGTCTGCAGCTAGAGAGAAGGGGATTAGGGCCAGAGCGGTGCAAGTTAAATTGTGCTGCCTATAAAAAATGGGCGGATTGGTCTCCAGATCCAGAGGCTGGTACCACCTTCCTTTCTAAAATAAAATCTCTCTGGCATGAAGTCACCGCCTATTTCACATCCGGTTTGCCCTGGGACGTATTACTACTGTCTTGGTAAAGAAAAATCTTTTGTTGTATAGCTGCAGATTGGATACTGGGAAGCAAATTTGGGTGTGAAATCTTCAGCAAAGGAGCACGCAGAGTCCATGATGGCTCTGACCGCTCAGAGCGAGTGAGTGAGCGGCAGAGCGAGGACGCCCCTGCGCTGCCGGCGCGCCGGGACTCGCGGACTCGCGCTGGCTCCCAGCTCTCCACGATTTTCTCTCGCAGACTTTTCTCGGGTCTTGAGCGATCCTCTGCCCAGAGGGGGCCCGAGGTAAGTGCGGCATCGGACCGCTACACACAAGCTTTGAACGTGCCTTTTCCTTGCTGGAGTGACAGGAATGCAATAGAAAACAGAGAAGGAGGGAACAGGACAAGAGCCTGATCCCGCAGCAGGTAGAAAGAACGAATGTTTTTCTTTCAGGGTGAAAATCGCAGCGATCTAGGAGCATTATTATTATTATTATTTTCTCTGTCTCTCTTCTTTTCTTTCCCTCTTTCTTAGGCAGAGTTGAATGTATTCCGCGGGGTGGGTGGTGACATGTTGTTTTGGTCTTTTTTGGGTTTTTTTGTTTTTTTGCAAGACGGAGCTGGGGTGAGGTGGGGAGGGGCGTTGGGTGCATCGTCTAAAGTTAAGACGCTGGGATAGAAAACCTATCTCAATGTTCCATCGTAGGGAAGGCACTCTCTCTTTCTGGCTGCAAAAATGCTTTTTTTCTCCTTTCCAGTGGACGCTGCCGTAATGCCGTCTGGTGTAGGGGTCTCTCTCATTCCGAACACGAAAAACTCAAGTTATCATTTGCTGTGGGTGGCATAGATATGGGTGTTCAGAGTGTGTGTTTGATGGGGCGAGGTTGAAGGTGGAAAGGGGTAAGGAGACAGCTTAGCGTTTCTTTTAAACTATTAGGTTTGCATTTGCAAGAAACTTTCTTACTCAACAACTCAAGTGCCATGATAGGTTTGTTTTTCTCTTTTCAAAATGTCAGAGGAGGACAAAAAGCTATGCTCTCTTGCTTTGGGGTTTTGTTTTGTTTCACTTACCCCTTTGGGAATTACCCTTTTTTATAAAGACCAACAAATATTAAAAGGGTACGAGAAGTTGTTTTTCCTTCATAACGGATGTTGAAGGTTAATAAAAGGGTGAATTATAATTATGCAATTTAGGTGCAATATTTTAACATAAGGATATTTACCCAATATTTCTTGTCGCATTCAACTCATCTATGTCAAAAGCAGTCACTAAATTAGGGAAAAACTATGAAGCTCACAGTTCTTACCTCTAGGTCTAGACCATTTCACTCTAAACACTTTAATTATGTTTCATTGCTTACATGCCTGTTTGGAATGGTTTTTACTGATATAAATGATCCTGGAGAGTGCGGAAAGCATTTGTGTAGATGTATTTAAAGGCATACCACATTAAACTATAGAGTGCCTAATGGAAAACATGCTTTAAAAGACTTGCAATCCATTAATCATTGATCCTGCTAAGCAGTACAGATTCAGGGAAGTGCTAACAAATTTTACCTTGAACATTTCTCATATTATGACTGGAATCAGTTATAGCACATTCAAATAGTGTTACCATGTCTGCTCATTCACCAGGTAGTGCTCTGATTTTTAAGAATTACACAAATAGATTATAATTTTAAAAATCCTCTAAGCTTTCCATGCTCCTCCATTCCTCCAACATCCCACTACCAAGTCTAAATTCAACAGAGGGTGATTGATTGCACTTTACCTAAGAGGGAAAAAAGATTCCCTTTTTCATGCAAAGCAAAGCACTCCAGCTTCCATCTGTTTTAGATGAAACATTTTCTAGCAGCAACCTGGCAGAATCTGAGAGGGCTTAAAAGACATGTGAGGGCATGCTTGTGTGCATTTATGTGAGTGTGGTTTGTATGTGAGAGATCAGCACATGGCTTGACTATAAAGTATGTCCTTTAGCCTCACAGAAGCATTAGCGAGCATATTTAACGAGGCAATCACAGGCAGAGAATTACAAGCATGATTTCAGCATTCAACTGAGTGTTTCCTACGATTTTATTTTTTTAAAAAAAAAGATAAATAGCAGTTGCTTCTGAAATCAAGGTGCACCCAGAATCCAAAGATGAATTCAGTCATCAAAGCATATGAACCTACCCCATCACAGCCTCCAAACATGCTCTCCCTGTTGTAGACACCAGCTGAAAATTGTCAGTGCACAGTTCAGTTGTGGGAACTCAAATAAGAAAGGTCAAATTTTTCAGATGATAACAAGAAAAGAGTAATGCAAACTACATTGTAAATATAAAACCTAGAGGAAAAACAACTCACAGTTTTTATGTTAAGCAATATTGTCACCTGAGAGAATTTCAACTTGTATTCTTTTACAGGAGAAATTTAGACACTGATATTTCTGAATGGAGAAATGCAAGTGAAAGTGGAGAATGGATGGTCCAGGTTTCCATTGCTTCCAGTGAGGTGTCATAGCCCAGTGAGGTCATTTCCTGACTTCAAAGCATTTATCTGAACTGCCTCAGTCAGCCCTAGTGGTTATAACCTGATGTTTCTTGCAAGAGACATTGATCTCTACTTGTTCTACTTTTCAGCTGCACAAGCCCGCAATGAAGAAAAGTCCGGGTCTCTCTGACTACATTTGGGGCTGGACCCTCCTTCTGAGCACATTGACTGGAAGAAGGTGGGGACCCTTTATTTTAAATCTGCATGAGAATTTCTGTAACTTTTCATTTATTCTTTCAGGGGGAAGAAAATTGTCCTTGGATGAATTCATGACTAAGGGAATTCAAAAAGCTTAACTGCAATAAAATTCCAGCTAATAAAGAAGAACAATATGAAAAAATAATCAACTTATTTGCATGTTGGTTAGAATACGCTTAACACGCTTCTGTTAAGGAACGTATTAATTCAACATTTAATTCTTAAATTGAACTTTTCACTGCTCAGTTGTAACTGAACAAAACATGTGGTTTCCTAATTCACAGAAAAAGTTACCCCAATTAATGTCAGCATACTATGTGAGTTGATTTTCCAACAAGAAAATTTCTAACCAGTTGCAAAGATCATAGAGTAACTTCTAACTATGTGGAAGTGGAAAGGTTAGAATAACATTTGTAATTTGAAAGTCATAAGTTTTTATAAATGCATGTGCATTATGTTTTGAAACTGTTATTTATGTAACCAATAGAAGTAGAATATACTACACACATATTTAAGAACGTTAGATAAAACTGAACTTCTCTATTTAACTACTGTGGAGACAAGTTATGAGAAAAAAAATGTAATCATATGATTAACCATATTCAAAATATTTGCTAATGATCCCATCAAATGCATAGACATATTATACTAACAAAGATACAAATGACCAAATATTTCAGATTCTCCTTTATCTGCTTTTATATTTTTTTGTGTAGTCCACTCCTGTGGCCCCAAAGAAAGTCTTAGACATATTACAAAAATCTAAGATTCTCCATAATGTAATGAAAAGTGAACCCTTATGAGTTAAGGCAGAGAGATGGAATAGACTGGAAAGATAAGGACTAAGGAGGATTTTTTAAATTGAGAAGTTGTCTATTTTTATTGTTTGTTATTGTGTATGATAAATAATGACCGCCAGATGAACAGAAAGTGCATTATTGCCAGATACTCTTAATCTGAGGAGTTAAATGTTCTTCACCGCTCTCGAAAAATTGTATGAAGTGTTGCTATTGTAATGACCTGTAGATGGAGTTAGTGCACAATGTTTTATTATATAGTGGTTCATATGGAATCAAAATCACATACTGTAACTGACATTTCTCTACAAATTATATATTCAGTTTAGGAAACATTACATTGGCATGAGTATTTAATAGCAAATAAATAATCTTGATCTTTATCCTAGGGTCATTGTCTGACAATTACATAGTAAATTAGAATTAAAAATGAAGCATAACCTGATTAAGAAAAGCACATAAAAGAAAGATTATCATTCCAATTGGCAGAGCAGAACTGGTTCTCTGGGAGGGAGGGAAAAGTCTCTTTTGGCATTTGTACTCCAATGCAAACAATTGGTGAGTACAACATTTATAAAATAAAACCAGGGGGGAAAAAAGCATTTCCTGAATTTGACATAAGCTATGAAAACAAAGAGAATGCAGGTATAGGTAGTAGATCACCCCATATTTTGGGAATCATATTAACAATCTAATTTGCTCTGTCATATCACACCATCTCATCTTTTTCTCCCTTCTTATTTTAGTGATTCTTCCTTAGACTACTTGGTCAGGCTCTCGTCACAACTCAAAGTGTGTTAGCATTTCTTTTCCACCTTTATCAAGATGACCTTCCAGTATCCTTGAAAGATGCATGCATGGCAGTAGGTTTTGTGACAATGAGTTTTTATAAATAATTGTATTCAGAAAACTATTTTTGCTTTACTGCTGTCATCTGCTAGCAAGACATCCTGGAAGACACAGCGCTCGTTGAAAATTTGATTTCAAAAACTAGTAAGATCTTTAATTCTGCCAAAGGAGAGTAAACCCTCAATCTGCACAGTATTAATGTTGAATTTAGGAGAATGGAGAACTGTTTCATAGAGGTACATTTCATATATTTCATATCATGAATAACTTTTAGTTATAATAGCTTATTAAATTAAAATTTTATCAGAAAAGTTTTGCATTTTGCCAGTATAACATTATTACCCAAATAATAGTGTTTGTTTTTGAATTGACACTTTGATTATATTTCTTGCTTCTGTCAAATCAGTGAACCCTGGTTTCAAATGTTATTATTTTTCTTAGATTGATCAGTAATATAAACACACAAGAGAGATGCCAAAAGCATATTAAATTGAAAGTGATACGTTTGTGTCCGTTTTTTAGTTCACACTCTATATTCTTTTTTTGTTTTTCTTTTTGCTCAAGGTCAGAGCTATCATTGAAATATATCAGTAAGTGTGATCCCTCCTAACATAGAATACTCTTCTCTCAAAGGATTTTGGAGGTGTCATTCTAATCATTACATAAAATATGATTCAAGGAGCATAGATAGTAATGTGATTGATGTAATAAATAAATAATATGTGAACTGCAGTCATTATGTGGTCAAAATTCAAAGACTAGTAACGACTGGTAAGGGATAAAAACTAGACCTTCACATAGAAAGACTTAAATAGGAACAATTACTCTGATATAGAAGAATGAAAATAAAGTTTTAGACTAAAAGTTAAAGAAAGCTGGATTCTAGTTCAAACTCTACAAATGGCTGTGTTTTCCTAAAACGCTAATCCTGCATTAGTTTAGTAAAACCATAAATTAAGAATACTGGACCATATCTTTTCCAAGCTATCTTTTACTTCTAAGACCAGAAATGACAAAATTCAATTAATTAGAGGTTTGAATAGACAAATTATAAAAATTGGTTCATAAACCTTAAGAAGAATGGAAATTACACACTGATGTGAACATGTAATTATCCTAAGAAACAAGTTTTATCTATTTTTCTCATCTAAATACCAGAAAGAACAACAAAAACACAAAACATAGATATATATGAAGTGGATAAAGGGACGGTTGTTGGTAGGTGAAATCTTAGGATTATGCTACATGTTAAATTAAATGAAAACAAAGCTATTACGTATTTTGGTAGCTCAGAAATACATTTTTTTTTTTAATTTGGGAAGAAGTTTCCCAGATCTAGGTTTTTTACTAAAGTGCATTAGTGTTCTTGCTTGCCCAGAGAAAACATTCATTACAACATTGTATACATGCTGAGAATTATAAATGTAAAGACACAACTCATTTCCTGTAATTTTCCTTCCATAGTTAGAAATATTAGAATAAAGAGCATATCATCTATGAGAACAAATATGAGAAAATGGTAAGAATTAAACTATGACATCTTTTTACTTTACCAGAAGAAATTTTCAAATTAAGATTCAATAGAAAGGAAGTTGGAAAATTGCGGAAGGTTTTATTTGGAAAAAGGTTTTAGTAGAAATGTATAATTTAGATATTGCCTCCCTTTACATTTTTTTCAGCTATGGACAACCCTCATTACAAGATGAACTTAAAGACAACACCACTGTCTTCACTAGGATTTTGGACCGACTCCTAGATGGTTATGACAATCGCCTGAGACCAGGATTGGGAGGTGGGTAGCATTATCGTGTTTTTATTTTACAGAACAATATTAAACATTTACTATTAAATTATTGCTTCCCTCTACATGTTAAAGTAATAAGAATGGAAGCACGTAGTGTAATGACATCCTATTTTTAGTATATTGCTCAATATTAATTCAATTTTCCACGGTCATCCCATGCACATACCCGTACGTAGTAGAAGGCAGATTCAAACTTCTCATAATGTCATGAAATAAATGTTACATTTACTTGACAATCAATCTTTTCCATGTATGATTTGATTTTACAAGGGAAAAAGGGGGGTAATATCATCTCTTCCAGCTCAAATACTGCATCTCTGTTTCATTAGGCATAGCTATGTTTGCATTGAATTCAAGTAGAGTATCTCTGAATCTATTGCTCTAAACATTTATTTGGGAATATTACATATTGATCCACTATTTTGTGTTAGAGTACCCCCACCTCTAGGATAAAAGGTGAATGAGATAGATGATAGTGTGTGTTTTGTTTTGACTGTGAATTTAAACTTAAACCCTAATTTTCTATAGTGAAAATGTTTTGGTTTTTTTTTTTTTTTTTGTATACCAGTTCATTGGTTTTACTAATGAATTTCTACTCAGGAAGAAGTTAGCACTTAATAATACAGTATTTATAACAATAAGAGTAAATAGTGCAAGGCATTACATACTTATTTAAATAGTCCTTGAGTAAGATAATCAACCTATCTTATTTAGTTAAACAAAGACTAATGAAGCCAAAACAAAACATTGATCTCAGAGTAAAACAAGTGAAGCGAGGAAATAAATTATTGTTCAAAGTCACATAGGAAACCAAGGATAGAATCTATGACTCCCAACTATAACTTATGCTGCACTCTCTCCAGAGCATTTGTTGAAACTATTTAATAGCAATATTTAAATTACAATGAAATGACAATATTAAGAAATTCATCTCCTCTTCATCTAGACAGCAAAGTTATGCAAAGAATAAGAAGGTTAAGAATTCAATTTTTGATTTTAAAACAGAATGGTAACATGGATTTAGTCCTCCTGTTAATACTCTGGGCAGTGTAATGACACAGATACGGATCATAGGTCTGTTTTGAGGCTGCCAAATGTCATTAGTGTCTCAGAGGTTTAAGGAAAACTCCTTTATCGAAGACATGACTCGGATATATGTCAAAGGTCTTACCAGGTGTCCTTTCCTATCAATCTCAAGCATTCGTTCTAGGACACACTATACAAATTCCTCCAGGTTTGTACTCCACTTGGTTTCCTTTTACTAAGTTCTTTGAAAAAATATTAAGGAACAAAATGCATTGGTCACAAAATGGAGTGCATAAATGTGTATGTGATGTATTAATATAAGGTCCGTGTATATCTAAACCTCTGGAGTGGTTTCAGGAAAATTGTTCTTGGTTCATAAAATTTGAAATAAATTACAAAGACTGCAGGTGGGGGAGGAATGTACAAAAAGAAGAAATTCAGGACAGTGATAATAACTTTTAAAAAGAAGACTTTTAAAGTACTAATGGGCATGCATCTGATTTCTTTACTTCTTATTCTTCCTTCTCCATGATATCTCCTTAGAAAATCAGCAGAATTTTATAACACATCTAGAAAATCTTATCTTCATTCTAGTTTAGGAAATCCCATTTAATACTTTACCTTGTGAATGTGAGTATCCTCTATAAGTTCTGTGCATAGTTTTCAGTTTGTTAAACAATTTTACACATACACACACACACACCCCTTCTTTAATAATCAGCTGTTTGGTCGTATTGTTATTTGGAGTACAAATAACAAGCCCATGACTGCTCATTTACATTTAATTATGTGTAATAACTCTTTAATCAAGTATAGTATAAGCAGGAAGCATTTCACCTACTCCTCATATGTATACCTGAGTCTTGGAGAGCCACAGACCTTGAGGATGTATACTATAGACTAAGAATGGGTCAAAAAGCTAATTTTCAAGACTCAAGATAATGGTGGATTTATTAACAGAAACAACTACATTAATTCAGGCTGCAGTTTTGGTGGAACCTACTTTATTACCTACTTAATCCCCTCAAAATAACAAAAATAGATATTTAAAGAAAAGAAATAGTAGTTGGCTAAATAGAGACAAGATATATTCTTTTTAATTGAAATGGATATAATATGTTACAGTAATAGAGAATTCAAGGGCTCAGGAAAATCAAAAAGAATGGATATGCTTTAATTTTTGCTAAAGATGATTTTTCTGATATTTATGATTTCTGGAAACAGTGATTTTGAGATTATGATAGACATGAAAACAAATTAAAAAGTAGCCCAAATAGTTTCCTCTATTTCTATTTTATCTATCATCCTGGAGCATACTGCAATTAAATCTGATGGATTTGAGATTTATGAAAAAACTTTAATACTAACTAAATTTTTGTCATTTTTTTGTCATGCTTTTTCAGTCTTAAGGGATATCATGGCATGTGTTTATTACATATATAGCATGTGTTTACTACATATATCTGCAGAATCATTAACACGTTTAAATACATTTTGAGAATGTTTATCTGTCTTTAGAAAACATCTTAACATGTTTAAGTACATTTTGAGAATCTTTATCTGTCTTCAGAAAACATCTTAAATATTAAACACAGATTTTAGATATTTTATAAAACATAATCAGCTACAGAATAGAGAAAAATGTTAACACCATGATTTTTGGATGCTATAAATTGAAATTATCTAATATATATACTTCTGCAAAATTATTTAATTTTATTTCTTTATCATAGATTTCTGGTAAGCTAAGTATGACATGCATTCCAGTAGCTCTCTTGCCATTATAAAAATGGATTTTTTTACATGATCCATTTGCTTTCAGATGTAAAAACTATGTAGAGGCAATACTTGAAAGATTATCATTAGCTTATAAGGCAGTAAAAATTTCCTCTTAGTAGGTTCATGATCACAGCTGGGATAATCTTCTCTCGCAAGAGATAGGAGCCCACCCTCTTCTTTATTATGATAAAAGTCTGGTTTTATAAAAATAACAACATTGTGCAGAAGGCAGGGATATTTTGTTCTGAATGTCTTGAGAAAATACAGAAATGTGATAAGCTAAGACTTGAGACTAATGTAAGAAACTCTTGTACATGCAGATTCATCATGACCTGTTTTTCAGAAACACACACAGAATCCAAAAGTGTAACATTATTCTTTGGAGATGTACACCCTGGATCCAATAACTAAGAAAACAGATATATAACACGGTTCATCCAGATGATAGGAATCAGTTGCAGATTTTGTAACACTATTTCAAAAGGCTATCTTTTCAGGGTCAAGAGCAATCCTGAGAAAGTAGAAAGAAAAGGGCAACCTAGAGATATCCTGGAAGACACGTATCTTTTTAAATAAAATAAAAGAACTAAAAAGGATAGACTGTGTGGAATTCTAATAATATACTCTATTCAAGGATGTAAAGAGAAAAATATGTTGGCAAGTTCATATTTTAAGTATAAAATTAATGAAGAAAGCTTTAAATAGACTTGAATTGAAATAGTCAGTAGTCAGAAAATACAAATCGAAACTGTCAGTGATTGTTGGATTCATTCTCATTTAATATCTCTTTCTTTGAGGACAAGAGGCGGAGGGCTGGTTCTTCCTTGCAATCAGGGCCTGAAGAATGTTTTTGAAAAGCTCTTGCCTAAAGCATCGTCACTAGAGAAGAATAAAATGGTTGAGGGAGGGGAGGAGGTAAAATCCAGGAAAAAAAAAAAATGGCAAGAGAAGAAAGAAAAGGTTACAGAAGAAAGGAGAGCAAAAGAGGGCACTGAAAACAAGGAGAAAGAACAGAGAAAAGTGAGAGGGTGGGAGAAGGCGAAGGAGAGCAACTTAGAGAAAATGGAAAAGGCATGTGTGGTAGGAGGATGGGTAGGCTCAGGTGTTCCTTGGTTAATCAAGATTCCTCTTTTTGCCTTAAATCAAGACCAAACCAATCACCTTCTGAGAAAATTCATTTCCTCAAGGTTTCTCCTTATTGACTCTGAATCTAATAAACGAAAGAAGCCTGAATTTTCTCCAACGTCCGAAAAAATTAAATGATGCTCCCCCTGAATTACACCTATCTGGGTAAAATTTCAGCCACCATCATTTTGGCTTTCCCTGCACTCTGGGAGAGGGAGTAAGAACAATCCAGAAACATAGATCCAAAACTACATTCTGAAGAAAGTTTTCAGATTTTTAAGAAGGAATGCCCTTCCAGTGATAGCTTTCCCTTCCTTTCTGCCACACCATATATACAGGCTACATCTCTCTTTCTTTTGAAAGAGTACACGTGTGTACTCATCATGTGACAAACCCAGATGGATGGGGGGAGAAGTAAATAAGTAAATAGGTAGGTAGGAATGGAGGTAGAGAATGGGCTTTATTCCTGCTATATGCTTAACACATTTAGTTAAGATTTTCTTCTTTTTCCTATAAGTGTTATAGAATTTGGGGGAATTTTTTTGTTTGTTTTAGATTTTACTTAATTGAAGCTATCAGTTAGGTGAGTATTTGTGACTGGAATGTAGCTGGGATTTTTCCCTCAAGGTATTTTAGCACGACATACTATTTAACAAACAATCTATGCTTCAAAGCAGACTTACTCCTTATCTTCTTAATTTTCCCAATTTTTGATTTTTTACGCCTGTATGAGACCTTTTAGACTTCATTTAGCCCTATTATTGCCAGAGATCTTAGCTTTAAGATATAAGCATCTCCAACAAGGCAAGGAGACTGGGTTGGATATGAGTGCTACTGGCAAGGTGGTACGGGCTCCTTGGGGAATTAGCTTGGGATATTGGGTTATGTTTCTTTAGGTCAAAATAAGTAAAGGTGGGAAACTAAGAGTGTTCTGGAGAAAAAAATCAGATTAACTTGTGAAATTTTGTGCAACTCTAAACTTTAGGTGACTAGACTTTGTTCTATCTCAAGATGATATCTGATATTCATGTGATCTTTTATTATGTTTTTGTATCCTGTGTGATGTTGAGATCAGAGGCAACCATTTTATTCATGTTCACCTAACTTAAAACACACATTTTGTATTTATATTAAAAAGCCAGAATTTCTAAAATTTAGAGGGCAAGATATCCGTGTCACAATGTGTTCACCTTCAATAAAATAAAAAGATTCTAAATTACTGACAATACCCCCCCCAAATTTAAAAAGGTTAGATTTATCCAATATTTTTTTATTGCTGTTGTTACATTTTCTTTACCAGATAATGGCTTTTCGTATCAGCTTTTGAAATTCTACTCTGGAATTCTTTTTGAATTTTCTATAGGTGTATCTGGTGCTTTTAATGCAAGGTGTGGAACAGATGCTCAGACTTTGGCATAATGCAATCTGTTTACACTGAAATACTATATCTAGACATTCTATAATTCAGTTGAATTTTAGAGAAAAAGCAGTTACCAAAAACCCAAGAGGAATTGTTAAAATGAACAGAGAACACCTTTTAACTTTTACTGGCTGAGAAATCCAGTCAGCTCATGAAGCCAGCTCATCTAATGAATCCAACTGAGATGCCCAGAGGAATGTTCTAGCATATTTAGAAACTTTCTGCTTCCATCTTTTCCTATTGTATATAAATCATCTTGCCAAGCATTTCCTAAGATAAAATGTAGCCACTTGGATTTTGCTAAAGTTATAACGGCCAGATTATTAGTAAACAGCTGCAGTTTATATTTTGTGCAGTTACTTTTGGACTTTTTATATAGTTTTCATTTCCTATCTTGATTCTAGAACCAATGTGAAATATTAAAAAATATACATATTTTTTTTTCTGTATATGACTTTTTTTTTGCAGCCTGAACTTGAGTTCTTTATTTGAAAAATAGTGTTTGTAGTGTTTCTGAGGTAAGAATCCCATATTTGAAAAATAGTGTTTGTAGTGTTTTTGAAGTAAGAATCTTATTGTTAATAGTTATGGACTCTGCCATTTTGAAGAACTTAAAACCAAGTCCTAAGTGGACGCCATATCCCTCCATAATATATATAATATATAATGATATTATATTATTATTCTCATATAATTAAAATTCAATAATAGGAACAGAAAGTAGGATACCTCAAAGCTACTGCAGGTTAGGCAATTTTGATCAAGACTTCTACAGACCAAAAGAAACCTATTCCTCCAACACAGCAATCACATTCTTCTCTACAGCTTTGCTCTCTCCCAATAGAAAATGCCATGATGTAAGGAGGGAAGGAGGCAAATTCTCAGTCGAGAAGAAATAAATGTCTCCTGTAATAAACTTTACCTTTTTTTCCCTGGGAGATTCTTGTATCATCTGAGTTCTTGGAATCTGAAAACACAAAGGACCAGGTATTGGTTAGACACCTCGAAATGTGATTTTCTACCCCATATCCAGGTTTAGTAGCTGAATATCACCAACATTAAGTTGCTCTACATTATCAGGGAGGGGAAAATTGCCAACTATTCTAAAGAATTAAGGGAATGGAAGTGAAGGACAAGGAGCAAAAATGTTGCCCCAGGCAGATTGGCAGGGAGCTGAAACATTGTCCAATCCAGGAGTATAAATTGATGGTTATGTAGGGAGCTCAGGATACTTTCAATTTCCAAACAGGACCATTTCAAAGTGGGGTTTTAAGACATACTTTATTATGATGACTAATGTTAGCCAATTCATTCTCCATATAGTGACTGCCTCTGTGAATTAATAGAAGCAAAGTAGCTTGAAGGAGGCAATAAACGTCCTTCATTAAGTTATGAGTACACAGAACTGGGCCCAGTGAATATTATTCTGAGTTCCTCAATAGACAGCATTTCCAGTGAAAATAGGGCCAATGCCATATTAAATAAATTGTTGTAATAGGGATTCCTAAGGAAACACCACCTACAATTCTTCACTATTGATTCCCTCTTCCATTATTTTTAAAATTACAGTCACTCTTAAAATCCACTCTTCACACATCAGCTGTCTTCTTAAACTGCAAGTAACATTCCTTCACTTCATTACCCAAAGACATTGCATTAGAACAAAGGTCAGCTGCTTCTATAAGAAGCTCTTTAGGTGTGGCCCTCTTTCCTCTAGAGTGTCATCTTGTACCGTGATCATCAGCTTCACCAAGCTCCAGATGTACTGGACTTTCTGTTTCTTAAGTCAAGCGCATCTATTCTCACCTCAGTTCTTCACCTTATTCTTTCCTCTCCCTGAAATGTCTTTCCCTGTCTCTGTTCATCCTTGAATTTTTCTCACCTTTTAGGTTGCAGTTCAAATGTCATCTCTTCAAAGACACTCTTTCAGAACATTTATAATGATGACATTAACTAGTATAATTTGTGCATATGTGTTCATACACAACTACGTATGTAATTCTTCCTATCTATCTATCTACCTACCTATCTATGTTTCTAACCTATTTACCTAAAATATGTTTTACCTAAGATTGTGAGATATGCTACAGAAGAAAAGGAGCAATTGCACTTTTGCTCATCAATGTATCGATATTACTATTACCTAGAACGGTGCCTTCCTGGCACATAGAAAATGCTCAGTAAACATTCGTTGTCTAAATTAATGTACCCAGTAAATACATCTCAAAGTGTTTTCGGCATTAAAATCTTATTTGATCCTCACTCTAATGCAATGGAGTTGACTGTGCAGGTATTATTTCTTCATTAAAGAAGTGATAAAACAGTCTCAGGGACATTAAAGGATTGTACCTAAAGTCACACAGCTTGTTCTCTAGGAAAATCAGAGTTAAAATCCAAGTGTTTTGACTCTTAATCCAATGTGCTTATTACTCACTATACTGCACTGCTTTTCTCATTTCTGCCTCAAGCACTAATCATCTTTTTGAATTATCACTTCAAAACATCTGTTACTTCAAAACTTATCAGCAGGATATCAACATTGTAGGAAATCCCCAGTAAAAAACAGATTTACTGCTGTTTAGCTGTTATAGAGGGATATAATATAGTGTGTATATATATGTGTATACATATATGTGTGTGTTTGTGTACATATATGTGTGTGTTCATATATGTTTATAAATTATATATATATGTTGTATGTAAAACATATCTTTGAAGAGTGTGCTTGTTTAAAGACTGATTTTAATTAATTTATCATCATAAACTTCATTTACATTGATGTACTATATTAAGATATTCTTAGTCACTGCAATAACAACCATCATCATCATAATCTCATTTTATATAATTCTATTCTATCTTTATCCTTTGAAAACTTGAACATGTGTATTCAGTTATACTAATTTGAAAGAATCTGTTGATTTTTTTACATTGGACAGAGAAGGATTATTGTGATGAAAATATTTGATTGAAAAAAATTATTTGCTGAATTATCTACTCTCTGAACATTTCTTCCAACTGAGTTATTTTAATTGATTTCCACTTGCATACAATTTCCTCATTACCTAAGAGGTTCATTCATGTTTAACTTTGGCTAGGTGTATATCTTCCTAGCTGAACTTCATCAGAAGTTCCTGACTCATGCTGTATGCTCTTAAATACAATATATCAAAGCAAAAAAATATTTTGACTTTTCCTCATGTGACCCGTAGAAAGGCCTTGAGTACTTTATAGGTATTTCTAGTAACACTTTAGAGTCTAACGCTAAGTCAATAAAGTCTAGTATTAGAGCACGTGATTTAAATTCTGTTTCAATGTTCCTTAAATAATAAATTTTATATATATATATATATCCCTACAACAGGGATTTCATGTTGGGGGGGAGATGACAAAGTTTTTCTCGAATTGGGAAAAAATAAGGTTCCTCAGCAGTTGCCCTAGCTCTCAGCCAAAGCACATAGGTATGAGCTCATCTTCCATTTAAGCCTGGTACACCTGAAGAGCACTTGATTACAAACCACCATTTCTTTGTCAAAAAAGCAAGTTAACGATGCCTCTATTTACAGTTTGGCGGAAGTTGATTCACAACAACCTTCTGTCTTGAACCTTTGCACTCCAGATTATAAACTTTCTATCTTAAAGCAGAATGACTTCACATGCCACTCACGGACTCCCTGGTAAGCTGGAGTGAAAGACACACTTTGGTCAAAGGATCCTATTCCTTGTCTCTGAGATGGTACTCAACTGAGTGAGAATGTGGTTTGAGGATAATCATTAAGTGTATATTTGAATAGAAAAAAATATGTAAGGGAATACATCAAGATATTAACAGTGGATTTATGTGGAAGGTGGTATTCCAGGGAATTTAAATTTTTTAAAATATTTTTCTGAAGTTTTTAAACTTATACTATGAACTTTAAAAAATTTTTATAAACAACATAATATGTTATATGGGCCTCATGCTTACCCTAAAGCTTTTGTAATGTTTTAGAGTAGCATTCCCAAGTAAGTTTGGGAAACACAGAGGTAGATGATGTTGACCACGTTTTTATTTAAAACATGGTTTCTTAGAGACATTAGCATGCTAATGTGCAAGACAAATCTTTCGGAGGCATACATAATAAGCAGAGTTTTACAGCAATGGAAACTTCTTGCTCCACTGCATACTTACTAACAGCTGATGACAAATCAAAGAAAACTGTTTGGATGTGTGACAAGGGAAATATATTAGAAGGGAAAATATAGAAAGTGAGTGTTCTCTTCTGATTATCTTACACCCCCCAAGTTGAAGATGGAATCATCTGCTAACAATCTAAAATCAGCAGAGGGAAATAGTCCATATATTTGGCAAGTGGATAGCTCACTTCTTCAGACCATTTTATCATGCTAGATAAAACAGATTTGTGGTGTGTATGTGTCAATCACAATCTCCCAATTTATCCCTCCCCCACCTTACCCCCTGGTAACCATAAGTTTGTTTTCTACATCTGTAACTCTATTTCTGTTTTGTAAATAAGTTTGTTTGAATCCTATTTTTTAGATTCTACATATAAGTGATATATGGTATTTGTCTTTTTCTGTCTGACTTACTTCACTCAGTATGACAATCTGTAGGTCCATCCATGTTGCTGCAAATGGCATTATTTCATTCTTTTCATGGCTGAGTAATATTCCATTGTATATATGTACCACATCTTCTTTATCCATTCCTCTACTAATGGACATTTATGTTGCTTCCATGTCCTGGCTATTGTAAATAGTGCTGCTATGAACATTGGGGTGCATGTATATTTTTGAATTATGGATTTCTTTGCTGGATCATATGGTAGCTCTATTTTTAGTTTTTTTAAGGAATCTCCATACTGTTCTCATAGTGGCTGTACCAATTTACATTCCCACCGACAGTGTAGGAGGGTTCCCTTTTCTTCACACCCTCTCCAGCATTTAAAAAAAAAAAAAAAGAAAAGATTGGTTGCCCCTAAAATATCTGGTAAGCCAAGTTGTGTAAAGCTAGCTACCTTGGGGAGTTACCTTAAAGTGTAGAAATTATACCCTCCTCACACCCCCGAAATGGATAATAGTGATAAAGGAGTCCAAGAGAACCATCCCACACCACCAAGCACTTGCAAGTGTGCAAACTGAGATTCGTATATATTTCCCAAATGATTATGCATTTAATGACAGATCTCTGCTGTAAAAATAAAAATGAAAGAAAGGACATAATTTTAATTCCATAAGTGTCACTCAAATCTGTAAGATATTCACCATAAATCTTATAGTTTATAATCTGGAGAGAACCAAAACTCAAACTTGGGAACAAAATGAGGTTTTTTGCTTGATCTAGAAGGGGAAATCTTGAAAGAGAAAGATGAAAGTGAGCTCAATTAATAAGACAGATTCTAGCTTTTGTGACTAGATAGCATGTATTTTCTTTTCATTATGGTTTTTAATTGAAGGTCATTCCTGACATTCTAATAAAGTATGAGCTCTTGATGGAGTCATAAGAAATAGCAGATATTTAAACTAAGAAAAGAATCAGGGCTTCCTTGGTGGCGCAGTGGTTGAGAGTCCGCCTGCCAATGCAGGGGACACGGGTTCGTGCCCCGGTCCGGGAAGATCCCACATGCCGCGGAGCGGCTAGGCCCGTGAGCCATGGCTGCGGAGCCTGCGCGTCCGGAGCCTGTGCTCCGCAATGGGAGAGGCTGCAACAGTGAGAGGCCCGCGTACCGCAAAAAAAACAAAAACAACAAAAACAGAAAAGAATCAGTCTAGTAAAAAAATATATATATACATATATATATATATATATATATATGGAAAGAGAGTGTGCAATAGAGAGACGTATACATTGCAGAAGTGGCTGCTGGAAGGGGTGAGAAGGGGGACTGGTATGAGAGGCAAGTGGTTAATACAGCTGAGACTTATTGCTGACAGCTGCTCTTCTTAAGCGACGCAGTTGTGGCAGGATGTTGGATGTTAAAGCTGAGGTTGGAAATGAGTTCTAAAAACACATCTCTATTCTCTTTGTCTCAAACTACCTCCTCTATTTTGAGGCGTTAAACAGTGTACCCCACATAACTCTTATGTCAGGGGGCTCATTTAAGCATTTTGGGGCCAGTCAAATTGTTGGGGGTGAAATGGCCTAAAAATATTAGATTGGTTATTGAGGCGACTCTCTCCACCTCAAAATTATTATATCATTTGTTGAGCCAAATTTATACTGAAAGTATTACCTGTTTACAAGTGAATTGCTAACGGATAAAATTTTTGATTTTCAAAAGAATTCTTATTGCATGTATTGGATCACCTTTTTAATGTCCTACACCAAAGATACAAATGTCCTGATAAATGAAATGAATTGCTTAAAATACTGGACTGTTATTTCTCAGAGCTAAAGTTGAAAATAACAGAGTCATCTTTTTTCATTTTCACCTCTTAACAAACTGTTTCCTTTTATACAGGCAATATTTTTCTCTCTCTTTTTTTTTTTTTTTTGGTGAGTGACTGTATTTCCTTGAAAATATCTGTGTTGAGTTGTCACCAAACTATAATACATATGTTTTATTGGTTGAAATATATGCCTCAGAGACCAATAACATAAAATCACATTGAGCTTGAAATGGAATCTATTAAATGAACTTTTGCTGTACTGTCATATGTTCTTCTTATCCTCAAAACTGAAGAAACTTATATAGGTTGTCAGATTTTTTTTCCCAGGGGTAATTTGGATAATTAACTTATGATTTAGTGCCAGAAAGCAATCATTTTTAAAACATACCCTTGAGTCCTTAGACAGTTAATAAAGCTCACTACAGTACACTATATACTTCCCAAGAGTAGCCTAAGTACCTGGAGCATCTGACGAGCTGTATAAGACTGTTTAAGCTCAAACCATATCCATATGCTAACATATTTTTATTATAATATGAAATGGCTTGGTATCACTCAGGAAAGTGTGTCCATTCTTAAAGAATTCATTAAGCATCATCTGACATCTCCATAAAATCTATCTCCCAAAGTGGCATATTTAGGCTCCGTTTTTCCACTGAAAGATATTCACTGTGAAATTTCATGTGTAAGCAGTAAATTACCAGGACTACACAGTGGACCAGTTTTAGAAATTGCTAATCAAAGCCTATAAATTTCCCATTGGGGTGTGAGTTTGTGGTGGTGAGATCTAATAAGGGCTGTTGATAGACATTCACTGTCCCAATTTCTTGCTTCATCAGAGCGTGTAACTGAAGTGAAGACTGACATCTTCGTCACCAGTTTCGGACCTGTTTCAGACCATGATATGGTAAGTGACTGCATTTTTGGTTTTCCTGGGGTATTTTCTAAATTTAACTTTTGAAAGAAAAAATATAGATTAGGTATTTAGGAAGCAGCTCGCGATGCCTTGGCTATATCTTCGTGTCTCTCTGTATGCATAATATGTAATATGTAATACATATAATATTTATGTAGTAGAAAATACCCATTTACTTTCCAGACCAGTCCTATTTATGGTTATCAACCACTGCAGTCTTCTTTTGTTCCATCCCTGAAATTATTCCTTTGCCTTGGTTTATGTTCTGCGAGACAAGTACTGTGAATTACCTTATATTTTAGTTAGGAGGACATACTGATTGAAGAATGCTAGGTTTCTGGATAGCCAGTGCTATTATAAAACAGCCATAAACACTGCAATTGCTGAATTATTTTTGGTTAAAAAGGAGAAATGTGTTTAAAAGCTGAGTGAATACTTGACCAGAATTAGACAGAGAATGAAATAACACCTGTGGGAAAGGTTCAGCTTCATTGCAAAAGGCAATCGTTAAATTATTACCAAGAGTGAGAATAAAATGAATACATACCTGTTCTCTCTTTTCCCAACCCAAATGAACTAACATGAGTTTCTCTTCTATCTGGTGGGAGCTGGTAAATCCGTAGAGCTCTGCAGATATTGTATAATATTTCTGAACTCATAACAGCCAAGCTCCTGTATAAGCAAAAAATCATAAAGAAGCCATGAAGATTCATCGTTATGGATATTTTGAAGATATATTAATTAAATACTATTTTTGAAATGCCTTTTTGTTGATACCACCTTAACATTAAAGTCTTCTGGTTTCATAGTAACTCAGAAGATTCAGAATAAAAGTTACAGAAAATATCCATTTAGACCAGCATTTCCCAAAGTGTGGAAATTCACAGGGCACCCAGCTTGGCAGGGTTAAAGCTCTGACCAGTCCTGAGGTAAGGTAAACTGTTTAACTGCATTTAATCTAGTGTGTTCCAATCATATTTGTCCAAAACCCTTTTCTTCAAGTGATACTTGTTGACATTCTGTGAGGCATACATTGGGAAATGCTGGCTTAGGATAATTAGATACTTTATGCCTAAGAGAGGTTATGAAATGCACCAACTGTACAAATTAGAGTCAGTGGAGCATATGAGAGACAGCAGAGTGCTAGGTAAGAATACAGATCTCTGAACCAGAATGCCTGGGTCTATAATCCCAGCTCCTCCATTTATAAGAGTGTATCCTTGGGGAAGTTGCTTAATATGTCTCTGCCTCAGTTTCTTCATGTGTAAAATGGGAGTAATAATAATAATACTTCATAGGGTTATCACAAGTATTAAACAAATTAATACATGAAAAGCACTTAAAAATCATTGGCGTATCATGAGCACTCAACAAATGTCAGCCATTATTACTATGTAAGAAATAGAAATATAAAAGTTAGCCATAATTGTGGATTTATTCCTCTGGCAATTCATTTTGTCATTGTGGTCAGTCCGTAGACCACTTTATTGAAATACTGTGTGATACAATTATTTTTGCTAAATTGATTGCGGTCTGAGTACCTACTGTGATTCTCCCATATTGGAACTCAGTCTTCCCACCACCCTATTCTCTCATGCTACTTTTCTAATCAGGAACATTTAATAGATCCTAGTCAAGTTTAAGGTCAAATTTAAACTCCTCTGCCTGTATCCCATACAATCCATACACGATTTACCACTAGACCTCACTTGTTCCCAATATTTACTATTTAGTCATTCACGTTAGTACTACTTTCTGTGAGGCATAACACTGGGGGTTAGCAGGACTGGCTCTAGGATTCAGGCTGGCTGAATTCAAATTCCTCACTAACAGCAGCATGACCTTGGGCAAATCAGTTAAGGCTGTAAGGCTCAAAGTCTCTAAAGTGAGTATATTATTATAATTACCTATCCTTGTAAGACTGTTAGGAATTTTAAATGAGATATGTAAATAATGGTCTAGTGATGGTGCTCAATAAATGGTAGCTATTATTATTTTGCCTCTGAACCCTTTATCAAGCCATGCACTCTTTGTGGAAATTTCCTCTACTCTCCACCCATCTAAATTCTGTATTTCCACAAAAGCCCTAATCAGGACCCAAATGCTTGATGAAAACTTCTTTTTTTAATTAATCCAATAACAAGTTAACTTTTCCTTTCTGCATTATAATCACATTTATTGACTGTAAGGTACAATTTAGCTTTTGCACACTGCTTTGTAAAGTTATTTATCTTACATAAATATCTTATTTTCCTAAAGTGACGCCAAAAAACATAAAGGCACTCTTGTTTTGCATCCCTCACAGTAACAGTGCATTGCTGTTTTACAGTAACTGTTGAATTTCTACTTATTTGGTGAAAGGCTGAGGAGTCTATATTATCTTTTAAAAATTAAGGTCTTCTGAAACTCAGTAAATAACACCCTCTTTCTTACCTGAATCTTGAGCCTTTTGAGAAATAAGGCTGCAGTGTAAGGGATATGGAAAATGAGAATATCATCTTTATTACTAATAATGATGGTATTGCAAAAGGTGGCTTATATCTGCAGACAAGTGAGTTTCCAGAGAGTAAACAACCAGTCAGATTAACCCACCCCATCAGCAGGCAGAGTTGGTTTCCCTCTGCGAGGGTGTAGACTGTCCGTGTAAAACTTCTAGCATAGAGGAACACAGCTGCATTTGTGAGTCTAATGGACAGCCAGCATCCAAAATGCAGAAGACAAGAGGAAGAGGCTGAGATAGGCAAGATTGATTTCTCCTTGCAAATTCTCCTGTCGAATTAAATTATTCCTCCTCTCTCCCCTCCCCAAATAGAAGAGTGTGAGATAAAGGAGAACTTTCAGAAGTTTTACACTGGTGAAGCTCTCTTCTCATAGATGGAAACACTAAGAGAGGGGATGAAGCATTACAAAGAGCACATACTGATAATGATATTACTCCTAATAATAATAATAAATAACTTTTCTCTCTCTATCTCTGGCACCTAGCATGATGTCTCACAAAGAGTAGATGCTCGATAGAAGTTGTTAGGGACAGTGCCCAAATAAAGCCATATGCAATCAAAAAGTTTTCTCTTAAAAATATTTGGTATACCTTTGAGTTATTGGTTCAGATTAAGTATGATCTTAGGAACCAATGATGTCTTTTGTCTTAGACAAAAGATGCACTCTAGGATTTTGGATACACCATTAACCCTAAGATTATCATGAATCACTTTTTATTTATGGCCTTTGATCAAATATCAGGTAGGAAGAAGGGAACGGAGTCTAAACCAGTGATACCGTTTTGCCTAAAACTCTTGAACAAGACAATATCTGAATTGTTCTATCAAGGGATCAAATTAGCCATAGGCCTGCAACCGGTTTCCTAAGTGACAAGCAGAAACTGTACCTTACCACTTTGAGATTAATCATTTAAACTACATTACTGGGGAATTATCCGTATGAAAGAGCAGTATGATTTAGAGGCTATCAAAATTAAAAGGCAGAATGACAAAGCTATTTTTCAAGACATGAAATGTAGTTTTTAAACTGAGCGCTGATAAAATATCTAATTAATAATAATAACCATAACAACATTCAACACGATTGAATGCTACAATATGTTAGGCACTGTGCTAAGGGTTTTATAGATCATATTTCTTCTAATCCTCCTGCCCACATTTTAGCTAAGTGTTATTATTACCCACATTTTCCAGAGGAGAAAAGTGACCCAGCTAGGTAGCAACTTGAACTCAGCCTGTCCGTCCTTAGAGACTCCATAGCTCCCAAGGCATTTGACTTCATCTGGAATAGAAAACAAAATTAGGACAACTCCTTAACTTTATTTTAAAAACCATTAATTGGCAATCAAACCTCACATTCCCAGGGCACTAGGTTCTGACAGAAATATCCAGGCAGCACAATCATACAACCCTGTTTTCCATAGCGCTTAAAATGTATTAAATCAAAGCACACACAGACAGTAATAAACGGTGCAAGCGGGAACGCTACAGTACAATATTTATTTAGGAATATAATGGATGTTTTGTCCCAGTCTTCAGAAAAAGGCTCATATTCTCTAGGGTCCTACTCTATTCAACAGGGTAACTTGGAGAGAATTTTCACTCAAGTGGTGTGGGCTAGAACACTGAACCCTGAACAAAGTGTTCACCAGAGCTTCTTATTTGTTCAGGCACTTTTCTGTGGAGTCTTCTGTTTTGCCTCCTTTTTTTGTTTTGCTTAGTTATGACCACTTTCTCACTTTCTTCAGGTTTTCTGTCCTACCACCCTTCCAAAGAAATTGCACTTTTTCCATTCCCAGCTACCTAGAAATCTAATATAAATTTGTGTTGATTAAAAAAAAAGAGAGAGAGAGACAATAACTTTTAATGTTTACTGAGAACTTCTGTGTTCTAGACTAGGGGTCCCCAACCCCCAGGCCATGGACCACTACCAGCCCGTGGCCTGTTAGAAACCAAGCGGCATAGGTGAGCAGCGGGCAAGCGAGCGGAGCTTCATCTGCCGCTCCGCATCGCTCCCATTCTCGCCTGAACCATCACTCGCATTACCTCCTGAACCAACCCCTCTGCCCACCGCCCCGGTCCATGGAAACATCGTCTTCCACGAAACCGGCCCCTGGGTGCCAAAAAGGTTGGAGACCGCTGCTCTAGACATTCTTGTAAGCTGTTCACTTGTGTTGACACTTCTCACAACAGCAAAGTGAAATAAGTATTTCCATGATCCCCACTTTATAAATTGGCAACTAGGGCATTAGAGAAAATAAGAAAATGACCTAAGGCCGTTCATCTGGCAGAGGGACGATTCAGTTCTAGTTAGCAGACTTAGAATTTACATGTGTAACCATTATGCTCTGGCTCTACCCTCTCCTTCTTGTTCCAACTTCCTAAAAAAGGGGCTCTGGCCCAGCTTGGTCTAATGAATTTCAACCATGGGGAGAGGTCACACTATACAAGTAGCTGCTGGGAGCTGCATGCTGCTACCATGGCAATATTGCAGGGGCCATTCTCAGGATATGGGAGACCAAATACACTCTTTTTTAGGCAAGAGGTGATCATGATCAACTGCTTTATATCAGTTTTCATTTCCACTTCTAACAGAGGAAATCATGGAAATGAAAGCTAATCCAGTTAATTTTGCCCCTTGTACTTGCGTGTGTGTGTGTGTGTGTGTCTGTGTGTGTGTGTGTGCACACGCATGCTTGTGTAACTAGGTATTCGAAAAGAGAGTATCTTAAATGAATTTGGGGATTTCATTGTCCACCATTATCACAGGTAAATAAAGCTAGCTGTAAATATGATAAACTTGTAAACCTTAGGACCTTGGCAAGTTTTGACATAATTTTTTGGAATCTTTGCCTTTGGGATATATCTTGTCAAACGCTTGATGATAAATATAGTTTAAGTTTATTTTATATGTAACATTTATTTTAGATTCAAAAATCTCCTTGGAGCAAGCAACAAGTGAACAAATGTTTCAAATTCATGGGGATATGGTCAGTTTAGACATCCTTGGAACCTTGGTTTACGAGAGACTGTTGCCTCCACTGCTGACCAGGCTAAAGTTGTTCAGTTGCATAAACTATAGAGCGCTGATTCCTGAGTAATAGAAATAGCATCATTATCATAGCCCTATCTCAGAAGCTTGTCTATTGTCCAGAGAAGAGAACATGCACAGCCCAGAGTAAACCCATACGCTCTGCTTCCCTAGCAAGCACTGCTACTCTGGATCTTTTCCTGATATAATCCACAGGCACCCCCCTCATTTCTCTCCTCAAGAAAAATACTATTCTAAACCAGTTTACTCCTCCACAAGTTTTTCCTATAGCTTCCAAGTCCAAACAGTTTCTCCCTCTGTCGAATTTAACAGATGCTTAATAAATGTGTCTAAGTAAATTCCTATGCCAGGTATCCCAGTGCCTCTCATCTGACACTTCCAGACAGAGCAAACAAACAAAGTAACTTCTCCTGCCTGCAAAGATAGACTGGTGTCCTGTTACACCTTTTTTTTTTTTTTTTCTATCTCAATCGCACTTACCACTATGCCTCGTATATTATAGACTAACCAATAATAATTCTTAGTTACCTGATCAGTAAGGGCTCAGCAATGTCAAATGTGTGCTTTGAAAATCTTCATTCAGTCTTTACCCAAACTTGCATTAACCCCGGGAAAGAGACAGGTCGTAAAATTCATGCACAAAAAGCCTGAACACAGACACTATTGTGCATGTGCTAAAGACGATACGTATAAAAGATTTTAAAAAACAGCTTTCTGATGCATCAGGGTTTAGGGGATTAAGAAAACAGAGCATGATGTTTTCAAGTTAGTCTTCCTTCCAGTTTGGAGCATTCTAAGATTAATGGAGAATGTGGTAATCTTTATTTCAAACCATTGACTTCCAATTTTAGTGTCAGTGTAGCAAGTCCTGCAAAGAAGATGGATATTATTACCCCTTTCAATTTTAGGAGCTGGTAAATCACATTGCTTGTTTTCAGATTAGCAGATGTTTGTCTCTGGGTATTGCCATGAGGAATGCTGTGCTTATTCAAATAAATAGATTCCCTGGCTGTGAATGATGATGAGCTTCACACATTTCTCCTGTGTCTCATACACACACATATATATACTCACAAGCACACACTCACACACCCCCGCATATTCTGCATTCTTTTCTTTTTTTCTTGGAAAGTATGCAAATTACCTGAAACAATTTCTTATTTTCATAATCTTCTTCACTGTGTAGAACTGAAAATCTATATACATTATTTGTGGAAAAAAAATGTTCACTTAGCCAAAAAGAAGATGGGATTATCACATTCACATTAGCACCAAGGATGTCTTGGGACTGGGTGTGGGGTTTTCAGAAACCATAAGAGGGCCCCCCAAATGCTTTATTTTTATAACTAGGATTGCCTAACTTAAACATTTTCCTGTATGTAATAATCTGTAACATGAGTTTTGTTTTCACTTGCAATATATTCCATCTCTTCGAGTACTGCTGTGGTGCAGGTGGTGGTGGGAATAGGGTGCTAGTTTCCTTTCACATGTCTGAGGAGATACTCAGCAGAAGTTTTCTCACCAAAAAGTAATTCAGGCATTTAGATATTTTTCAAGTGATTATGTCAACCAACGATTCACCTGATACCAATATGTACAGGCCACCACAAGTTTACTTCTAGGAATATCATCTAGGTCATATTTTGCTTCTAAAGTTGCAAAAATTATGCATCGTCTGTGTAAGCCATTTGCATTGCAAAATACAGCACAGTGAACTCTTTGCCATTTTCCAAAATTACCTAGGAATATACAATAGATGTATTCTTCCGTCAAAGCTGGAAGGATGAAAGGTTAAAATTTAAAGGACCCATGACGGTACTCCGGTTAAATAACCTAATGGCAAGTAAAATCTGGACTCCGGATACCTTTTTCCACAATGGAAAGAAATCAGTGGCGCACAACATGACCATGCCCAACAAGCTCCTACGGATCACAGAGGATGGGACCTTGTTGTACACCATGAGGTAAGGATGACTGTGTTTCCGTTCGTGAGTTTTTCTAGACCTTCTCTTTCATGTGTAGGCAGTCAACACGCTGATGGGCCATTGTAGAGCATCTGGTTTCCTGTTTTCCCTGTTTTTCAACTTTAATAATTATTCTACTATGAAAACTAAACTGGCTGAAATATTATGCAAGTATTAAAGCGTTAAGTAAAATGATTAGACAAAATGAAAAAAAAATTACAATGTATAAGTAATGCAATATATATATGTTCTAATTCAATAGAGGACTTCTCCCTACTATTATCCTCGTGGATTCCTGCATTCCAGTAAGGTCTAGATTAAATTTCTAGAAGTTATCTCATGGTATATATCTGAAAATATTTCTATTTAAAAAGGAGAAAAAAACCAGAAAATAGAAAAAGTTCAAAATTTTTATATATAAATTCATGTGGAAGTATACATTTTGAAGAAGTATATTAATTCACAATGATGTTAATTAGACTGAGAATATAAATATTCTTAATTTTGCTTAAACTGAAGACTACATATATATTTTTGCTCCATAAACATTTTCCCCATTTTGAGATTACTGTAAGCCCAGAATCTGGATACCAATCATTCATTTATGGATGAATGAAAGAAACATGAATTGAATAAAGGTTTGAATATTTTTAGAAAAAAAGTTGTTTAAAAACATTCCTATTTTATGAGAAATTAAGAATTATCCAGGACTTGCGACTTCCCTGGTGGTCCAGTGGTAGAGAATCCACCTTCCAATGCAGGGGACATGGGTTCAATCCCTGGTCGGAGAACTAACATTGCACATGCTGCGGGACCACTAAACCAGTGCGCCACAACTACTGAGCTCGCACACCTCAGCTAGAGAGCCTGTGTGTCGCAAACTACAAAGCCCGCACGCCACAACTAGAGAGAAGCCCACGAACTGCAGCGAAAGATCCCACATGCCGCAATGAAGATGCTGTGTACCACAACTAAGACCTGACACAGCCAAAATATAAAATAAATACATAAATAAATAAAATATTAAAAAAATTATCTAGGACTCATTCTGAAGAGATGCAGTTTTTTCATATCCAGATGACTTGTTGGAATGTTGTTTTTATAGATCTGGCCAGCACTTGGTAATTTAGACCATCCAATTATTCCTTTGGTATGAAAAGGTAATAAAGGCAACCCCTAGACTTGGCGGATTGTGTTTCGAGTGGGAGTAGAGTGATATTTTGACTTTGGAGAAAGCTGCCAGAATTCCTAGCTTTTTATACCCAAATGAAAGAAAAACTGCTTTAAGAGCCACTTTAGATAGATGTTGGACTCAACTAGTAAAAGTGTAATAGGACTGAAAGAATGAAAATTCCAGAAAAGAGAGAAAGTAGAGGATCAGTGGACAGATGTGTTGAGAACTTTCCAGATCATCTAAGCAGGATCTATTTATATTTGAAATTTGAAATATTCTCCCCTTGTAAAATACCCTACACTTGTTTTTGAGCCTAAATCTAGTATCCTTTCCTGCCAGCTGCTAATTATCTAAGGAGGGATTTGTGTATACTGAACAGTTTATCAGTTAATAGTTCCTGATTTGTGTAATATTCTTTCACAGTAACTAAGCTATATCCCCCTTCTCCTAAATTTCTCATCACCTTTGCTAATGTGTTACCACTTCCCTGAATAGTTTGACTTAAGTATAAGAGTGTAATCATTAATTTACACATTTCATATTTACTTTAATTAATATTGTAATCACTTCATGATTTTACTTGTTATAAAGCCATCTTGCCACATTAGAGTTACTTAATAATATGGGTAAATATATCTCCTGAAAATTATGTGAGGAATTTGGGTGTAAATTTTCCATAGTTCCACCAAATGACATCAAATATATTTCAGTGAATTCCTTTCTTGACTACCCTTTTAAAAACATAAATAGAATTCACATTCACATTCCCATAACATAGGGACTAAAAAGAAGCTCAGCAGAGTACTGGCTTCAATTAGGCAGTAGATTTGTAGGTAAAACTAAATGGTTGGAATATAGTGAAATCACTTATAAAGGAGACTTTAAGTGAATGTCAGCTTCACAGAACCTGAGGACAGTTCCTCCCTCACCTATTCCTTTGTTGTCTTATGCATTTGGTGCTATATTAGGGAAGGGGGTGGGGAGAGATGCACTTAGGAATGGAGAAATTTGCCTCTCTTCCTTGTTATCCATGTCTTCTCAACCAAGGATGAATTAGTATTATTGCAAGTATTTATTTGCTTACATCCCATTTTATTCTCAAAGGATTTGCTCTGGTAGGTGGATTAGTTGATGATGCCTATTTTGGAAAACTTTGGTAATCTTTGGTAATTATCTTTTGGTAATCTTTGGTAATCTTTGGCCCATCATACAAAATCAGGTGTCACCTATTTTCTCAAAACAGACCAAAAAATGGATAGAATCCAGTCATTGTTGTAAATAATTCTTTATATTTTTTATTTTATTTTTTAAATTTTATTTATTTATTTTTGGCTGCATTGGGTCTTCGTTGCTGCGCACAGCCTTTCTCTAGTCGCGGTGAGCAGGGGCTACTCTTCGTTGTGGTGCTCAGCCTTCTCATTGTGGTGGCTTGTCTTTGTTGTGGAGCATGGGCTCTAGGCGCGTGGGCTTCAGTAGTTGTGGCTCATGGGCTCCATAGTTGTGGCTCGTGGGCTCTAGAGCGCAGGCTCAGTAGTTGTGGTGCACAGGCTTAGTTGCTCCGCGGCATGTGGGATCTTCCCAGACCAGGGCTCGAACCTATGTCCCCTGCACTGGCAGGTGGATTCTTAACCACTGAGCCACCAGGGAAGTCCAATAATTCTTTTTAGATCGTTTGATTATTAACAGTTCGGTATAGCATTGCCATTTGTGTTTGTCTCTCCTGCTTTCTTAATATATTTGCTATAGTTAATAACATCCCACTTGTATTTATCAGAAAGTATCTAATCTATAGGACTTTTGTTTGTATCCCATATTTCCCTTAATCGATAAGGCTGACGGTGAGAGCTGAATGTCCAATGCATTTGGAGGATTTCCCTATGGATGCCCATGCCTGCCCACTAAAATTTGGGAGCTGTGAGTAAATTTATTTTATTTTTATTTTTATGAGAGGCATGTCTTTAAGCAAGAAACCTCCAGTTAGTTATGAATGTTCAAGAGACAGATAAAGAACATCAAGAATATTTAAACAGTGATTTACTGCAAGTGCTTTCTATAAGTAATAATCTTTGACTTCACTTTTTAATATTTTTTCAGGAAGGGGTTATTCCCTATCTGTTGAACTAGAAGGAAGGGATTTAACTATTTAGTGGAAAAATTCTATTTTTGTTCAAGTAGTATTCATAAAAAACCAAATGGAGTTTGGATGCTTATACCTCATAGATAATATCTTCTTTCCAATAAATGGAGGTCACTGTGTTTATTTTATATCATTACTGACATTGGTTTGTTCTTAAGAATAATGTGACTTGTTTATCAAATGGAAATATTGGTAGGTGGCAAAGGACAATAATTAGGTCCTCTTAATAATGAAGCCTACACCCAAAGATGATGCTAGAAAAGAATTTACTCTAATTATAGTCTTAAAACAGTTCTAGATATGTTTGGATATCTCATGAAGTTCATGTATATATGAATGCTTTTGAAGCTATCTTAGATAAATCACCTTTATGATAACTTTCAGGGTTTCTGCTACTTGAAAATATGCAGGCGCACACGTTACAGGAGCCCAGAGAACGGTGGTCAGCAGAGTTAGGTTCTCTTGTCTTCCTCTGCTTTTCTGCTTTTGATTATAGTGTGCATGCATAAAGTGAGGAGGAATAATGTATTCCTGGTTTCCTGCAGGGGAGTTACGTATAAGGACTGAGTCAACCTCTTGACTAACCTAACCAGCTTTCTGTTCTCACTAGACAGGCAATCTGAGCAACTATTTTGGTGAAGGTATGATTCACAGAAGAAAAATAGTGGTAGTGTAGGAAGACAGCAAGCAAAGAAAATAGCAAAGGGCCTTCGGGTTCCTAGCAGCGCTAGTCATGGAAAGACAACTTTCTCTATTTATAAATCTCATTCTATACTGAAACCCAAGGGTAGACTACTTCAAAAACTGTCAGCTAAACAGGCCTTTGATGATAACTCCCTCCTATCCATTTTCTTCCCCAATTTAATGTATGTTCTATACCATGAACTATTATTTTTTTCTGATTACCGGTTCCATTTTTAACGATAATATTATGTATTATGTGTTACTTGTATGCCAGGCAGTGTACTAAATATTTGTATATGCATCAGCTCATCTAATCCACAAAATAACCTTATAGTTAGGGATATCATACATCATAGTTTGCCTGAAACAGTACTGATTCATGACTAAATCCTGGTATAATTAATAGTACCTCCTTTTGGCTTCAAAAATATATTGTTTTAGACAATTAATTTTATGTTTAGTATATTAGTTAGCTCACTCACTTTTAAGCAGTGAGTATAGCTTAAAAAAGAGGAGTTTATATTTTTATACAAGATATATGAAGGTAAGTGACTGTTGGTTAATTGCTGGTTAGTTCAGCATCTTTACAAGGATGCTGTCTTAAGACGTCCTTAGAAATTCTTCCTGATGACAGAATGGTTGTTGCAACTCCAGCCATTGCCTCTGCTTTCAAGATGAAGAGGAATAGTGGGAAAAGAAGAAAAGAGTAGTGCCTGTGTCAAAAAAGTAAAATCTTTCCCTAAAGACCTAACAGGTATCTTCTCACATCTTATTAATTAAAGCTGTGTCACATGACCAATGCTAACTGCAAAGGAGGCTGGGGAAAAATATTTTTAACTAGGCACATTGTCACCCTGAAGAAAATCAACAGTGAGGAGAAAACAAATAATGTCTCATATAAGAAAACTGAAATTTAAAGAAAAACAAGTAAGCTGTTTTCCACCTCAGAGCCTTTGCACATGCTCTTTTTTCTGCCTGGGTTACTCTCCCCTTGGTTTTTAGCATAGCTGGTTTTATTTTTTAAATATAGGATTTTTATTTATTTATTTTTTTGGCCATGCCTCACAGCTTGTGGGATCTTAGTTCCCCAACCAGGGATCGAACCCTGGTCCTCGGCACTGAAAGTGCCGAGTCCTAACCACTGGACCGCCAGGGAATTCCCCGTGGCTGGTTTTATTTATCCCCTACATCTCAGCATAAATATCGGTTCCTAGGGCCTTTCTTGAAGCCCTTATCAAAACTTGTAGGTGCTCCCATCAGTCTTCTTGATCACAATACACATTTATTTTATACTATTTATCACAGAAATAATTATTAGTTCTGTTAACATTGTTATTGTCTGGAGACTGCAAACTCCATGACAGCAGAATCTATTTTGTTCTACATTTCCTAGCACAGAGCCTAATACAATGTAGGCACTCAATAAATATTTATTGAATGGATAAAGATGATAATAATCAGGTTTTAAATGCCCCTTCAGTGTTTAAGCCTCAGAAATGGTGGCCTCAGAAAAGAGGGTTTAAGGACTGTGGGGAATGAAACCTCAACATCAAAGACTTAATATTGAAGAATAGTCTCAGAAGGCACATGCTCAGTGGAAGGGAACACCATGGAGAATTACTGTTGCCTGCCAGTAGCATGGGAAGATGCAGCGGTGGTCCATTTATTGTATAGTCATTTCTCCAACGTGGCCTAACTAGTGTATTTCAGAGATAAAGAAACTGAGGCAAAAGTGAGATAAAAATGCTTTGACCCAACTTTTGAAGCAAACACCTTGCCAAAGTATCAGAGAAAATAAGGAAAACATAAGCAAGATGATTTCACAATAATTTAGTAAAGCACTATGTAATAAGTGTTCATGAGGTGCAGAAGCAACTTCATCCACATGTTGATAAGAACCAAACCTGGAAAAGCAGATGTTTTCCTTACCACTCGCCATTAGATTCTGATTGTCAGTGCTGCATTATACTTTCTGCTTGTTAGGGATAACACCCTCTGTATAAGGCCAGATAACTCAAACACAGTATATATACATAAGGCAGCTGACATCTTTTAACTGCTTTCTGAGGAATTTACAAAATAAGGCTTTGATTCTAGAAGAAGAGATTCAGATTATATTCTGACAATAAGGTCTAGGCAAGTGCTAGACGTAGTCAGGACATAATAAATGATCATTTCCTGACTGATTATCAAGCAGTGTCTTATAAACAAGGAGAAAGGGATAAATAGAAATTCAAAAGAATTCTGAACAATAAATAATTCTAGAAATTATTTGGTGTACCTGCCTCATACAAATGGAAAAACAAAGGCCCATAAAACCGAAGTGACAGATGCTCTCCTGATACTGTCTATGCCGTCGTTTAAAAAATTTTTTTCTTAAGTAATCTACTGATTTATTTGAAATCTGAGCTTAACGTTTTTGACTACATAGCTGAAGACTCTTTCTAACCTTCTTTTCTTTATGCTAAATACTGTCAAATCAAAAAAGTTTTCATAGGACCTACTTTCCAGATATGGAAACAAAGAAATAATAAGATATATCGCCTATTGTGGAACTTTAGGTTGAGCTTTTAGGTGTATCTGTCTTCTATATTTAAAACAGCAAATTTCATCATGTGAATTTACTCTTCATTTTGGAAGATTTCTATTGAGAGATGTAAACAATGAGTAATCTCTACCTTCACAACAATAGCATATTTATAGTAGATTTCATACACAATGGAGTTTCTAAAAATTGCAAGAAATGAGACCCTGAATTATATGAAATGAGAAGTCGATGGTAACACATTTTTCTTTTCCCTCTACAAGTAAATCAGCAGCCCATTGGCAACACATAACAAGGTATAAAAAGATAGGGTCCAGGGCTTCCCCGGTGGCGCAGTGGTTGAGAGTCCGCCTGCCGATGCAGGGGACACGGGTTCGTGCCCCGGTCCGGGAGGATCCCACGTGCCGCAGAGCGGCTAGGCCCGTGAGCCATGGCTGCTGAGCCTGCGCGTCCGGAGCCTGTGCTCCGCAACGGGAGAGGACACAATAGTTAGAGGCCCGCGTATCGCAAAAAAAAAAAAAAGATAGGGTCCAGCCACTGTTGCTAATGACAGTGTGATAAAGTAGCAAGAACTCTAATTTTTACGAAATGACACAAGGTTTAGAATTGGTTTCATCAATAGTTACATGACCACCAGTTACCTTTGCTTGGCTTTTGAGCATATATTAGAGAGTCTTTGCCTAGAAAATTCTTACTAACAGCAGTGGAGTAGAATGAATGCCATTCTATGTTCTTATCTTGGTTTTCCCAGTAAGTAACTATGCACCCTTAAACAAGTCATTTAATGTACCTGTGCCCCAGCTTGCCATTTGTAAAATGAAATAAACTATGTGACTCTAAAAGTTCTTCCCCATTAACATTCAGTGATTCCAGGTCACCATAAACCCAGTATGTCCTCTTTGGTAAGACCCTTCCACTTGACAAACAAGAGTTTATCATGACCAGAAAAACATTTTATTGAATATAGGTACCTACAAATTTTAAGTGATATGGTTCCTTTCAAATGTGTGCTCTGGCCTCTCCAAAGGGATTTTTTTTTTTTAATAAATAAAGTTTTAGACCCTCCTATCAAATGCAATCATGCCACTATATACAATTCTGAAATGCTTAATTTTTTTTTTTTTTTTTAAGTCAATGAGATGTGTTAATTCAATGGGAGAAATCCTTTCACAATGTATAATAAATCCTCACGTTGTACACTTCAAATATCTTACAGTTTTATTTGTTAATTATACCTCAATAAAGCTAAAAATAAATTAATAAATAAAAGACTACTGCAGTTAAAAAAATTTCAGTGAGGACCACCACAATTAATAAAATAAAAAAGGCAATGACGATAAACTCCAAAATTATCTACTGTCACTCTTACATGTTTCTGAAAGAAGCCATAACCACTAAATTAATTCCTGTATATTCTCTCAAACTTCTGAAAAAATTTGTTTAAAAAGCTATCTGATTGCAAGTTGGTTCAGGAATGATGCTGGAGCAGATAGGATACCCACATAAAATCTGGGGAATACTAGCTACATTTTTCTGCATCAATCACCCAGAAACAAGTGGTCACTCTAAAGAGAATGTGGTTCAGAGAATGAGGGGCACGGGCTCACATCTGGTTTTAGGCAGCCTCATGTTTGTGTGAAAAGGCCACCATTATTTTACATCTCATAGTATTGTAGTTTGGACAAATACAAATTTGGACAAAGTATCCAAGCCAGGTTACCATGGGGTGAGGGTTGTGTCGAGCAGGGACTCATTAAGGCTTCTGAGCCAAAGGCATGTTTGCCTTTGAGGGCCATTCCTCCAAACATATATATTAAAAATGTATTTTCATTTTTATTTTCTCTTTTAAATTTTTATATTTTATACGATGTTAATAAAAAGTTTGATTATATTCATTTTTTTCTTCTGATTTTAAAAGAAAGTGAAACATGTCTGTGCCTCCTAGGTATGGAGCCTACTGTCCCTAATGGAGAAGTTGGCCAAGGGGTAAAGCTTTCACCATAAGGCTAACTTTTGCTATCATATCTCACACTCAGAAGCCCTGGAAACTGTTTTTGCTACTGCGATATCCCTTCAATGTTTATCTCTCTACATCTAAACAGAGGAGAATAGGTACCACCATTACAACCTAAATGACGTGGGTGTTCTGTGACTAGAAATCAGAAAAGCTATGGAATTCCTTCTCTTTCTCCTTCTCTGTCTCTCTCACTCTGTACATCTCCCGTCTAACCTTCCTGAATTAAAGATAAGGATTATGACCTAACTTCTCCTATAGGAGGATGACTAGGTTAAAGTGTTACATGACAAATAAGAATGACTGAGAAGTAGAAAGAGCTGTACGGTCCTCCTCCTCCTCTTCCTCAACATCATGAGAGTAAATATCTATGAGAAGGATAATTAATTAAAAAGAAAGTAAAATCACACACTTTAAAAATGGAGATATCACCTCACACCAGTCAGCATGGCCATCATCAAAAAATCTACAAACAATAAATGCTGGAGAGGGTGTGGAGGAAAGGGAACCCTCTTGCACTGTTGGTGGGAATGTAAATTGATACAGCCAATATGGAGAACAGTATGGAGGTTCCTTAAAAAACTAAAAGTAGAACTACCATACGACCCAGCAATCCCACTACTGGGCATATACCCTGAGAAAACCATAATTCAAAAAGAGTCATGTACCAAAACGTTCATTGCAGCTCTATTTACAATAGCCCGGAGATGGAAACAACCTAAGTGTCCATCAACAGATGAATGGATAAAAATGATGTGGCACATATATACAATGGAATATTACTCCGCCATAAAAAGAAATGAAATTGAGTTATTTGTAGTGAGGTGGATAGACATGGAGTCTGTCATACAGAGTGAAGTAAGTCAGAAAGAGAACCAACAAATACCATATGCTAACACATATATATGGAATCAAAAATAAAAAAAGGTTCTGAAGAACCTAGGGGCAGGACAGGAATAAAGACACAGATGTAGAGAGTGGACTTGAGGACATGGGGAGGGGGAAGGGTAAGCTGGGACAAAGTGAGAGAGTGGCATGGACATATGTACACTACCAAATGTAAAATCGAGAGCTAGTGGGAAGCAGCCGCATAGCACAGGGAGATCAGCTCAGTGCTTTGTGACCACTTAGAGGGGTGGGATAGGGAGGGTGGGAGGGAGACGCAAGAGGGAGGAGATATGGGGATATATGTATATGTATATCTGATTTACTTTGTTATAAAGCAGAAACTAACACACCATTGTAAAGCAATTATATTCCAATAAGGATGTCAAAATAAAAAAAGGATGCTTAGTAAAATTTCCAGTGTTATCACATTTATCATGACCTTCCCCTGGCCTGATATAATCTGGACCCAGGCTATTGCCTCTAACCTCATTTCAACTCTTCATTCTGGCCACATTAGTCTTCTTGTTCTTCGTTAAATATGTCAAGCTTTTACCTGCCCTGGAGGAAGAAACTTGTTAGCTCATCTATCCAGAGTACCCTTCCCCAAGACATTGCTCCCTCTCACATTTCTGTCATGTATTTGTATAAATGTCATTTCCTCAGTGAACCTCTTTGAGTCCCTTACCTAGAATAGGCCCCATCCCCTCCATTCTCTATCCTCATATCTGTTGTATATGGCTTTACTGCATTTAACACTACTTGAATTATGTATTCATTAGCTTCTCTGCTTTTGTCCCCACTACTGCAATGCATGTTCCACAAGATCAGGTGTTTGTTATGTTCACTGCTGTATCCTCAGCAAGGTACTCAGTCCTTTGTAGATGCTTAAATACCATTTGTTATGAGTGAACTGATAACTGAATGAATCAGGAAAATGTGTCAGTTTTCCTAAACTAAGGGATATGGGCTCTCCTTTCCTAGGCTGACCTCTGGAACCATGTGTTAGAAAATATGAAACTGATAGAACACACCAACTAACTAGGAGAAGCAAAGCGGCAAAACACATGGACCATCTTCCATTCTTTCCTTTTAGATGCTTACACGAGAGCGGAAGTTGTTTATGAGTGGACCAGAGAGCCGGCACGCTCAGTGGTTGTAGCAGAAGATGGGTCACGCCTAAACCAATACGATCTTCTTGGACAAACAGTAGACTCTGGAATTGTTCAGTCTAGCACAGGTGAGTGCCATTTAGTTACTTTAGATAGGGGAGAAGGACCAGAAAAAGTTTTTGTAAGAATGTGCAAATTCAGTTAAGTCCCTCAATGACACAAGTAGAGAGAGTGAAAATTGCACTAAACTGGGGAACAGTTGGACTGGGAACTAGTGTAAACTCTATAGACCTGTGACCTTGAATTTGACATTTAATGCCTTTTGGTCTCTGGGAGGTTTTGTTGTTGTTTGTTTGTTTACAAAATGAAGAAGTAGTTCCATGTGATCAGGGTAGCATTGTATTTAGACATGTGAACTTTTGGAGATGAATATACGGGTTAAATCCTTATTCCTCCAGCTTGCCAGTTAATTGTGGTCACCTCACAGGGTTGTTGGAAGGAATGAATTAAATCCATGAAGAGTAATCATCACACTTCCTGGCACATAAAAAACTCTTAATAAATGTTAGCTATTAATATCATCTAGGCCCCATTTATTGTCATGATTCAATAAATCTTGGTAAATTTCTAGCGGCAATCATTACGCATAGGATACCAAAAAGCCTTTTTTTCCCCACAAATCCATTTGTAACTCTAGCCAGGGATCTTCTACAGCTAAAATCTACACTGATCACTCCATTCTGGAATTAAAAGTAGATGCACCACCATCCTTCTTGGTACTGTAACTGTTTTACCAATGAAATACTCAGAATTAGATCAGATACTATGAAGCAGCTGTATCTAAAATTTTAAACTTTTGAAGTTGCTTCAAGAAATAAGATGAGTTTAGTTATGCATGTATCCCTTTTGTGACTAAGGGATATGTGATCATAGGGTCAGATAATTATAAATAAAATTTGGATTCTAACAATTAGGAAAATGTACTCCCTTAATACCAATATTTTTAATTATGTTCAATTACTGAAAGCTTAGCAAGGATCAACAATTTTATGACTGTATCTAAAATTTGAAATTAGTTCATTCACTTTGATTTGTAATTCCTAAAAAAAAGACAATTAAGTGATATGTAAAGGCAGAATTGCTCTTTTTCTCAGGAAAATTTCTTCCTTACATTTCAGACTTTATATTAGGACAATGATCATTACAATCTGACCATTCTAAATTCAAGTAATAGGTCAATATATCTTACTTTGATTATTGGATAATTGCTGCTTAACAGGATCTGTCTTTTGCTTACTTTATAGCATCCATGGCTACTATAGAAGTTGAAATATTTATGTTTCTTGCTTTGAAAAATGGAGATTTTCCCTCAGCTTTGCCTACCTTAGAAATGCACATGGCATAGTGGGAATGTCTTAGGCTTTGCAGTGAGAAAGATGTGGGTTCAAGTCCTAGTCCTGCCTCTTAGAAGCCTGGTGACTTTGGGAAGGTCATTTATCCAATTAGAAACTCTGTTCTCTTCTAATATTGGCGAGTCTGTAATTTTGCATTAAAGATGAGATAGTATAAAACGCTAAACAGAGTGTTATACAGTAGATGCTCAAAATGGTGTGCAATAGCTGTTGTTATTGTCCTGAAAATATCCCCAAACGTGAAAAATACCGAAAATTTTTCTTCCTCACCAAGTTATGTTGGAAAAGATACTAAAATGAGCAGTGCTTACTTTTTAAAACTTGAATGCTATTATAAACTGGATATTGTGGCAGGTGCTACAGTCAGTGATAGACAAGACATATCTCGCTCTCATGAAATCTGAAGTCTAAAGGAAGACAGACAAACACAAACTATAGTTATCAAAATGGGTGGTAAGTGTTGTGATTAACATTTTTGTGAGGGCAAGTACGTGTCCGTCTTCCGTATCCCTATGATTTACTACAGTAGATGAAACAGGAGGCACTAAATAAATATTTTGAAGTAATGAATAAAAAATAAATGAATCCAGCCTGGGTAGTCAAGGAAGGATTGCTGCAGGGGTTGACTTTCATTTTGTCAATCTGTATTTGTTGGGATCCAAGTAATCACTATTCTAGGCCCAGGACATTCAGAATAATAGACAAAGAACTTCCCCTCAAGAAATTCTCTCCCTACTATCATTAGAATGGAGGTTAGAGGATGTCAGGGAAATAGTAATTCAAGTGCAATAGCATGCATGCAATAGGACAAATATATACCACGTTTGCTGGGAGGAAGGAGTGCTTCCATTCTCTTCTAACGCTAGTGAACTTGGTGTGTCACTGTATCCCTCTTTATATTCTAGTTCCCATGTCTGCAAAATGAGTGGCTTAGTCTTATGAACTTGGAGACCTGTTTCACTTTTGGTTTCCTAAATCAGCCTACCTATATTCTTGTTACTCAGAAAAGATATACAGTCCCAAAAGGGCAATAGGAGAGAAAGAGTGGTCCAACCCACCACCACCAAGCTGGCTAGACCTCATAAGTTAGGCTCATTAAAAGTCATCATTTCGTGTTAGAGCTGCAAGTTTATCTGTACAAAATAAGAGCTTTTCCTTTGTCATTTCAATAATGGATATGGGGGGAGGTGGGGAGGAGAATAAAGAGCAAATTCTCAAATGTGGGAGCTCAGTTTGACGTATGTTTTCCCCTCCACACTAAAACCCTGAACTACCCTTCCTCTGGGTCTCCTTTAGCTCATCAAAAATCCACCTTGTTACATTTCTATGAGAAGAAACAAAGATCTTTTGTAAGGTCTTCAATCCCATATTTCACAACTCCTACAGAGCCTTGCAAACATTAAGATAAATGACATTGAGTGCTATTATCTCCCTGTTTCTGCCAGAAGACTAGGAATGGTGGCAGAAAAGTACACACACATTGAGAATGATTAGATAAAAAGCATCTTCTCTTACCTTAAAATTCTCTGTGGGGAGAGAAGCAATTCAGGTCACCTTCTAGAAGGTTAGAAGGTGTTTCCCCGCTTGCGTGCAACCAGCACATGTGTGAATACTCACTCACACACACTACCAGTGACCTCTTTCAGGTCAAATACCTCTAGATCACTTCAGTGCCATAGGAGGGAAGATATGAGGCTCAATCCAATACTTGGATTTTTCTCAGTGCAAACATATTAGAGGGACAGTCCCTTCATTGGAATCTGCCATCAGTTTGGGGGAAAAAATGAGTTGGAGACTTAGTTTGAAGTGCACTTATTCACCTGGCAGAGCAAACTTGTTACAAGGACACAGAAGGATGAGTCTAGTCAGTTTTCACATCCGATGCAATTCTCTGTTATCCATTCATTTATTCGCTTATTCCTTCAACCATTTGCTCATTTACTCTGTTTGACACTGTGATCGGGCCTGGAAAAGAGAGGTGAAGGACCCGTAGTTCCTGCACTCAAGAAGCTCATGGTTGAGTGATGTAAGTAGCTAATATGCATTGCGTTGTTCTAATCCTTACAACAGGCCGAGGTTGTAAGTATTATCATTATCTCCATTTTACAGATGGGACATAATTGAGGCCCAGAGAGGTTTAATAATTATTCCAAGGTCACACAGCTAGGCAGTGGCAGAGCTGGGATTTGAACTTGGGAAGTCTAGCTATAGAGTGTGTGCTCTCACACATGACACACTAGTAATAGGCAAGATAGACATGTGAAAATGCAACAATGTGGTATAGCATGGAGCTTAAGGGGTGGATTCTGGAGTTATACTGTGAGGTTTTGAATGTTGGTTTTACCACTTATTAACTGTGTGACCTTTCTCTGTTCATCTTTTCTCTTGTACTACTTGGAGATGATCAGAGGATCTACTTCATGAGTTACTGTGAAATTGAAATGAGAAAAATGCATGTAAACTGCTTACCAGAGTATCTGACATGTAAAAATTATATAATAAATATTAGATATTACTATTAATAGTAATGATGAAGTTAGTACAAGAAAGCTACATGATGACACCTAAGAAGACGTCATTTCTTCTTGAAGTATAAGGGAAGGCAGTTTGAAACTAGACCCCAGCCATGGCCCCCTGACTCATTCTAATATACCACAATATGCTTCCTAAGGAATTCTTTAAGGAAAGCCCACACAAAAATTATAATTGTAATTAAGGGACATGACAATGTGACTTATACAGAAATGCAAAGTTGTTAAATTTGGCATTAGGTATAAGAATAATATCACGGCTATAAAATAAGAAGAATGTAATATAAAATGCTTTTTTTAAAACACAGTGATGACTGGAAAGTCGTCATATTTGCCTAAGTCAATAGACAGGTGTGATCAAAGGAAACGTAGGTGAGTTTTGTCTAATAAGAATGTCTCTTCTTGGGCTTCCCTGGTGGCACAGTGGTTGAGAGTCCGCCTGCCGATGCAGGGGACACGGGTTCATGCCCCGGTCCGGGAAGATCCCACATGCCGCGGAGCGGCTGGGCCCGTGAGCCATGGCCGTTGAGCCTGCGCGTCCGAAGCCTGTGCTCCGCAACGGGAGAGGCCACAGCAGTGAGAGGCCTGCGTACTGCAAAAAAAAAAAAAAAAAAAAAAAAGAATGTCTCTTCTTTGTGAATGACTTTTGTTTATCCTTAGAACAGATGACCAGGGAAAATTATAGGATCCTCTTTCCTAGAAACAGTCTTCTCTGGATGAGTTAAGGATGACTCTGCAGGGTTGAAATGAATGAGGAAAGCAACAGTTTTCACTGACCAGGGAGCAATAGTGGTGATCGACATTCACCAAAGGAGCCTCAGGACTTCTATTTTTGCAGCCTAATACATGATCTCCAGAGAAATAATAAAACTGTAAGACATGAAAACAGGTTTGTAGGAGGGAGGATGGAGAGGGAAACTTACATAGTCATCTGGTCAACCTAATCATATTTCAGATGAGGAGATAGGTCCAGAGGGGTTAAGTGGCCTAGAACTATAACCATTGTTTCCTTATTTCTATTTCAGTATTCTCTGAAGCAGATATTAAAATACCAGCCCCTCCCTCAATGACATTTTTTATTCCTCATTCCTTTGAAACAGGTAGCATCTTAGAAAACATAAAATTTAGAATACTTGAAAGGAAAGTGATAGCTTTACATGGAATAAGTATCCACTACAATTTTGTTAAAGAAATGAATGGAGCTAGAGAATCCATTTCTATCCTTTCTACCTTTACACTGTAAATCTGCATGTGACTCAGACTTTTTTAGAAGAACTTTCACATCTGTTATTTCATATTATCCTCACAGCATCCCAGGAAACAGTTAAGTAGCACATTATCATTTTTACTGAATAAATGAGAAAACTGAAGTCAAATAAAGTTAAGCAAGGAATTTACTCTAAGTAACCAACATTTAAGAAAGTAAAGGATGGAAGCCAGATCTAAAGAAACCCTCAATGCTGCTTTACAAAATTATATTCCTGCTTCTTTTCTTCTCTCTCTTTAATTTTGTATTGTGATGTATAAGAAATATTGTCACATCTAATTTACAAGCTTCCCTCAGGGTTACATGATGTGAAAGGATATTTGAATTACAATTCTTCTAGACTGTTAAATCAGAGGTAAATAATTTGACATGCTTAGTACATAAGCACTTGATGTCTAGAGATACTCTTTCAATCCAATTTACATGACTTTTTTGGTTTTTTTTCTTTCATTTTTAAATGATTACAATGTGATTCTGATTTTGCCGCCTTTTGCTCTCCTTATTTAAATGTTATTTATGGAAATAATAAATAATATAGAATAAGAATAGATAAAAGCTTTATTTGCGCCAATCTGTGGATTATTTATTTTACTGCGCCAATAAGAATAGATAAAAGCTTTATTTGCGCCAATCTGTGGATTATACACAGATTCAAGAAGTGCTCAAATTGTGCTCTACCAGACTACAACAACGGGGGAGGCTTACAAAGGCAAAAACTGCAAAATTACATAAGCTGTTTGTCAGAAATTATAGATGGAGCTGGCAAGAAGTAAGGATGTTTATTAAGCAAGGGTTGGTTGGGGTCCGAAATGGATGCATAGTTACATGGGGAGAAATTGAGACCATAAGGTTGCAGCTGGCAGCTGCTAGCAGATATTATTTTGAGAATGGCTGGTGGTGTCCTTGAGTCTGGTAGAGTTCGGAAAATTGAAATTCTCAGTGATACAGGAATATATCTGAAACCACATCCACAGTGGCCACCCAGATCCATTTTGGATGCCTGAACCTCAGTTATTCCATTTAGATTTTTAAATGAATTCTTTTCTTTAATGGTTAAAGTCGATGTACAATACATGCTTGACAGGCCACAAGACAGGCTGTTCTGGTTAGCAAAAAGTATCAAGCAATTCATGTATAAGCCAGAATGACTTCCCCATGCCTCAACATGTGAAAATTTCTTCCATCAACATTTTGTACCAAAACTTCTTAGATTTTGTTTAATTGAGGAAGGTGACGTCAAAAGATTTGAAGTTTTCCTCTACTTTTTCTAATTTGTTAGTGAGGAAGTGGTTTATAAAACAAATATAATGTCACATGATAGCTCCTCCAAAAAAATAATCTTTGCAGAATCTTCCCAAAATGTCACATTGTGAACAACAAAAGATGATAATGGAATATATATAGACATTCACCTTTCTGACATTATGTGACAGATGGAATTTTTTCTTTGAGCTGATGACATTTTGCAGTCTACAATTGAATGAATGGTTAGGAATGATAATGCGTACTCCTGGGAGGTGAGATGTAACCTGACTATATCTACCCAAGGCTACATTTTAGCAGAGTCCCAGGAAAAAAATGTGTTTTTTTGCATTCTTCTCAAATTTGAATCACTTGTTTATTTCAGATGACCTTGGAGACATTATCCAAGTTATCTACAGAAAATAGAAAAAAATTAGATAACATTTTATTCACCTTTCAAAAAAGAGATGCTAGTGGATGTTAATTGCAACGAGTATTCTTAAGCCTCATTCATCCCTTTTCACCATAGGTAGGTGCTGAATATTGAGGATATGTAAAGCCATGCTATACTCAAAGAACTCTGTCTCTTCTTAATTAGCTTTCGGTTTGGTGGAGGTGTATAAGTATATAAATAACTAAAATTAAAAGTATATAATATATTGATAAGTGTAAACAGAAGCTGTAAATAAATTTGAAGTTACTTAATATTGATCAGTAAATGGCAGGTGTTATCATTAATAACAATCATGAAAACATAACTGAATGTATCGATGATTTCCTACTATAGAGAGTACAGGGAGCATTTCTTCTACCAATAATTCTACCAATTCTGACTGGAGAAACAAGAAAAGAAATGGAGAAAGCAACTAAAATTTATTTTAAAACTCTTATGTAGAATGATCTTCACTAGAGCCCTTATTCTGTATCCTCCCCACAATATACGTATCACTGTTTTATAATGAGGAAACTGAGGATCAGAGAGTTTAAGGCTACACAGCAAGAAAATAGCATATCTGGGTTTTGAACCCAAATTCATTTGCTTCTAAAGCTAATAAAGTGTCCCCATACAGTACATTTCTTCCTCTTCTACTACGGACTGAGCCCAACCCATAGATGAACAAAATATTCGGCTATAGAAGAGGTCAAGTAGGGAATTTTGTTGATCAGATTACTGAGATATGAAAATGTGTGGTGAGACATGAGATGTGATACTGAAACACGTGTCAGAGCTAGGATGTGGAGAGTGTTGGGGATTGGTTAGGGAGTTTGCTTTTTAGTATGTAACACTGGAGACACTGTTGATTATCACATTGTGGGAAGGGAGAGTGGCTACAAGTGGCATCTAGCGGGCAAGAGGCAAGGTATGTGGCTAAATATCCTACATTACACAAGACAGCTCCCACAATAAACAATTATCCGTTCTGAAATGTCAGTAGTACTGAGGTTGACAAACCCTGATGTGGATAATGGGAATCCATTAAGGTGTTTTAAGGTATGTACGTATGCTTTAAAACAATCACTCTGACCTCAAATTTAGGGAAAAGTGTAGTTTAGGACATGACTGGAGACCAACAAGACAGTTCATAGATTACGGTAGATTTACATTGTAAATCTGCAAAGGAGATAAGAGCAATGACCATGAGATAAGAGATAGACTGAAAGATACTGCACAGGTGAAATTAAAATTGTGATGATCAACTGATTCCTTTCTCTCTCTTTTGGAAGTCCTACTAACAACCAAGGATTAATTCCAGGTTTTTATCAATAGCCTGAGTGAACAGACAGATGAGAGTGCCATGAATTTAGAAATGGATGCTAAGTGGAAAAGAAGCCCTGCTATATGCTAGTCATTATTTTTTATGGAAAAGTTTAAGTAATATCACTTTTGAACATATTTAGTTGGTGATATCAATGAAAAATCAGTATCTATGAGATGTCTAGTAGATATTTGGAAATACAGTGGTTTTTGAGAGCAATGTCACTTAGAGATGTAGATTCCCGCAGCCATCTGGATAAAAATGACATTAAGAGCAGGGGTGAGAAGGAAAATTCCTTATTAGAGTCAAGAAAAAAAATAGAGATGATGACAGCTAAAGACAGAACTATACCAGGAACCTCTGCATTTGCTTTGCAGAAAGATGAAGATTAGTGCCCAAGAGACAGGAAGAACTCATAACTCTCTGACTGAAATATCCAGTGAGTTAGCAAAAGAAACTGAAAATGAGAGCTAAAAGGAGAATGTGAGTCTAGAGAGTGCTATCAAGATGGTAGGGGCAGTCAGCATTGCTTAATTTTTAGTGCTACAAAGAAGATGATCAGTGGGTTTGAAGATTGAGATCTTTAAGACTGAGATGTTCAGTTATGGATATTAAGAGATCGTGAGCAGTTTTAACCACATTATAGGGGCTGAAGCTGGATGGCCATGAGCTGAGACATAAATCACAGGTTGAGGAGGGAAAAGTTTGAAGTTGAAGGGAAGGAGGAAGATAGAGAAATGTGAATACCGAAGACAGCAATATTTTCTTAGTAAGGATACACCTATTTTTCTCCTACCCACACACAGATAACTAAGTATATATTCAGAGTGAGTAAAGCTAAAAACTTCTAAGACTTGCAATTAAGAAATAACATCAACTAAAAACAGAAAACACCTCCTACAATTTGGGCTGTGTGTTTATTTCTTTGGGCCTCTAATCAAATCAGACTTTGACATATATAAAGACCATGGAGAGTGCCTAGCTACTCCATTATTTCCCAGACTGGTCTAGGAATTGAGACAAGTTCAAAAGCTAGTGACAAATAGGATTTTTCTGCCCTCACCTTAAAGAATGGTTTGTGTGAATAGGTGGGACCTGAAGAGTTGCATGTTTCGAAACCTTCCCAGGTGATGGTGATGAAGGTGTTCCTCAAAACAAATTTTGAGAGTTCTATCACACTCTTCTCACCTTGATAATCAGGGTAAGCCAAATCCAAGGTCAGAGAGCTACTGAAAGAAAGTGCAAGAGCTGGAATTCAGCTCCCCTGACTTGGACACCAAAGCTCCTCGATTAGACAGCCTGATTCTTTTCTGCAGAGGACAAACTGGTGTCTTCTAATCCACTGGTGTACACCATCAGGATCTAGCACATTGCCTTCAGGGTTATTAAAGCCAATCTGTAAACACATGCTCAGATTTGTCTCTTAAATGTATCAGGTACCGGGATTAGGACATAAGAAAATCGATGAGATCTCTGGCACATCAATCTCAACCTCAGTGCCATTCTGGTGTTTGTTTGTTTTTTTTAATTTTTATTGGAGTATAGTTGATATACAATGTTGTGTTAGTTTCAGGTGTACAGCAAAGTGAATCAGTTATACATATACATATATCCACTCTTTTTTTTTTTTTAGATTCTTTTCTCATACAGGCCATTACAGAGTATTGAGTAGAGTTCCCTGTGCTGTACAGCAGGTTCTTATTAGTTATCTATTTTATATACAGTAATGTGTTATGGTGTGTTTTTTAAATGTCTCTTTTCTTTCCTGGATAAAAGCTTTTCTCTCCAGGAACCAGATGTCACATGGATAAAGGCTATGTCTAACCTCCAGGTTCTTGCTGCTGATGGAAAAACTCACAGATAATTTATTTTCAAGGTCAAATTGCTCACCTTACTGTCTGTTTTACCCTCCAGGAGAATATGTTGTTATGACCACTCATTTCCACCTGAAAAGAAAGATTGGCTATTTTGTTATTCAAACATACCTGCCATGCATAATGACGGTTATTCTCTCCCAAGTCTCGTTCTGGCTCAACAGAGAGTCTGTACCAGCAAGGACTGTCTTTGGTAAGTGCCAATCAAGATGCACATGCAAGGGTCTGGAGGGCAAGTTGTATCATATCTGTGACATTGCAGATAGAATGAAAAAAGTAATAATACGTTAAAATCTGAAGTTAATACAATAGGAATGTTCAAGGAATTACCATTCTCATTATGACATGATTGTAAAAAAATTCTTTTTTTAAAATAGCAAGCTGTTTTAGTGCATGTTAATTGATGGGATTAATGAACACGTGATTTGCTATTTTAGGAGAAAAATGGAATGAAGCAGGTATGAAATGCCTGTGATAGATTAAAATACACACATAGAAACATTAATACTTAAATCATACATTTAGAATCTAATGATTCTGAAACATTAATACTTAAATCATACATTTAGAATCATGTGTCAGTGTATTTTTTGAGAATCTGAGAAAATATAGTATCAGCAGAACTACTTCCTTACATATATGAAAGCAAGGGGTCCTTATGTAGAAAGAACTCATTGATGACCATGACACCAGTACAGGAATATCTCATTTTACCCAATGTGTGCACTTCTGAAGAGTTACAAATATTTTTTTCTATGAAAATATTTTAAATGCCTTAGATGCTTTAAGTCAGTCTAATGGAAAAATGTTTAAAGGGTAATAACGTTTTACTAATAGGAAAACTCACTCCCTAATTTATAATTTTAGAAGTTTGTATTTCATATAAAGAGGTATTTCCTGCCTGTGTCATAGTACACTGTCTTAAGTGTACTTTTCAGGCTGATGAAAACAAGATTTCATCACCAAAAACTTACTGATTCATTCATTCATTCACTCATTCAATAACTGACTTTTTCTTTGAAATCTACTATGAGGTTCTACTATGTTCTATGCATGGAATGTAGCTGTTACCTTAACATAAACCATTCTTTTCATGAATGTTAAATTCTGAGCTTAAAATTTAAATAACAATAAAATCATGCAGAATACTTATTGAATGCTTTTATATCAGGCTTTGTTCTATGAAACAACCCTATATTATCTTATTTAACACTAAAAGAATCCTCTGTAATATTATCCCTGTGGTATAGACAAGAAAGCTAAGGAGCGAGATATTAAGTAACTTGCCCAAGTTCAGAAGCTATGAGGTGAAGAAGTCTGGAGTAAGACCCAGACTCTTAGCTCTAGAGTCTGTGCACTTAATGATGATGAGGTACAACTACCCATGTACTTCCTGCTGCAATGACAAGGCATGGAACGGGGTTGTCATGGGCAACATAATTTATCTGGAAGTTATAACCACATATTTAATTGGTGAAAGGTACAATTATCAAGGCTCATTCCAAAAATATCAACTAGGCACATGCTATGTTTAAAATCCTTTACCACAAAACAGAAGCCTTCAGGTGCTTACATTCTAAACTGAGGATTATTCTTGTGCAGAGACCCCTGTGGCATCAGTCATCTCAGGAAAAAAAGCAAGACTCTGTTACAAGGGCACAGAAAAACATCTTTTCTTCTGAACTTAGCAAGGTGCTTCTGGGTTGGAAACCACGAAATCTTTGCTGTGACATTAGCCTAAGAACAGCTAAATCAAGACCCAGAATGATTTCACCTGCAGAGCAAAAGAGTAGTTCATTTAAAACTCTTTTTTTCCCTTAACACAATTTGTAAATATTAACTAGTGTTTACACCACTTATTAGAACTGAAGATTGAATTCTTGTCAGATGCTCACTTCTATATGTGTATGTAGTTTGAGCCCTTTATTCATTTGAATTTTTTTAAAATGAGAACAAAAGACATGTACTTTATGTTTATTTTTGTAGAATGAGCCCAGCACTGTAGTGAAAATGATTTTTTAAAATGCTCACTTCCCCCGCCTTGGTCCCCAACAAATCCTACCCTTCCTTTTTGGAAATCCTCTAAAGCACTTTGGAATGTTTTATAAGTCAAAAACCTTGTTTTAACATTTTCAACAGTCTGCTATCTCAGCTGACTCATGCCCTTTTGGTAAACATAACTGCATATCTGTAAACTCAACCCTGGCAAGTGTTTCTGTGTATCAAGTTATATTTCTAATGTTTTAAGTTCAATAAAATCACAAATACAATTTTCTGAGACCTTCAGCCTTCTAACATTTATTTAGTACACGTCTCTATTCTTTCTAGTCTGTGCTCAGCACATTCCTCTGAGCTGTGGGGAATGCCTGAGAGGGTCATGGGTATTTAAAGAAAAAATACCAGAGGGAAAAAATAAAGCAAAAGTTGTACCTTATAACAGTTTAGTAAATGGCATCCAAAAGGCAACAAAGCTGGAGCCATTTCATGTCTTAAAACATCATCTTCTTAACCTTCCATGCTCTTTCTCATTTGGAGGCTGTGGTCATGTAAATTTGCTGCCAGACAGACCCAAGTTTTAGGTTCAATCTTCAGTCTTCTAAGTGTCAGTTGCCTATAAAATGAGAGTACAATTAAAATAAAATAGTGCCATTTAAAAGATTAAGTGAGAAAAATAAAATAAAATTTGTAAATTGTCGGGCTCAATACTTGAAACTTAATAGATACTCAGCATATTTTTGGTTTTTTCCCTTTCCCTATAGCAGGAATTGTAAGACAACACACACACACACACACACACAAACACACATACACACACCTCTCTTTATGTTATTGTTAACTGTTTTTAATTTATGGATACATTTTTTTTAAGAACACCCATTCCCCAATTACTTTTAACAGTTCGTGGCCCACATAAGCCAAAATTCAAATAAAAAATGGAATTCACTTTAGCGGGGATTTATCCAAAAGGACTGAAGTTGATCATAATAAGTTACTAACTTTGGGGCTTCCCTGGTGGCACAGTGGTTAAGAATCCGCCTGCCAATGCAGGGGACACACGTTTGAGCCCTGGTCCGGGAAGATCCCACATGCCACGGAGCAACTAAGCCCGTGTGCCACGACTACTGAGCCTGCGCTCTAGAGCCCGTAATCTGCAACAAGAGAAGCCACCGCAATGAGAAGCCCATGCACCGTAACGAAGAGTAGCCCCTGCTCACCGCAACTAGAGAAAGCCTGCACGCAGCAATGAAGACCCAACACAGCCAAACAATAAAAAAATGTTATTAACTTTGTCCTTAGTAAGTATCAGGCTAAGTGCTAAACACTTTATTACATTATTTTATTTAATACTCACAATAGCCCTCTGAGTTAGACTTAGTAAAATTAATTTATAAGGAAATAATTACAAAACATCCAGAAGCTCAGAACCGTGAGGCAATTTTCCCAACGTCACTCAGCAGTTACAGAGCTGGGATTTGAAACTGGGTTGCTCTGTTTTCCAAATACTGACATTTAATTACCTTGCTCTTTGCTCAAGTTAATATTGATATGTAAATCTGGGGGCTATTTTCCCACCAATATTCCTGAAACCATTTGTTGGTTACATAATATAGTTAATGCCCCAGAACTTTCTGCAACACCTCCAATGTTCATAGTAAGTCTATTTCCTACAACTGTGACCATGTATCAAAAATATGAGTTAATAAAAATCTCAGTGTTTCTTCTTAGTCCTATCACTTTGTAATAGAGTTAAAGATCATCTATCTTGAAAATCATGGAAACTAGGGAATACTGTATGGTTTAAAGCAGCTTAGAAAAATTAGCCACCGACCAGCTGTGTAACCCTGCTGATTCTCTAAAATTAATCAAAAGGGTGAATCATAGGTATGAGTTTTAGACACACGGGATGACAATATCTTCTGTGGCAATAATTTACTTATCTTTAAAATGCTTTCACATATTATTATATTTAATCCTCAAATAATCTTGTAAATGTGCAGAACTTTTCCTCTCTTAGAATTTCAACAATGATGTAAACAATCGAGAGAATGAAGTTTAAATCATCACTTTTAAAGTTATGGAGACTGAGGGCCCTAGAAGTTAACTCGCTTACTCAAGGCTATAGAGCTAAGTAGTGAGGAACTAGTTACTGGAAGAGGTTAAGATTTTTTCAACATCATGCAACCTAAGCCACCCCCACTGGGTTCCTGTGATTTTTTTCATACATTTTCAAATGGCTTAAAAGGGAACTTAAAGTATTCTAACTAGTTTAGTGCATTACATATAGTAGGTTGATAATATTAATTTGTTAAATGAACATTAATGGATGTCATCATTCACATACCAACACTTATAATAATCTAAGTAAACTAAAAGCAACTGATGTGAAAATTGCTTTGAATGTAGGTGATTTTAATCAGTAGGGATAGATTCACAGAATAGGGAAGATAGGGCAGCATTAGCAGAGAGAGTAAGACTGTGGACATTTGAATCTGATGAATGGGTTCAAATTTGGTTTTGCTACTTCTGAGCTATGTGACCTCAAGCAAGTTACATGCAACTTATTTCAGGAACATCTTCAAAAGAGTATCTATTTGAAGAATCAGGAAAATATAGTATAAAAGCCAAAGAGTTAATAATGTAACAAGATATTATCCTAAAATAATTTAATTATCTATCAATGATGAATTATCAAAAAGTTATTGGTCTCTTGGATTGTATATTCAAAGTACACAGGTAGAATATTAAACAGAGCTGAGGATCCAGGACTACTTATGGATCAAGGACAGTGAAGATACCTGCTTTCTTTTTCCTACAGTTGGGGACAGTGAAGGAATATTATTTCCTTTCCTACCCAGGACACCATGTTCAAGACACCTATTTACAGGAGTTCACTATCTTATTAACAGCTTCTCAATAGCAGAGGAGTTTATCCCTCCAAGAGCTCTCCATCAATACTGCCATACCATGAACTGCAAACTACACTGGGGTTAAATTAAAACTCATCCATCCCAAACCAAAATGGGATGAACTTGAAGACACACTCTGTCTGTGTTTCCCTTTACATAAGTAGGCTGACCTCAGTGATGAAAGTTTGTAGTATGAACCTACAAATTCACTTTCTTTCTTTACAGGAGTAACAACTGTGCTCACCATGACAACTTTGAGTATCAGTGCCAGAAATTCCCTCCCTAAGGTGGCTTATGCAACTGCTATGGATTGGTTTATTGCAGTGTGCTATGCCTTTGTATTCTCAGCTCTAATTGAGTTTGCCACAGTAAACTATTTCACCAAAAGAGGTTATGCATGGGATGGCAAAAGTGTGGTTCCAGAAAAGGTAAATGCTTTAATATTTCCTGTGATATAGCACTATTATGTCTTTTTAAACATATAGGATGGAATGTTTGGACTTGGGGAAATGGATGAAGAATGCAGAGAAAGGGTAAAGAGGATTCTTTGTTTCTTATGTCACAAATGATTAAGTGCTATGAGAATTTTGTTATTGCTAAGCAAAGGTTGTTTCAGTGGATAGATGTTCAGAGTAGAATGAATGAGATAAAGGAGAAACACAAAGGTAAACATCTCTCCTCAAATATGCTTTCCTATGGTCCCCATTGACGTGAGAACTGTTTTAACAAACCTTACATTAGGAGCAATTATGCCATTATAATTTTTGTAACTTGAAAATTATAGTCTTCTGGTTGTTTTCCAAGCCTAATAACTTTGGTCAGAAATGTTATTACTTTAATGGCTCAATTGAATTGAGCTTGCAAAATGCATTATCTCTAATTTTCACTAAAGGGTAGGAAACACATTTTCTTTTTCCAAAATAGAGGTTTGCTTTAAGAATCATAACACACAGAATTCACAGAAAAATTCTTCACTGTAGAAAATTATCAAGTCAAGAATATCACTGTTCTTCTCAATTAGAACCTACTTTAGAGTGAATTTTAAAGCATAGTTGGGAGGGACTTCCCCCATGGTCCGGTGGTTAAGACTCTTCCTTCCAATTCATGTGGTGAGGGTTCCATCCCTGGTCAGGGAACTAAGGTCTTGCATGCTGCAGGATGCAGCCAAAATAAATAAGTAAATAAATAAAGCACAGTTGGGGAGGATATTTCTACTTCTGGGGTTTGAAGGAAAAATATGTCAAAATGCAAGGGAGCCTTGGGATGGTGGAAAGAAGGGCAAAGTCACAGACACAGAGATTCTAAGACATCTAGAAGTAATCTAGGAGGAATCACTCTACAGCAAATATAGAATTCTAGTGTCTTGAGTCAGTCCCTAAAAATACAGTTCTGTGGTCAAATACACTTGAATAATTCTGCATACTGTCACCAAGTCACAGTATAGTAAAGAGTCTGAGAGGGTGTATAGTAAAGAAATCCATTTAATGATGTTTTTCCCATAGCTCCACAAATATACTTGAAAAGAGGATCCTTTGTGTTGGAAACATCTACCACATTTAATAGAATCTAAAGCATTACTGCTTATACGATGTACCACTAATACATGTATACATAAGAAAGAAAATATGCTGCCAAGCAAAAGCTCTTTGAGCTTTACCTTTCAGCCACAGGTGAATCAGTTGAACACCTCAATGATCTTGTACACAAGCAACAGCATAGAAGGTTCTGCATCAGATGCACTATCACAACCAAAATGGGCCAGAACCAGTCCTCAAAATTCACCTTGCCTTGAAACATCCTTGCCCAGTATAAAAAAAATCTCTGAATTTTCAAATCAAGGACCTAGGCTCAGGTTCAGTAAAGAGGAGACAAGACAAAAGGGACTGCATTTACCAGTTGGAGAAAGGGGTGAGAGAGTGGAGACAGAGTTTGTGTCCAATACTTACCTTAGCCATTGATGGCCTCCGTTTGTCCTAGAACAAAAGGGCAGTCCCAAAGGAAAGAGCACCAAAACTGAAGATGAGTGATCATAAGACACTACCAATTGTAAGACATAGCCCAAAGTCATAGATGTGGACATTTTAAAAATGCACATCTTAGAATCACTGGCATATTCTATTAAAGTTCTTCAAAATTAATTATATGCAAACATCGGTGATATGCAACTGAAAAATGAAATGCAAGCACTGGGAAAAGTTGCTTTTCTATCTTAATCCTTTCTTTGCATGCTGCAAGAGGCCAATGTCTTTCTGATTGTGGCTCATCAGTATCAGTGGTTAATGACTTGTTAGATGAATTGAACTGGATCTGGAAAGCACAGAATTTGGGTTGAGGCATTGGTGAGCTCATAGTTGAGTTTATATTTCTCTCTTTCTGACCGTATGTTAGTCTTTCAAGTGCTGTGTCTCAAATAAAATATTTCAATCTCTATCAATCTACAGTCCGTGTTATTCAGTGTACACATATAGCTATAGGTATGGTCATATCTATATATTTTACGTATATATAGATAGATACATATACATAATGCCTATATCTGTCATCCTAATGAGAAAGAGAATATTTTTTATAATTTATCTATGTCTCTGTAAAAATCTTCCCCAGGGCTTTGCCAGTTTGATTAGCTTATAATAAGGAGCATGATCACAGTGTGATTCAGGTCTCATTTTGACATTCAGAGAGAATAAATAACATATTTTTCCTGTGACCAGGTGAGTGTTTTCAGGAGAGGTAAAATTTCAATCTCTGACATGGTATAACTTCAAAAAAAAAAGAAAATCCACATAGGGCATCATGTTTTCAAGCAAGCATATAGTAGCCTTCTCAAGATCCATCCTCATATGTTTAATTGTTGAAAGAAATACCAACTTCTTTTTTTTTTTTTTTGCGGTACGCGGGCCTCTCACTGTTGTGGCCTCTCCCGTTGCGGAGCACAGGCTCCGGACGTGCAGGCTCAGTGGCCATGGCTCATGGGCCCAGCCGCTCCGTGGCATGTGGGATCCTCCCGGACCGGGGCACGAACCCGCGTCCCCTGCATCGGCAGGCGGACTCCCAACCACTGCGCCACCAGGGAAGCCCCCAACTTCTTAATGAATATGGGGGAGCTCAATATTTTCAGAAATGAAAAAAACTGTATTATTTCCTGAGAAACCAACCAGATATTTCTAAATATCCTTTTCAACATGATGCTGCAAAAAGAAAGAAAGAAATAAAACACTTAAGTTGAGAAAATTTAGTATTAGGGTATTATGATAAATTGGCAGTAGGAGAGACGAAATCTACCAATAATACAAACTCTTCTCCAAGAATTCTTCCTGTGGCAGATTATTCATTTCAGTTTATCTAATAAGGTATCTGTCACTCAACAAATTTTGTTTAGATTAGAACCCATTGCCTCTCTTCAACATCAGAGTGCATATACATTTTATCTAAAGGACATACATGCTTTTCAATGTATCCTTTAATATTAGATCTGCTATTTTCTAAGCAGTGGACTCAATACAAGTTCAGTCTGGCTGTTTGTGTTGAAATAATTCATATCACTTTTTGACTTGTAGTCATTTGGACCACATTCAGAGAGAATCAATTTTACTCATTTTATTTTTGTACAAATAATTATAGAAATTTCTGTCACTCCTCCTAAAGCTTAAGCAAATCTGCCTTCACTATGAAATGGGTGTATACTTGGACTAAGTGGGCTTACTTTTAATGGTGTAATACTAGGAGAAAAAAAAATCTGGGCTTTTTTTTGGTTTTAAGTCCCAGTGAATGTATGCTTAAGGACTTGGAGAGGAGAAAAGGTAGCAGATAGGTCATGGAGTTGGATAATAAAGAAATTAACCTGTTAAAATTGCACCTTGTGAGTGAGAAATAACAGCTCTTCTAGAAGTAATAGTTTATTCTGATTTGATATTAAAAATACAGATTGTCCAGAGTATATCGAGTCTGGTTGGTCAAGTTTAGCTGCTCATGAACATTCTCTGTGTAGTTTATTCACAATGTCAATAATCAGGCTTCACTCCCTAGGAGTTCTGATTCAAAATGCAAGATTGTGCCCAAGACATTTACACTTAAAAAAATTTTAACTGGTGATTTAGTGTGCACATAAAAACAAGGCTCACTCTTCTAGACTAGTGCTATCCAGCAGGAATATAAGTGAGTCATAAATGTGAGCCGTATATATAATTAACATATTTCTGGTAGTCTTATTTAAAAAGTACCAACCAGTGAAATTAAGTTTAATAACATACTTTAGCCAAATGTCAAAAATATCCTCTTTACGTATAAGTAATTCTAAACATTATTTAGGAGAAATATTGTACTTTTTTTTTTTTTTTTTTTTTGCGGTACACGGGCCTCTCACCGCGGCAGCCTCTCCCGCGGCGGAGCACAGGCTCCAGACGCGCAGGCCCAGCGGCCATGGCTCACGGGCCCAGCCGCTCCGCGGCATGTGGGATCCCCCCGGACCGGGGCACGAACCCATGTCCCCTGCATCGGCAGGCGGACTCCCAACAACTGTGCCACCAGGGAAGCCCTGTACTTTTTTTTATTTTTCATACTAAGCCTTCGAAATCCTATGTGTACTTTATACTTCCAGAACATCTCAAATTAGACTAGCCACATTACAAGTGCTCAATAGTCACAAGTTACTGATGGCAACTCTATCAGAGCACATAGCTCTAAACAATGATACACTTTATTTCTGAGAAACAGAAACTCTAAGAAATACCGCACTTGTCAATTACTGCACAGATAACGTTGATAAGCAGGCAACACTGAGCAAGAATTGAATTCAGGGTATCCTGACTACGTAGCCCTGCTTTGCCATTTGCCCATTGGAAACATGGGGAGAAGGAACAAATAATTAGTTCAGCAGTTTTTCACTGCAAAACAAACTACCCCAAAACTTAGTGACCTAAAACAACGACCAAGCATTTTGGGCTGGGAAAAACCTGATGGTATTTCTATTAGTCTGACCTAGGCTCATGCCCAAAAGTCCCTGATACGTGGTCATAGTTGGTCCTGCCCAAAACATCCATAAGATGTTTGGTCCACACCAAAGGACTTTGTTATTTCATCCTGTCCAAAACCATTTGGCATGGACCCGATATGCTCATGGACATTTTGGATAGGACCACATTTCAAGGACTTGGCGTAAACCAAATGTCTTACGGACCAACTCTCTTATGGACATTTTGGACAGGAACAAATGTCCTGCAAGGTCACTTGTCAATCTGCGTTTTTCATTTCTCCCCAAAATGCAGTTGTAAATTACGTTCCTTAGATTTTAAATAAAGCACATGTTTGAGTTCTAAAGGTCCCTTTGCTCAGCAACTTATAAACATGCTTCCCACAGTTTACTAAACAAAATACTTTTACTCTTTCCTTCTACAGCCAAAGAAAATGAAGGATCCTCTCATTAAGAAAAACAACACTTATGCTCCAACAGCAACAAGCTACACACCTAATTTGGCCAGGGGTGACCCCGGCTTAGCCACCATTGCTAAAAGTGCAACCATAGAACCAAAAGAAGTCAAGACGGAAACAAAACCACCAGAACCGAAGAAAACCTTTAATAGTGTAAGCAAAATTGACCGACTGTCAAGAATAGCCTTCCCGCTGTTATTCGGAATCTTTAACTTGGTCTATTGGGCTACATATTTAAACAGAGAGCCTCAGCTAAAAGCCCCTACCCCACATCAGTAGGTCCTGTCATTCACATTCTGTTGTTCAGTCCTCTGCGCTGGGAATTGCTTTCTGTTCTCAACGCAGTAATTCCCATCTGCTTTATTGCCTCTATTTTAAAGAATTTGAAGATTTCCTTATTTCCATAATTCATATAAGAACAACAGACCCCTGTCTGGCAGTCCAGAGCAGAGCATACAGCTGAGACAGGATTCTGAAAGAGAGAGCAAGACAGAAAAATCACGACAGAAGGAGACAGAAGGGAAGAGAGAGGAAAGGTGGGGGAAGTAGGTCCAAAGACATGAGGAAAAGTAGAAGAAAAATCAAACTTAATTCTATAACTCTGGGTCATTTGTAGATATATATTTCCAAATATTCTAGAGAAAAAGATACTGTATATGTCAAAAATATTTTTATGTGAAGGTGTTTAAAAGAATAAATTATAAATGTTTAAAGAAGAAGCATTTTAAAAAATCTATGTCTTTATTGCACAAACTACAATGTGCTTCTTACATTTCTGTTTTGTTTTTTAAACCGATGTATAGCTTTAACATTCTGTTTCCAAAGCTAAAGATCCCCACTCTTTCTCCTTTTAAGAAATGCCTAATGCATTATTTTGTTGTTAAATGCTATTTTAAAATTTATGGAAATTGCATTGGCAAATGTGCAGTTCCTCACTGTAGAGCACATTTAATCCAATGGAGACAAATGCTTTAAATAGGCTGCTTTACTATCATCTGAGCTTTTACCACTAGACTCAATGAGGAGTCATTTTAACAGATACACACTTAATAAAACTAAAAAAAGAAATAATAAATTTAAATAGAACAATTTTAAAAGATTTATTTTCCATCCTGTCTATATCCAGATAGCACATGCATCCAATAATCACTGGATTTTCATTCTGAAGATGTTTTTAGAGGGGCAAAAATATTTTGCAAGCTCTAGAATTGTTGAATGTATTATTTTATATAACAGTACATTAAAAGCTTTAGATTGAAATTTATGACTAGTAAACAAATATAGAATATATAAATTATATATGTAAATATACGGCATGAGATTGTAAATTTTTTTACTTTTTTAAAGGTTGTGTTCTTAAAATACTGTGTAGGACTCACCGCTCTTAGCTGTTAGAATGTTGTTAAATGCTATGGAAATACTTTTAGAGCCTGCATTTAAGACCAGAACAGCCTGAAGGAATCAGATGGAAGTTCCAATATATGGGTATAAAATCTACTTATGGAGAGAAAGCTTGTAATTGTCCAGTGTACAGCAGTAAATCAGTTGCTATCTGCTCAAGTCATCCCACATTTCCCTATTTTAAGCTCTTGTAATATAGAAAGAAAATGGAAAAGCACTAGTGGGAGCTAGAAAATCAACTGTATATTATTGCTATCTTTGCTGATACCAACTATTTCAATAAGTGTTGTACCATATGTAGCATTAAATATAAAAATACATGAAAGAATGTACAGGAAATAGCTTTTATTGAGTAATATTACATTTCATTTATACTGTAGCAATATATTTGTAGGCATACTACGTAAGGGCTTTAATGACAAGAGGTCCATTAATACTCCCTATGAAAATTCTAGTCTGTTTCATTACTTCCCAGATGTTTTAGAAATAAATATTTATGCAGAAGGTATTTTTGAAGCCTCCTTTTGTCTGACAGAATTTCAGAGATATTTAAAATTAGTGTCCAGAATCCACAGGTTATGGTCTAACCACATTTAGAATACTATGACATAAACCTGTCATCATAATTACCAAATAAGACAGTTGGGATCCATACCCAAGTTTTGAGCAACGTTTGTCTCAAAAAGCTGCTATCCAATGATGCAGGAAAATACAGTTTGTGTTTTCCTAAACAAACTCTGGTTTTGTTTTTAAATGTGCTTTATTGTTTGATATGGTCCTGCCTAAATTCAATGAGCTAGCCCAATAAAGTGTGAACCAGGATATTTCATCCTTCGGTATCATGTGTAGATATCATGTATAGAAATAAAGTAAAATATGGCTCTAACTTCTGTGTTGCTGTTAATCTTGTTATTTTGGGACGTTAATCTAATGTGTTTATTAAGAGCATTTTATCTTCCAGACTCCTCATAGCTAACATTTGGTCTGTATTTTGCTCATTAGATGTGAATATTTCTTATTAGTCTGCTTTCTGCTATGCAATGACTGCATTTCTATCATTTCTTAGTTTGTTAGTATATGTGGACAGTATTCTATTGTATAAATTGATTGCACAACTTATCAAAGACAAATGATTCTATGTAGCTTTTCTACAGTGCTTTGCTAAACCATGTAATACTAGTTAAGTCTTCCTTGAAAATAAAGATACACTCTTATAGAGGACAGTTCCTGTAAACTCCCAGGAAAATTTTTTTAAAGATGACACTGAATGTTTATTGCACCTTAGTGCAGTGAAGTGGCAATAAAACCTAACATGAATCGAGATTGTTTATGGCAGATGCATGTATTGCTTTACAGAGTTTAGCAAAAGCTCTTAACTTTATGTCATACTGTATTCTATTATAATAATAAAGCTAACATTATTCAGTAAAAAATGGAATGCTTGACTTTCTTTTCATGTTATCAATATGACCTACCATTGCCTTGTTTTAAAATATTTTCAAGTAGGAGCACCTAAAAGTGCCGAGTGCTAATAAGAATCTAGGCTACTCAGAAGATTTTTGAAGATGTATCAATAGTATGATCCTAAACTATGATTTTAAATGAATCACTTTCAAAAAGAGGAATTGTTAAACACCTGGTATCTGGTGCTGCCAGTAGCACCTCAACGCAAAATTTGTAAAGCATAAATACAAAAGAGTCAACATACTGAAACAATAGTAGTTTGTTCATATCTATTGTTAATACAGTAGATTTGTTTTCTGATCTACTCCCGGGAGACTGGTTTAATTGTTTTAGAGGAAGAGTCTCAGCATTATAGTTTTTAAACCTCCCACAGATATATTACATTCCTTAATGTTTCTATAAGCACAAAAGTTAAAGTACAAAACACTGAGAGGGACCTTCAAGATGGTGGAAGAGTAAGACATGGAGATCACCTTCCTCTCCACAAATACATCAAAAATACATCTACATGTGGAACAACTCCTACAGAACACCTACTGAACGCTGGCAGAAGACCTCAGCCTTCCTAAAAGGCAAGAAACTCCCACATATCTGGATAGGGCAAAAGAAAAAAGGAAAAACAGAGAAAAAAGAATAGGGATGGAACCTGCACCTCTGGGAGGGAGCTGTGAAGGAGGAAAGGTTTCCACACACTAGGAAGCCCCTTCACTGGTGGAGACAGTGGGTGGCAGGGGGGGAAGCTTTGGAGCCACGGAGGAGAGCGCAGCAACAGGGGTGCAGAGGGCAAAGCAGAGAGATTCCGGCACAGAAGATCGCTGCCGACCAGCACTCACCAGCCCAAGAGGCTTCTCTGCTCAACCGCCGGGGTGGGTGGGGGATGGGAGCTGAGGCTCAGGATTGGGAGGTCAGATGCCAGGGAGAGGACTGGAGTTGGCTGTGTGAATACAGCACAACAGCTAGCTGGGAGGGAGTCCGGGAAAAAGTCTGGAACTCCCTAAGAGGCAACAGACCATTGTTTTGGGGTGCGCGAGGAGAGGGGATTCAGAGCACCACCTAAACGAGCTCCAGAGACAGGCATGAGCCGCGGCTATCAGCGTGGATGCCAGAGACGGGCATGAAACACTAAGGCTGCAGCTGCAGCCACCAAGAAGCCCGTGTGCGAGCACAGGTCACTATCCACACCCCCCTTCCAGGGAGCCTGTGCAGCCCGCCACTGCCAGGGTCCCAGGATCCAGGGACAACTTCCCCGGGAGAACGCACGACGCGCCTCAGGCTGGTGCAACGTCATGCCAGCCTCTGCCGCTGCAGGCTCGCCCCACATTCCGTACCCCTCCCTCTCCCCGGCCTGAGTGAGCCGGAGCCCCCTAATCAGCTGCTCCTTGTCTAAGTGACGAACAGACGCCCTCAGGCAACCTACACGCAGAGGCAGGGCCAAATCCAAAGCTGAACCGCAGGAGCTGTGCAAACAAAGAAGAGAAAGGGAACTCTCTCCCAGCAGTCTCAGGAGCAGCGGATTAAATCTCCACAATCAACTTGATGTACCCTGCACCTGTAGAATACCTGAATAGACTACGAATCATCCCAAATCTGAGGTGGTGGACTTTGGGAGCAACTGTAGACTTGGGGTTTGCTTTCTGCATCTAATTTGTTTCTGGTTTTATGTTTATCTGAGTTGAGAATTTAGAGCTTATTATCATTGGTAGATTCGTTTATTGATTTGGTTGTTCTCTTCCTTTTTAAAATGATTATATATATATATATATTTTTTTTTTTTCCTTTTTCTCTTTCTGTGGGTATGCACATGTAGGCTTCCTTGTTTGATTTTGTCTGTATGGCTTTGCTTTTACCATTTGTCCTAGGGTTCTGTCTGTCCATTTCTGTTTTTCGGGGTTTTTTTAAAAATAGTTTTTAGCACTTGTTATCATTGGTGGATTTTGTTTTTGGTTTGGTTGCTCTCTTCTTTCATTCTTTGCTTCTTTTCTTTTTATTACTTTTCTATTGTTAACAATTTTTTTTATTTTAATAACTTTATTTTATTTTATTTATTTATTTTCTTTCTTTTTTTTCTCCCTTTTGTTCTGAGCCATGAGGCTGACAGGGTCTTGGTGCTCTGGCCAGGTGTCAGGCCTGAGCCTCTGAGGTGGGAGAGCCGAGTTCAGGACATTGGTCCACCAGAGAACTCCCAGCGACATGTAATAACAAATGACAAAAGCTCTCCCAGAGATCTCCATATCAACGCTAAAACCCAGTTCCACTCAACAACCAGCAAGCTACAGTGCTGGACACCCTATGCCAAAAAAACTAGCAAGACAGGAATACAACCTCACCCATTAGCAGAGAGTTTGCCTAAAATCAAAATAAGACCACAGTCACCCCACAACACATTACCAGATGCGATCCTGCCAACAAAAAGACAAGATTCAGCCTTATTCACCAGAACACAGGTCCCAGTCCCCTCCACCATGAAGCCTACACAACCCACTAAACCAAACTTAGCCACTGGAGGCAGAGAGCAAAAACAACAGGAATTATGAACCTGCAGCCTGTGAAAATGAGACCCTAAAACACAGTAAGTGAAGGAAAATGAGAAGACAGAAATACACAGCAGATGAAGGAGCAAGGGAAAAACCCACAAGGCCAAACAAATGAAGAGGAAATAGGCAGTCTACCTGAAAAAGAATTCAGAGTAATGATAGTAAAGGTGATCTAAAATCTTGAAAATACAATGGAGAAAATACAAGAAAAGTTTAACAAGGACCTAGAAGAATTAAAGAGCAAACAAACAATGATGAGCAACACAATAAATAAAATTAAAAGTCCTCTAGAAGGAATCAATAGCAGAAAACTGAGGCAAAAGAACGGATAAGTGACCTGGAAGATAAAATAGTGGAAATAACTACTGCAAGCAGAATAAAGCAAAAAGGATGAAAAGAATTGAGGACAGCCTCAGAGACCTCTAAGGCAACATTAAACACACCAACATTCGAATTCACAGGCTCAGCGGCCATGGCTCACAGGCCTAGCCACTCCACGGCATGTGGGATCTTCCCAGACTGGGGCATGAACCCGTGTACCCTGCATCGGCAGGCGGACTTTCAACCACTGCGCCACCAGGGAAGCCCCAGCATCATTCTCAATGGTGAAAAACTGAAACCATTTCCACTAAGATCAGGAACAAGACAATGTTGCCCACTCCCACCACTATTATTCAACATAGTTTTGGAAGTTTTAGCCACAACAATCAGAGAAGAAAAAGAAATAAAAGGAATCCAAATTGGCAAAGAAAAAGTAAAACTGTCCCTGTTTGCAGATGAAATGATACTATACATAGAGAATCCTAAAGATGCTACCAGAAAGCTACTAGAGCAAATCAATGAATTTGGTAAAGTAGCAGGATACAAAATTATTGCACAGAAATCTCTTGCATTCTTAAACGTTAATGATGAAAAATCTGACAGAGAAATTAAGGAAACACTCCCATTTACCATTGCAACAAAAGAATAAAATACCTAGGAATAGATCTACCTAAGGAGACAAAAGACCTGTATGCAGAAAAATATAAGACACTGATGAAAGAAATTAAAGATTATACAAACAGATGGAGAGATATACCATGTTCTTGGATTGGAAGAATCAACATTGTGAAAATGAGTATACTACCCAAGGCAATCTACAGATTCAATACAATCCGTATCAAACTACCAATGGCATTTTTCACAGAACTAGAACAAAACATTTCACAATTTGTATGGAAACACAAAAGACCCCGAATAGCCAAAGCAATCTTGAGAAAGAAAAACGGAGCTGGAGGTATCAGGCCTGGCTTTAGACTATACTACAAAGCTACAGCAATCAAGACAGTATGGTACTGGCACAAAAACAGAAATATAGATCAATGGAACAGGATAGAAAGCCCAGAGATAAACTCACACACATATGGTCACCTTATCTTTGATAAAGGATGCAAGAATATACAATGGAGAGAAGACAGTCACTTCAATATGTGGTGCTGGGAAAACTGGACAGCTACATGTAAAAGAATGAAATTAGAACACTTTCTAACAGCATACACAAAAATACACTCAAAATGGATTAGAAACCTAAGGTCAGACACTATAATACTCTTAGAGGAAAATATAGGCAGAACACTCTATGACATAAATCACCGCAAGATCCTTTTTGACCCACCTCCTAGAGAAATGGAAATGAAAACAAAAATAAACAAATGGGACCTAATGAGACTTAAAAGCATTTGCATAGCGAAGGAGACATTAAACAAGAAGAAAAGAAAACCCTCAGAATGGGAGAAAATATTTGCAAACGAAGCAACAGACAAAGGATTAATCTCCAAAATATACAAGTAGCTCATACAGCTCAATATCGAAGAAACAAACATCCCAATCCAAAAATGGGCAGAAGACCTAAACAGACATTTCTCCAAAGAAGACATACAGATTACCAACAAGCACATGAAAGGATGCTCAACATCACTAATCATTAGAGAAATGAAAATCAAAACTACAATGAGGTATCACGTCACACAAGTCACAATAGTCATCATCAAAAAATCTACAAACAATAAATGCTGGAGAGGGTGTGGAGAAATGGGAACCCTCTTGCACTGTTGGTGGGAATGTAAATTGATATAGCCACATGGAGAACAATATGGAGGTTCCCTAAAAAACTAAAAATAGTACTACCATAAAACCCATCCATCCCACTACTGGGCATATACCCTGAGAAAACCATAACTCAAAAAGAGTCATGTACCACAATGTTCTTTGCAGCTCTATTTACAATAGCCAGGACATGGAAGCAACCTAAGTGTCCATCGACAGATGAATGGATAAAGAAGATGTCGCACATATATACAATGGAATATTACTCAGTCATAAGAAGAAACGAGTTTGAGTTATTTGTAGTGAGGTGGATGGACCTAGGCACTGTCATACAAAGTAAGTCAGAAAGAGAAAAACAAATACTGTATGCTAACACATATATATGGAATGTAAAAAAAAAAAACAAAACGAATGATTCTGAAGAACCTAGGGGCAGGAGAGGAATAAAGACGCAGATGTAGAGAATGGTCTTCAGCACACAGGGACGGGGAAGGGGAAGCTGAGATGAAGTGAGAGAGTGGCATGGACATATATACACTACCAAACGTAAGGTAGATAGCTATTGGAAAGCAGCTGCATAGCACATGGAGATCAGCTCGGCGCTTTGTGTTCACCTAGAGGGGTGGGATAGTGAGGGTGGGAGGGAGATGCAAGAGGGAGGAAATATGGGGATATATGTATCTGTATAGCTGATTCACTTTGTTATAAAGCAGCAACTAACACACCACTCTAAAGCAATTATACTCCAATAAAGATGTTAAAAAAATAAAAATTACCTTTGTAAAAAATAAAAGTTCAAAATACTTGTAATTGCTTGAAAGACAACGGAGAAATTTCAACAATAGGCACAAAACTGTACCTGCTTCCTACAGACAAGACCATGTGAGGCCAAATCTTTCTATGTCAATGGTTGCCAGGTGAAAACAAAGTAAATTATATTTCTACAATACAACATGTATCTTCTTAAAAAAATGATTCAGGACTTAGGAAAATTAATACTTTTAAAATCCTCCAGTGAAATGACTTATTCAAGCCAAATAAAACTACCCATGAAAACTAGGTGAACCATAACATTCATTGATTTGTTGGCTTTCATAAAAATGAACGTAGTGAATGATTATTTTGGCTATCAAACTATATCCATGTCAAGGCTAACCATAACAATTATCAAAGGAATCAGAATAAGAATGGACTTGGCATTATGACCGACCATCTGTTTGAATTTAATTATACCTGTTCGTTAATCTCTTCTGTTGGAGTTTTCTAACATCCATCCAGCTCTTGTGACCAACAAGAGCAGTCATCTGAGTTGATTATGTTATAGCCATGATTCAGTCAAATAAATTAACTCCAAATGTTAATTTAATTAAACTAAATTCTACTAACATTTGCTGAGTCTCTACCCAGTGTTAAGTACTGTGCTAGTCAATAGGGATGTAGAGATAAATATTTCATGGCCTTTTTCCATTTGGAAATCAATGCTATCATTGGGGAGGAAAACAAAGAATTAGGCAAAAATAATGATAAAAATATTGTAAGAAAAGTAGAGGATGCTATGAAACACATAACAGGGGTTCCTTGCCACTCTTCATAAGGTTAGGTTATTGAATCTGTAGAAACTAATAATGTCTAAGATGAAACTTGAAATATAAGAGGAAATGAAGTAGTCCTGCACCACGGGACAGTGGCCTTGGGATGTAAGGCCAACCTATGAGGTGTTAACCATTTAACCACTGACTAAAAAGTTGGGACATCTTAGAACCCTTCCGGTATTATAGTAGTTACTGAGATTACAGAGATGAAGATAACAGTATGCTCTTGGAAAGATCATAATTTCATAGACAATCCAAGTGAACCTAAAGTTATAACAGTAAAAAAGATGTAAAGGGACAAAGTACAGGGCATTTATACTTGGGAAGTGGTAGGAGGGAGGTCTTCAGATGAAAGTGTTGGCTGAGCTACGTTTTGAAAGATGATTCAACATTTATCAGGCACTTTAGTGTTGGGGAGGCTGCTGATGATAAGGGACATATTTTTTATTCAAAGATAATAACACGTTAAAACTTAACTCAGTCACAAAGTCTACTGCCAGGGAACTAACATGTATATGTAAAGCAGACAATATCACATCAAGTGAAGCTTTGGGGACTGTGAAAAACAGTACATGCCCCCAGGCTCTTTAGCCTCAGCTCCAGCTATTTGGTGCCATGTGGGGAAAGGGTCCTCATATTGCTATGTATTACAGTGTTAGGATAAAAAAAACCAAACACTTGATTCTGAATTTCTTTTTAACTCCAATTTTGAAACTATTGTTTGTCACATGTAATGTATCAGCCAGTTGAATTTGGCTAATTCAGCTGATTAGTGATCTCTGTTTTTCAGAATATCTACACAAATCCACACATTCATTGGGTAATCATTAATTGAATAGCTATACTATGTTTGGCGTTAAGATTATTTCACAGAGAAAGGGAAGGTTGTCCTCTGTATTAGTTAGCAAACGTCAAAACTCTATTTGAAAGAATGCTGATTTACTACATTTGCAAAAGTCACATAATTTTTCAATAAAACATTTATAGTCTAAAAAGAGATCAAAGTTTCCATAGGATTGTGAAATACTAAGATTCTTTTTGGTTTTGGTCGATAATTCACCTGTCTTTCTCTGTAACACGTTATTATAGAAAAGATCATGTCCTAATTAATAGTCCATCAAAGTATAATTTATGCATATTACCTTCTCTGATCTTACCATAGTTATAAAAGAAGAAATTCATATAGGTTTATTGATTCGTTTACAACACTGTGTAAGTGATTTTGCCAGATTAAAAAAATAATTTGTACTTAATTATAAAGATACTTTCAAAACTTATCTTTAAAAATCTTACACTGGATCTCCTTGGTCTATATTTTATTTGAAAACTTAATCATCATATAAAGTATGAGAACATGAAAAAAATTGGCATTTCAGGTCAAAAGGAAAAGTCATCCTAAACAAACTAGAGATGATGGGGATGGCCAGCACAAACACTCTGGTATCCATTGAAGCAGAAAGAGCATGGCCACTGGAGTCAGAGACCCCACTTTAAATACTGACTTGACCCATTGCACAGTTCCTTCTGAGCCTCATTTACGCAGAAAACAAGAATAATAGTAGTTAGTGTAGACATTTCTAGAGTGGCGCAGTGAGGACCTGAACAATTCCTCTCCCCAAAAGCAATAATAAAACTTGACAGGTTTTCTAAAAGCAAAACTTTCCAGATTCTAGAAATCAACAACAATGTAAGGGGTATTTATTTAAAAAAAAAAAAGCACTACTGAAACTTTTGTAAGAATGTTCATATGTAACATTTTAATTTGCAATTGCACTCATGGCCCCTTCAGCTCCATTTTTGCAATAATGCTACCAGTGAAGCACAAGCTGTATAAATATGCATCTTCACCACTGGGGGGATGGGGGCTCTTACTTAAATTGGACCAAAGTATGCAAAAATTCTATACCCATGGAAATAGTAGTAATCTTGTAGGCAAATGAATAGGAAAGCCAATACTTAAGGTAACCAGAAGTTACAATCCTTATTAAAGCAAACAAAAGACTGGCAAAAGAGGCAGAAATGGAAATTTAACAGGAGGATAAGGAAAAAAAGTCATCTGTAGTGGGCTGATTTCAAATCAGTATAATATGCATGTTCAAAGGATGAAAAAAGTTATGTTCAAATAATAAAGAAAAGTATTATAGCAATGATATACATTAAATACAGAATCTCAATAAAGAGAAGAAATCATTAAAAAAGTAAATCTAAAGGGAGAATCTGGACTTGGAAATAAGGATAATTTAAGTGATTAAGTTACTAGAGGAGCTCAGAAGCAGATTTGAGATTTTATTTTATTATTTGCATATTGTATCAACATTACCCACAGCCTATGTTTACGGATTCATTGGTTTTATTTCAGAAACTAAAGTAACACTACTTGGGGGGTGAGGAAGGAGGGATGACTGGGGATTTAAGCAATAAAGTGTGGCATTACTAAGGAAAATCTATACAGTTTGCTGTCAATGACAAGGAATTCAAAGTTTCATTAAAATAAATCTTGGAGATTTTGTCTCATTCAGTATAAAACCAGTAACTATAATAAATTCCCTCCATAAATGGAAGAGTGAGTATAAATTCAATGGAAAAATAAAATTCGACGGAACTGTTAAATCAGAGGGTTTTTTCTTTCATAATAAAACACAAATATTTTTTGAAAATTAAATTGTTTTGTCCTTTAAAGAGGAAATTCAATTTCAGACATCATAAATAAGACTATACTCTCCCCTCTACATTATAGCACAGCTATTTGTAGGTCAAGCAGAAACATTTGTTCCTGCTGTTTGTAGCTATCTTTATTTTGCCCACTAGCTCTAATTTTCAACTAATATAAGAGCAGGGAGAAGTCTGTAGATACTATTACAAATTTTTATAATCTTGAAAGATGAAGTATAGTTTATGCTCAGAATGATCTAGTTTTAGAGCTTGGCATGAAATAATGAAACACTGCCTAGATGTTTATAACATTCATGGTTACAAAACGACATTGTTGAATATAATTTGGATTTCTGGCATCACAATTATCTCAAGGTGAAGGGTGCAATAAGGTCTCTTCAAAATGTTGTTGAGTATTTTTCTTTAACAAAGTTATTCAACTATTAAAAGGTAAACATTTAAAATTGTTTTTATTAATCTTGGTGAGCCTCTGTTCCTCAGCAGCCCTATTTCTGCACAGACCACCACTGGGAGTTGGTGAATTAACATGTGGAAACTGAATACACACATAGGTAGGTCAGTTGTCCACATAAATTCAGCTTTTTTCCTTCATGGCCACTGCAAAAAATAGAAAGAAACAGAAATATCAAAACTTTTTAAATTCAAGCCTTAGGTAGTATTCTCAGGAACATTTGTGATTCAAAAACTTTTTCTTGAGCAAAGGATTATTCAAAGGTAAGATTAAAGTGCTATGTGGCCCAAAGCAATGGGACTTTTTCTCCCCAACAAAGTTTGGCCAGGGCACCCTTGAAAAGTGTCTGTGTATTCTACGGATCCTAAACAAAACTTTCCATAGGAAAATAAACCACTGTATGATATAACAGGGATAATCATCACTAATCTATAGCTCCCAATAATGTACTGCTTTCTTAGTGACAGGGATTACACTGTATCATTTTCATATATTATTTAATTCTCATATCCCTGTGATGTTGTGATGACAATCCCATTTTACAGATGAGAAAACTGAAGTTTAAAAAGATAAATGAACTAACCCACTGCTGTGTAGCTATAAAATGCCAAAGCACAATTTGAAACAGGATTGGAATGAGGTCACTTTTTATGAGTTTAAATGGGCTTAAATTTTCTCTAAATTAATTCCTTTACTTTATAAATAAAAAATAATGAAAGCCATCATGGATAAACTCCCTGTTAAAGGTAGATTCAAGATTATAGTGCACATTTTTTGAATGCCAATAAAAAAATATGAGAAAAAAACCTATTTTTCCAAGTGGAAAAATAGTTGAAAAAACCCAACAATGAGATTATTGGGTCTGCCATTGAAATCTAATTTTCCTGGAACAATAATTTAAACAGTGTGTCTTCTGCTTAGGTATGTTTTAACATGTGAATTTTATTCATTTCCTATTGATTGTCTAATGCCAGGGGGTGGTATAAGTGGTGGGGAGGGGAATGGAAATATGGAAAATTGTAAGTACAGATTGGAATTTGTTATAAGCTTTGTCTTTTTTAGTAAAGAAGACTGCCACCAGTAAATTAGGAAGGGCCAGTTGTGGAGGTGAGATCAAGATATTGGACTAGAAAGATGCTGCGCTCACCTCGCCCCACAAACACATCAAAACTATTAGAAATATTGCCATCAAACAAAGGTAATTCCTAACATTTTCCTATCTACTTTTCATTGTTGTAAGGAGCAAATAAAGCTCATTTCCCCCTAAAAAAAAAAAAACCAAAAAACAACTACCACCATGTATGGAGCCACTTTCTCTGAGAACTACGACAGCTCTTCTATAACCAAGGTTATAAAGAAACAACCACAGAGAGTCTGGTAGGAGGGAAGGAGACACAGTCTAGTCTAGACCCACACCCCTGGTGGGTGACCCAAAAGAGGAGGCGGGATATCACAGGCTAAAGAATCCTGCCTAAGGGGTGAGGAGTGGCTGGTGTGAAAACCAGTGGGGCTTATCAGAGGGTTGTAGGAAATTGAGACTCAGCTTCATTCATTTACATTATCTTTTTTCAGTTTTGTAGGCATTTGGAGGCCCCTACCTAGTCTACAACACTGCACATCTCAGTGGAAACAGAGCTGTTAGACTTTTTGATGCAGTGCCTTCTCCATATATTTTAGTTTATAACGTTCTCTCTCTTTCTTATATTTGGGAAAATAATAACTATGTATGTGTACATATATGTGTCATGCAGTATGTGTCTATTTATATCTTTCCCTCTCTTTCTCTCTCTCTTTCCATACGTAGAGAGAAAAATACAGAAGTAGACAGATAAAAACATAGGCACACGCAGATACATACACACACATACATATGTAGTTATTATCTCCCCACATATTTCCTCCTATTTGCAGAATCTGGTGAAGAGAGGGTAAAAAGTATAACAAAGATGGTAACCAAATGTGGGGATTTTTTTGGTCTAGAAATATAACAAGCACATAGGTGATCTAGATTCTAAATGAAATTTCTGAAGAGCTAATGCCTTCTTGTGGGGTCAATGACACCTGCACTTTTTAAAATAAAGAAAGGGCAAATTCTCTGTATTGGCATCCTTGGCTTTCAGGTACTTGTTTGCTTTTGTTTTGCCAAAGGTTATTGGGACAAAGCAGAAATGACAGATTGTCTGGAGACCATAAGGCTGCTACCAGCCCACAGCAGTCCAGGCAGTGCCAGGTAGCAGCCTTCACAGACTGCCAGGCCCTGTTCTCTTTAATGAGGACTGCTAAACAAGGCAGGTGGCATGGAGATTGGGGCATCCTAGTATGACGTGGGAGAAATAAGTGAATACTCCCTTTCCACCTGTTCCATTTGGCTTCTCTTCATTCAGTACAAATGTCCTTGGGAGCAAAAGGGACCTGCTTTTAAGGACAGGTCCAATATCATTTTTTTCTATTTGTAAGAATAAAAAAATAAATAAAAACCTAAGGGGAAAAATTAAAAAAAAAAAAAAGATCCTGTTTGTCAGAAGCAGACAAGGGCAGAGAGCCACAAAGCCAAAGATTTCTACAGATATTACAGATAGAATGTGTGGTTTTCACCTCTACCTCCCCTGGAGAGGATTGCCTCCTGCATGGGCTTGGTTAGGTCCCTGGGCTAAACCTAACTTCCCTGTAAATATGTGCATTATGGGTTACACCTCCACCACCCCAAAGTCTTCTCTAACCTCTATGGCAGGAATTTTGTTTCAGATCAATTTCTAATTCTTATTTCCTCCCATTTAATTGCAGGTCTGCCTTTTGTTATTCTCCTTATTCTCTTCACCAGCAATGCAACCTTCATTTGCCTTGCCAGGCATCCACAGCCTCACTAGCCGCTCACTCCTCCACTTGTCCCTGGATCCTGAGACTCTTACTGGCCCAGAGACCGACCATGGAGGGATCCGACATGTAAAATCAGTATTAACCCAACGGCAAAGCTAGTCTGCTTTGAGTCACCTACAAACTCAGCTTCGATTGACTGCAAAGACTCTCCTCTTAACCTCAACAGAATTTCACTAAAACCACAAGAAAAAGAGTAAATAGAAGAGACAAAATGCACTATGAGTTCAGAGGTGAGTATACCCATGCGAGCTCAGAACATCAGGGAAGAATGCTCCTTCTTCCCAAGTGGCTAGATTAGGTGTGAATAAGCAGACCAGAAGTTGTGAGCATCACGAAGAGGACTGCACAAGGACAAAGGTGCCAAGTTAGAAACAGCCTGGGCATACTGTGAGAACGATGAGAAAAATGGGAAAGCAAGAGTGGAAGCCTACATTGTAAGACCATGTTCTAAAGTCATGTGTCTTGATGCTTGCGTTATTTCCATTCATGAAGGGATCTAATAAAGTGCAGTGCTTATGAGTATGGATTCTACTTTAGAGAAAACAAAATCCAAATTTCCTCTGTCTGTGTGAACAAAGGTAAACCCCATATCCTACCTAGGCTTACGTTTTCTGATTTAGGGTGGAAATATTATTTAGCTTCCAGATTGACTGAAAAAATTGAATGAGTTAATGCATGCAAGAACTTAGTACATTGCTTAGCACACAGAATTATTCAGGAATTATATGATTATTATTAATTTTTCAATCATGCGATACTTTTTTTTGAGAATCTATTAGGTTCTCTTTGTTGTGTTGGGCACTAGGGATAGAATGAAAAGACAACCTACAGAATGGAAAAAAAAATGTTTGCAAATGATGTGACTGACAAGGGATTAATCTCCAAAATATACAAACAGTTCATGCAGCTCGATATCAAAAAAACAAACAACCCAATCAAAAAATAGGCAGAAGATCTAAATAGACATTTCTCTAAAGAAGACATAAAAATGGCCAAAAGGCACATGAAAAGATGCTCAACATCACTAATTATTAGAAAAATGCAAATCAAAACTACAATGAGGTATCACCTCACACCAGTCAGAATGGCCATCATCAAAATGTCTACTAATAATAAATGCTGGAGAGGGTGTGGAGAGAAAGGAACCTTCCTGCACTGCTGGTGGGAATGTAAATTGGTGCAGCCACTCTGGAGAATAGTATTGAGGTTCCTTAAAAACCTAAAAGTAGGATTACCATATGATCCTGCAATCCCACTCCTGAATATATAGCTGAAGAAAACCATAATTCGGAAAGATACATGCACCCCAGTGTTCATTGCAGCACTATTTACAATAGCCAAGACATGGAAGCAAACTAAATGTCCATCAAAAGATGAATGAAAAAAGAAGATGTGGTATCTATCTATCTATCTATCTACCTATCTACACACCACCATACTATATATATATATAAAATATATATATATTTATATATAATATACATAATGGAATATTACTCAGCCATAAAAAATGAAATAATGCCATTTGCAGGGACATGGGAGGACCCAGAGATTATCATACTAAGTGAAGTAAGTCAGAGAAAGACAAATATATTCTATTGCTTATATGTGGAATCTAAAAAACTGATACAAATGAACTTACATTCAAAACAGAAATAGACCCACAGACATAGAAAACAAACTTATGGTTACCAAAGGGGAAAAGGTGGGGGGAGGGATAAATTAGGAGTTTGGAATTAACATATACACACTACTATATATGAAATAGATAACCAATAAGGACCTACTGTATAGAACAGACAACTATACTCAATATTTTATAATAACCTATAAGGGAAAAGAATGAAAATATAAATAAATAACTGAATTAGTTTGCTGTACACCTGAAACTAACACAACATTGTAAATCAACCATATTTCAATTTAAAAAAGGTATAATAAAATTGAGTTCCTGTTCTAATTTCACTATCTATGGAAGAAAGTGGGAAGTTAGCTAACAAATTCAGTACCATATCATGCATAGTGTGATTAAAGTAAGTACAAAGGCCCTGGATCTGCTGAGGTGGAGTAAGCAGCCCCTGGGGCTGAGGGGTTGAAGAGTTTACCTGATTCATACCTGGGAGGTCAGGTAAGATTTCCAAGATACAGAAATAACAAGCTGTTAAGATGGAGGAGGGATCTTCCCGGCAGAAGGAACAGCAGGTGCCAAGGCTTCACATGGTTCATAACGGCCCAGCCAAATGACGCACCTGGAGCACACCCAGGCAGGACAGGAGCTGGGACTGGAGGGTTTCCCAAGGATCTGCCTTTTGTTCCACCCTGATTGCTGTGGGGATGGTGCAGGCTCAGATGTTACCTTCTGTGTACAAATCACAAGGAACGAGGAGGGAGGTAATGTGCTTCATACAATCTGCTGTGAGGGTTCAAAGCATGGACTTTGGAGACACGGCGGTTCTGTATCTTTATACTTGGCTGTCACCTTTGTGACTCTGGGCAAGTTAACTGCTGCAAATCTCATTTTCCTTATCCGTAAAATGGAGACAGTATTTCTCATAGAGTTACTATGGTGATTAACAATGATAATGTAAATAAGCAATTAGTTCAGTGCCTGGCCTATAACCAGGACTCCGTATTGGCTAGCTTTGCTTATCACTGACTATTTTATTAATGATAATAACTTTGGCTTCAGAATGTTAGACAGAGTTCCAAAGCCATGCCTGCTGCTGTCACCACCTCTGCTTGTACAAATAAAAGTATAATAATCCATAAAATTAGTAGTGAGAAAAGGAAAACTTAACCTTGAAGGTGGAACTCCAGGTTACAAAAGAGATGGAATTAGAGAAAACCTGGCTTAAAATATCATAACTCTGGTTTCTCTTTCACATTTCCTCTTTCTCCAGACTTGCTATCCTCCAGTTGTCTTCACCACTTGCATTCGTGACCTAAGTCCTAGCTACACTTTCCTAGACTGTCTTCATTACTGTGCTCTAAGAAGTAGGGGAAAAGGTTTCATAACGAAGTCATAGTGGAATGGGTAGCCCTACTCCCTTAAACATATATAACATGGGGCCCTACTCCCTTAAACACAGCTGATTTTACCAAGACTTGAAAATTGATACCAAGTTCTTTCAAGAAATTTGGAAGTTGAGTCACTTAAATATTATGTTTGAACTGAAATATCACAATGAAAGTATCAGCTAGCACTTAATTTCTTACTCTGTGCCAGGTACGGGCTAATAACTTTACATGTGATATGGTGTGATCCAACTGTTGACAAATTGTTACTTACTTAAACATGGAGGAGTGAAAATAAATTGGGCAGGTCATCACAACTAATAAGTGAACTTTGTTAATTCAGAGTCTTTGAATTTAAAAGAAAACTTAAATTTGATTATGTAACCTGAAAACTCCAAACCAAGAAATAGAAAAAATAATTTCTTGCTGATCAACGGAAGGGCATTCTTGGGCAAGCCCTCTTATCCTCTCCAAATCTTGACTTCCAAATTTGTAAAATGAATAGATAGGTTTGAGACATCTTAACAATTCTATGTTTCTATGATTTTATATGAGCCCTCAATACATTTCTCAGATGAGCATTTTCTACATCTCCGTGGGAAATTTATGGGAAATTTTAATTCAAAAAGGTAACTAGAGGATAATGTATTATACCAGCACATGAATGGAAAACACCTGTCACTCCTGTTCAAACTCCCTCATTCCTCTTCCAAGAGAGCTATTGCTATTCAATCACCATACTCATTCATGCCAACACTGGCCACATTATCCCACTAAAAATCAGAATTGACATGTGAAATAAAACTTATTTGTCAACACATCTACACAGTGATGAAAGGCTACCCTAGAAAAGTGCTGCAGGTTTCACAAACACCATTTTGAAGTACCAAGTCTGCAATGCTGGGGACAAACTGTTCTCATTTTTTTCAATTCCTTGGATGCTATCTGTCTTCATGGACCATATCAAGCCCCATGTTTTTCCTGCATCCTTCCTTAGTAACCTCACCAGCACTAATTCATTCCTTCCTCGCCTTCCTTCCTTCCTTGCTTCCATCTGTTACCTTTTCCTTCTTTCTTTCTTTTTCTTTCTTTCTTTTCTTACTTTCTTTCTTTCTCTTTCTTTCTTTCCTTTCTTTTTCTTTCTTTCTTTTTTTGAATTTTATTTTATTATTTATTTTATACAGCAGGTTCTTATTAGTTATCTATTTTATACATATTAGTGTATATATGTCAATCCCAATCTCCCAATTCATCCCACCACCCGCCCCCCCTTGCTTTACCCACTTGGTGTCCATAAGTTGGTTCTCTACATCTGTGTATTCCTCCCATTGCCAGACCCCCAGGTTGGGAGGCCTGACGTGGGCCTCAGAACCTTCACTTCAGTGGGTGGACTTCTATGGTATAACTGTTCTCCATTTTGTGAGTCACCCACCCAGTGGTTATGGGATTTGATTTTATTGTGATTGTACCCCTCCTACCATCTTACTGTAGCTTCTCCTTTGTCTTTGGATGTGGGGTATCTTTTTGGGTGAGTTCCAGTGTCTTCCTGTAGATGATTGTTCAGCAGTTAGTTGTGATTCCTGTGCTCTTGCAAGAGGGAATGAGCACACGTCCTTCTATTCCACCATTTTGAACCAATCTCCCTTCTTTCTTTCTTTTTCTTTCTTTCTTTCTTTCTTTCTTTCTTTCTTTCTTTCTTTCTTTCTTTCTTTCTTTCCTTCCTTCCTACCGTCCTTCCTTCCTCCTTCCCTCCTTTCCTTCCTTCCTTTCTTGCTTTCTATCTTGCCAGAAGCCTTACTGCCTCAACTTGGATTATATTTAATTTGGAGCATGATTATACAATGTTTTATAAAATTAAATAAGTTTTTCTTATGTTCATTCATTTACTCATTATTCAACAAATATTTGCAAATTTGTTTTTACATACTAGGTGCTGAGCTAGGTACTATGAATAAAATATAAATAAGATAGACATAGACTACACTTATGAAACTTCCTATTTCACAGCAGATAAGCAACAACTGAAAAAGATGTTAAACAAGATATAGGCACACATAGTAGCAGTAGCAGCATCTGGGACATGAAGGAAGTTTTCATACAGAAAATAATGTTGAGTTCTAGAGGGTATGTAGAAATTAGAGAAGTATAGATATGAGGAAGGGGGTTTCCATGGAAAGGGGGCATAAGGGGCAAATATCTAGAACCAGATGAGAAACAACCATGGTATATTGTGAGAATAAGACAAAAAGGCTGGTAAATTAATGAAGAACACTGAATTCAGTAAGTCCAAGATGCAAGGTGGGGCATTTTAAGAGATAAGGTTGAAGGTCTATGAAGGCGTCTACTAATAAATGTCCTTGAAAGCAATCAAAATCAACTATGGATAACTTTTTAGAAAATGAAAGAACTTATTGAAATGGTTAAATCACAAAACTGATGGAAAAGCTATATAGCCAGTACACAAGAAATATAAGAACTATAATATTCCCAGGGAACTCAGTAGCAGGAATTTATGGTATTTTCTTTAAGGCACAGTCATTGCATTGGTTCAACTACAACCACCTTAGTTCTTTTTTGGCACTCTACTCTGGGCTCAATTCTTAGAAGATTTTGATCGGTCTAGTTTGGGTCAGGTACTTACTCCTTGGAGAGACACAGTTGGTGGTGGTTCTAATAGAACACTATGAAATGGGAGGGGCAGTGTACGCCAAAACACATATGCACAGGAGGGTGCTATGTTGGCCAAAGGAGCTGTAAGCAATAAAGTACAACAAACTCAAGAAATGCCTCCTATGTCATGATAAAACATTTGAATGCTAAACTGAGGGCAATGGATTGGCACTGAATGGAAGAATGCTCTGAGCAGGTCTGTATTTAAGGAAAAGTACAAGGAAGGATGGCTAAGGGGTGGACCTTCCTGGAGGCCTGCAGACATACAGGTGTGAGATGATGGATGGAAATTTGTACAAAGGAGGTCGTAGAAGGGACAGAGAAAAGAAAATTGGTTTAAGAGATATGAGTCCTGTAGAATGAAAAGGGTAAGGGAATACTATATGTATCACAGTAGCCAGTGTATTTCCATGAACAAAGCAGGAGCTCAGCAAATATCTATTGACAAGACTTAAATGCAGAAATCTGGCTTAGAAGGTGCTTAGTACATTTTGACATTTGTATATATTCTGTGCATCACAATATCTGAATTTTTTCAACTTGTTCTTCCTTTTTCACATCATTTATTGTATGACTCAATTCCACAATTTTATAGTTTCGCTGCCTAATTGTAAGTAGTACACAGTGGTTCATAGGGAGAATGAAATTATTTCATTTCAAAGACAATCTCCATCTGAGAAGAAAAGGGAACATGTAGAAAAAAAAAAAAGTTTCCAAACTTGCAGGTGTTGCTTAAAATTTAAGAAGGTATAAAACCTTGGTAAGGGCTTCCCTGGTGGCGCAGTGGTTGAGAGTCCACCTGCCAATGCAGGGAACGTGGGTTCGTGCCCCGGTCTGGGAAGATCCCACATGCCACAGAGCGGCTGGGCCCGTGAGCCATGGCCACTGGGCCTGCGCGTCCAGAACCTGTGCTCCGCAACGGGAGAGGCCACAACAGTGACAGGCCCGCGTACCGAAAAAAAAAAAAAAAAAACAAACAAACCTTGGTAAGTGGACATGTAAGAGTAATTGTCATAAATGTCCTAAAAATTTAGGTTTGGTACCGATAGCAGTTTTACAAAGCTTAGATTTCAGCTTCTCTCTCTTCCCCAACTATAACAAACACATCAGTGCTCTTTACCCATTTCTGAGAACATAGAAATAATTTCCTCTGCACATGGAATTTGACAGCAATTAACTGGAAGACATGGATGTTAACAGATTTTGATATAATCTGATTTAAATTAATTCAATAAATTTATATGTTAAGTTAGTATAACGGCAGCCCAAATTTCAGATAATTTTGTGTTTTGGGAACAGAGAGGGATGAACAAGGTAAAAAGAAAATCACCAAATTTCCAAAACAGAAGAAAAAGAAACATTCTAGAGAGAAGGTTGCTGTAGCATACCAATGAGAGGAGGGATTTGGGGGCTACTCATGGGAATCTATAGTTATCACACTATGCACCACTGTCACAAAAAAGGAAAATGAGAAAGCAGATCCCAGGCTCAAGAGACATAGAATTGAAATGTAAATTAAATGTAATCATGCCATGTATTACCACCTCTGCTCCTGCACAGCTCAAAAACCCATTTCGGCATAAACATTGTGCTGTGCTGTTCCATCTTTAACAAGCTGACCTCAAAGGGGGAAAAAATGAGCTATTTTTACAACTGAAGCTTACTCTTGATTGAGGAAATCTGATTGTAAGGGCAGTTTTGACATACTGTTGCAATTTAAATGAACTCTTCAAATTTGAAAGAATATCATCTATCAATCTTCCAGTAAACCTCTCCTTTTCTTCCTCTCTTTGTCTCTCCTCCCCTCTCTGTCTCTGTTTTCTTATTATTGAGATATAGTTAACATGTAACATAGTATAAGTTTAAAGCACACAATGGCTGATTTGATACATTTATATATTGTAATATGATTACCGCCATAGTGTTAATTAATATCTCTATAAAGTCCCTTAGCATTTCTTTTGTGTGGTGAGAACACTTAAGATCTAGTCTCTTAGCAACTTTGAAGTATATAATTCAATGTTATTGACTATAATCACTATGCTGTACACTAGATCACTAGAACTTAACTCATTTTCTAGTTGCAAGTTTGTACCCTTTGGCCAACATCTCCCCAATTTCCCCACCTCTTGGCCCCTGGTAACCAACATTCTATTCTGCTCTCTGTTCATAGTCAATCTACTGAATATTAAGGTTAACAACATAATCTTAAAACCCAAGAAAAAGATAAGACAGATAAGAAGGTATCATCAGAAAAAATACAAGAAGGTAGAGAACTATTATCTTCAAAATACTAAAAAAAAAAAAAATACTGATAAACTAAAATTTAATGTGCACATAAATTATCATTCAAAAGTGAGATGAAAACTAAAGACATTTTCAGACTTATAAAGAATGTGAGAGTTTATCACCAAATTAAGTTTACAAAAGTAAGTCCTAATTAAGTAATGTAGAATCCAGAAATATGGAATATAAATAATGAAAAAAACAGAAACTTCTAAACTCTTTATAATTAAACCAAATTTCACTAGCAATACTAAGTTCAATTAACTACTAATTGTAGTTAATACTAAATATTAGTATTTATTTTGAAAAGGAACAATAAAGAGTCTTCAGCTTCTGGTCATAATGGAGTAACTGGGATCTAATTTCCCTTCTCATAGTAAACGGCTAGAAAACTGGAAAAGCACAAAAGTCTGCAGCTTTTAGACACCGTAGGAAAGACAGCAAGGACTGGGATCACCAAGAAAAGGGAAACAAATAAGATGAGCCCTGTGATCACCCCAGATTTCTGTCTAGATTCAACTTCCTAACAGTCCAGAGAGGGTGATCCTACATGGATCATTGTAATCTCCCTGAGAAGAATCATTAATCAGGGAAATGCATATTACAACCACAATGAATGGCTCTAATCACCCATTGAAGTGGCTAAAATGAAAAGTATTGAAGGATGTGGACTCATCATATGATCTAGCAATTGCCCTCTTAGGTATTTGCCCAAGGGAAATGAAAACATATGTCCACGTGAAGACTTGTACCTGATGCTCATAGAAGCTTTATTCATAAGAGCAAAAAACATAACAAAAACAAACAAACAAAAAAGTGAGAAGCAATCCAAATGTCCTTCAACAAGTGAATGGATAAACAGTTTGTAATACATTTATTTAATAGAACACTATTTATAAATAAATGGAAGAAAGTACTAATACACATAACATCATACATGAAAGTCAAAAATATGTTGAGTGAAAGAAGCCAAACCAAATAGACTAGCTACTGTATGATTTTTATTTACATGAGATTCTAGAAAAGAAAAATCTGATAGCGACAGAAAGCAAGTCAAGGTTTGTCTGGATCCAAGCATGTGCGGTAATGATAGAAAATGAGCTTCACTGAGGTTAAACAGTTGAATAATTTGTCATAATTTGTTGAATTTATAGACTTTTGTTATTTTTAAATTACACCTTAATTTAGTTAATTAAAATGTAATAAGGAAAAATCTAGAAAAACATTATATAGCTAATAAGCATATGAAAAGATACTCAACTTTACTCAGATTTAGGGAAATGCAATGTACACCATAATCAAATTGACAAAAATTAAAATGTCTGAGAATACCAACTATGGACAAGAATGTGGAAAATCATAACCTCTCAAACCTGACTTTTGGGGGTGTTAATTAATACAACAATTTTGGACAACATCTGGTAGATTTTGAATGTGCTTGCCCCAATAAGCTATGTGTACAATGTCACATGCAGTTAGCTAGCTGGGGTTCAAATCCTTCTCCTCTAACTATCATAAAGTCTTGATTTGATTCCCTTATTTGTAAAAAGGACAATGATTAAAGCTACTTCATAAAAATGTTATGAGCATTTGGTCAGTTAATATATGTAGTATATGTAAAGTCTTAGAACAATGCCTGGTTTGATTTGGGATGGTTACCCAGGGAATTTCAATTCTTTCAACATTTATTTATTTTTTCTTTGAAAATTATTTAAAGCAAATTGACCATGTTAAATTTTGTAAAGCATGTGCTGAGTCACGTGTAGTTATTTAAATGGTTTACTATATTGGAGTTTTGTTTGTTTGTCTGTTTGTTTTGTGGTACGCGGGCCTCTCACTGTTGTGGCCTCTCCTGTTGCGGAGCACAGGCTCCGGACGCGCAGGCTCAGCGGCCAATGCTCACGGGCCCAGCCGCAGAGCGTGTGGGATCCTCCCGGACCGGGGCACGAACCCGTGTCCCCTGCATCGGCAGGCGGACTCTCAACCACTGCACTACCAGGGAAGACCTACATTGGAGTTTTATCTTCAAATAAAACTTTCTAGTTTTTCTTACACAACAACTAATCCTCATCTTATCTGCTGGCCCCAGTAGCAGTTATGTTTATAGTCCCTCCTCTAAATTAATGAGACATTTTCAGCATAGATTTCAAGAACATTTCACACTTACAGACTCACTTTACATACATGTATAGCATATCCTTGTAGTTTTATCAGATATGAATACTAAAACTGAATTTGCATTACTTAAATATTAATATAAAATATTTAGTTCTTTAATCGTATTTAACATCAATTTCTTTTACTAAAATTTTGCCTTCTTTTCTTGTAAACTTACTTGTTTTGCTTAATTCCTTTCTATTTTAGTCAGGTTTAATAATGGAGCGCCTACACTCAAGCATCTGGAGATCAATTACTTCTTTTATATGAATTTAAATGTTGATTTTGCCAATTATTCATTGTATCATCAACTGACCACTTCTTTTCATTCCTATCCTAGTGCCCCAGATTCCATCATTGGTTATGTTTTGAAAACGCATTTTATCATTATATCGTAAATCATTTCTGAAGCATTTTCCAAAAATCAATGCACAGAATCATGTAACTTCAACATTTTCCTTAAAGGTAAATTGAGTAGTCAGACTGAATGATCTGGGAATTAATAGAACAAAATTGAAAATTGTTCTTTGAGAAAGGGGGAGCGGGGATGGAGAGGGAGGGGGAGGCAGAGACAGAATAGAATGAAACTAATAAAATATTAGTTTTTAAAAAAAGTTTTTCCTAGTGCAGCCTCTTCTAGTGCTGACTCTTTCATAAAACTGAGGTTTAGAGAGTTTAAAGGCATCACTAAAACAGAAGCAGCAAAAAAAACTGGAACAAATATTTGTTGCCAAATTTAAAATAAAAGTATGTTTGTTACTATTTGCTAAAATATGAACTCAGATTAAATGCTTTTTAGCTACTAGGAGTTTATTTGTTTTTAAGTATTTTTTCATGCACAATTACAGAATATTTTTTATATGTGGGGCATTAGTGGTATTGTATTTATCATTTTTGAGGTTTATATTCTAACAAAATATATTACTTTGGGAAATTTTATTGTTAAAAATTTATCTGGACATTTCAGAAAAGCACAAAGATTAGAATAAGAATTAGAATTTATTGTCATGTCATACTCAACACCTAGGATCATTTCAGTCCCGTCCCTGAAACTAACTGTTAGAGTGAATAAAATGGTATATTACATTGAAAAAAAGCAAAAACCTAATGAGAAAGATATAGATATAACTTATTTCACTGAGTAGCTGCAACATAAAATCCATCACAACTGTACAGCACCGTGGTTAAGAACATGTTTTGTAATTTGCAGTTTTGGTATAAGCTTTTCTAGCTATGTGATCTAGGGTGAATTACTATACTTCTCTGTGTCTTAATTTCCTCAGCTTCTAAAGGGGGATATTAAAAGTTCTTAGTCCCATAGTTTTGGTAAGAGAATTAACAAATTAATACATGTAGAACACATAATGTTATGGACCCAATGTATGTGTCCTCCCAACATTTTTATGTTGAAGCCCCAACCCGCAATGTGATAGTATTTGGTGGTGGGGCTTTTGGGTGGTAGCTAGGTTTAGATGACTTCATGACGGCGAAGCCACCTGAATGTGATTAGCATTCTTACAAAGAGACGAAGAGAGCAGAGCTTGCTCTCTCTCCAGCATGTGAGGACACAAGGAGAAGGCACCCACCTGCAAGCCAGAAAGAAGGCCTTCATCAAGAACCCTACCATGCTGGCACCCTGATCTTGGACTATCCAAGACTCCAGAACTCTGAGAAACAAATGTCTGTTGTCTAAACCATCTGTTGTCTATGGTATTTTATTATTGCAGCCCAAGCAGACTAAGACACACAGAAAATTAGTACATAATAAGTAGGCACTAAATGTTACTTTATATTATTTCGCCTTTTGTTTATTAATGAGCATGTAATTTGCACTCAAACTTTTGATTTAGGCATGTTTACTAAAATGTTAAAAGGGAAGGAAACACAGAAATTTAAAACTAAATGTCAGCCCAAAGCCAGTCTATTATAACCACATTCCCACCTTCATTTTACAATTTACAGCACAGTTATGGTTCAACATTTCACAGCTACACAAGTAGTCAGTGAATAGCACCAGGATAGAATCAGGGGTTTCTTACTCCAGGGTCAGCACTCTTTCCACAAAATTTCTCCTATTTATCTTAAATAACTTTTTTTTAATGCATCATAAGTCATAACACTCATCTCAGAATGTAAGTTGAGTGATAAATAAGAAATAACAATTCATCTGACCACCATTTCTATAAAGTACTTAAAATGATTGCTAAGATTTGTTATTAATTAATGATTCTTTGTAGAAGAATTTGATACCTTCAGTTCTGGCTAGTTAACCACTTGGTAATGACACTTGAGGACTGCCGGTAAAATATGGCCAATTCAACACTGGGCTATAAACACCGCTTCCTCTGTACACCCCCATTAAAATGTCCATAAGCCAATAATACAGGCACATATCTAAAATGATGAAATGCATGGAGGAAAAACAACTATTGCATAGAGTTGTCAACAGAATATTGGGAGACAGAAATCAGATGGTCAAGTGGTAATTGACATGACAAAGCAGAGAAAGCTGAACATGTATGCCCATGACTTTTCTCAGCAAGAAGCAATGCCCCGCACACAAGGCCATATGGTTACTGGACAGCTACATGTAAATGAATGAGATTAGAACATTTCCTCATACCATATACAAAAATAAACTCAAGATGGTTAAAGACCTAAATACAAGACCTGAAACCATAAAACTCCTAGAAGAGAACATAGGCAGAACAGTCTTTGACCTAAACCACAGCAGTATTTGTTTGGATCTGTCTCTTAAGGCAAAGGAAATAAAAGCAAAAATAAACAAATAGGACCTAATTAAACTAAAAAGCTTTTGCACAGCAAAGAAAACCATCGACAAAAGGAAAAGACAACCTGCTGAATGGGAGAAAATATTTGCAAATAATATGACCAATAAGAGGTTAATATCCAAAATATACAAAGAAGTCATATGGCTCAGTATCAAAAGAAAAAAAAAAACCTGATCAAAAAATGGGCTGAGCACCTGAATAGGCATTTCCCCCAAAATGACATACAGGCACAATAAAAGACACTCAACATCACTAACCATCAGGGAAACGCAAATCAAAACCTTAGTATTGGGGCCTCCCTGGTGGTGCAGTTGTTGAGAGTCCGCCTGCCGATGCAACGGACACGGGTTCGTGCCCCGGTCTGGGAGGATCCCACATGCCGCAGAGCAGCTAGGCCTGTGAGTCATGGCCGCTGAGCCTGCGCGCCCGGAGCCTGTGCTCCGCAACGGGAGAGGCCACAACAGTGAGAGGCCCGCGTACCGCAAAAAAAAAAACAAACAGAGAAACAAACAAAAAGAAAACCGCAGTATCACCTCACACCTGTCAGAACGGCTGTCTTCAAAGAGTCTACAAATAACAAAAGTTGGCGAGGATGTGGATGGCTGGTTGTGGAACCCTAGGGGGGCCCCGGGGCCAGTGCTGGCTCACTGGTGGGCAGAGTCAGGGTTCTGAATTCTCTGGGGCTGTTGTACACCCACTGGCAGGTGAAGCCAGACCCTGGGGTTAGCACCGGACCACTGGCAGGCAGAACCAGGTTCTGGGGTCCGGCGGCAAGGCCCCAGAAGCCCAGAGCTCTTTTCACATTCTTCCTCAGGCCGGAGTAGGGGTGTGGTTGGGCTGGGGGTGGGGAGACGGCTCCTGACACAGTTGCGTATGGGGTGTGGGCTGTCCCGAAGGCTGGCTTGGCCTGCTAGTGGGCAGGGCCAACGCCCAGCCAGCCGGTCCCAGGGTAGGGTCTGACCCGGGTTGCTGATCCTAGTTTTCTTGCTTCTGGTGTCTGCCGCCTGGTGGGTGAGGCTGCTTTAGACGTTTGCGTGGGCTTCCGGGTGGGAGGAGCCGGAGTCTGCCCCCTGGTGGGTGGAGCCGGGCCCTGGCGTCACGTGGGCTGGGCCGTGTCTAGGGGCGACTGTAGAGACATAGGAGGGCTCTTCAGTCTTTAAGCAGCCTGCCTGCTCATGGGGAGGGCTCTGTTCCCGCGTTACTTGTTTGGCCCCGAGGCTTCCCAGCTCCAGCACGCGTAGGCTGTTGGGTGGGAGCAGGTGCCGAATCGGTGCTAACGAGGCAGACACGCAGCCGCCATGTTCATGTGGATGAACGGCCTCAGGGTGAGGGACAGCCACCCTGCCTCTCCAGGGGACTCTCCAAGACCAGCAGGTAGGCCTGGCCCAGGCTCCTATGAAATTACTGCTTTTGCCCTGGGATTTTATGTGTGCCTTTAAGAGTGAAGTGTGTTTCCCTCAGTCCTGTGGGCTCCTGCAATGAAGCCCCGCTGGCCTTCAAAGCCAAATGCTCTGGGAGCTCGCCTTCCCGGTGCAGGACCCCCGGGCTGGGGAGCATGACATGGGGCTCAGAACTCTCACTGCTGTGGGAGAACTTCTGCAAAATAATTATTCTCCAGCGCGTGTGTCGCCCACCTGAGGGGCGGGGGATGGGATTTGATTACTTTGCGCGTCTGCTCCTCCTACCTTCTCATTGTGGTTCCTTCTTTATGTTGGAGAAGGTCTTTTCTGGTAGGTTCCAGTCTTTTTCATTGATGGTGTTCTGCAGATGTTATTTTGATGTGTTTGTGAGAGGAGGTGAGCTCAGTGTCTTTCTCTGCCATCTTGGCTGCTCTTGAGGATGTGGAGAAAAGGGAACTCTTTTACCCTGTTGGTGGGAACCTAAATTGGTGCAGCCACTATGGAAAATAATATGAGTTCCCTCAAAAAACTAAAAATAGAACTACCATATGATCCAGCAATTCCACTGCTGGATATATATCCAAAGAAAATGAAAACAGTAATTTAAAAAGATACATGCACCCCAAGGTTCATAGCCACATTATTTACAATAGTCAAGATATAGAAGCAACCTAAGTGCCCTTCAATACATGAATGGATAAAGAAGATGTGGCATACACACACACACACACACACACACACACACACACACACACACAGGAATACTACTCAGCCAAGAAAACAATGAAATTCTTCCATTTGCAACAATGTGGATGGAGCTAGAGAGTATAATGCTAAGTTAAATGTCACATAGAGAAAGACTCTATGTTATCACCTATATGTGCAATCTAAAAAATAAAACAAACAAATGTATGTAACAAAACAGAAAGACTCACGGGTATAGGGAACAAACCTGTAGTTAATAATAGGGAGAGGGAAGTGGGGAGGAGAGAGATAGAGGTATGGGATTAAGACACACAAACTACTGTGTATAAAATAAATAAGCAACAAGGATATATTGTACAGCACAGGGAAGTATAGCCATTCTTTTGTAACTTTAAATGGACTATAATCTATAAAAGTATTGAGTCAGTATATTGTACACCTGAAACAAATATGGTAAATCAACTATACTTCAATTAAAAAAAAAAGGTTCACCATTGGAAATACCAGATAGTTATGACCGTAGGACTTGAGGAAGGGACCTGAAAACTTGAACGACTTGGAAAGCTATTTAAGAAGTTTTAGACCTCCCCTCCACCCCAGATCTCCTTACCCACATCCTGCCTCTCCCCCACTCACTTACATCTGCGTGCAGCTACAAGCCACCTCTCCAACCTGATGGCAGACAGCAGATTCATTCTCTGGATGAATTGAATCTGGTGAGCTCCACACGAGGGCACCAAGAAGCAGGTGTGACAACATCCCAACCACAGCGGGTTGGGGATTTGAGAAGTCCTAATAAGTAACAACCTTCTTTCATGTCTGAGTTTAGAATCATCTGAGATATAGACATATTTTTGATAGGTGGAAATCAAAATATAAGATTTATGATGAGCAGAGACCACTTGGTAGTCTATGCCTTTAGATCTGAAACAAAATTAGACTTCCTGATTTTTCTCTGAAGAATTATATTGACTTACATACTCTATCAAAATCAGAACTCTGAAGCTTTAGGTTTTCCCTGTAGGCATCTTCACCATAACGTTTAGAGCACAGAGAACGTGAGGTTGCTTGTGGTTGCATGCTGGCTCCCAAAATGACAGAGAAGAAGGGGTGGTGCTGAGCATAGTCAGTTTCCTCTGATATGCTTCCGAATCAGATAATGGAATTACTGAGAGTTGGGGAGAGAAGATGGAAAACTCACCCTCTTTCTAGGGAAACCTATGAACCAACATAGTAAATTACATAAAGTAAAAGTACTGTACCATGGGACATCCCCAACCTCTTTCTTCTGCTCATTTCCCAGAAGGCTGGCATCCTGGCATGGGGTGGCAGCCTCAACCTTCACTTCCAGCCAACTCCAGGCGGATGGGATAACTTTTCTCTAGAGAAATCCATGTTTTTGAATGAAAATATCCAGAAACACTAAGAATATTTTTCTATAGGATTCTTAACACATAACCATATATTTCTTTTTCTTCTTCTTCTTTTGTGTGTGTGTGTGTGTTTTATTTCTTGACATTGAGAGCCAATTGAGAGCCTCAGGCTGAAACCCATTCCCTTTGGACATTTATTATTTCTTATTTCTACTGGGTGATATCTTTCTCCTGCTATAGCTCTTTGTTATCTGCTAACTTTGCACCATCTCTATGCCCTGTTCAGTTCAAGGAGCCATCATTCCTCACCCGCAATGCAATGACAGCCTCCTTAACTGGGCTCCCAGCCTCCAGAATGGTCCATTTTTGGGGACTTTGCACACATAGCTACTACCTTTTTCAAAACCTGAATCTGCCTCTGCAATTGTGATGTATTGACTGCCATTTACAAAACACCCAGAAGGCCTTTCTAAGTCTGTATATCATTTGTCTCTGCTTGTTTGCTTGCTTTCTGGCTTCATTTCTTTTCCTTATTTCAAAAGTAATACACGTTTATTACAGAAAATATAGAAAGACAGATTATCGAAAAGAAGAAAATAAAATTACCCATACTAGCACCACTCAGATCAAGGTGAATCACTTTGAGCACTTTGGCATGCACTTTTCCAGTAAAGCCAAGTCTTGAATTTGCCTATCTACATTAATTTGGTCATAAGAACCTGTTTACTAAGAAAACATTTTGATCTTATCACTCATTTTCTTTTTGTTTTGAAAATAACATGGATGTTTCAAGTACAGATTTAAACTGCTGAGAAATATACAGAAAAACTATTACAATGATAATATCTACCCATCTTGAATCATAGTTCACTATTGAAATATATGAGATAATCTGCTGTAAATTTTTATAAATTAGCTGAGTAATAAAATACAAATCATAAATCTTTTATTCAGTTCATAGGCCATATCACTACATAAGAACATCAACCTAAAATAAAATAGAGAGCAGCTAGCACTGCAGGCAGTGAACTTTGACAGAAATTTAAAAATTAATGTAAATACCATTTAAAAGTTACACTGATTGACCCAGTAAAAAATGACTTTGTAGACACAATCAACAGGGAGTAAAACTTACAGTTTCTAAAACTGCTTTGTAAATTTTTTATTGCCTAAAATTGTCACGAGAATCAATTCTTACTGACAAAACTTATGTCTGAAAAAAATTGTTTTTCTGTGGTTTGTTTCCTTATGAGACTGCTGCCTTATCAATTTCATTTTTGGAAAATATAATACAATGAAATGAAAAGAAATAACACCACAGAAACTATAATCAACAAGATTCAAAATAAACAAAAATTCAGTAAATTAAGCAAATCTTCATTGTAAAATGTGTCAGAAAATAACTGTTCTTCTTTACAATCATGTTTAAACTGTCCTGTTCATAATATTAAATCAAAGAATTATATTTGCTTCTCTGGGATAGTATCAGAAAAAAACTTTTGATAAAAATCCATCAATGTTGGTATAATTGGGTTAAAATATTCCCTAATAAACTGAGAGTTAAAAGGTCTGGCTCAAAAGAGCAGGAACAAAATGGTGGGGTCATAATTCCATGTGCTATTTGTTTCCCACTCACACTGGATTAAAAACATCATGCTATACATTTCCTTTGGTCGCCAATATTCATTAAAAATTATAAATACTTTAAAATAAATACAATTATACAGCTAATATATTTCACTTCTAATCTTACTTATTCTAGCCTGGGAGATTTTTATTTAAAATACTGTTATAGGTTTTATCTTAAAAAAATAAGAACCCTTTATGGCTTAAGAAAGAAATGTTATTGAACTTCTATGTGTCCTTTATCCTCTCACATTCTCATCACTTGTTACAAACAAAAGCTGCATCATACTCCTGATACATTTCTTCCATTTATAACCATTCAAATCTCCAGACACACCTGAGCTCAAGCCTAGCTCTGCCATTTATTAGTGGCAGAGTCTTTTTAATTTTTATTTATTTATTTATTTTTAACATCTTTATTGGAGTATAATTGCTTTACAATGGTGTGTTAGTTTCTGCTTTATAACAAAGTGAATCAGTTATACATACACATATGTCCCCATATCTCTTACCTCTTGCGTCTCCCTCCCTCCCACCCTCCCTATCCCACCCCTCTAGGTGGTCACAAAGCACTGAGCTGATCTCCCTGTGCTATGTGGCTGCTTCCCACTAGCTAGGCAGGATCTTTTTTAAATTCCTAAATCCTTATAGTTCAAACTTTCCTCAATTTAAATTGGGGGAATAATCTTACCATGTCCTTTCTGCTGCTGTATGAACCAAGGAGATTATTCATAAAACTACTTAGCACTATATTTGGTATATGGTACATAATGTAATAAATGTAGCATTATTACTATTGTTGTTGTCCTTAATAAAATTAAGATTAGTTACTAAATCCATACAATACCCTCCCTTTGAAATGGCTTTCAACTAGAAACTTAAGAGTAAAGCAGCTGAGGGGTTAGGATAAAATATAAAACTTAAAGTCACATTTTATAAAAGGCACTAAAATGGCCATGCAAATAATGAGTTATTTGTATAAAGGTACAATAATATTTGTAATATAATTTGTAGCTTTTTCAAAATGTATTAATAAAAAGTTAGCTCCATTTGGGGCTTCCCTGGTGGCGCAGTGGTTGAGAGCCCGCCTGCCGATTCCAGGGGCATGGATTCGTGCCCCGGTCCGGGAAGATCCCACATGCCACAGAGCAGCTGGGCCCTTGAGCCATGGCCACTGAGCCTGTGCGTCCGGAGCCTGTGCTCCGCAATGGGAGAGGCCACAACAGTGAGAGGCCCGTGTACCACCAAAAAAAAAAAAAAAGTTAGCTCCATTTAAGACAGTACAGAAAAATGTCTTCTAAAAGATGATAGTGATAATGGAATAAAATACAACCTCCAATATGCTGATATATCATTCTCTATACCACTGTAAGACAATTGATGGGAAAAGATTTATGCATGTGAGTACTATGACCCATATGTATGAAGAATAAGCAATATACTATCAAGATGTGTGCTCAGAATACCCATCCTATATTTGGACTGCTAAGGATATTCCTGTTTATTTACTTGTTTGTTGTTATACATTCTCCATGGTAACTAAATCTAATTAAATTTAATCATGCTTATGTTTACTCAGATTCACACTAAAGAATAACTTTAATCAAAAAAGAATGACACATATTTTCAAGTTTAGATTAGGAACATTGAAAAATAACATTTTAAAGGTTTCCAAATGCAGAATAGGTAAATTATTCAGGAATTATTATTACATAATCTAAAATAAACTATGATTAAAATCAAGTGGAAAAAAGGTGGCAGAATACAAAATTTTAAACGAATATACCAAGAAAATCTTATTTTCTGTGGTATTTGGACTTCCCATGCAAAGACATAATGTTAAAATGTATTTTATCAGCAATTTATGATAAATCACATGTATTTATTATGAAAATTTTATGAACTAGAAATTGGTATTTAACTTCTAATTGGTTTGTCTTTAGGATTGTTTGAAGGAAAAAGTAGCAGGGAATCATCTAAAAAATGATATTCAATTTTCAGGGTTATCTTCAAATGCAACCTCTAAAATTGGGTAGCTATAAGAGATATCAATCATATATACAGGTCTAATAAAAAACATCTCTCATATAAAGGTACAGCTCTAATCAGTGCTACCGATCAATGCTTATCTCTTACTGGGTAGAATGTCAATGAAACAGGGAAAAAAAGTAACAGAAACTTTTTTTCTAGCTAATGTCTTTTCAAATAGCTGGTAGATATAGTACATTTAAGCCTAAATATATTTAATATTGAAATATTGTTATCTTTAAGTTGATTTTCATGGAATGACATTGCATATATTGGCTGACATAAATGTTTATATACCATTTGCAACCTCTTCATTTTGCATGTTTATTGATTCCAAAAGTCTCAATCTAGAAATCACTTAACGTTTCAAAGTATTAAATATAGTTATAAAAGTAATATAGTTGTTTTGATATTTGCAGTTGAAGCATAATTCCAAAGAAGTTCTCAGGCTCTAAATTATCTCCCTGGCTCCAGACACATTTCAAAGAATATTTCCTAATTATCTCTGGTGCCTGTACATATGCCTTTGCCCAAGGGATCTCTCTCTATGTATGGATACCATATTTGGCATAATATTTAATGACATACTCTCATTCCTTCAAGTCAAGTTAGTCATAATATCAGAACATATTCCCTTTTATAAAACCATGTAGACTTTTGAATATCTCAAAGGTCACCATGGGATCAAACTCATCACTTTGGCTATTTTTTTGTACTTTGAAGAAATTTTGAGAAATACATGTAAATCAATTAGTGTTTTCTAAGCATCTGGTCAGGAAAAAGTAACATGTGTTAGCCTTGTAGGGAATACAATGTGTACAAGTACATTCCCCATACTGATTGGGTTCTTAACCAAGATGTGTGTTTGTGTGTGAGTGTACTGTGTGTATGTGTATGTACATTTGTATGTTATGGGGAGCATCGAGGGTAATGGTAAAATATGGGCATGAGAAAAATTAAGCTGCAGCAATCCAAGGTAGACTAGAAGGAAATGCCCAAAATGTGTGTTATCTTGGCCATATGTGCTCTGGGAATTCAACTAAGAAGGTGGGTAAGGAGGACCTTAAAGATGGCAGAGGAGTAAAATGTGGAGATCACCTTCCTCCCTACAAATACATCAAAAATATATCTACATGTGGAACAACTCCTACTGAACACTGGCAGAAGACCTCAGACTTGCCAAAAGGCAAGAAACTCTCCCACATACCTGGGTAGGGCAAAAGAAAAAAGAGACAAAAGAATAGGGATGGGACCTGCACCTCTGGGAGGGAGCTGTGATGGAGGAAAAGTTTCCACACACTAGGAATTCCCTTCACTGGTGGAGACAGGGTGTGGGTAGGGTAGAAGCTTCAGAGCCACTGAGGAGAGCACAACAACAGGGGTGCAGAGGGCAAAACAGAGAGATTCCGCACAGAGGATCAGTGCTGACCAGCACTCACCAGCCTGAAAGGCTTGTCTGCTCACCCACTGGGGCAGGAAGGGGCTGGGAGCTAAGGCTCAGGCTTAGGAGGGCAGAGCCCAGGGAGAGGACTGGGGTTGGCTGTGTGAACACAGCCTGAAGGGGGCTAGTGCACCACAGCTAGCCGGGAGGGAAGCTTTCCCGGGAGGAAAAAGTCTGGAACTGCCTAAGAGGCAACAGACCATTGTTTTGGGTTGCGTGAGGAGAGGTGATTCAGAGCACCGCCTAAACGAGCTCCAGAGATGGGCGCGAGCCACGGCTATCAGTGTGGGCATGAGAGATGGGCATGAGACTCTAAGGCTGCTGCTGCATCCACCAAAAAGCCTGTGTGCAAGCACAGGTCACTATCCACACCTCCTCCCCGGAAGCCTGTGCAGCCCGCCGCTGCCAGGATTCCATGATCCAGGGGCAGCTTCCCCCTGAGAACACATGGCGTGCCCCAGGCTGTTGCAACATCATGCTGGCCTCTGCCACCACAGGCTCGCCCCGCGTTCGTACCCCTCCCTCCCCCCGGCCTGAGTGAGCCAGAGTCCCCTAATCAACTGCTACTTTAATCTCGTCCTGTCTGAGCGGGGAACAGATGCCCTCAGGTGACCTACATTAGGAGGCGGGACCAAATCCAAAGCTGAACCCCAGGAGCTGTGCGGAAAAAGAAGAGAAAGGGAAATTTCTGCCAGCAGCCTCAGGAGCAGCGGATTAAATCTCCACAATCACCTTGATGTACCCTGCATCTGTGGAATACCTGTATAGACAATGAATCATCCCAAAACTGAGTCAGTGGACTTTGGGAGCAGGTGTAGACTTCGGGTTTCTTTGTGCATCTAATTTGTTTCTGGTTTTATGTTTATCTGAGTTTAGTATTTAGAGCTTATTATCATTTGGTAGATTTGTTTACTGATTTGGTTGCTCTCTTCCCTTTTATTTTTATGTATCTATTATTTTCCTTTTTCTCTTTTTGTGAGTGTGTATGTGTATGCTTCTTTGTGTGATTTTGTCTGTATAGCTTTGCTTTTACCATTTATCCTAGGGTTCAGTCTCTCTTTTTTCTTTTTTTATTAGTATAGTTTTCAGTACTTGTTATCATTGGTGGATTTGTTTATTGGTTTGGTTGCTCTCTTCTTTCTTTTTTTTTAATACCTTTTTATTTTTTTCTTATTTTTTATATTAATAACTTTATTATATTTTATTTTATTATTTCTTTCTTTCTTTCTTTTCTTTCTACCTTTTCTTCTGAGCCATATGGCTGACAGAGTCTTGGTGCTCTGGCCAGCTGACAGTCCTGAGCCTCTTAGGTGGGAGAGCTGAGTTCAGGACATTGGTCCAGCAGACACCTCCTGGACCTACATAATATCATACAGCGAAAGATCTCCCAGAGATCGCCATCTGAAGGCTAAGACCCAGCTACACTCAACGACCAGCAAGCTACAGTGCTGGACACGCCATGCCAAACAACTAGCAAGACAGGAACACAACCCCACCCATTAGCAGAGATGCTGCCTAAAATCATAATAAGATCACAGACACCCCAAAACACACCACCGGACGTGGTCCTGCCCAACAGAAAGACAAGATCCAGCCTCATCCACCACAACACAGGCACTAGTCCCCTCCACCAGGAAGCCTACACAACCCATTGAACCAACCTTACCCTCTGGGGGCAGACAGCAAAAACAACGGGAACTATGAACCTGAAGCCTGTGCAAAGGAGGCCCCAAATACAGTAAGTTAAGCAAAACACGAAGACAGAAAAATACACAGCAGATGAAGGAGCAAGGTAAAAACCCACCAGACCAAACAACTGAAGAGGAAATAGGCAGTCCACCTGAAAAAGAATTCAGAGTAATGATAGTAAAGATGATCCAAAATCTTGGAAATAGAATGGAGAAAATACAAGAAACGTTTAACAAGGACCTAGAAGAACTAAAGAGCAAACAAACAGTGATAACACAATAAATGAAATTAAAAATACTCTAGAAGGGACCAATAGCAGAATAACTGAGGCAGAAGAACAGATAAGTGACCTGGAAGATAAAATAGTGGAAATAACTACTGCAGAGTAGTAGAAAAAAGAATGAAAAGAATTGAGCACAGTCTCAGAGACCTTTGGGACAACATTAAATGCACCAACATTCGAATTATAGGGTTCCCAGAAAAAGAAGAGGCAAAGAAAGGGACTGAGAAAATATTTCAAGAGATTATAGTTTAAAACTTCCCTAATATGGGAAAGGAAATAGTCAATCAAGTCTGGGAAGCATAGAGTTTCCCATACAGGATAAATCCAAGGTGAAACATGCCAAGACACATATAATCAAACTATGAAAAATTAAATACAAGGAAAAATATTAAACGCAGGAAGGGAAAAGCAACAAATAACATACAAGGGAATATCCCCAAGGTTAACAGCTGATCTTTCAGCAGAAACTCTGCAAGCCAGAAGGGAGTGGCAGGACATATTTAAAGTGATGAAAGGGAAAAAAACTACAACCAAGATTACTCTACCCAGCAAGGATCTCATTCAGATTCGATGGAGAAATTAAAACCTTTACAGACAAGCAAAAGCTAAGAGAATTCAGCACCACCAAATCAGCTTTACAACAAATGCTAAAGGAACTTCTCTAGGCAGGAAACACAAGAGAAGGAAAAGACGTACAATAACAAACCCAAAACACTTAAGAAAATGGTAACAGGAACATATATATTGGTGATTACCTTAACTGTAAATGGACTAAATGCTCCAACCAAAAGACAGACTGGTTGAATGGATACAAAAATAAGACCTGTATATATGCTGTCTACAAGAGGCCTACTTCAGACCTAGGGACACATACAGACTGAAAGTGAGGGGATGGAGAAAAAGATACTCCATGCAAATGGAAATCAAAAGAAAGCTGGAGTAGCCATTCTCATATCAGACAAAATAGAATTTAAAATAAAGACTATTACAGAGACAAAGAAGGACATTACATAATGATCAAGGGATCAATCCAAGAAGGAGATATAACAATTGTAAATATTTATGCACCCAATATAGGAGCACCTCAGTACATAAGGCAAATGCTAACAGCCATAAAAGGGGAAATTGACAGTAACACAATCATAGTAGGGGACTTTAACACCCCACTTTCACCAATGGACGGATCATCCAAAATGAAAATAAATAAGGAAACACAAGCTTTAAGTGATACACTAAACAAGATGGACTTAATTGATATTTCTAGGACAATGCATCCAAAAACAACAGAATACACTTTTTTCTCAAATGCTTATGGAGCATTCTCCAGGATAGATCATATCTTGAGTCACAAATCAAGTGTTGGTAAATTTAAGAAAATTGAAATTGTATCAACTATCTTTTCCAACCAGAATACTATGAGACTAGATATCAATTACAGGAAAAAAATCTGTAAAAAATACAAACACAAGGAGGATAAAGAGTACAGTATTAAATAACCAAGATATCACTGAAGAAGTCAAAGAGGAAATCAAAAAATACCTAGAAACAAATGACGATGAAAACATGATGACCCAAAACCTATGGGATGTAGCAAAATCAGTTCTAAGAGGGAAGTTTATAGCAATACAATCCAACCTCAGGAAACAAGAACCATCCCAAATAAACAACTGAACCTTACACCTAAAGCAATTAGAGAAAGATGAACAAAAAATCCCAAAGTTAGCAGAAGGAAAGAAATGATAAAGATCAGATCAGAAATAAATGAAAAAGAAATGAAGGAAACAATAGCAAAGATCAATAAAACTAAAAGCTGGTTCTTTGAGAAGGTAAACAAAATTGATAAACCATTAGCCAGACTAATCAAGAAAAAAAGGGAGAAAACTCAATAGAATTAGAAATGAAAAAGAAGTAACAACTGACAGTGCAGAAATACAAAGGATCATGTGAGATTACTACAAGAAACTCTATGCCAATAAAATGGACAAGCTGGAAGAAATGGACAAATTCTTAGAAAGGTCTAATCTTCCAAGACTGAACAAGGAAGAAATAGAAAATATGAACAGATCAATCACAAGTAATGAAATTGAAACTGTGATTAAAAATCTTCCACAAACAAAAGTCCAGGACCAAATGGCCTCACAGGTGGATTCTGTCAAACATCTCAAAAAGAACTAACACCTGTCCTTCTCAAACTCTTCCAAAAAACTGCAGAGGAAGGAACACCCCCAAATCATTCTACAAGGCCACCATCACCCTGATACCAAAACCAAAGATACTACAAAAAAAAAGAAAATTAGAGACCAGTATCACTGATGAATACAGATGCAAAACTCCTCAACAAAATACTTGCAAACAGAATCCAACAACACATTAAACACATTAATCCAACAACTCACTTGATCATACACCATGATCAAGTGGGATTTATCCCCGGAATTCAAGGATTCTTCAATATATGCAAATCAATCAATGTGATACACCATACTAAAAAATTGAAGAATAAAAGCCATATGATCATCTCAATAGATGCAGAAAAAGCTTTTGACAAAATTCAACACTATTTATGATAAAAACCCTCCAGAATGTAGACGTAGAGGGAACTTACCTCAACATAATAAAGGCCATATATGACAAACCCACAGCCAACATCATTCTGCATGGTGAAAAACAGAAACCATTTCCAGTAAGACACAGAATAAGGCAAGGTTGCCCACTCTCACCACTATTATTCAACATAGTTTTGTAAGTTTTAGCCACAGCAATCAGAGAAGAAAAATAAATAAAAGGTATCCAAAATGGAAAAGAAGAAGTAAAACTGTCATTGTTTGCAGATGTCATGATACTATACATAGAGAATCCTAAAGATGCTACCAGGAATCTACTACAGCTAATCAGTGAATTTGGTAAAGTAGAAGGATACAAAATTAATGCACAGAAATCTCTTGCATTCCTAATACTAACGATGAAAAATCTGAAAGAGAAATCAAGGAAACACTGCCATTTACCAATGCAACAAAAAGAAGAAAAAAACCTAGGAAAAAATCTACCTAAGGGGGCAAAAAGACCTGTATGCAGAAAACTATAAGACACTGATGAAAGAAAGATGATACAAACAGATGGAGAGGTATATCATATTCTTGGATTGGAAGAATCAACATTGTGAAAATGATTATACTACCCAAAGCAATCTACAGATTCAATGCAGTCCCTATCAAAGTATCAATGGCATTTTTCACAGAACTAGAACAAAAAATTTCACAATTTCTATGGAAACACAAAAGAGCCCGAATAGCCAAAGCAATCTTGAGAAAGAAAAATAGATCTGGAGGAATCAGGCTCCCTGACTTCAGCCTATACTACAAAGTTACAGTCATCAAGAGTGTATGGTACTGGCACAAAAACAGAAATATAGATCAATGGACCAGGATAGATAGTCCAGAGATAAACCCATGCACTTATGGTTACCTAATCTTTGATAAACGAGGCAAGAATACACAATGCAGAAAAGACAGCCTCTTCAATAAGTGGTGCTGGGAAAACTGGACAGCTACATGTGAAAGAATGAAATTAGAACATTCCCTAACACCATACACAAAAATAAACTCAAAATGGATTAGAGACCTAAATGTAAGGTCAGACACTATAAAACTCTTGGAGGAAAATATAGGCAGAACACTCTATGATATAATTCATAGCAAGATCCTTTTTGACCCACCTCCTAGAGAAATTCAAATAAAAACAAAAAGAAGCCAATGGGACCTTATGAAACTTAAAAGCTTTTGCACAGCAAAGGAAACCGTAAACAAGACGAAAAGAAAACCTTCATAATGGGAGAAAATATTTGCAAACGAAGTAACAGACAAAGGATTAATCTCTAAAATATACAAGTAGGTCATGCAGCTCAATATCTAAAAAACAAACATCCCAATCCAAAAACGGGCAGAAGACCTAAATAGACCTTTCTCCAAAGAAGACATAAAGATTGCCAAAAAACACATGAAAGGATGCTCAACATCACTAATCATTAGAGAAATGCAAATCAAAGCTACAATGTGGTGTCACTTCACACTGGTCAGAATGGCCATCATCAAAAAGTCTACAAACAATGAATCCTGGAGAGGGTGTGGAGAAAAGGGAACCCCCCTTACACTGTTGGTGGGAATGTGAGTTGATACAGCCACTATGGAGAACAGTATGGAGGTTCCTTGAAGAACTAAAAATACAACTACCATACAACCCAGCAATCCCAGTACTGGGCATATACCCTGAGAAAACCATAGTTGAAAAAGAGGCATGTACCACAATGTTCATTGCAGCTCTCTTTACAGTAGCCTGGACATGGAAGCAACCTAAGTGTCCATCAACAGATGAATCGATAAAGAAGATATGTCACATATATACAATGGACTATTACTCAGCCATAAAAAGGAATGAAATTGAGTTATTTGTAGTGAGGTGGATGGACCTAGAGACTGTCATACAGAGTGAAGTAAGTCAGAACGAGAAAAACAAATACCGTATGCTAACACAGTATGGAATCTAAAAAGCAAAAATGGTTCTGAAGAACCAAGGGCAGGACAGGAATAAAGGCACAGATGTAGAGAATGGACTTGAGGACTCGGGAAGGGAGGAGGGTAAGCTGGGCTGAATTGAGAGAGTAGCACTGACATATATACACTACCAAATGTAAAATAGCTAGCTAGTGGGAAGTAGCAGCACAGCACAGCAAGATCAGCTTGGTGCTTTGTGACCACCTAGAGTGGTGGAATAGGGAGGGTGGGAGGGAGACGCAAGAGGGAGCGGATATGGGGATATACATATGCATATAGCTGATTCACTTTGTTATATAGCAGAAACTAACACAACACTGTAAAGCAATTATACTCCAATAAAGATGTTAAAAAAAGAAAAAGCTGGGCTTCCCTGGTGGTGCAGTGGTTGGGAGTCCGCCTGCCGATGCAGGGGACATGGGTTCGTGCCCTGGTCCTGTAGGGTCCCGCATGCCGCGGAGCAGCTGGGCCCGTGGGCCGTGGACGCTGGGCCTGCGCGTCCGGAGCCTGTGATCCACGGCGGGAGGGGCCGCAAAAGTGAGAGGCCCGCGTACCGCAAAAAAAAAAAAAAAAAAAAAAAAACTGACACATGGCAGAAAAGAGAGAGATATTCTCTTTTTGCAGAGAAGGGATCTTCTCTTTTTTGTTTTTTTAGTTTTATTTATTTATTTATATTTGGCTGTGTTGGTCTTCATTGCTACACACGGGCTCTCTCTCGCGGCGAGTGGGGGCTGCACTTTGTGGTGCGAGGGCTTCTCATTGCGGTGGCTTCTCTTGTGGCGGAGCACAGGCTCTAGGTGTGTGGGCTGGGTAGTTGTGGCTCACAGGCTCTAGAGCGGAGGCTCAGTAGTTGTGGCACATGGGCTTGCTTGTTCCGTGGCATGTGGGATCTTCCTACACCAGGGCCTAAACCCGTGTCCCCTGCATTGGCAGGTGGATTCTCAACCACTGCGCCACCAGGGAAGTCCGGGATCTTCTCTTTTTTAATGTTTGGTCTTAAAACATCACCAAGAGTATCTTCCCTACCTTTGCAAACGTTAAAGACATTAATTTTTAACTTAAAGCACCTACTTTAAATTCTGTAATGTCCTATACTTGCAAATCAGTTTACAAATGTTTCCCATTACTACTTCCATGCCACAAAAATCAATATGTTTTTACAGAATTTTGGGGGGGGGGGTGAAGGAGCTATATATTAATGTTAATATATTCTACAAGATGCAAGAAGGAGGAGATATGGGGATATATTTATTTGTAAAGGTGATTCACTTTGTTATAAAGCAGAAACTACTAACACAGCATTGTAAAGCAATTATATTCCAAAAAAGATGTTTAAAAATTTTTTTAAAGAGGTTGGGTAAAGAGAGTTGTTCAAATCTGAACTAGACATTGAGAAAGAAAAAAAAAGATTTAGGAAAGCAGAGAGGATGGTTAGCTTAAGCAAATAAAAAGGAGAAGGATTTATTATTCACATATTGAATTCAGGTACTCAGACATGTTGGCTTTGTTCTCTGCCTCCCCATGAAAGTGAGATAGTTGCCTGCCGGACAGTATCTACATTTAGAAGTTTAAGACTGTAGGAAAAAGAATGTCTCTCTCTTGAAAAACCCTTGTACATATAGACAAGAATAAGCTTTGATTGGGCCATGTGTCTATCTTGAGAGTAATAACTATGGACAGAGAATGTGATGCTTTGATTGCCCTGGACTGAATTATATGATACCTTGAAGACAAAGGTGGGCTCAGACCCACCTAAACACCCCCTGCCAAAAGAAGGGAGAATGAATGTGCATGACAAAAACAATAAATATCCAGTATACAAAGGCTCATATGTAATCATCTAACACTTACATTTGTTTTCAGAATATATTTCAGAATATTCTGAATATATTTCAGAATATATTCAGAATATATTTCAGAATATATTCAGAATATATTCTGAAATATATTCAGAATATACATTTGTTTACAGGATATATTGGCATAATTAAATTACCAGCCTTTTACAGACTGTACCACAGAGTTTGTAATTATGTAAGTTCTTACCTTTAGTGTTATATCTAGGGTTAATGATCAGTACCATTTAATGAGGGCCATTTATCATGTGTTGTGCTTGGTGCTTTTTGTATGTCATCTATGATCTGTTGTAAACCCATTTCATTGAAAGCATTTATTTTTTATTCTGTGAAACTTTGAAAATCAGAAGGTTTTTTTTTTTCTTGTTGCCCCCCATCCTGCTTTATTGAGATATAATAGATATACAACATGGTATAAGCTTAAGGTGTACAGTATATTGATTTGATACCTTTGTATGTTGCAATATGATTACCACTGTAGTGTTAGCTAGTACTTTCATCATGTCATATAACACCTTTTCTTTTCTGTGGAGAGAACATTTACGATTTACTCTTAGGAGGTTTCAAGTATATCATACAGTATTGTTAACTGTAATTACAATGCTGTGCACTAGATCCCCAGAATTTATTCATCTTCTAACTGGAAGTTTTTATTCTTTAACCAACATCTCCCCATTTCTCCCACTCCCCATCCCACAGTAATCACCATTCTACTCTGTATTTCTACAAATTGGGTTTTTTAGATTGCACATATAAGTGATATCATACAGTACTGTGCATCACTGCCTTGCAACTAAATCCAACTCTAAGTTTTAGGCTTTCTGTAAGTTTCTAACATCTCTCACATTATTCTCTTTTCTTCTTTGGAAATTATCAATGTTTCCCTTTTACAGTTTATTTAGTTTAGTTAGAGTTTCTGAAGAAGAATGGCACATTGTCTTATCAAAGATTTCCTCTTTCTACTGTTATCATAAATATGCGAGATGATGGATATGTTAATTAACTCAATGGGGGGAATCCTTTCACAATGTGTACATACATCAAATTATCACAGTATATACTTTAAACATTTTATACTTTTATTTGTCAATTATACCTTAATGAAGAAAAATAATTTTTCAATATTTTAAAGAAAAATATACAATGTACAGATAGAAAAACATTCCATAGTCTCGATAAAGAAACTAGCTATTGAGATGAATTTAGTAAATCAACAATATTAGTTACAAAATACTACAGTATTGTTACTATCTTTTTAATAACTTTGATTATTCATATTGAAAGGTTACCATATGCAATACATTCATTATACATGAGGCAAGCGAAGATGCAGCCGAAAGATCCAATATGCTCCTATGGCCCAATTTACTCAAGGTGACTCAACCAATTTGTGTTATAATCAGAAATGAACTACAGCTCATAATGGAATCCCCATTTCACTAGACTATTGTCTCATAGACTTGGGTGGCATTCATCATGATGATACATTACCCGTAGGCTGGACCAATGAAGTGTGACACCCATAGTAAAAGAAAAGTAGTGAAGAAGAGAGAAAGTCCGTTTATTCAAGTTACAGAGTATTCCTCTACTACAGTAACTCCAAATTTGCCAGCATGCTTATTTCACCCCACAGGCCTATTAGAGTAAGTGGGAACAAGATGGAAGTGCAATATTTGGGGAAAGAAACCATCTAGAGTGACATATTTGACTCCATTCCTTCTTCTTCAGTACCCAGACAGAATATTTGGTCCACACTAACCAAACATATTTTATAAAGCCATTTTCTCAGCTTTCTATTATTTGTTCTCTTTAGTTATCATGAATAAAATGCATTTTCAGAGGAAGAAATGTATAAAAGATATTTAAATCTGACTTATCGTCCTCTTAACACGGCTTACACCTTCACTTATGACCTTATCTTCAAAAATCAAATGCAAGATTATTACAGTGGATCTATATTTTACAGCTCACAATATTTAAATAAGTTTGAACAGTAATTGCATTTCTCAACAGTTGCTTGGGAGGATGTAAAATACTATTATTTTTTACCTTTACCTGCAGGAGAATGACTTCATTATTACTTCCTCTATAATAGACAGTCTCTACAGTCATTTACTTTGACATGACATAATCTGAAATATTTTTATAAATAAATGAAAAAACATTTTTCTTCATGGATACCTTTCTATAATCTGTAAGTTTGGACAACATATAAACACACAGACATACACTCACACTTACATTATACACACATACCCCAGAATGAAAAAGTTAACTCAAATAAATATTTGAAGATACAGACAAAATTTTTCTAAATCTTCTCTTCTTTCAGGTCAATCCTTTTCAACATTTGGTAGCTTTATCAAACCATCTTGCAATGTGGTATCTATCCACTACTCAAAAGCAAAGAATTTTCTCCCTTATACAGATTCCATCCTTTAATTTATTAATACAAAAGGAAATCACAACTATTTTTAGGCACTTTCTACTATTAGCTCATATCGAATTAAAATTCCTACATCTCTTCTACCTTTATTTTGATGAGTAAATTCCCGTGAATTTCCTTCTGGCAACAAGCATACATTTGTATTGTCACTTAATATTTTTTCTACTTAAAATGATCAATTACTTTAACCTCTCAAGGACTTTTTTGTATCTGATTCTGTAATCAATCATGTTTGTTTCTTATACCTGTCATGTCAAAATTAAATAGGCGGGCTTCCCTGGTGGCGCAGTGGTTGGGAGTCCGCCTGCCGATGCGGGGGATGCGGGTTCGTGCCCGGTCCCGGAGGATCCCACATGCCGCGGAGCGGCTGGGTACGTGAGCCATGGCCACTGGGCCTGCGCGTCCGGAGCCTGTGCTCCACGGCGGGAGAGGCCACAGCGGTGAGAGGCCCGCGTACCGCAAAAAAAAAAAAAAAAAAAAAAAAAAAAAAAAAAATTAAATAGGCAAGCTCTCAGTGTCCTCATCCAAGTCAATAATAAATTTTTGAATGTGTCTGATCCAAAGAAAATGCCATAACATCCCAAGCTGACAGTGACATATATCCATGGCTTATAGGCTATGATTTCACCTCTCTCCATTATTAGCTATGAACTATTTCTACAACTAGTCCAATAGTAATATTTCTTGGAACTCTATCAAATGCCTAACTGAAATGAAGAAGTTCTATCACTTCAGTCTATGAAATCTAGGTATTGGAACAGGTACAATAAATAGAATATTCACTTAGATTATAATAACTAGTTTAAAATTCATGACTATCTCAATAAATTTTTCACTAATTCTAAGCAATATTATGGAAAAAAAAGATACCACACATCCTTTTTAGAACCTCTTCACCATCATACTTTTCTGCATCACCCATTTAGGTCCATATTCTATGCCTCAATTTCTTTACACCAGAATTTTAGATCTCATGGATTAGTTAAATTTTAAAAAATAGAGATCCAGGAGTAATAAGTTGCCAGCTTTTTAATTTTCTAAAAGACTACAAATAAGTATTATTACTTTCACTTAATGAAGAATATTTTTTATCAAAATCATGGGCATAATATCAGAACTTAAAAAAAAAGTAACTAAATTTACCTTTATGAAAAGTGACCACATACATACATTTATTTGTTTGTTTTCACTGGCTGAGAAAATATTTCCACATACCATCTTTTGGGAACCACTGATCTAGACCTTATTGTTCATCAATTGAAAAAGAAAGATTCCAGTTGCTCAGTACACATACAAAAAAATGCTTCATGTCAGGAAGTGTGGTAGGTGCTAGAGGGATAGAGAATTTCATAAGCTATGCTTAGTTGAGGATAAATAATAGACAGGCAAGTAGAAAATTAATTGTCATATAGACTGGTGGTGAGTGTTATGACAGGATCAGCCTAGGGAGCTGTGGGAACATAGCGTGAGGGCTCCCATACTGATCTTGAACAAGCCAGAGAAGGCTTCCCGGGGAAACTGAGGGCTAAGTTAAAAGCTACCTCATGGTGCTAATGATGCTATGATTATGATGATAATAGAGAGCAGTATGGAAGGAGGGAAAAGATACAGAGAGGAAAGGTTGTCCAGATATTAGGAAGAAGTACTGAGGCCAGGCATTAAGAACAAAAACTGGAATTTTACGATAACTAAAATTAGTTTAGAATAAAGCACAGAATCTAAGGATAAGATTGATGGGACATGAAAATAAAATAGAGATATTCTTTACTGAATATCCTCTATTCTCTATTGAAGACAACAATGCCTGGTTTCTATTTGGTTTCTACTTGGTGCTTTACAGTCACATTATTTATTCAAATTAATTTCATCCTTACATTTTTTAATTATATTTAACAAGCACTGTAAAGTGCTTACATTTACCAGAATCTCTTCTAAGTCAAACAGAAAGAGAAAGAGAATGAGAAAGTGAAAGAGAGAGAGAGGGGAATTAATTTAATTCTCAGAACATCTATGAGGTATGCATATTATTATTTCCTTAGTATTTATGGGGAAGCCGAGGCACAAATAGGCTACACAACTTGCTCAAGTGATATAGCTGGTGAGTAGCAGAACTTGTCTTCAAACCCAGTCTAGCTCCAGAATCTATGCTCTCAAATACTGCATTATACCATAGGAAATACATAATGTCTCTATTTTGAAATTGAGGAACTCAGTCAAAAAGCTGGTCCAAGACTACTAGGACCAGAACTTTGTCTACCATACTCTAGCTTCTGTGTTGTACAACTACAGGAGAGTAGCTCTGGGCATTCTGAAGCCAGACTGTCAGTGTTCATATTTCAACTCTACTGCCTATTAACTACTATTTATTAACTGTGTCACTCTGGAACAGTTTCTTAGCCTTCCTATGCATCAGTTTCTTCATCTATAAAAATTCAATAGTAAAATGCTTGCTGTGTAGGGTTGTTGCTAGGAATACTAGCTAGGAATTACTAGCTAGTATTCCTAGCTAGTCATTCCAACTAGCTAGTTGTAGCTAGGAATTACTTCTTCTGAAATACTTTAGGAGTGAGCATGATTGATAATAAAAATCATGTATTATTATGTTGCTTTACACTGCTTCCTAATAACAACAGACTCTGAAATAACTCATCATGATCCAGTAGAGTTTCACAGAGGTGTGTTCAAAGAAAATGACTTTCTATTTGTTTTATAAAACCACACCTGACCAGATTAAACGAGCAAACTGATCTTGTGGTTTTCTAGAACCTGACTGGAATATTAATCATTTTAATCTTAAATTTAAAATCTTAAATTTAAAACTTTAAAATATGTTTTGTTGTTCTTGTTATTAGAATGTTAGATTTAGGACATTCAGATATTAGTTTTAGCTAATGGGAAAATTAAAGAGATTCCTTGTGTCTGTTGCTGAGCCTTTTAGAGAAGTGGCTTTCTTTTCAAGAAGAAGCCAGTATCCTCAGTTAGAACACTATAATCTGTCAGGTGAGTGAACCATTTGTTGATTTCAACAATAAGATGTCTACAACTGATTTTGTTGTTAGTTTTCTTTTCTCTTTATTTTAAGACTCCTTAAAGAATTAAATACAACAGAAAAGCAGGCTGAAATTTAATGGAAAAAAATAAGATGAATTACTTACAGTGAAAATGAAATATTAAACTTGGCTGAATTTTGCATCACCATTGTGACAGATGTAATTTATTCTCTAAGCCAACCCATAACCTCATCAACTTGTCTTTCACACATTTTGTATTCATTCAAAATAATTTTTTGAGTGTCTACGGCATGTGAGGCATTTAAAAAAAGTCTACTGAACAGAGTATACCACAATGTTACTTAAATATTCAAAGATCTATGGATTTATTGACTCTGCATGTTTCTTCTAAAGTTTAATTCAGAAAGCAGGCAGAACTTGGATTCCCTTTTAAATTTGGGAGATGCTAGAGGAAATATTTAGCAAGGTCACTAGATGACACTACAAAGAAATGTACTTTATTATATTAAGTATCACTTAAATCTCTTAGACTATCAGGCCAAGTATATTTCAAACCCAATTATATTTTATAAAATATCATCAATATTGACTTACCAAGTGCCTGACAGTGAGTTTGAATGTCATATATAATGGACAAAATATGTACTCTCAGTCTATTTTATGAAGAAACAAGAAAAATAAATCAATAAGTAGAATAAAAAAAGACCATGTTTTTTAATAATGGGAGAAGAATATGATGATAGCCTTTGTCACTAGCCTCCCAAAATTTAAAAGCATAGAATGGAGCCCAGTCTAACTTGAATCTATTTTTCCCTCTATCCACTCATTCAGTAAATCTTTATAGAACATATGCTATGTGTTAGGTACGTGTTAGATATCAACAATACACAGGCTAATAAGAAATAGTCCCTTCCCTGAAGGAACAGTTATATTTCTGTTATTTTATAATTCTAAAATTCAAATTATCACTTAACCTAATATTTAGCATCAATGTTTATTCAATCAGTCAAATTATTTACTGATTGCTATCAGTTAGTTTCTAATTATTATTTGTCCCCCCTAAAAGGAAAGAGGAGCATATTAAGATACATCCATTGACCTTTTTTCATGGAGAGTATCTCTCAAGTTAACAAGTAGACATTTAAAAACGTGGTATCAGTAGTTTGGCCTTTCTCCAGAAAGGATTGATCCAGAATCAATAAACATTATCTACTATTGATATAATTCTTGGTTAAAGGTGAAGTGGATTGATTGTCTCCAGTTTTGTATGGATAGGTGTTTTATTCTTGAGAAGAAAACATCATTCTCAGTTAGAACCAATCAGATAAATCTTTTCTAAGGCTACATATAACTAAATGCATACATTAGCATTACACACTTCTCAATAGTTTCTCAAAGTCCTTTCTCCTAAATTATATCCTTTCTGATTTCTTCACTGATGCCAACATTTTTTCCCTTGTAAAGAAAAAAGAAACAAGTAATTAGTATAATATTTTGGATAAAATGCTTATTTATTCATCATATATAATGTAATAAAACACCTTTTATTTGTTTGATGTTCTTTTGTACTTATCTGACAGGAATAGCCATTTAAGAATATTTCATAGGATTATAATAAGCCCTTTTTAAAATTTTCTTAAAGCAATTTATTTCCTTAAAGCAATTTGTTTTGAAAGTATTTTAAGATGACTCCTTTTCAAAGAAAAAGAAAACCATAAAGGCATCTGAATTAATTAGATGGATAAATAATACTTATCTACAAAGATGGAAATCTAGATATATCATTTCATTAATTGAAAATAATACCCTTAATATTTGTCTGGAAAAGAAATAGTTTATCTGGCTTCCCTGGTGGCGCAGTGGTTAAGAATCCGCCTGTCAATGCAGGGGACACGGGTTCAATCCCTGCTCTGGGAAGATCCCATATGCCACGGAGCAACTAAGCCCATGAGCCACAACTACTGATCCTGCGCTCTAGAGCCCGTGAGCCACAACTACTGAACCTGTGCACCACAACTACTGAAGCCCGCGCACCACAAAGAAGAATAGCCCCCACTCACCGCAACTAGAGAAAGCCCGTGTGCAGCAACGAAGACCCAATGCAGCCAAAAATAAACAAAATAAATTTATATATAAAAAGAAATAGCTTATCAACTTAAATTAAGACTGTGTTTGCCTCTTACTGAAGCAACAAGTGGTGACAAGCATTAGCCCTGAAGTAGGACAGGAAATTCTGAAATTTTATTGTGAGCCCCACATTAAATTTAACAGGGCAGTCTTTAATGGTTTAAGTTGAATGTGTATGCTTTCTGAATACAGATTTTTTATTTTTTTAGTTTTCAAGGAATATTCTGTGCATGAATTGCTATGGAATGACTTAGTTGAGAAAAATGTCCATGGTTATCTTAAGATGACACTCAATCAGCTCTCTTTGTGTTAAAAGCAGTTGTGTTTCCATATCCACAGAAATAACTGGACCATTTTCCTCATTGTTGGAACTAGAAGCGTTTTTCCTAGTATTACAAGAGGAACATTTGTCTTGCTCTAAACCATTCCACCAACTGCAAATTGGAAGAGTGTTGAGTTTTTACTAGTTACTCACACACACAGGCATGAGGAGAACATGCTAACCAGCCTCCCACCTTCATCAGTTACCTCCCTTAGGAGGGGCTCTAGCAATACCTGGCCCAGCTGGCTTTAACTTGGCACACCCAGAAGCCAGTCATTTTCACAGTGCTCCAAACACACTGAACTTTAAAAACCAGAACACGTGCATTGTCTGTCCTTTTCCTCTCTATGTAACAGCACAGTGTCTCTCTCTCTCTCTTTTTTTCTTAAATATATGCATCTCAGAATCTACACGCTGCTTCAGTTCTGTTGATACATGCAAAGAGGGCCTCTTCAAACATATTGGCACAACAAAGAACCAAGTCTGTTTTGCTGGAGCACTTAGAGATGGTGCTGGAGCACTTCGAGACAGTGCTGGCAGAATCACAGCTAGGCAAAAGAAATTGTAGAAACTTGGAAGCCAGTTAAGCAGGAAACAACTTACTCAAATGTAATTGAATAATTTATTTCTGATTCTCTTATCATACAGTTATGACTACTATATTTTGAACTCTTACCATGTACAGGGACTGTTCTATGAATTTGCTAGAACTTATCTAATTTATTTCTAAATAATTGAGATGTAACTAAAATGGAAAGTTATGTAACCTGCCCAGCTTACATAGTAAAGGGAGAAATCTGGCTTTCATCAAATAGCAATAATTATTATTCAAAAATGTTAACAGATTTGTTTCCCAGACCTCTCCCAATGTCGTTTTTCCCCCACTCTAATAATCAAATGAGAAAACATAAAGAGAACTTAGGGAAAAAAAGAACCTGTTACTCTTGCTCTCATTTTTGGTACTAAGAGGTGTCTGTTTCTATTTTTTCCAGTGACTATTGTCTTATTCTTTGATATCTGAGATTGGCCATGAGCAGATTTTTAGGTTCCTTAAAGCTAAGTACTTCAGAATTCCTAATAGTGGGTTTTCAGATTCATAGGATAATGGCAGCTAATTAAATTAAAATATGTTTTTCAATAACCATACAAGCAGATCCATAAGAAGAGATTCCAAACAAAAACAAAAAACCTATTAACTTATGCATACAGTAAAATGAAGAAACATGGGGTACTACTACTCTCGATTTACACGTAAGTAGGAAGTTAAATGCCCAGGCTTGGCACAGCTTGCTCTAGAGCCTACACTGAGTGAGGGCCCAGTGATGGTGGGAAACAGGTGAAAGCACTCCCTAAAAGAGGAAGTCCCACCTGAGGGAGGAAATAATAATAGATCCAAGACCCTGGGGCGTCAGAACACTGGCTACAGGGAAATCAACAGCAAGGGACTTGAAACTGGTCAGAACAAGAAATGACCATCTCGAAAGAGTACTGCTCCTGCAGGAGGACCAGACAGATCTTAGAAGCCTCGGGGTAAAGAGAATGAAAGAAACAGGTGGTGGAAAATAAAATTCCTACAGAACAAAAGTGAAGTGCAACCCTCCACAAAGAGTTCAGTTCCTGTGAGTGTATGAAGTTAGGTTACTGGCCCCTGGAACATAGAACTCATATACTTCTACTAATCCCATCATGGGCATACCTGCTGTATTTTTAAAGTGGAAAGAGAAGCTAATGCTTCCTTTTGGATAGTATAAATGTTTATGTATTTATCTTTGGTCTGTGCCGGGCATTTGGCATACACATAGGTGTCCTAATACCACCAGAGAAGTTGGGAGCTGGTTTATTTTTCCATCAACTCTGTCCCTCATTAGTTGAGGGTAACTCCTGGGGCATTAACTTCCTAGCAATTCCAGCTTGCTCTGTGTCCAGACTCTTCAAATTCTTGTAGTCAGTGAACATTTTCAGACAAAAGAACTTAGGCTTATTGAGAAGAAAAGTGCATTTAGAAACAGTAAAGCTGTTCTTCTGTAGACCTTCCCACAGCCCTCATTTGCACCTCATATGTTCCAACTATTTGCTATCGGGTATCTCTGTCTTTATCTCTGTCTCTATCTCTGTATTTTGCTTATTCCCCACTGTATATGTGTGTATATACACGCATACAAAATTGCTTGCTTGTTTCCAAAAATGGTTAATGTTACCTCTCCATCCTGCATGAATAATCTTGGTTTGACCTTCAAGCCAATGGGCAGAGCAGATGCTGTAACAAAAACCTGAACATCATCCTTGAAATCTTTTAAGTCTCTTCAGTCATATCTAAACATTCATAATGTCCTGCTGATTCTTCCCTAACTGTCTCACAAGACCATGCACTTTTTTCCATTCCCACTGCTATTATCCTTTCTAGCCTGGATTAGAAAGGCAAAACTCCATAGAAACTGTTGTTTCTTAACTCCAAAGGAAGAACAGTTAGAACACTCCAGTAAGTCCCCATTGATGGTAAGGCTTTTGGCCCTGGACCATCATGCATGCTCTTCTCTAAGCCTGAAATACGATTTCCAGTTGTCTCCATAGGGAAAGATTTATTGATCATTCAGTGTCAGTCCAGGTATTACTTCCTGTTTTCCCCTACTGCCAACATTTTTCAAGTGACCTTCCATGTGCCTCTGTGGTGCCCTGTATTTCTCTATCATAGTCCTTATCACACTGCATTGTCATCACCTTTTTATCTCTCTGTCTTTCCCAACTAGATTGTGAGCCCCTTGAGGGCAGGGCCGAGTCTTTTTTATTTACTCTTCTGCTTTTCATGCTCAGTAGGAACATTAAATCTTATTTGAAATTCTGAATGAGTAAATGCATATAAGTTTAAAGATTGAGTGAGTATCAAATGTCACGTACTGAAAAACCCAAGTTTCAAGTGTCCAGAGGATGTATGGTCAAACGTATATAATAAATTTAAGTGTAGATGGAAGAGTTGCTGAGCTAGAAAAATGGTGTAGTAAAAACTTTACTCCATGTCATTGGAAATTTACTTGGAGCTAAAAACCCCAGTAGATAAGTTGGTATTAATTGAACTACTTTCTGGTACACTGGATTTTAATTAGACTTTTTTCTTGTCTGATATAACTTAGTTCGTCCTTTTTTATCATCTTTTTTTTTCACCAAAATTTCCTGCTGCATAGTAACCATAACGCAGTTGTCAGTAACTTTAAGTGTGCCTTGTGATGCTAACTTTGAATTTAACAGGGCTGTGTAACTGAATATCTTTATTAAATATTAGTCACTTTAGAGGTTGAATGGACATGTATTAGAAAATCAAACATCAGGTAGAAAAATGTAGGCCTTTTGAATTTATTAAAAAGTAATACACATAAAAAGATAACTGTGTTCAAACCTCAATACCTCTCCTCCTAGGAGAAAATATACCACCATGACCACAATCTTGGAAAAAGCATTTCTTTATTGCTTTCGCTGGGAAGTTTTTGTTAGAAAACATCATAAGCCTTCTTAGTTATAAGGATTACATGCCCTGTACCCCAAAACATTGTCATTTTGCCTTTTAAGTTTTTCAGCATTTTTCCTCTACTACATGTACTCTAATTCTTTAACTTTTTATTTTGAAATAAGTATAGATTCATAGAAAGTTGAAAAATAGCACAGAGAGGTGCTGTGCCCCTATCACCTGGTTTTCCCTAATGGACACATCATAGTACAATATTAAAACAAGGAATTTATTTTACATGTACAATGTGTGTATACAATTCTATATCATTTTATCACATGTGTATCTTGTGTAACTGCCACCAGAATTAAGATATGGAACTCTTTGAGCACCACAGAGATCTCCCTGGTAGTACCATTTTATGGTCACACCCAACTCCTCCACTTAACTATCCCTAAACTATAGTAACCACTAATCTATTTTCCTCTATATAATTTCAGAATATGGAAAACATTATATAAATGAAATCGTAGAGTATTTTATCTTTTTTTCAGTCATCATGAGTGAAATAATTTGTTCCTTTTCTTGCTGAATAGTATTCCAAGTAATGGATGTAGTGCAGTTTGTTTAAATACTCACCTGCTGAAGGCATTTTGGTCATTTCCATGTTTTTACTATTCCATAAAGTTGCTATGACAATCTTATATAGGTTTTTGAGTGGACAGAAGTTTTCACTTTTCTGATAAAAATGTCTGGGAGTGCTACTGTGTTGGAGGAGATCATCCAGAGGATGTGACTGCCAGTTGATCCATGAGCTGGACCCGAGCAGTTGAAGGCCCCTCATCCCCTTCCCTGTCCTCAGAATGTACGTTCTGTACACCATTCCCACACTAGGAGCTGTTTCAAGGACATAGCCTGGAGAGAGTAAGGTCTTGTTGAGGCCATCTGAACTGTGTACATGACTGAACTCTGTTAAATTTTCTATTGGGTGGGCCAAAAAGTGCCTTTGGTTTTTTAAGTAAAAGTAAAAGATGCATTTTTCATTTTCGCCAAGAACTTTATTGAACAACATATTCACCCTTTGTTCCACTACCTTCTGCCATTTCTCAGGCAACTTCGTAATTCCATCTTCCCCAAACATTTTATCTTTTTGAGCAAAGAACTGTTCCAGGTGCCTTTTACAGTCTTCCAGGGAATTGAAATTTTTCCCATTAAGAGAATTTTGTAAAGACTGAAATAAATGGAAATCCGAAGTTGCAATGTCTGGCGAATATGGTGGATGAATCAGAACTTCCAGCCAAGCTGTAACAGTTTTTGCCTGGTCATCAAAGAAACATATGGTCTTGTGTTATCCTGACGGAAGATTATGTGTTTTCTGTTGACTAATTCTAGATGCTTTTCATCAAGTGCTGCTTTCAGGTGGTCTAATTGGGAGCAGTACTTGTTGGAATTAATTGTTTGGTTTTCCTGAAGGAGCTCATACTAGGACTCCCTTCCAATCCTACACAACATCACATTCGTTGGATGAAGACCAGCCTTTGGTGTGGTTGGTGGTGGTTCATTTCGCTTGCCCCACGATCTCTTCCATTCCACTTTTTGTACAGTATCCACTTTTCATCATCCGTCACAATTTCTTTTAAAAACAGAACGTTTTCATTACGTTTCAGTAGAGAATTGCATGCGGAAATATGGTCAAGAAGGTTTTTTTCGCTTAACTTATGTGGAACCCAAACATCAAAATGATTCACATAACCAAGCTGGTGCAAATGATTTCAGCACTTGATTTGGATACTTTGAGTATGTCGGCTATCTCCAGTGTGGTATAACGTTGGTTGTTCTCAATTATTGTTTCCATTTGATCGCTATCAACTTCAACCGGTCTACCCGACCGTGGAACATTGTCCAGTGAGGAATTACCAGCACGAAACTTCTCAAATCACTTTTGACATGTTTGATTGGTCACAGCACCTTCTCCACACACTGCACAAAACTATTTTTGCGTTTCAGTTGTGTTTTTACCTTTCTTGAAATAATAAAGCATAATATGCTGAAAATGTTGCTTTTTTTCTTCCGTTTTCAGTATTAAAATGACTACACAAAAATTCACCAATTTTGATAAGTCTTTTCTTAAATGCACGCTGATATGACAGCTGTCACATACAATCTAACAAAATTGTTTTGAATGAAGTTAAAGACAACTAAGTGCTACTAGAGCCATCTTATGGAAAAAACAAACGAAGCTTTTGGCCACCCAATATACAGACTTTTACGATTCTGGCAGAAGGGTGTGGAGATGCACTCAGCTTGTGGTTGCCTCATTTGCCTATTCAAACAGCTACCTACCAATCTGGAGTTGTCTCAGTCTCTCCTTGCCCTCCGTGTATAGTTTTCGATTATACCCAGCAATTACCAACATTGCAAACCAACGAATGGCAAGCCATCCAGGAGACTGGAGAAATGAGTCTTGGGAAAGAGGCTACCTCGAGGGAAATACTGAGTTGGCTATCCACTCTATGTGGCCCATATGTTAGATGCTCGTGGACCCCCACTTTGTGAAAACACCTGCTGATTTGATGAACTGTGCATAGACTGTGATAGTGAAAAACAATGAAGCCCTCTTTGAGGAGACAGTATCTAAGTTTAGATTGGAAAGATGAAAAAGAGCTAGTCATTTGTGGATTTGAATATGATTATGCGTTGGACAAGTGGGTTAGTTTGAATGTAACAATGTTTCAGGCAGAAAGGATAGCAGTAAGTTGGAGGATGAGGAGGCCTTGGAATCTTTGAGGAAAAGAAAGAAGGCCAGTATTCCAGGACAATGTTGAATGAGGAATAACATGGCATGGGGTGGTGTTGGAAAAGGGAACTGACTCAGATCTTGTAAAAGGTGCGGTGAAAAGCCATTGACAACTTTAAACTTGGGATGACATAATATAAATTACATTTTAAAAGACCTCCTTCTTACTGCTGTGTGGATAATAGATTATCTGAAAGCAAAATTGAAAGGAAATGTCAGTTGGAGGTATTTTGCAAGAGGTTCTCCAGGTGAGATATGATGATGTTTTGGACATAAAGTATTAGAGATTTAGAGAATGGAATGGTAAATATCTAGATAATTTGGACTTTCACAGTCATCCTGAGAAGATGAAATTTTTTTGTATTCTACAAGGGTCACTATGACACATTTTTGTTCCTAGCAAATACCAGCTAGGTAGAAGCAACTCTCTTAAATGTTAAAAAAAAAAAAAAAATGACTGTTTCCATTTTTGAGAGAGACAGTGAAGTGTCATGGTTAAGAACATAGGCTCTGGAACAAGTCTGGGTGCTAGACTCACTCCTGCCACTTATGAGGGGAATAGCTGGTTAAGTTTCTCAATCTCACTGTGCCTAGTTTAATAAGTTGGAGAAATAATAGTATCCACTTTACTCGGTGATAACTGTATAATTTAATGCCTGTTATGTGCTGAAACAGAGACTTCCTCATATGCATTGCTCACTACTAGCAGCTATTAATTAGGTGATAGACTTGGTTCTGAAAATTTGTGTATACTTTTTTTGTGTGTAAATTTAGTTTATTTATGAGTTTAATATTATGATATTAAAGGATTCAGCTATTAATATAAAGGTAAATAATTCTATAAAATAAGTACTTTAATCAATTTCTTTCGCTATTTTGATTCCAGCTCTATTAGGTTTCATTTTAACTAAAAGAAAATGTGTACCTAGAGACTGAAATAATTTAAACCCTGCAAGATTCAAATAAAATCATTTTCCACTGATTGGATTCAATGTTTTGTCTGGTTTGCTTCTGGACAATTCCCAGGCCTGCTCTCGTATACATATTATTAGCCTGGATATCTGACCCACACCCTTTCCCATTAGTCCTCCAGTTAGGTTTTCTCATATTCACAATGGAGATAATGAATCTGGAGCATAGTCATCTCATGAAGATATCCACAAACTTTTTTGAAAGAGCACAGATCTCTTTTTAATGCATATTCTTTGTAAAGAAATAATATTGTTCTTCATATTCATAAATACCTACCAAATCAGAAATACAGGTGTCAAAGCAACCATACTCCAATTATAAAACAAAAAAGAAATACAGGTGGCACATAAGTCATAATCCTTTTATCCAAGGCTTACAGGAACAGGACTCATCTTCTTTTGGCATTTGTTTCATGCCCTATAAAGTTTTAAAATCAATGTTTTAAAAGCCTCCTTTAATCAGATTTGCTATGGCCTTTATCCTTAATAAAATGTTGACTGTCTTACATTGTACCAGAGTATAGCTTTGTCACTCAGACCTTAGACTATGAAATAGGTTTAATTACATACTTAAAGAATCCATAATCTGTGTAAGCTTTATTAAGAAATTATTTGCTTTGGTATTACCACCAAAGTCAATTTATGGTAACAAGTTAAACAGATTATAGATCCTTCTCTTCTAATATTTTTCATTTTTGACTCTTTTATATGGGCTCTGGAAATTATTTTCATTACGAATAATTGTTAGAAAAGAAACTTTATAAATATATATTATACCATAATGAATAATAAAAATCTAATACCAGGTCTTGATCTTTATATCATCTAAGGAAAGAGTAAAAGCATAAATCTTCTCTCTTCTTGATCGCTAAAGATATTACAAAACACAGCTAAAAATAACTCCATATAATCAAGATTGACCTTTTAAAGTTCAAAAAGGTTTTAGGCCATCTTGTTACTTTTCTGTTTCAAGAACCAACTGTTCTTTAAAGAAGTTGAAGGAAAATAAGATTTAATTCTTAAAATATTTCAGAGTAAACTTTCCTGGGTTTAGAAATCTCTTTATTTTCATTCTTTTTAATTTTAAAACATTGTTGATTTTTATATAGTCATTATATCATATATTCATTCTTCAAGGTTAAGTAACTGATATGTATTGTAGTAGAAAACTGAACTAAATTCCCCTAAAAGAGAATGTATACTTAGATGTTAATAAGTGAAACAAAATGTTTACTTATTTCTAAAAAGCCAATCACAGTGGCATAAATTAAATCTCACATAAAGAATAGCTTCCAATACATTTAGTGAATATAAACCTTCAGTTAGCTGGATAAATATATCAGTTTTCCTGGAAATGTTGTTATTTCTTTTTCCTTAATAAAGAATTAATAGTATTTTACTTTGTCCTTTCTAAATGAGCAATCTGTCAGACTCACAGATGTTTCTAATTCATCAGAAAACTAATGAACTCTCACTCTGTATAAGTTCATGTCCTGTAAAGGACATGAGGCCAATGTGGTGCTCTCAAGACATGAAGAACAGTTGCTGTCTGGATAATTTTACCAAGACACTCTTTTCTGAAAAACTATGTCTTCTCATATAAAGCCAGAGAGATCTTGTTTTATTTAGAGTTTTTCCTAGTAAATCTGTACAGATAAAAAATGGGTTCAAGTATTCCTCTATTACTAGACTATGCAAAAAGTGCTGGTTAGATTTTTATCAGAAAGGAAAGAGCATTTGGAATGATTTGACTTAAAGGTACATCTTCCTTACCTGATAAAATATAAATCTTTGGTGATTTAACTCCTGTTCTCTTGTGAAAATATTTATGGACTTACTTCAAAGCATAGTCTTTGGAATCTACGTGGGTTTGAGTCCTAGCACCACCGTTATGAGACACTAGGAAAAACCTTTAATCATGAGCATCTCCAAGTTCCTCTTCTGTAAAATGAGAACAATACTAAATTAAATACCTCCTAGGGTTGTTATATGATAAAATTAGATGATGATACACTTGAAGTAGCCTGCAGAGTATCCGGCATATAGAAAGTATTCAGTTAACATTAGCTAGGTATTATCAGTTTCACTATTATTCTTAGGCAATTATTATGAATGTTAGTGCTTTTTGACTACAAAAAAATATAAAATAAGCCAAATTGGACTTCTGAATAATACTGGTGAAGATAGAAAGTATTTAACTCCCCCTGCCCCCCCAACCTGGGGGCAGCTTTCTCCTCTTGTGTCACTAGTTCATGATCAAATGTGTTTAACAAAGAGCAACCATTCACAATTATTCCTCATCAATCAACAAATAAGTATTAGCAGCCATCATACATTTAGTATCTACTATATAATAATATGTAAAGGTCCAGTGGGAGATATTTTAGGGGTATAAGGCATGGATCGCCTCTGCTGTTAAAGAACTTGCATTTTGGGATGAATTAGAGAAGACTAATTGGTGTGAGTCATTCATGAATAATATAATGGACTATAAAACTAAAGGCTATATAAAGTGTTGATGTTGTAGTCTATTGGTAGGAAGTACTCCACCTACAAATGGAAATATACAACTCAAATTAGATGAAATAAAAACATGAATTTATTAGCTTGTATAAATGAAAGATTCAAGGCAGATACTGGGCATGGCTGGATCCAAGGAATCAAATAGTTTTATCAGTCATCAGTTTCTATTTCTTTATTATTTTTTTCTGTGTTGGCTTCATTTTCATAGAGGCCCTCACTATAAACTGGTGAAATTGTTGTTGACATCTCCTGACTCATAGACTCAAAGTTTAGCAAGCCAAAGTACAGAGAATGTGTCTCACTGATCTCTAGTCTCAGGCCCATCCTGAACCGATCACTGTGGACAAGGGGATGAGGATATACAGTCAGGTCGGAGTCTAGCGCTTCTGGATCTGGAAAACTGAACATAAGAATTGACCATGATGGAGAAGTAATTTCCCAAAACAAAAGATGCTATTATCAGTGCATATCTATATATTTTTTTAAAAATTAAAGAATTTGCACACTTTATGACACTTCATCTTTAAATACTCCAACGTGCACCACCTAAGAATTAAGATTCTTGTCTATTAATGAACATACTGTTACTATATCTCATAGTATTAATAATTCCATACCATCAAATGTAGAGCTCATATTGAAATTTTCCCAGCTGTTCAAAAACTGGGCTGACTGGTAACGCAATTCACTGACATTGAGGTGGCGAAGACTGTGTCCTCAAAGATTCTTGACCTTATATGTTGTTCTCTGACTCAAAGACACTGAAAGTTCCTAGAAGGACCTAGACTATTTAATATCTATTATTTGCTCCCTCCCTCCCCCAATAGTTTAGATAAATGCTAAAATTAATTTTTTTTCAGCTTTTTAAAACTATCTTTATTGGAGTATAATTTCTTTACAATGTTGTGTTAGTTTCTGTTGTACAACAAAGTGAATCAGCTATATGCATACATATATCCCCATATTCCCGCTCTCTTGAGTCTCCCTCCCACCCTCCCTATCCCACCCCTCTAGGTCATCACAAAGCATTGAGCTGATCTCCATGGGCTATGCAGCAGCTTCCCACTAGCCATCCATTTTACATTTGGTAGTGTATATATGTCAATGCTACTCTCTCACTTCATCCCAATCTATGGCCATACCACCCTGAATGCGCCCGATCTTGTCTAAAATGAAATTGAATACTAAAGTGAAAATTCCTATTTCTTAACTTGGGAAAAAGGAGATACAAAACATTGAGAAATAAATGAAATGTGGGTTCTTTCCAAGTGATCCCATTTAATAAACAATGATGTTGGGCTTCCCTGGTGGTGCAGTGGTTGAGAATCTGCCTGCTAATGCAGGGAACACAGGTTCGAGCCCTGGTCTGGGAGGATCCCACATGCCACGGAGCAACTAGGCCCGTGAGCCACAACTACTGAGCCTGCGTGTCTGGAGCCTGTGCTCCGCAACAAGAGAGGCCGCGATAGTGAGAGGCCCGCACACCGCAATGAGGAGTGGCTCCCGCTTGCCACAACTAGAGAAAGCCCTTGCACAGAAACGAAGACCTAACACAGCAAAAATAAATAAATTAATTAATAAACTCCTACCCCCAACATCTTCTTAAAAAAAAAACAAAAAAATGATGTTGAAATGACTATTTCTGGAGGCGATAGGTAGTTGATTGATAAACAGATATCAATAAAGATTAATAACGGTGTGTTATTTACAATTAGCAGAAACAAAGTTTGAATATATTCATCAAACCAAGCAGGCATTGGGGGAGAAGAATTTTACTGGAAAGTGAAGGGCTAGATTCAGAAACAACTTAATCCTTCTTCAAACAATATCATGAAGTCTTTTTTCTCTTTTTGCTTCTTATCTATCCTTTTTTTTTTCAGCCAGTTTTCCTTGACTGTTAGATATGCTTTCTTTCAAACTCTGTCCACTAGGTGGCTCCTGACAGTCCAAAGTCATGAGAAAAATACTCCTTTAATTATCTCAGTAAAAGCCCATGACTAGCCCAACTATATCACTAGTTCTGGCTTGGCTAATGCCCACACCTGAACTAATCACTATCCATGTATGAGGGAGGACAGAGGGAGACAGTTGCAATGCTTTAAATTAGTCCCGTCTGAGTCACACAACTACTCCTAAAGCCAGAGGTGAATTCAATACCACCAGAACCAAATCAAATGGATTGTTATTATGGAAGGGTTGGTTCTCCAGTGGAAAAATAATCAACATGCTGTGTACCACAATGTTCATTGCAGCTCTATGTACAATAGCCAGGACATGGAAGCAACCTAAGTGTCCATCAACAGAGGAATGGATAAAGAAGATGTGGCACATATATACAATGGAATATTACTCAGCCATAAAAGAAATGAAATTGAGTTATTTGTAGTGAGGTGGATGGACCTAGAGACTGTCATACAGAGTGAAGTAAGTCAGAAAGAGAAAAACAAGTACCGTATTCTAACACATACATATGGAATCTAAAAAAAGAAAAAAGGTTCTAATGAATCTAGGGGCAGGACAGGAATAAAGACACAGATGTAGAGAATGGACTTGAGGACACAAGGAACAAGGAAGGGGGAAGGTTAGGCTGGGACGAAGTGAGAGAGTGGCATGGACATACATACACTACCAAATGTAAAACAGATAGCTAGTGGGAAGCAGCCGCATAGCACAGGGAGATCAGCTCGGTGCTTTGTGACCACCTAGAGGGGTGGGATAGGGAGGATGGGAGGGAGACACAAGAGGGAAGAGATATGGGAACATATGTATATGTATGGCTGATTCACTTTGTTATACAGCAGAAACTAACACACCATTGTAAAGCAATTATACTCCAATAAAGATGTTTAAAAAAATCAACATGCTATTAATAGAAGATTGTATGGATGCCTGGAACGTTCCAAAATAGATGCCCATACACTGCTGTTCTTACACTAGTTCTTACTACGGCACTGCTTCTACAATTCCTGTCGAATCTTCTTCAGCAATAACTATTTGATGAGAAAGCTCTAAATTGTTTTTCACTGTGCTTTCAAATAATTTGAAACACTTCATTTGCATATCAGCCTTGTGAGGTAAATATTATCATTTTCATATTGCAAATGAGGAAACTGAAGCTGATCTGGGATTTGTGCATGACCACAGGACAAGTAAAGACCAAGTACACAGAGCCATGTCTGCCTAATCTAAGTCCCTTGCTGTTTTAGGGACATCAGCCTGCATTCCCTTGGCTTAAGTCATGAGACATAAATTCCACTGCCTATAGAAGCGAGGCAGGCAATATAAATTCATGAAGTAAGCAAGGTAGAGATGAACAAAGTCACAAGTATTCATATCGTCTCCAGAGGGAACAGCTTCTACTAGTGTCAGATAATTGCTGTGGTACAAAAATGTAGGCCATATATGCCAGACCTTCCAAATATTAAAGAGAGGCTGAATATTTGAATGTTGTGTGAAATTTCCTCTAATTTAAATCTGAGCATCTAATCTATTAAAAAAAAAAACTGTGTGGGCCACACAAAATATTTCTTATGCCATCCATGTATGGTCTGCTTTTTTAAATAGCTCAATGCCCTGGCTCCTACTCAATGTCAACACTGCAGAATTAAGTGTGTTTACTCCACCTTTCTCAACCTGCTTTTACTAGAATGAATAAATTCAAAGGAGCTTTGTGCTATTCGTTAGATAAATGAGCTGCGTACTTTAATCTTGCTTTTCATCGTTTCTCTTTGCCTTCTGCTTTCTTTGTTGCATTATTATTCAACTTCTATAAATTGTGAAAGTTGAAGAAGAGGCAAATGGTATAGAAAAAAATAAGAGGAAGATCAGAATGATTCTGTCTAGTTAACATGGGGATGAAAGAGAGAGATAATTTAAAAAATGTTTCAGAGATAGAAGTGAAAGGATTTAAGTCCTTTGGGTAGCTGAGAGAAAGGAATTGTCGAGATTCTTCTGTTACTAAGTGAAGAAACAGATCAAGGGGGCTTGTGTCAATCCACAATTAAGGGCAGAGATAGACTTAAAACAACCCAGATGTTGTAACTTCCAGCTGTCAGTCACTTATCTCTTGAAAACTTCCAATAGGTTCTTTTTTCTCTCTCAGACTGTGTGTGTGTGTTTCTGTATGTCTGTGTGTGCATGTTACAGAGTGAGATAACAAAATTGTCACAGACAGCCTCATTTCTGTGCTTGTTCATAGGAAGATCTGAAAATGAAAATGGAGAATGGAGAATGAGGGTTGGGCATGAAAAAAATAAGTAAAACAACAAAAACAAAGAAAATATCCATTTAAATCTTTCAGTAATCAAACTCCTTGTTCTTCTAAACTTTCAAACTTCACTTTAAGATCTGAATATCTATTCCCTACACTCACCTAAAAAAAAATGTAGCATGCCTGTGATATTTTATCCAATAGTGTTACTTGCATTACTTTAACTTGAACAGATACGTTTCTACCTATCACTTTGTTCTAATATCCCTACATTTTCCCCATCTATCACTTTCTCCAGTTATATTAGCATTTTTTTTCCTGTTCCTTGCACATGCTAAGATCTTCTTCACTTGCTCTTCCTATTGCCTGAAATGTTCTTTTCCCAAATTTTCACATACCTGCCTATTTCTCTCTATTCAGACCCAGTTCATACATCGAAGTAACTACTACCCAATTGAAGTAACCCCCCTCAGGTAATTACTCTGTCTCATAAGATTATTATAAAATGATTATCTTAGAGATGTGTTTATTCCTTTTTATGTTATGTCTCTTCCACTAGACTGCAAGCTCCATTTGAAGAGTCTTTCTCTGTCCATGTCACCACCGCAACCCAGATCTAGCTGAGTAGCTGACACATTGAAGGTGTCACATTCTCTGAGAGGCCACATCTTTTCCATATGTGTTCCAGGAAGACAGAGAGAGAGAAGGAACCAGAGTGGTAGATGAGGGTGAAAGCATTATCTACATTACTGGCTGTAAGCTAGGATGAGAACCAAATGGGTCAACTAACTGGAGAATTAGTTGACTCTCCTTCTGTATCTCAGGCAATACCAGACTGGCCTGATGCAAAAAAATATACCCCTGGAAAATCAGATCAGATTCCTAGCTTACAATGAAAAAAGGAAGGAGCTAATCAGATAAGGCCACTGTCTTCCCAGAAGATCAGTATGTACAGAGGCAAAGAGAAGCCAATAGGTACATGAAGTGATCTCCTTTCATATGGAAGGAAATATGCAGCGTCAGAGATTTGTTACTCCCTAAATACTAATCAACACATACTCTTGGAATGAATTCATTTTCTTTAGTTATCATTATAGATGGCAAAAAGGAGACACTGTGAGGTTAAAAGGGATTTTCCCCAGCTTATTTAAGGCAGGTGTCCTGTTTTCTAGTCCAATATTTTCATACAACATCATGAAAAAGTATTTCCGGGTTAGGAGCTATTTGGTGACTTGTGAAGGCTACAGGAACTAATGATGAAGGGTGAATGAAAGAAGACAAATATGCCCCAGAATTTCAACAGAGAAAATGAGACCAGTGTTTATATTCTGGGTGCCCATCAGTCTGGGCCCTAAGAGCTGGTTTCCTCTGCTCATCCGCTGTTCTTTTTCAGCGAGTCTCCACTACTAAAAGGAAACAAACCATCGGCGGAAACTAATCTATCCTCATTCAATTAAACTGCGAAGCAATTACTCTTTTTTTCCCCTAAGAAAGTGCAATTAGTCCCCTTTGAAAATTTATTCCAGCTCCAGGAGAAAAGCAGAACCTCTGAAAACGTATGTTGAAAGCAAAAATGCTTTGAAGCAATTCTCCTCACGCTTTCTTATCCATCTGCAGCTTTAGTTTCCCTCTTTTGGCCCAACTGCCATTTGTTTGGTCTTTGGTGCCTCCCTAAGATAATTTCCTGCATGCGGCCTTTTCCAGTAGGAACTTTTTCTCATAGTTCAGAGGCACCCAGGTTAAGATCTAAGAATACATAGAGGCAGCGTGGTGACCTAGAGGGCACTCTGGACTTGGAGGACGGAGCTCTGATTTACGGTTCTTTGCTTTCTGACTCTAGGCAACCTAGGTTGCCTCTCGGGGTTTCAGTTTCCTTATATTTTTTATTTTTTATTTTTTGCGGTACGCGGGCCTCTCACTGTTGTGGCCTCCCCCGTTGCGGAGCACAGGCTCCGGACGCGCAGGCTCAGTGGCCATGGCTCACGGGCCCAGCCGCTCTGCGGCGTGTGGGATCCTCCCGGACCGGGGCACGAACCCATGTCCCCTGCATCGGCAGGCGGACTCTCAACCACCGCGCCACCAGGGAAGCCCAGTTTCCTTATTTTTAATCTGAGGTATTTGGATTCACATGGGTGTTTCCATAAAACACTTAAAAAATTTTTCCCATCAAACTCTCACATGAAAACCCACAACAATTTACAGCTGCTCTGTTAAAGTAGAAAGGGGCAGTAGTGGCGGGGAAGAGGAAAAGCCAAGGGGAGTCCCTCTTACTACCTTCACAGTCCCTCTCAGGCCCTTAGGTATATATGTGACAATCTCTGTGCTTCTCTTCATGTCTAGTAACTAATTCTTCCTGTTCCAGGAGTATTATATAAACAGGCCACCCAAGATGGATGTTCTCTTGCTCTCGGTACATCCCCTGCTCAGCCAGTGCCTGCTTCACCTACACCCTACTCACATGACTGACCTCCCTACATACTTGCCCCTGCCCCAGCTGGTGATTGCCCTAACCTTCAGATTAGAACATCTCCACCTGATAGCTTATCAAAGTGGTGGTGAGGGGCGTGCCCCTCTGCTAGTTTCCCGGGTAACGGATGAGCCCACCTGACATCAATTCCCCCTATAACTGGTAACCTCCCTCTCCTCCCAGGAGTGAAGACTGCGGCCACATCCTGCCTGCGTCTCTGCACACATTGGGGTGTCGCTCCAGGACCTTGCTTCGGACAGGTAAGCTCCCCCTTCCGTTAAACCACTGATGTCTCTGTTGCTGACTCCGGGCTCTTTCCTGGGTCTTGAAGCTGGGCAAGTACAGGCTTTGTAGGCCTGCGGGGTGCAGCCCAGCAATTGGCGGAGCAGGCCAGGAGGCCGAGGAGACTCCTGTAAGCGCCGAGATGTAAGGACTGGGATGGGCAGGGATGGAAAGTTGTGGGGCCTGAAAGTTCCAGGTGGTAACCCCAGGGGGGCCGTCCATGAATGTCCTGAAAGTTCCAGGGGTGAGCCCCCAAATTGCGGAGGAAACCCTGGGTGGCTGTCCACTAATGTGGGCCCTGTGGTGGCTGTCCTTGATGGACAGGGTCCGCCAAGGGAGTAGGCAGAACTCACAGACGCCCCTATGGCTGTTGGGGAGATATTGGCCGTCTTTCCAGTAGGGGAAGAAAGAAGTGGCCGCAGCTGTGGGCTGCCTGTTGCTTTTTGCATTAAGAAAGGCCACAGAGGCAGAGCTGACAGCGAGGCGAAGCTTTGCTTGAATGCTGCTTCTGGTTCCTCTGAAAGTGAGGCATGTGAATGTGAGTGAATGATTTGTATTATTGTCTATTACTGTTAGCTGTTGAAACTGAATTGGCTATTTAGAAACTGAAAAAAAAAAAATCCCTGAAAATGTCCAAGATGGGGCTCTTTTGACATTACAAAATTGGGTTTTTTTTGCATATGCCCTTAGAGGAAGTTAACTTTCTAGAAGGAATTGGTACTTCTCTTCTTCTTGTGACTTTGAGATGTAAATGATCGTGTGGGCTCTGTCCCAAATGAATTTCAGGTTCATGTGATCTGGGAAATAGCAGTACTGAATTGATGGCTGGTATTGAAGGTACATAAGCTTGTTGGTCTGATTAATTTAGAGTCATCAGTATTAAGTATGATACTTCTGTTGTACCTAGGTTTACTAAAAGTCAAATAAGACCTTATTATGTCTGTTGCAAATTTGTCAGAAAGGAAAGTAACTTGATATGATAAAACTATAAGTAAATGTAAATGAGGTAAGAGCTTGTAGGTAAACTCTATAGGAATAATTATGTCTTGGGAATGTCTATCTAAAGTAGCCTCTCCAGATTTTGGTTACGTGAAAGTAAGTTAAATGAAGAGAATTCATTGACTATCCGGGTCATTTCAAATGGGATAAAATCTTGTAACGTTAATTGCTGCGTGGGTCTGTTTGCCTACCTTTGCCTTCTTAGGAGAGAAAGACTAAAGCATAAGATTTCCGCTCAGGAAATGCTGATATGACAAACATTCACAGTTACTTGCTTCTTGGTTTTTACCAGATATTAAAGTTTTTAAGGGTTCTGATTATAATCAGTCAGAATTCTAGTTATTGCAACCAAGTTGCTTTATCGATTACGTTGTAATCAGGTGTTTAACTGCCTTTTTAGTTCTTTTGTCATTTATAGACTGTTGTTGCGCTCTGATGCTTTCGTAAAAGTGCTTCATCTTTAAAAAGGTTCATAGGAAGGGCCTTTTGATAAGTACAGGTCTGTGATAAATTTCAGATCATACCACTGAACTGGGTAAGAAATTAAAGAATCCTATGGGAAAACTTGATGGCTTCATAAAAAGTTAACAGAAGGATTGGTTACCTAGTGAATGGGTGAATATGGTTGTAATTTTTATGGTTTTTGTCTGGAATATTACTGGTTTTGATCTGTGTTTTCCAGATATAGGGAAGCCCTTCCTCTCAAGTTAATTATGACTTACAGCAATTTGGTAAACTGTACTTGTGGGTAGAATTGAAAGCTTTTTCTTTTCTCTCTGCCTGGTCCCTCCAGAAATTGGAGACTCTTGGGTTCCAAGCAGCCTTATCAGGTGAATGGAAAATATCTCCTGGCAAGAGTATGGTCTATAGTATGGTCTGTAGGTACCAGATAGATTCTAGGTTTGTATTCAAGGATCTTCATGAGCCTTGGAAAGCTTTTTATTCTCTCTATGCAGATAGCTTCCTCTTTAGCAAAATGGGGGAAATACAAATAAATTTCTCTGTGTGTTTGAATATTAGCATGCTTTTTCTGAGACATTTTTCTCTCCACAGTGTCTTATAATTCTTTCTGGAAAAATAGATATGAATCTCCCTCATCTCTGTAACAACTTTATACAATTCCAGAGCATAGATATACCATAATTACCATTCACCTTCTTATTGAACTTTAGGGTGTTACCTTTTTTTCTGCTGCAAATAATATTGCAGTAAATATCTTTCCATATGTCTCCTTTCACATGTGCAAATGAATATCTGGCTTATGAACCTAAAGTAGAATCAGATATTCAATATTTTCCATTATAGTAGATAACACCCAATTACTGTCCAAAGTTAATTTGCTAATTTATAATCCCAGCAACGGGTTACCATTTTTTGCTGTAACTACCAATATTTGAATTCATCATACTTTTTAAATTTGGGAGATTTAGGAAATTTGTAAATTTTATCTTAATTTTCACTTATTTTCTAAACTAGTGCAGAACCTAAGACATATTAGGTACTTAATAAATACTTATTAACCTGAACAAATCTGTTATTTTGCCTATAACAGACATGAAAATAATAAAGTATTATATAACTAGTATTTTTTCTTGCCATATTAAGCAATTACTTAAAGAATTTACAATTATAGCTAGATTAGGAGTTACTGCTAATAATAGAGAAGTTTAGAAGTCGGTCTATATATGAGATGTAGTTTCATACTGAAATGAGCAATTAATTTGAAGTTGGACAGATCTGAGTTTGAATCTCAATTTTCCCCCCTACTAGCTATTTTGCCATGGGAATTTTGCTTTACCATACTATGCTTTAGTTTCTAGTTTATAGAGCAGACTTTGCATACTTTATTTTTTAGGACTTAGAAAAATGTATGATTCACATATAATAAAAATAAGGTGGTTAATTTGCCCTATAATAGCTACCAGGTAATACTGGTCAGGCATATACAACATGCCAGTCTGGTGATCTATGCTACAAACTTTATGTGTGGTTTTAATTTATTTCTTCCCAAAACTCCATGAGACAGATATCAATATGATTTTTTTATTTGGCAGAATTTAAACTTAACTAAAGGAGGGAGGTAGAAAATATATCACAGTATTGTTAAAAATTTAAAGTAATAAAATGTATGACCTCATAAATATACTCAAATGATTTCAATAAATTATTTTTAAAGAGAAAGATCTACTTATAGTCCTGGGAGTCCTGGGTTCAACTACCAGATCCACCTTTCATAGTGATATGAAATCACTGAACCTCATTTAATCTTCAGCATCCTAATCAATAAAAGAGGGTGTGCTGTTTCCCCAGTGATCTCTACCTTCTGGTCTTTTTACCCTTGGGTATTTCTCCCATTGAGTGTGAGCTGAAATTCTTCTCTTCTAATGAATAGCACAGTGCAGAAGTGATATAATGTCCCTTCTGATATTAGGTTATAGAAGACTGTGGTTTCTATCTTGTGTTTTCTCTCTCTCTCTATCTCTTCCCCCCCCCCTTTCCTTTTTTCCCCTCCCTCTCTGCTCCTTGGCTCACTTCTGCTGAGAAAGCCAACTTCCATGTTGTGAGCTAAGTACAGACAGACTCATTTTGTATGACTAGGAACTGAGGCTGTCAGTTCAACATCCGGTAAGAAACTAAAGCCTGGAAATCATTTGAATGACTTTGGAAATGGATTCTTTAGCCCCAGTTAAGTTTGCAGACCTGTCTGACAGCTTCTTTGCAACCTCATGAGAGACCTTAAGTCCGAGGAGCACAGCTAAACTACCCCCAGATTCCTGACTCACAGAAACTGTGAGAAAATACATCTTTATTGTTTTCAGCCATTAAGTTTTGGTATCAATTGTTACACAGAAAAAATAATTTTACTGTAATATATAGGGAGACCTCTTCATAGGTATTTTATATGTTGATAAAAAGAAAACAGTATGATGGTGGTTTTTATTATGAAGAATTTAAAGAAAACATCTTGGGAGTTTTCTCTCCCACTTACAGAGAATATTCCTCTCTTCCACTTGTCCTTAATATCTAGACAAAGGTAAGATTTCTTAGGCACCCTCCAGTAGGTTATAGTCTAACTCAGGGTAAGCATAACAAACTTTGGTTTTACTACAAGTCATGCTCTAGGGCATGATTTCTTAACCTCAGCACTATTGACATTTTTGACCAAATAATTGAATAACTGATTCTTGTAGAAAGGCTGTTCTGTGCATTGTAGAATATTTAGCAGCATTGCTGTGGCGTCTACCCACTAGGTGCCCATAATACATCCCCCTTGCAAAGGTGTGCCAACCCATAATATCTCTAGACATGGTCTAGTGTCTCCAGAAGGAAAGGACAAAGTCATCCTGGTTGAGAACCACGAATATAGGAAAAGATTTCAGTCAGTCCCTTATAGTCCAACATATGTGTACACTCTGAGCGTTTCTACTCTCAAACTACCACCTGTTCTAAGTATCCAGAGTTCTGCTCCTTGTTTTTCATAACTATTTTTTTTGCCTGCTTCTTTGTTTGCATTGATGTTTTTAGCATTCTGCACTATTGACTAAAGGAAGGACCTTGTTTACAAGGAATAATTTGGACAGAGAATGGCAGACTGCACATCCTTTCTGCTGAATGTGTTAACCTGGGCTAGCAGCTCTGAATGGACTATAACCTGCATATAGGCATTAGATGGTGCTCACGATGAGTCTGTGGGTGTGCCACAGATACCCATTGGCTCCTGGGGCAAGCAGTCATTACATGTCCCTTCACACTGTGTGTTACCTTTTTATAGAGTCCCACAAAACCCTCTAACCTTATTGAATGTGATTCCTAGGCTTTAAGGGTGAGAGCAGATTTGATTGTCTATATTTTCTTTCAAATATATTTTTTATAGTATAAACTCCTTTCAAAGCTTACCCTTTTGATTTCTAAATTAGCAAGCTCATAAAAACTAAATCTTTTGGGGCTTCCCTGGTGGTGCAGTGGTTGAGAGTCCGCCTGCCAATGCAGGGGACACGGGTTCGTGCCCCAGTCTGGGAAGATCCCACATGTCGCGCGGAGCGGCTGGGCCCGTGAGCCGTGGCCGCTGAGCGTGCGTGTCTGGAGCCTGTGCTCCGCAACGGGAAAGGCCACAACAGTGAGAGGCCCACGTACCGCAAAAAAACAAAAAAAAAACCCAAAAAACTAAATCTTTTGTTTTCAAGGTTAAATTCTCTCCAGAAAGTTTCAAGAGGTTGATTTTTGTTTTGAGGGTTTTTGTTGTTGTTTTTTTACTTCTTTTTCCTGTACCTTTGATTCATCACTCTGATCTATTTTAATGTGACTAGCTATGTAAAAAGAGGGGCAGCGTGGGCAGGGAGGATAGTTGATAGGGAAAGACATCTCTAGTAGTTATTGTATATCAAAATATTGCTGCACAATAAATTGAAATAGATTATTTCAATGTATTGCGACAAGTGAAATAGTTGTGTTGCATGTCCATGAAGCCGTGGATCTGTGGTTATGGAGCCATAACCCATATGATTTAGTCTTTAATGACTGTTGCCGTTTTGCAGCATGATTTACAACTGACATGTTCTGGAGGCCATTATAGATGGCCTGATTCATAAGTGCCTAGAAAGTTTGTGAATATATCCTTTTAATCTCTAAGTGCAGAGATAAGCATTCCCTCCTGAACTTGGTCCAAAGACCTCTCATCCTTCTCCCATCCTCCTTTGCTCTAGATTCTTCAAGACCAAAATCATTTACCTAAAAAAAGGGGACAACACTTTCCTACACACTGTGGAAGAGAAACACAACAAAACATCTTTGGTGAAGTTGTAATCCTCTTCACGTACAAGGTTTAGGGAAGGGCTCAGAAAGTGAAAGTTTTGGCAATCTGTGCTAAGTGCTGTGAGAACACAGAGAAGGATGATTTCTATCTGTCTATGGGTGCAGGTAGGACCAAGGGTGGGGGGCAGAAAAGTATGTATAGATGAAGTGACGGTAAGTGGAATCTTGAAAAATGAAGTTTCCAGAAGGAGAGAAGATGAGCTGCAAAGATGTGATTCTTTTTCCTTTCTCCTAACTCTTTGAATCCATAGTTTTCTCCTGTGAATATATTACTTGATGCAATCTGTGGTTGTGTGTGCTTGTCTGTACATTGTCTTTTCAATCGTATGATACATTTCTTGAGGTTAAAACCACGTATTACACTTACGGTTCCTAACTGAGCTGTTTAGTGAATTGCAGATACTTAATAAAGGCTACTGTTTTGACTGTTGATGAGAAGGTGATAAAAATTCTATCATCCCTCTGTCTCCCTTCCCCTCCATGAACCTAATCCTCTTATGCTAAATTCAGATAATGCATGGCTACGTGGAGGCCTTCAAAATCTTCAGCCCCTGGAAGGAAAGCGTGGTAACTGTAACTCACAAGGCACTTTGCTTATGTGGAGCTTGGAATAGAAGTGTGGAGGAGGGAAATTCCACAAATGATCACAGATGTATTATTTGCAGATTAGCTAACATATGGCAGGTTTAATTGCAGTTCTGAAACAACAGTGAGACGAAAATTGATGGTTCATTTTTAAAGTTTCAAGTTAGAGAGCCTTTTAAACATCATTTGAAAATGTCAGTGTTTTGGTGGGCTACCCAAATTACCTAAAGCATTTTTCATAGTTTAAAGATTGAATTGGAAATTGCAAAATGATTGAAAGCTTAAGGGAAAAGAGGATTGGAAAAAATGTGTTGACTTTTCATTCATATGGTAAAGTCACAGTCACCTTCCTCTCTTTCCCCCCTTCACTTTGAGCAAAACCACAAGATATGAAATAAAAGCACAGTACTGCAGCGTGAAATTGATAATCTTGCTTGCCATTAATCTTGAACAATAAAAAGAAGGACGGAAATTGAAAAATAAAAGAAAAGATTAACTCTAAAATTTTAGATTCCTTCAGAATCTACCTTCATATTGAGGTTTTTGGACAGGGAAGAGGCCTCCATGCTCTGTTAGACTTTGCTTGGATTCACTGTAATTATAGTGAGGAAGCAATTTCAGGACTCTATACTACAGAGTGGACAAAAAGTTTCACACGACCCCTATACCTAATCAGCTACAATTGCCCACTTTACTTCTACATATTACTCTTCCAGTTTTTAAATCTCTACTTGGAAGTAGATATCTTCAATTTTCTGGAAGTTCAAGGACCTCACAGCTACCAGCGCATTTGCTTGTGGGAAGGGAGTAATGATTGTCAAATCCTCACAACCGAGACTCTGGCAGGCGCTATTACCCTGCAATTCCATTGTTTAAGCTATGGGTCTATAACGAGATCCAATTTCAACTTCTTTTTTATAGTACTTTTAATTCCTGTGAACCAAGTTTCTGCCTAATATATTTACGGAGATACATTATCAAAAAGCAAGAGAGGAATATGCGTAATCAATAGTGAACTTTAACCAGAAGAAGTATGAATATCACCCGTCTTCCCTCAGGACAGACATGCAACCAATCATCATAAAATGTAAACAGATGCTTTATCTTTATCAATATATTCATTTTTTGTAAAAAGAAAAATATATATATATATGTCTTGCTGTTACAGACTGAATGCTTGTGTACCTTCCAAATTCATATGTTAAAAGCTTAACCTAGGGCTTCCCTGGTGGCTCAGTGGTTGAGAGTCTGCCTGCCGATGCAGGGGACACGGGTTCGTGCCCCGGTCCGGGAGGATCCCATGTGCTGTGGAGCGGCTGGGCCCGTGAGCCATGGCCGCCGAGTCTGCACGTCTGGAGCCTGTGCTCCGCAACGGGAGAGGCCACAACAGTGAGAGGCCTGCGTACCGCGGAAAAAAAAAAAAAAAAAAAGGCCTAACCTATAGTGTGGCCATATTTGTACATGGGACCTCCAAGAAAGTAGTTAAGGTTAAATGAGGTCATAAGGGTGGAGCCCAGATATGATAGGATTAATGTCCTTAGAAGAGACAGGAAAGCTCACTTTCTTCTAGCTCACTTATAAAGAAAGGCCATGTGAGGACAAAGTGGAACTCTGTAAGCAAGAAAGAGAGTTCTCCCTAGAAACTGACCCTGCTGGACTTTGATCTGGGCCTTCTAGCCTCCAGAACTGTGAAAAAATACACCCAGCTTATGGTGTTTTGTAATGCCAGCTCAAGCAGATGAATAGACTTGCCAATACTAAGTAACCTTAGGCTACTTTTAAAAGTTAAGGTCAGGTTGATAACAATGAGAAGCTGTTCTTCTGAATGATTATTCTATATTTATTTTGCTAGTTTATGATTAAGTGATCTTACAATATTGTTCTTGATTTGTCTTTTTCATTGAAAGTCATATTTGGGGGAAAAACCCCCAGAATACTGCAAAACCACAAACCAAGTGAATATTTCAAATTTTTATCTGTGAAATTGAAAGAATTCCCATGAATTTCTAGCATCATTTTATGTTACCTACAAATTATCTAAGATTGTTATATAGGTGACCTGAGGTTGATTATATTGCTATTTCTGATTTTTATTGTAACCTATGGTATTTGTTTAAACTTTACTTTTTTTTGTTTGTTTGTTTTTTGGGATTTTTTTTTTTTTTTTTTTGCGGTACATGGGCCTCTCACTGTTGTGGCCTCTCCCGTTGCGGAGCACAGGCTCCGGACGCACAGGCTCAGCGGCCATGGCTCATGGGCCCAGCCGCTCCGCGGCATGTGGGATCTTCCCGGACCGGGGCAAGAACCCGTGTCCCCTGCCTCGGCAGGTGGACTCTCAACCACTGTGCCACCAGGGAAGCCCTAAACTTTACTTTTTATTGTGACATTTTGACCACATAAAAATGTGTCAATATGTAATTACATAATTCATATTTAATTAAAGAGTGAAAACTCATTAAACCACTGTCAAAAATATAATATTGAAAATTTCTTAGAAGATTCCCTGATTCCCTTCTTCACTCAAACCATCCTTCTATCCCTGGAGGTAATCACCATACTGAATTCTGTGATAATCATTCTTATTCTGAGCAAGTGTCACTCACTCCTATTCCCACTGGCTTTTTATTGGGAGCTTGCCCATCTGTGTCTCTTTGGCACTAAAAGAATCCAGGAGACTCCACTTAGCCCTTCCAGGGTTTTGAACTTAGCTTTTTAGCTTCTTGCCCTAGAAAGCTTCAACATTTGGCCAATGTCTTTAGAGGGAGACATACTGGAGCTGAGGCAGGCCTCCATTAGTTCTTTGTCTCCTAAGCAAAGTGAGAACTCCAGGGGTTTCACCCTGCTTTTGTCCTAGATCCTCAGGCTCCCATGCAGTCTCCAAATGCAGGAAATGTCCCCTGGGGAAAACCAGCCATGAATTTCAGAGTCTACAGTTTTCCAGTTTGTTATCATAGCTGCGTACTCTCACTGAAACTTTTACAGTTACCAATATAAGCCATCTTCCTGGGATAAATGAGAGCCTCAACCTAAGCCCAGAATTAACAAAATCTCCCAAGGGAAAAACAACAGTGACAGCAAGAAAAACAGTTGGCCAGCTGGCAGTTATCCACTCACCTCAGAAAGATTCTCCCCTCTCTGAAATGTTATTTGTACTCATTGTTTCCCCATCTTTATTGCACTGCATTTGTCCTCTGGTGGCTTAAATACACAATATTTGTAGTACATTTGGCTTTATCTTGTTGATACAGTCAGAGCTTTGGCCTGTAGCAACTATGTATTCTATTTAGTAGAAATCTTGATAGAAATTTTGTAAACAAATTTCATCAGGACTTTCCTAGTTTGCTACTTAAAAATTAAAAACAAATATACCGAATTTTATCAAACTTTTTAAAAAAATCTATCAACATCAGGGGATTTTCTGTTCTTTTTTATTGGAATATAGTTGCTTTACAATGTTGTATTAGTTTCTGCTGTACAGCAAAGTGAATCAGCTGTACGTGTACATATATCCCTTCCTTTTTGATTTCCTTCCCAATTACGTCACCATAAAGCATTGAGTAGAGTTCCCTGTGCTATACAGTAGGTTCTCATTAATTATCTATTTTATACATAGTAGTGTATATATGTCAATCCCAATCTCCCAATTCATCCCACCCCTGCTCCCCCGTTTCCCGCCTTGGGGTCCATACATTTGTTCTCTACGTCTTTGTCTCTATTTCTGCTTTGCAAATAGGTTCATCTCTACCATTTTCTAGATTCCACATGCATTAATATATGATATTTTTCTCTTTCTGACTTATTTCACTCTGTATGACAGTCTCTAGCTCCATCCCTGTCTCTGCAAATGGCACAATTTCATTCCTTCTTATGGCTGAGTAATATTCCATTGTATATATATACCACATCTTCTTTATCCATTCATCTGTCAATGGACATTTATTAAGAGATTAAAATAGAAAATCCCTGGAAGCAACGTAAAGGGATTTTCTATTTTAATCTCTTAATTAATACATTAATTTTCTAAAGTTAAACTACCTCCTTCCCCTTCTGTGGTGCCTGTAACGTTATTATTCATTTTAAGTTGTTGGTTTTAGTTTGCTATTATTTTGTTAGGATATTTCTAACATTCATAAAGAAGCTTGGAGTAGATAAGAGATGAACATATATAGAGAAAAATATAAATGGTCAAATGCTATCTAAATTATTTCTATGTAAAATAATTATTTTTCTATAGAAAATCATTTAAAAAGTCATATGCCATCCTTCATCATCTTACTGTAACAAAATGTCAAATATATTTGGGAATATGTGTGGTCACCCATATTGAAACTCCATTTCATATTTCAAGATGTGTATGATTTTTGCTCAGATTTATCATCATGATTACAGTGTTATGAAATATATTCTGTAATCCATTGTTCTTTATTCCTGAAAATATTAGGAAGAACATTAGGTATAAAGTAAACAGACCTGTGAAATAACACTGTTCAAAATGTGAACTTTTGATTTTGCAGCCACTTTACTGTTCTCAGAAGGACATGATGAATTCTTACATACTGACATGAGTACATACACCTACCAGATGGTACCTTGTTCCTAGCTTTAACTCAAGAGGGAGCAAAATTCACTTAGGCTGTCATTGTGTCATCTTCAAAGGAAAGATCCTAATTTTAGTAGTTATCTATCAGTATGGGTCTAAATTAACATGGGATGACTACACCCTGACATCAATGCCTCAAGGTTCAGTGGGCTTGAGACTTCTCAAGGGCTGAAAGAATTTGTGTAAAAATCCTTCCAGGGTCTTTTATTTTGCCCCAAACTAAACGGAAGTGTATATGCTAATTTGTAAAGGTAATGCTCTCAATGTCTGAGTGTCATTTCTTGTTTACTGAAGTTTTCTTGTGAAATTGATCGTGAAGTGTTTTCTGAAGAAAGCTTCACCTCACTGTTTCTTTTTGTTTGCTTTTGGTTTGTATGTGTGTTTCAAATTTTAAAGAGTAATACACACTCATTGCAGAAAGCTTAGGAAACAGAAAAGAGAAATTTAATTTTTAAACAATCATTCATAATTCACCACTCACAGAGAATAATTTTTAGCATTTTGATGTTTTCACTCCCAGATGTATGTATATACAAGTCATATATACACAGTATGTATCCACTCTACTGTTGATAGACATATGAGCTATTTTTAATTTAGACTGTTAAAGGGAAAAATAAACCTGCTGGAACATGTTGTATATGTCTTTCAGTGGACCTAAGAACTACTTTTGTTGAATTTATAATTTATACTCAGTTGTACTACTCCAGGATCATAGAGTATACATATGTTTCACTTTTTTAGAAACTGCCAAATAGTTTTCCAAGTGGCAATACCAGTTTCCTAGCAACCTAGCAATGTAACATGCAGCACATTGGCAACACTGGTGTTGTCCATCTTTTTATTATTAGTAATTTTTCTTGGGTGCATAGTTGTATTACATTGTGTTAATGATTTGTAATTCTCTGATGATTAATGACATTGTTCATTTTTTGTTTGCTGTTCAGTTGATAACCTTGAGAAGCACCTGTTTGAAGCTTTGGCTAATCAAAAAAATTTTTTTTAGTTGTGTAGTAGATTTCATTTTTGTTTTTGTCTGAAACTGACATACTTCAGCTCTCTTTGATTATGATCAGCATGGTATATCTTCCTCCATCTTTTTACTTTTAACCTAGCTAAATCTTTATATTAAAAATGAGTTTCTATTAGACCATGTATAATTGGATCTTTCTTCTTCTCTAACATCTCTTGTTTTTATACCATTTGCATTTAAAGTGATTATTGTTCTAGTTAGATTAACATCTACCATGTTTGAAACTGTCCTCTGTTTCTTATAATTGTTCTTTGTTGCTTTTTTAAAATTTTTGTGCCTTCTCTGTTTTTAATTAAAAATTTCATATGGTTCCAATTATCTCCTCTCTTAGCATATCAATTATACTTAAAAAATGATGCCCTATAATTTACAGTATATAATTGAGCTGAAACTGGAACTCCCCTGTCATATACATTTAACATGATAACTGATATAGTTGTACTTAAGTCTACTATTTTTTTTTGTTTCCCATAAGTTGTGTTTTCCTCTATTTTTTGTCACATATCTTTGGATTAACTTAGTATTTTAACTATTCCATTTTATGTCTTTATTAGCTTTTTACTAACACTTTTGTTCATTTTATTCTTTTAGTGGTTACTCTATAGATTAAAATATGCATCCTAGATTTATTGCACTATTGATTGAATTAGAATTGGTTCATTACCATTTCCCAAAGAATAAAAGAAACATTTTATCATTATTTACTACCTCCTATTCTTTGTGCTAAATATGATTTTAATACATTATAAATTTCAAATTTCACAAGATAATGTTTTTCTTTTATTAAATACCTAATATTCATTTGTATTTACTATCATGTTTGCCTTTCTAGTGTTTTTTATTTATTTCTTAAAATTCTATGCTTCCATTTGGGATCATTTTCCTTTAATCTAAAGACATCTTTTTGCTAGTTTCTGTGGATTAGCCCTGCTGGCAATAAACTATTCATACATATCACAGTTTTTTATCTTAAAAAAAACAAAACAAAACTTTGTCTTTCACCGTATTACTGGGAAATATTTTACTTGTGTAGAATTCTGAGTTGTCAGTATTTTTCTTCTCTTTTAGTCCTGTAAAGATCCACTTTGTACTTTCACAAGTTTTGTTAAAAGTTTGCCATCAGTCATATTTTTCCTCCCTTTTGTTTTTGTATTTTTCATCTAGCTATGTTTATTTAAGATGTCCACTTTTTGGTTATCATATGCTTAGGTGTGGTTTCATTGTATTAATTCTGTATAGGATTTGCTGAGTTTCTTGAAGCTATGAATTGATTTTTTCATCATACTAGGAAAATGATTGGATAATATTTCTTTAAGCAATATTATTTATGCTCTAGTGTTACTCTTCTCTTTTCTAAGAAACTCTAATTGTATGTTATAAATTTTGACTGTGCTTTACACGTTTCTTAGACTTTCTTCAATCTCTTTGTACTCCAGTTTGGATCTTTTCTGTTAATTTGTCTTTTAATTCACAAATCCTGCTTTCTTCTGTCTCCAGTCTGCTCTTAAAAATCACCCAAACAGTTCTTAAGTTCAAATATTAAGTTTTGTAGTCCTAGAATGTTCATTGTTTTTAAATAAATTTCTTTTATCTGTTGAAATTCTCTATTTTTCTTCATTTTTCCATGTTTTTTCTCAGTGGTCTTTAACATATAGTTATGCTGACGACTTTGTCTACAGTCAGTATCTGGGTCATATCTAGTTATGCTATGGCTGAACCTTTTTCCTCTCTTGATTACCTGTTTCTTTTTCTTTCTTTCTCACATACTTTTATTTAATGTGCATTGGGCATCATGGAAGAAATGTGGTGATTTATACAGACTTTTGAAGATCCCCTCTGCTTTCTTTTCTCTCTGGCCAGGTTTTCCAAATCTCAGCTGTGTGGGCAGTCCTCGAGTCCAACTCTATGTTCTCTGCCTGACTGACCACTGCTCTCTACTTGAAACCTATTTCCCTGCACCACATTTTAGAACAGGGATTGACAAAAATTTTAATGGGGGTGGTGGCTATAGTTTACTGACCCATGTTTACAACATGCTCTCAAGGTAAAAGCCAAAGTAAAGGTGGAGTCCAACTCCTATGCATCCCTTCTCTCAATAATTTTACCTGCCCTTGAGAATACACAAAACAGCAAACAACTGATTTTTTTAAAATATCCTATACACCTTTTATAGTCTCTCTCTCTCCTTTTTTTTAAACAGTGAGATGGTCTAATGACAGCTACTCCATCTTTATCAGAATATGTAGCCATCTCTTCCTATTCTTACTTCCACATGAAGTTTATAGTTCAATTATAAAAAAGAAAGTATCACTTATATTGTAATGCTAAATTTCCTCTGCTGACCTCAAAGGCAGATGGGAGGTATAAAGTTTAGAGAGTGAGGGGGTAGGGGACTTGGAATGAAGGCAAATAAAAAAGGGGTGGGGGGAATCTTTATATGTTGCTTTGCTTCAACATATATATATATATATATATACACATATATATAAAATATATGTATATGTGTGTGTATATATATATATACACATATATATGTGTGTGTGTATATATATATACACACATATATATATATATGTATATATAAAACCAAATTACATTGTCTCTGTCTCAAAAAGTGAACATTTAACTGAATCGCAAGTGTTTTTGCTTTTAATTTGGTGAGTCATTTCTCATTTCTCTTTCTTCCCTAAATCTTAGATATACTCTGATCAGGGACATATACATAATTTGAAGCCTGCTTGAAGTTTGAAATTTTTGGAACTATTCCCCATTTCCATTAACATGTGTAATTAAGAGGTACTCAATCGGTAGCTGCTGTTATTATCTGTATTTAAGATGCACAAAGTGATGTCTTCTGGGAGTGCAGTGTTTTAGGGCTTAAATAATAATGTTACTTGACAAGAAAAGTTACTTAACAGAATTTTCAATTTAAAGCTTAAATATCTTAAGGTAGAAATTATTTTCCTTCAAGAATGTGTTTTCGAAACCCAAAGAAAAACTAAGTGATATTTTTCCTAAGCAGAAAGAAAGGGAAAAAAAAAACCCCGCAAAGCTTAATTAGAGGCAGTGCTTGTGTCTCAAGGTCATGCAGACGTTCAAATTCTAACTTAATTCAACTCACATCCTTCTCTCCACTCTGAAGTGATGTTTGTGGATGTTAAAAAATAAAGCCAAGTCATTTGTATTTACCAGAATTGCATTTGTAAAATTACAAACCTATTGCAAGTAAATGTCCTTGATTTATCATTTACCTCCAGTGAGCTCAACCCAATTTGAAATAAAGAAAACTAAACTGCCACAGAGACATTCCTTGCTGTAACTGCCTGAGGTATATTCATGCTTTGAAATATTTCCCAAATATAGGTGGTTAAATTGCCTCTAAGAAGAAAGTGTTGAAAATCTCCCTTAGTGTCAACTCATTACTTGTCATATAATAGATATTGCCATTCTAAATATAAACTCTGACATCTAGAATTAAAGATTAAAGGACACTGAGGAGAATTTTATCTGACCTTTGTTGTACTTGATGACCTGTGAACAAATGAACTTGCTTTATGCAGGAGCCCTACAGATTGCTAATAAAAAATCCTGAGAACTACCACCTACTGAGTACCTAATACACTGTCAAACACTTTACATAGGTTATCTGTAGTAACTCTCCCAATATTTTATAAAGTATTATCCCCATTGTGTAGCAAATGAAACTGTGACCCCAGATAGTTAGGTGATTTGTCACAATTCTGAGAGCTAGTCAGTGTCAAAGCCAAGTTTACCCCATGTCTTCCTGGACCCAGAACTAGGGATCTCAATGACTTTGCCATTTTGTCTTTGAGCTAATATGACAGTTATGCAAATTTAACTCAATAAGTTAAGTTTTTGACTAGACAACTAAATTACAAGTTCAGAGAGAGTGAGACCACTTCTACCTCCACCTCTATGGGGTATTCATTTTCATTATTCACTCATTTGTTAACTCATTTAACAAATATTTATTAAATGCCTTCCCCCACCCCCAACCCCCAAGCAGTAGAAATTTAAACAACTCAGACAAAATTCCTGCCTTATGGAAATTACATTCTAGTAAGGAAGAGTGACAGTAAGCATAATAAGAAAAACAAAATAATTTCTCATAGTGATAAGTTCTATGAAAATTATGAAATATGATAGAAATGGAATGAAACTTAACATGGTCAGGGGAGCCCTTCTTTGTGGAAGTAACACTGGATTTAATAAAATAATAATAATTTAATAAAACTCAGCTTCAACATCTTGAAGCCTGAATTTCATACCTGTCAAGCCTTGAGTTTGGTTAATTCAAATTCAGATTTGTTCTCCATGTCTTTAATATTGCTTCAGAGGAAGAGTCATTGAGCTCCTCAGATGTAGATGAATCCTTCTATTGCTAATGTTCTTTTTAATCACAGATATCACTTTATAGTAAGGACATTTATTTTCTTTAAAGAATAATTGGTTCCTGCAGTAGTATAAGTTCAAAGAAAAAGTGATTTTTTTCTAATACTTGTTCCTTACCATTTCAAAGGGCCTCTTTTGCCATTGTTAGTCTTGTTGTGCATGGTTCAAATAGTGAGAGGAGGGTGATCTGCCTTAGTGGAAGGGGAGTGTCAATCCATGAGCTGGTAGTCACTTTCTTTCTTCCCTAATATGTTAGGAATGGCAGTCATCAACCAGGGGAATGGGAGAAATGTAGTCAGAATACGCAGTAGTCTTTTGGGCACTGCAGTGTAGTTGGTTTTCCTGAACCAAATAACTGTTTGCAGCTTGTATGAACCAAACACTTCCTTGATGTTTACTTTATAATGAAACAAAAAACAATTCAGGCTTAATTTTTTTTAACATCTTTATTGGAGTATAATTGCTTTACAATGGTGTGTTAGTTTCTGCTTTATAACAAAGTGAATCGGTTATACATATACATATGTTGCCATATCTCATCCCTCTTGCATCTCCCTCCCTCCCACCCTCCCTATCCCACCCCTCTAGGTGGTCACAAATCTCCGAGCTGATCTCCCTGTGCTATGCGGCTGCTTCCCACTAGCTATCTATTTTCCATTTGGTAGTAGATATATGTCCATGCTACTCTCTCGCTTTGTCACAGCTTACACTTCCCCCTCCCCATATCCTCAAGTCCATTCTCTAGTAGGTCTGTGTCTTTATTGCCATCTTACCCCTAGGTTTAGCATATGGGATGTGTTTTTCTCTTTCTGACTCACTTCAATCTGTATGACAGACTCTAGGTCCATCCACCTCACTACAAATAACTCAATTTCGTTTCTTTTTACAGCTGAGTAATATTCCATTTTATATACGTGCCACATCTTCTTTATCCATTCATCTGTCGATGGACACTTAGATTGCTTCCATGTCCTGGCTATTGTAAATAGAGCTGCAATGAACATTGTGGTACATGACTCTTTTTGAACAATGGTTTTCTCAGGGTATATGCCCAGTACTGGGATTGCTGGGTCGTATGGTAGTTCTCTTTTTAGTTTTTTAAGGAACTTCCATACTATTCTCCATAGTGGCTCTATCAATTTACATTCCCACCAACAGTGCAAGAGTGTTTCTTTTCTCCACATCCTCTCCAGCATTTATTGTTTCTAGATTATTTTATGATGGCCATTCTGACCGGTGTGAGATGATATCTCTTTGTAGTTTTGATTTGCATTTCTCTAATGATTAATGATGTTGAGCATTCTTTCATGTGTTTGTTGGCAATCTGTATATCTTCTTTGGAGAAGTGTCTATTCAGGTCTTCTGCCCATTTTGGGATTGGGTTGTTTGTTTTTTTGTTATTGAGCTGCATGAGCTGCTTGTAAATTTTGGAGATTAATTGTCAGTTGCTTCATTTGCAAATATTTTCTCCCATTCTGAGGGTTGTCTTTTGGTCTTGTTTATGGTTTCCTTTGCTGTGCAAAAGCTTTGAAGTTTCATTAGGTCACATTTGTTTATTTTGTTTTTATTTCCATTTATCTAGGAAGTGGGTCAAAAAGGATTTTGCTGTGGTTTATGTCATAGAGAGTTCTGCCCATGTTTTCCTCTAAGAGTTTGATAGTTTCTGGCCTTATATTTAGGCCCTTAATCCATTTTGAGCTTATTTTTGTGTATGGTGATAGGGAGTGTTCTAATTTCATACTTTTACATGTACCTGTCCAGTTTTCTTTTTCTTGCAGTGGTAAATGGGAGTGTTTCCTTAATTTCTCTTTCAGATTCTTCATCATTAGTGTATAGGAATGCCAGAGATTTCTGTGCATTAATTTTGTATCCTGCTACTTTACCAAATTCATTGATTAGCTCTAGTAGTTTTCTGGTGGCATCTTTAGGATTCTCTATGTATAGTATCGTGTCATCTGCAAACAGTGACAGCTTTATTCTTTTCCAATTTGGATTCCTTTTACTTCTTTTTCTTCTCTGATTTCTGTGGCTAAAACTTCCAAAACTATGTTGAATAATAGTGGTGAGAGTGGGCAACCTTGTCTTGTTCCAGATCTTAGTGGAAATGGTATCAGTTTTTCACCATTGAAGACGATGTTGGCTGTGGGCTTTTCATATATGGCCTTTATTATGTTGAGGAAAGTTCCCTCTATGCCTACTTTCTGCAGTGTTTTTATCATAAATGGGTGTTGAATTTTGTCGAAAGCTTTCTCTGCATCTATTGAGATGATCATATGGTTTTTCTCCTTCTATTTGTTAATATGGTGTATCATGTTGATTGATTTGTATATACTGAAGAATCCTTGCATTCCTGGAATAAACCCCACTTGATCATGGTGTATAATCCTTTTAATGTGCTGTTGGATTCTGTTTGCTAGTATTTTGTTGAGGATTTTTGCATCTGTGTTCATCAGTGATACTGGCCTGTAGTTCTCTTTCTTTGTGACATCCTTGTCTGGTTTTGGTATCAGGGTGATGGTGGCCTCGTAGAATGAGTTTGGGAGTGTTCCTCCCTCTGCTATATTTTGGAAGAGTTTGAGAAGGATAGGTGTTAGCTCTTCTCTAAATGTTTGGTAGAATTCGCCTGTGAAGCCATCTGGTCCTGGGCTTTTGTTTAATGGAAGATTTTTTAATCACAGTTACAATTTCAGTGCTTGTGATTGGTCTGTTCACATTTTCTATTTCTTCCTGGTTCAGTCTCGGCAGGTTGTGCACTTGTAAGAATTTGTCCATTTTTTCCAGGTTGTCCATTTTATTGGCATAGACTTGCTTGTAGTAATCTCTCATAATCCTTTGTATTTCTGCAGTGTCAGTTGTTACTTCTTCTTTTTCGTTTCTAATTCTATTGAATTGAGTCTTCCCCCTTTTTTTCTTGATGAGTCTGGCTAATGGTTTATCAATTTTGTTCATCTTCTCAAAGAACCAGCTTTTAGTTTTATTGATTTTTTGCTGTTGTTTCCTTCATTTCTTTTTCATTTATTTCTGATCTGATCTTTATGATTTCTTTCCAACGCTATGAGACGAGATATCAATTACAGGAAAAGATCTGTAAAAAATACAAACACAGGGAGGCCAAACAATACACTACTTAATAACGAAGTGATCACTGAAGAAATCAAAGAGGAAATCAAAAAATACTTAAAAAAGGGCTTCCCTGGTGGCGCAGTGGTTGAGAGTCTGCCTGCCAATGCAGGGGACACGGGTTTGTGCCCCGGTCCAGGAAGATCCCACATGCTGCGGAGCAGCTGGGCTCGTGAGCCATGGCCGCTAAGCCTGAGCCTCCGGAGCCTGTGCTCTGCAACGAGAGAGGCCACAACAGTGAGAGGCCCATGTACCGCAAAAAAAATAAATAAATAAAAATAATAAAACAAATGACAATGGAGACATGATGGCCCAAAACCTATGGGATGCAGCAAAAGCAGTTCTAAGAGAGAATTTTATAGCAATACAATCCTACGTTAAGAAACAGGAAACATCTTAAACAAACAACCTAACCTTGCACCTACAGCAATTAGACAAAGAAGAACAAAAAAAAATTTTTTTAATAAATCAATAGCCACAAAATTCTTACCACCGTGATAATACACTGCTATGTTTATTGACCGTTAACTTTACTAGGGTAACCTCTGAGTTAAATTTTCATTTGTAATGTTTCCTGATAGCATCAAATAAAAGCTCTGTAAGTAGAGGCAGTTAGAAACTTGCCTTACACAGAGGAAAACGTACCACTGACTTTAAGGATATTCTTCATTTGGAGGACAAATGAAGGCAAACAGATAGCTTGATGCAACTATTAAACTCTGAAATAGCTTGGTAAAGTGTACTTCCATATTGTTTTACTATGGCCAAACTATGATTAAAAGAATATATATATTCTTATTGCCAAAAAGGTCCAATGTGTTTTTTTGCCTCCTGTTAATTGAAGCGTTATAATCTCTAAAGGCAAGAATAGAGCCATCTACTCTCTTTGCCTCCTTTAGTTATTTTGTGTTAGCTTTGACAAGGTGCTATTGAAGATTTATTGCAAAGAATTTCACTTCACTGGAGCTTCAGCCTTACTGTGTAAGCATGGGCAAACCTGAATTCTCTGACTTGTGTACATGGTTTTGAAATAGCTGTATTTGCAAAACAAATCTCAAAATGTGTAAAAGACACAAGATGTGACAGGTGCCATATACAATGAACCTTTGCTGAAGGCAAGATTTGAACCAAAATTCCTTTTTTGTTAACTCCTTTATAGCTTGTGTAAACAGTCATTATGCCTTCCTGGATTTTTGTTCCATAGATGTTCCGTCCTCTGTTTCTCTAGCACCTTCTTTATAAGGTCCATCAGGGGTGGTTATTTGAAACATAAATGTTTCCTGTTTTCTCCCACTTGCTCTCTCTTTGTGATGGTGTTAAATAACGATGCTTTCTTTTCCACGAATCTTCTGAGAATCAAGTGTGACCTCATTTGCCTACCAGGTAACTCCTGTTAACTTATTCCGTTATGTTAAATCCCAGGAATTATTCAGTATTTTATCATAACTCACATGAAACACCCCCGCTTACCTGCACAACACGTGAGGACACTGGAGTGTTTGTGGTGGGGCACAGGCAGAGCTGAGAGCTCAGTGCGTGTGCAGCCTCACAGCGGACCTGGAATCGCTGTCTACTTTCCTGACCTTACATCCCTCCACCTTGCATGAAAAAAGCAACAAAGTTGTGCACACATTCACAAATGGTATTGAAGCAAAGACACTGTGACTCTCAATCCTGTAAATATAGTTGGAAACTGAGGTATTTATTTAAATATAATTTAAATAATTTTATTATTGTGGGGAAAGCACCTGTATTTTTCTGTGACTTCCAGTTATGAGAAATTATAAATTTTCTTTAAGTTAAGTGATGTCAACACTGTCAACTTGCAACCCCAAGTACCCTCATACTATATCTCAAACACTATTAGTGGTGATGTAAAACATTGCAACATTTTCCAGATAATTGTAAGCAAGTAATTTTAAATACTTTAAAAGGTACACCTCCTGTGACCTAACTACCAATACCAAAGGTCCATTTTATGGAAATAAAGTCATATATATATTTATATATATATATGCATATATATGAATATATATATATATGCATATATATGAATATATATATAATTATAGCTTTCAAGTTAAGTTACAATAAATACTAAATTGGCACAGAGAGACATTCATTGCATATATTTTTAGCATTTTTATTGGAGTAAAATTGCTTTACAATGGTGTGTTAGTTTCTGCTTTATAACAAGGTGAATCCATTATACATATACATATGTCCCCATATCTCTTCCCTCTTGCGTCCCCCTCCCTCCCACCCTCCCTATCCCACCCCTCTAGGTGGTCACAAAGCACCGAGCTGATCTCCCTGTGCTATGCGGCTGCTTCCCACTAGCTATCTGTTTTCCATTTGGTAGTGTATATATGTCCATGCCACTCTCTCACTTGGTCCCAGCTTACCCTTCCCCCTCCCCATATCCTCAAGTCCATTCTCTAGTAGGTCTGCTTTTTTATTCCTGTCTTGCCCCTAGGTTCTTCATAACCATTTTTTTTTTGATTCCATATATATGTGTTAGCATATGGTATTTGTTTTTCTCTTTCTGACTGACTTCACTCTGTATGACAGACTCTAGGTCCATCCACCTCACTACAAATAACTCAGTTTCGTTTCTTTCTATGGCTGAGTAATATTCCATTTTATATATGTGCCACATCTTCTTTGTCCATTCATCTGTTGATGGACTCTTAGGTTGCTTCCTTGTCCTGGCTATTGTAAATAGAGCTGCAATGAACATTGTGGTACATGCCTCTTTTTTTTTTTTTAACATCTTTATTGGGGTATAATTGCTTTACAATGATGTGTTAGTTTCTGCTTTATAACAAAGTGAATCAGTTATATATATACATATGTTCCCATATCTCTTCCCTCTTGTGTCTCCCTCCCTCCCACCTTCCCTATCCCACCCCTCCAGGCAGTCACAAAGCACCGAACTGATCTCCCTGTGCTATGCGGCTGCTTCCCACTAGCTATCTACCTCACGTTTAGTAGTGTATATATGTCCATACAGCTCTCTCGCTTTGTCACAGCTCACCCTTCCCCCTCCCCATATCCTCAAGTCCGTTCTCTAGTAGGTCTGTATCTTTATTCCTGTCTTACCCCTAGGTTCTTCATGACATTTTTTTCCCCTTAAATTCCATATATATGTGTTAGCATACGGTATTTGACTTTCTCTTTCTGACTTACTTCACTCTGTATGACAGACTCTAGGTCTATCCACTTCATTACAAATAGCTCAATTTCGTTTCTTTTTATGGCTGAGTAATATTCCATTGTATATATGTGTCACATCTTCTTTATCCATTCATCCGATGATGGGCACTTAGGTTGTTTCCATCTCTGGGCTATTGTAAATAGAGCTGCAATGAACATTTTGGTACATGATTCTTTTTGAATTATGGTTTTCTCAGGGTATATGCCCAGTAGTGGGATTGCTGGGTCATATGGTAGTTCTATTTGTAGTTTTTTTTTTTTTTTTTTTTTTTTTTTGCGGTACGTGGGCCTCTCACTGTTGTGGCCTCTCCCGCTGCGGAGCACAGGCTCCGGACGCGCAGGCTCAGCAGCCATGGCTCACGGGCCCAGCCGCTCCGCGGCATGTGGGATCTTCCCGGACCGGGGCACGAACCCATGTCCCCTGCATCGGCAGGCGGACTCTCAACCACTGCGCCACCAGGGAAGCCCTATTTGTAGTTTTTTAAGGAACCTCCATACTGTTCTCCATAGTGGCTGTATCAATTTACATTCCCACCAACAGTGCAAGAGTGTTCCTTTTCTCCACGCCCTCTCCCGCATTTATTGTTCATAGATTTTTTGATGGTGGCCATTCATTGCTATATTTGCCTGAGGTATATTCATGCAGAAGAAAGCTTTAAAATATTTCCAAAATATAGGTGAAATATATATTCATTGTATATATGCATTCATATATATATTCATTGTAGCTTAACTTTTAAATGGCAGGTTTTATCTATCTATCTATCTATTTATTTATGCTTTTGAATAAACGAGTCACAAGGGTGGTTGTATAAATACCCATTTGCGCACCTCCCATCACTCAAGGTCTTTCAACTGTCATTGGACAGAAAACATTACATTTCTTTGGTCTCAATTTTATACGTGAGTTGAAAGTTCTAAACTTAAAATGTACATTCATTATGAATAAATATTATGTTTTATATTAACAAGATGGGACCTTCCTTCAACAAGGAAAGATTATGTGATTTTTTTCCAATGTGTTAGGTATACATGCTAGTTAACTTTGCACTTACATTTTTCATTTTGGCTTTTTATTCTAGGGCATTGTTAGTGAAAAGTAATTGACAGCATCCCAATCCTTAGACATAATATATTCATTAATTAAATTACACAAAGGTTGAACCATGTCATAGGAAGTTAGCTTCATTGCATTCTCAACTATGTATATATGAATCTTTTGTGAGGAATGTGTATTGATGAATGTAAATATTTTCTAGTTGAGAGGATAAGGACTATGAATTTCATCACTGATTAGGAACTATGAGGTTTATATTCTTAGTCACTGATTAGAGACTATGAAATGGTAATCTTAATACCTCTTTAAAAAATCATGAATAATTAGGAACCAAGATGGCAGAGTAGAAGGACATTCTCTCACTCCCTCTTGCGAGAGCACCAGAATCACAACTAGCTGCTGGACAGTCTTCGACTAGAAGACACTGGAACTCACCAAAAAATATACCCCACATCCAAAGACAAAGGAGAAGCCTCAATGAGACGGTAGGAGAGGCACAATCACAGTAAAATCAAATCCTATAACTGCTGGGTGGGTGACTCATAGACTGGAGAACACTTATACCACAGAAGTCCACCCACTGGAGTGAAGGTTCTGAGCCCCACGTCAGGTTCCCAACCTGGGTGTCCGGCAATGGGAGGAGGAATTCCTAGAGAATCAGACTTTGAAGGCTAGTGGGATTTGATTGCATGACTTCAACAGGACTGGGGGAAACAGAGACTCCACTCTTGGAGGGCACACACAAAGTAGTGTGCGCATCAGGACCCAGGGGAAGGAGTAGTGACCACGGGGGAAACTGAACCAGACCTACCTGCTACTGTTAGAGGGTCTCCTGCAGAGGCGGATGGTGGCTGTGGCTCACCATGGGGACAAGGACACTGGCAACAGAAGTTCTGGGAAGTACTCCTTGGTGTGAGACCTCCCAGAGTCTGCCATTAGCCCCACCAAAGAGCCCAGGTAGGCTCCAGTGTTGGGTTGCCTCAGGCCAAACAACCAACAGGGAGGGGACCCAGCACCACCCATCAGCAGTCAATGGGATTAAATTTTACTGAGCTCTGCCCACCAGAACAACAGTCAGCTCTACCCACCACCAGTCCCTCCCATCAAGAAACTTACACAAGCCTTTTAGATAGACACATCTACCAGAGGGCATACAGCAGAAGCAAGAAGAACTATAATCCTGCAGCCTGTGGAACAAAAAACACATTCACAGAAAGATGGACAAGATAAAAAGGCAGAGGGCTAGGTACCAGATGAAGGAACAAGATAAAACCCTAGAAAAATAACTAAATGAAGTGGAGATAGGCAACCTTCCAGAAAAAGAATTCAGAATAGTGATAGTGAAGATGATCCAGGACCTCAGAGAAAGAATGGAGGCAAAGATCAAAAAGATGCAAGAAATGTTTAACAAAGACCTAGAAGAATTAGAGAGCAAACAAACAGCAACGAACAACATAATAACTGAAATGAAAACTACACTAGAAGGAATCAGTAGCAGAATAACTGAGGCAGAAGCATGGATAAGTGACCTGGAAGACAGAATGGTGGAATTCACTGCTGTGGAACAGAAAAAAGAAAAAAGAATGAAAAGAACTGAAGACAGCCTAAGAGACCTCTGGAACAACATTAAATGCAACAACATTCGCATTAAGGGGTCCCAGAAGGAGAAGAGAGAGAGAAAGGACCAGAGAAAATATTTGAAGACATTACTGTCAACAACTACCCTAACATGGGAAAGGAAATAGCCACCCAAGTACAGGAAGGGCAGAGAGTCGCATACAGGATAGACCCAAGGAGAAACACACCGAGACACATAGTAATCAAACTGGCAAAAATTAAAGACAAAGAAAAATTATTGAAAGAAGAAAGAGAAAAATGACAAATAACATACAAGGGAACTCCCATAAGGTTAACAACTGATTTCTCAGCAGAAACTCTACAAGCCAGAAGGGAGTGGCATGATATACTTAAAGTGATGAAAGGGAAGAACCTACAACCAGGATTACTCTACCCTGTAAGGATCTCATTCAGATTCGATGGAGAAATCAAAAGCTTTACAGACAAGCAAAAGCTAAGAGAATGCAGCACCACCAAACCAGCTCTACAACAAATGCTAAAGGAACTTCTCTAAGTGGGAAACACAAGAGAAGAAAAAGACCTATAGAAACAAATCCAAAACAATTAAGAAAATGGTCATACGAACATACATATCGATAATTACCTTAAACGTGAATGGATTCAATGCCCCAACCAAAAGACACAGTCTTGCTAAATGGATACAAAAACAAGGCCCATCTAAATTCTCTCTACAAGAGACCCACTTTGGACATAGGGACATATACAGACTGAAAATGAGGGGATGGAAAAAGATATTCCATGTAAATGGAAATCAAAAGAAAGCTGGAGTAGCAATACTTATATCAGATAAAATAGACTTTAAAATAAAGAATGTTAAAAGAGACAAGAAAGCACACTACATAATGATCAAGAGATCAATCCAAGAAGATATAACAATTATAAATATATATGCACCCAACATAGGAGCACCTCAATACATAAGGCAACTGCTAACAGCTATAAAAGAGGAAATTGACAGTAACACAATGATAGTGGGGGACTTTCACTCCAATGGACAGACCATCCAAAATGAAAATAAATAAGGAAGCAGAAGCTTTAAATGACACAATAGACTAGATAGATTTCATTGATATTTATAGGATATTCCATCCAAAAACAGCAGATTACACCTCCTTCTCTATTGTGCATGGAACATTCTCCAGGATAGATCACATCTTGGGTCATATATCAAGCCTCAGTAAATTTAAGAAGATTGAAATCATACCAAGCATCTTTTCTGACCACAACACTATGAGATTAGAAATGCATTACAGGGAAAAACAACGTAAAAAACACAAACACATTGAGGCTAAACAGTACATTACTAAATAACCAAGAGATCACTGATTAAATCAAAGAGGAAATCAAAAAATATCTAGAGAAAAATGACAATGAAAACACGACAATCCAAAACTTATGGTATGCGGCAAAAGCAGTTCTAAGAGCAAAGTTTATAGCTATACAAGCTTACCTCAAGAAACAAGAAAAATCTCAAATAAACAATCTAACCTTACACCTAAAGGAACTAGAGAAAGAAGAACAAACAAAACCCAAAGTTAGCAGAAGGAAAGAAATCATAAAGATTAGAGCAGAAATAAATGAAATAGAAACAAAGAAAACAATAGCAAAGATCAATAAAACTAAAAGCTGGTTCTTTGAGTAGATAAACAAAATTGATAAACCATTAGCCAGACTCATCAAGAAAAAGAGGGAGAGGGCTTCCCTGGTGGCGCAGTGGTTGAGAGTCTGCCTGCTGATGCAGGGGACACATGTTCGTGCCCTGGTCCGGGAAGATACCACATGCCGCGGAGCGGCTAAGGCCCGTGAGCCATGGCCGTTGAGCCTGAGCATCCGGAGCCTGTGCTCCACAATGGGAGAGGCCACAACAGTGAGAGGCCCGTGTACTGCCAAAAAAAAAAAAAAAAGAAAAGAAAAGTAAAAGAGGGAGAGGACTCAAATCAGTAAAATTAGAAATGAAAAAGAAGTTACAACAGACACCACAGAAATACAAAGGATCCTAAGAGAGTACTACAAGCAACTCTATGCCAATAAAATGGACAACCTGGAAGAAATGGACAAATTCTTAGAAAGGTATAACCTTCCAAAACTGAACCAGGAAGAAATAGAAAATAGGAACAGACCGATCACAAGTAATGAAATTGAAACTGTGATTAAAAATCTTCCAACAAACAAAAGTCCAGGACCAGATGGCTTCACAGGTGAATTCTAGCAAACGTTTAGAGAAGAGCTAACACCCATCCTTCTCAAACTCTTCCAAAAAATTTTGGAGGAAGGAACACTCCCAAACTCATTTGATGAGGCCACCATCACCCTGATACCAAAACCAGACAAAGATACTCCAAAAAAAAAAAATTACAGACCAATATTACTCATGAATATAGATGCAAAAATCCTCAACAAAATACTAGCAAACAGAATGCAACAACACAATAAAAGGGTCATACACCATGATCAAGTGGGATTTATCCCAGGGATGCAAGGATTGTTCAATATACATAAATCAATGTGATAAACCATATTAACAAATTGAAGAATAAAAACCATATGATCATCTCAATAGATGCAGAAAAAGCTTTTGACAAAACTCAACACCCATTTATGATAAAAACTCTCCAGAAAGTGGGCATAGAGGGAACCTACCTCAACATAATAAAGGCCATATACGACAAACCCACAGCAAACATCATTCTCAATGTTGAAAAACTGAAAGCATTCCTCTAAGATCAGGAACAAGACAAGGATGTGAATTCTCACCACTATTATTCAACATAGTTTTGGAAGTCCTAGACATGGCAATCAAAGAAGAAAAAGAAATAAAAGGAATACAGATTGGAAAAGGAGAAGTAAAACTGTCACTGTTTGCATATGACATGATACTATGCATAGAGAATCCTAAAGATGCTACCAGAAAACTACTAGAGCTAATCAATGCATTTGGTAAAGTTGCAGGGTGCAAAATTAATACACAGAAATCTCTTGCATTCCTATACACTAATGATGAAAAATCTGAAAGAGAAATTAAGGAAACACCATTGCAACAAAAAGAATAAAATACCTAGGAATAAACCTACCTAGGGAGACAAAAGACCTGTATGCAGAAAACTATAAGACATTGATGAAAGAAATTAAAGATGATACCAACAGGCGGAGAGATATACCATGTCCTTGGATTGGAAGAATCAATATTGTGAAAATGACTATACTACCCAAAGCAATCTACAGATTCAGTGCAATCCCTATCAAATTACCAATGGCATTTTTTATGGAACTAAAATAAAAAAAAATTTAACATTTGTATGGAGACACAAAAGACCCCAAATAACCAAAGCAGTCTTGAGGGAAACAAACGGAGCTGTAGGAATCAGACTCCCTGACTTCAGACTATACTCTAAAGCTACAGTAATCAAGACAATATGGTGCTGGCACAAAAACAGAAACATGGATCACTGGATCAGGATAGAAAGCCCAGAGATAAACCCACGCACCTATGGTCAACTAATCTATGACAAAGGAGGCAAGGATATACAATGGATAAAAGACAGTCTCTTCAATAAGTGGTGCTGGGAAAACTGGACAGCTACATATAAAAGAATGAAATTAGAACAGTCCCTAACACCATACAGAAAAATAAACTCAAAATGGATTAGAGACCTAAATGTAAGACCGGACACTATAAGACTCTTAGAGGAAAACATTGGAAGAACACTCTTTGACATAAATCACAGCAAGATCTTTTTTGATCCACCTCTTAGAGTAGTGGAAATAAAAACAAAAATAAACAAATAGGACCTAATGAAACTTCAAAGCTTCTGCACAGCGAAGGAAATTGTAAACAATATGAAAAGACAACCCTCAGAATGGGAGAAATTATTTGCAAATGAATCAACGGGCAGAGGATTAATCTCCAAAATATATAAACAGCTCATGAAGCTCAATATTAAAAAAACAATCAACCCAATCCAAAAATGGGCAGAAGACCTAAATAGTCATTTCGCCAAAGAAGACATACAGATGGCCAAGAGGCACGTGAAAAGCTGCTCAACATCACTAATTATTAGAGAAATGCAAATCAAAACTACAATGAGGTATTATCTCACACCAGTTAAAATGGAAATCATCAGAAAATCTACAAACAACAAATTCTGGAGAGGGTGTGGAGAAAAGGGAACCCTCTTGCACTGTTGGTGGGAATGTAAATTGATATAGCCACTATGGAGAACAGTATGGAGGTTCTTTAAAAAACTAAAAATAGAATTACGATATGACCCAGCAATCCCACTACTGGGCATACACCCAGAGAAAACCATAACTCAAAAATACGCATGCACCTCAGTGTTCATTGCAGCACTATTTACAGTAGCCAGGACATGGAAACAACCTGAATGCCCATCGACAGAAGAACAGATAAAGAAGATGTGGTACATATATACAATGGAATATTACTCAGCCATAAAAAGGAATGAAACTGGTTTATTTTTAGAGACGAGGATGGATCTAGAGACTGTCATACAGAGTGAAGTAAGTCAGAAAGAGAGAAACAAATATCGTATATTAACGCATATATGTGGAACCTAGAAAAATCATACAGATGAACCAGTTTGCAGGGCAGAAATTGAGACACAGATGTAGAAAACAAACATATGGACACCAAAGGGGGTAAGCGGCAGGAGGGTTGGGGTGGTGGTGTGATGAATTGGGAGATTGGGATTGACATGTATACAGTGATGTGTATAAAATTGATGACTAATAAGGACCTGCTGTATAAAAATAAATAAAATTTAAAAATTTTTAAAAAAATGAATAGATAATATTAAATGTTAGTGACAGTGTTAAGCTATTGGAATATATTGCTGGTGGGAGAGTAAATTGTTATTATGACTTTGAAAAATAATTTAGCAGTGCCCTATAAAATTGCACATACCCGAGGCCCACCAATTCCATTTCTAAGTATATGCTTCGTCTATTCTCTATCCTTCTATATGTGCACGAGAAGAAATATTCAAGAAAGTTTATAAAAGAATAGTTTGTAACTGAAAACACAGTGAATAATCCAAATAACTATCAACATTAGAAGAGGTAAATAACTTGTGATATATTAATTCAACAAACTGTCCCATAGCAGAGCCAAAATCATTATATTATAGCTACATTAAACAACATGGATGAATCACAAGATTTGAGCTGAGTAAAAAGAATAATTGAAGAATATATAATATAATTTTATTAACATATATTCCAAATGAAACAGGGTATTTTTAGGGATATAAACATATACAGCTAAAGAAAAGCAAAGAAACTCAATACAGTGGCCATTCGGAGGATGTAAAGAAGATGGGGAAAGGATTGAGAACACAGAGGACCTCAGGATAATGATAATAATCTTTTTATTAAACTGAGTGTTGTGCCCACAGGCGATCACCGTATCTTTATTCTTTACACTTTATATATATTTTATAAGTAATCTTTTACAACTATTAAATATTTAATTTAAAAATCATTTAATGAGAATGAGACAAAATTGTTTAATATGTGTTTAAAATAGGTATTGTTTTGATTAAATAACAAAACTCCAAACAAAATTTAAAAAGAGATGGAACAAAACACACAGTATTACTTTAAATTCCTGACATTAGCCACTGTCATTATCTATTTGTCATCTGTGGTGTAATTAATGTGAGGCCTTAGGCTTTGCATCTTAATTTTGGCATATACTATCTTAATTTTGGCATATACTATATTTAAAAAAATACTGATAAGAACTGTATCATTTTGACTCTCACAGAAGCCAGGTTCTTAGCCAAGTTTTTAGTATGCATTTTCTTGGAGGTATGTTTTCATGTGTGTGTACGTGTTTGTGTGCGTGCGTGCACAGCCAGGCACTAAATCCAGGTCAATACTTCATGCATTTGACACCCTTTTTCAAGAGCTATGACGTATGTCTGATGAATTGAATCTGGTTGTAAGATGATATATCACTATTATTCCATTGTGAATTGTCCATCACAAGGGAAGTCAAGCTATCAGGCTTCAAAAAAGAGTTGCGGGAATTAGAAAGTATTAAAGTCAACTCACACAGATTTCATCTTCCTGTGTTACACGTCAGATGCCCAAGGTCCACGTCAGTCCTTCAACACCCATGTCTAGCCACAGCTGCAGGTTTCACCAATGCTCAGATGTTTAACCACCATAACGTTGATTCCACCTAACATAAGTTCTGCAAAATATGTTTTCACTGGCAAATATGTTTGGGAAGTATATTGCCAAAGGTAATAGGTTTCTTTACGGAAGAACATTTTAGAGGATGTAAAACCTCTAAACTCTTTTTTGGTTCTCCTCTAAATCGGAGACATTGCACACATTGTTCCTCAAATTCATTTGATTATGATGCTTTTTTTCCTTTGGAGGATCATCTCATGGGATTAGTGATTTGTATAATAGACTTTGAGAAATGTTGCTAAAATTTATTCTATTCTATGCTCTACCCTTTCTAAAAAAGGTATAGTAATTAGAGAATTTAGGCTATATAAATAGATTGTTAGAATATATTATGGGGTGGCAGAATGGGCAAAGAAGCAAACTGAAGTGAAATTGAGTATATATATGTATATATACACTCTATAAAAATATTAGGAAAAAAGGTATTTTTTAAAAGCATACTTTTTATCTTTTGATCTCTCAAAGTGTTATTAAAAGTTCCCTTTGTCCTTAATATTTCCTTTTCATCCTGCTGTACCTTTCTTTCCCCCTGATCTAGACCCTATAATATTAATCTGATCTCTAGAGTTAAACAAAAGAAGAAGAAAAAAAAGGAGTCTTTGGGTAGATTCATCTTCTCTTTAATCAGGCCAAAGAATTTTCACTTTAAATATAGAAGTATGTCTCAATCAAGTTTCTCTACAAATATCATGCGACCTACATCCTACTTGGTTGTTTTTAGATTCTTAGTCCTCATAAAAGGATAAGGCCAAAAGGTGAGAGAAGTCAGGTGAATGTTCTGAATGAAATGGAATAAAATTATTTAACCCTCCAGAGGGAGCTATGTTTTATTTAAGTGTGAAACTGGGGGAAAAATAACCTATCGTGCTGTTATTAATGCCTTATGGTTTTCAGAATTTTCAAAGTAACTTTGCACATACCAATTTCCTTCACAACTTTTTCAAGGTTGTGTATATATAGGATGATTATTTTTGTTTTTATGTGATGATTAGTAATGTGCAAGACACAGCAAATTTAGGTAACCTATATAGTCACAGAGTATAGTGTTGCTGTCATAAAATGAGAGGGTTGGATTAAATGGGCATTAAGGGTTGATTCCAGATTTAACTCTGTTGAATTCTATCCTATGATAATGTTCTTTCTAGTCACAATTTTCTTCCAGTAACATCAGGGAAATATGGCAACGGGGAATACAACCAAGGCTGTATGTCAGGAATAGTTTTGATATTTGATACTAACCACATTTACCACCTTGATCAATTTCTAAATCAGCCATTCATCTTTGAGTCTAATGTGGAAGCATGTGCTGACTGACTGGGAGTCCACTGCTTGTTTCCCACTTGGCTAGGCATGGGGAGAGGGATATTACAGCCCCTTGATCTATAATAGAGGATGGAGGAATCCTGTCTGCTAGGACATAAACAAAAATAATATGGCATGCAGAAGCTGGATAGATTAAATAAATTAAACAAATAAAAAAATAAGGCAGATAACGGACTGCTTGATTCCATAGTTCCTGGTCTATTGACTGGATGATGTTTATAGTTTTGTCAAACTGGAAAACTATCACTCAACATGATCCCTCTGTATTCTATTCAGTCCACAGAATAGTCTGTGGACTATTCAGCATCAGTCCAAGCTTATGCTGTGAAGCCTTCAGAAAATGAACTGTGGTGGTAATGTCAGCTGTTGGCTAAACTTCAACTGGCAATTATATTTATTAATGACTCTTGCAACTTCCACATGAATTGTTTGTACACATGAGCATGGGATAATCAGGTGTTGCAATTGAAGCATCAGCCAATGTGTAGAAAAATATAGGGGAATGATACCTCTCCATTCTTTATCTTGTGCTGAAGCACTGCTCTGCTGACAGAGAACTGGAAATCTCAGTTCTCAGCAAATCTTTGGTATAAAGTGTACCTCTTAAAAAGATTAGGGGGACTTTGGCAGTACAAAACTGTAGGATGGTAAATTCTAATATTTTTCAGATGTTAATGTGTTTCTTAAGCCTTTGAAACAGTTCTTACACATTGCTCTGATGATTATTTCCATTATATAAAACAAGAAGCCATTTCTCAGATTAAGACAACTAACCGAGATTGAAAACCTGGAAATGACAAATTCAGAATTCCAATTTAAATGTTTCTGACTCTAGCTAGCCCTCGATGTCTTAAGCACTATGGCATGCTGTCCCTAAAGAAATTAGAAGCGTCACTTAATGTATCAGTAGAAGAGAACTTTTCTGAAACCCTGAAATAATATTATTGTGATCTCCCCTCTACATAAGGCCAGTTTGGCATCACTCTCACATTTATCTCATCATCAGGGACAAATTTATCCATATACAGTGTAAAATTCAGGATTCTGGGATTGTTTTCTGTCTGTGAGAACTGAGGCAAGTCACATCCCCTTTCAGAACTGTTTCCCATTTCATATAATGGGAAGGCTGGAGTAGATGATCTTTAAGATGATTGAACGCTGTTCAGAATTCCATCACAATTTTCCCTTTCTGCCTAAGAGTATGATGTTAAAACTTGTTTCATATATGATTCTTTTGTAAAGTGGGACCATACAATAAATAAATGAATGGATAGATAAGTACATAGATAGATTAACTTGTATTGACATTAACACTTTCCAACCTAAGTATTATAGATCCACCTTTTACATTTTAAAGCTTTATAGTGCTCCATAGAACTCTATGATATTCCATAATGTACCAAGTTTATTTAGGCTTTTATTATTTTGCTTTTAAAAGTAAGGTTACAAGGTATATACTATATTTAAATTGGACATATGCCTAAGATTTTCTAGTATTGCTAGCTAGGACAATAGGAGGTGAACATCTTAATTTATTTACAGTTGTTTGCTGATGAGTATCCAAAAATATTACCATGATTTATGTTACCATTGACAGTGTTTGACATATTATCAGTCTACTTTGAGTTGCAACTAACAGAGTGTCAATTTTAGTTTATTTAAATAAGAAAAGTCATTGTCTTGTGTAACCCTAATTTGGGGGATGAGGAGAGTCGTCTTCAGGTCTCCCCCCCCGCCCCCCGCTATCCCATCCCCACCTAGCTCTCCAAGGTGCTTACAAGGAGCTGCATCTCTTCCAGGTGTCCGTTTTAGACCTGACACCATCCAGAGGCAGAAATGGATCTTTTGATCTATTTTTTAAATAGTGGGCAAGTCTTTTGCAGAATTTTAGCAGCAGATTTCTCCTCTTATTGGCCTGAGTTGTGTCAGAAATTCACGATTAAGCCAATCACTGGAAACCAAATGACTCACCAGGATTCAACCCTGGAATTGGAACGAGGGCCAGCATACTCTGCAGTGAGTGTGTGTGCTGAGAAGGGTAGAGGACAAAATTAATTGTTTTTTGAAATAAAGTGGTAATTGGTTGTGGTTAAGCAACCATCAATGTCTGCCACGGATATTTTCCATCTTGGGGGGGAGAGGCTGCACCAGTCTGATCCTTTTCTCATTACTCTGTTGGGATAAAATTACTTACCAACTATAGGAGCTCTTTGCAGAATAATATATTAACTTTAGAGTCAAATATTTTTTTAAAAAATTCATAGTCTATAGTTTGGCTTTGATTACTTTTACAGTTCACTTTTGTTATGAAGATTTCTCTTCACCTCACCCACCTTTATGGATTCTGGATTTTTGTCTGAAGCTATACGCTACAAAAATATTTTCCTGTGACTATGGAAGTAAAATCTAATGCATTTACTTACTGGCTTTGATATCTTTTGATGTGAAGTATTATGATAAACGGGGAGAGAGTTGCTATTAGGCACATATTAATTAGAACAAATGACACATTAGAAAGCAGGATTTGTTAAGGACTACATGTGGCCTTCCTTGAGTCCCATCTCAATATAGTCACATCCTCCACCCTGTTACTATGTCTCATTGCAACTTATTTAATTTTTCCGTGGTGCTTATGACAACTTGTTAGTTCATATTTATTAGTATGTGTTTTCTGTTTAATATCTATCTCCCCAACTAGAAAACAAACCCAAAGAAGGGACAAACCCCCTCCTGCTTTATTCACTGGTGTACCATCAGGACATCTAGAGCATATTGTTTGGCACATGATAAGTTTTCCATACCGTATGTTAAATGAAGTAATTAACACAGGGTGAAGTAGGAAGGTATCTCATGAGGAAAGAGAACATGAGAACATTGAAACTTCAGTAGTTGAGCAAGTGGAAGAAAGGAGCTATTACCCTGGAGAGACCATTTCTAAGAATTGGTTGCTGCCACATTCCAACAAGTTGGCAATATTGATAAAAAAAAAAATCAAGAACTATAAAAATACTTGTCCTTTGACTCAGCAACTTGATGTCTAGAAATGATTCCAGGAAACTAAATAGAGAGACAATCAAAGCTTTACATACAAGAATATCCTTACTATGTTATTTGTAATGGTGGATATTTGGTAACAGTGTAGATGCCCAATAAAAGAGGACTTGTTAAAAAACTGGAACATAAAAATGATGAAATATTATCTAGTCATCACAATTAGGGTTTCAAAGAATGTTATGACCAATGGAATAGCATTAAAGGGGAATTTCAAATATTTTTATTCAGTATTTTTCCAAACATTGTACCTAGAGTATGGATTCCTTCTACAACTAGCCACATGTGAATATTATAAAAATATAAAGACTTACATTTCTCAGAAATAACATTGGCACAGTCAGTACTTTCTAAGGTAAAAGCATTCACTAATTCCTTATGTATTTATTAAGTATGTTTAAAAAAAAAAAAGAATAGTCCCTCTAAGTAGCTACATATCACATTGGAGTTTGAATTTTCCAAAAGTTTTTCATTTGTTTAAAGACAGAAGCCCAGAGTCTGAAATAAAATGATAAATGACTAAATAGGTTTTCCCCAGGCAGCTGGAGATGACAAGGTTAATATGGTCTAAAGGAAAATGAAAAATGTTTGAAAGTCTGAGTTCTTATGTTAGAAAGGAACATTTTTTTTCATTTTTCTTTGCTCATACTAAAAGCCTTATGCTAGTGTAGTTAAAATGAACAAAGTTTTCTCAAATAGAAATAAAACGCAAATTTTTCTCAAATAGAAATAAAACGTATAATCACTGCTTACATTGCTGTAGACCTAAGGTATAAGTACTTTTTAGAAAGTAACCAAAATAAAATAGTTGGTTGTCAGTTGGGTAAGTACCTGGGTAGAATTGAGATTCCAAGAAAGAAATAAAGGAAAACAATCTGAAGGGAAGAATAGGAGGTTGAGACTGTCACCAACTCAATGGCTCAAACCAAGTTCTATCATTAAACTAAACTCTCAGCCAGCGAAAACTACCTAACTGAATCCCCTCCATGCCCTAGGACACTTTTCTTCTGTATCCCCAGTATCATAAATGACAAATGGTGTTCTGCTATATAGAAGAGTTAAATATCAGGACTCAAAAAGTAAATCATCCTTTGAAGATTGGATTAAATAAATAGAAAACAATCTCACATATTGCAGCGTATTCCATAAGAAGAACTGAAAGAAAAATACTTTATAGTGATAATCTTCACCTTTGTTTTAATCTACAAAATGAAGTTTTCTTCTTGGGGGTGGGGGTCATAGTAGTCAGTAGTTTTCTTGCAGATGAGGCCTAGTAGTCAGGAAATCTGCATTGCCCATCCTGGCTCTGTTATTAATCAGCTCGGTAACTTTGGATCAGTCATTAAATTTCTCTGGGCCTAATTTGCCTTTTTATTACAAAGAGGAGCTTTGGTTGCATATTTTCTAAAGTCAATTTCAGGCCTTACATTACATTCAATAATTTTTCACTGAGTAATTAACTTTATACTGATTAATGGAAATGTCTGAAGTAATAAAAGTGTTAAACTATCTAATTTCACAAACATAACATCAATGAACTACAGTAATTTCACAAAGTTTTAGTTGATACTCCATTCAGTATTAAGTCCCCACAACCAGCCATGTGTAAGTTCTCAGAATGTCAACATTTATTTCACCATCTTCAATCATTTTTCCAAAGTGTATGCACAGTGGCTTTCTCATGAATTTGTGTGGGTCTTGAGGACAAAAATCATGGCTTACTCACCTTTATAGCCCCAGCACCTGGCACAGTGTCTGACACCTTAGTTGACAATTAACAATATTAGTTAAGTGAATGAATGAATGATTTGATAAACTGACTTGAAAGCATACTGGTTTGGCTAGGTTTCTGGATAATTAAGTTCAATTTTTTTTTCCTCAAAATAGGATTTCAACAAGTAGGAATAAACTTTATAAGTAAATAGCTGCTTTACTCATGTGAATTGAGGAGATAATGTCAAAGGAATTCTCTCTCCTAATTATTATCATAATATTGTATAACCATGACTACCGTCCATCTCCAGAAACTCATTTCATCTTGTAAAACTGAAACTCTATACCCATTTAATCATAACTTCCCATTCCTCTCTCACCACTAATGGTGGCAACCATTCTATTTCCTGCCTCTAGGATTTTGAAAACTCTAAATATCTCATATAAGTGGAATCATGCAATGTTTGTTGTGGCTGGCTTATTTCACTTAACATAATGTCCTCATTATGCACATTCTGTGCATGTGTGAGAATTTCCTTTCTAAGGCTGAATAATATTCCATCATACATACATATGTAGCACAATTTTCTTATCCATTTATCTCTTGATGCACACTGGGCTTGCTTCCACTTTTTAGCTATCGTGAATTTACCCCTCATTTTGAGCCACAGGTTTGGAGTTCAAGAAAACTACTTAAGGGAATGACATGTGTTCCTTGAAGAATCTGGAGGACACAGGGATCTGTACATGACTCAATTGTAACAGTCTAAAGGCAAGAGACTATGGCTAGAGCTTTCTGGTAACAGAGGAAGAGACTGGGTACATTGGAAACATTCTGCCCTTTCAGAGCTTGGCAACAAAATTGTGTGTTTTCCATGAGTCATATGTGGCTCCCAGGAAAGGGGGTTGGCTGTTCGCCATCTTGAAATATTTCACATAAAGGACTTCTGTTCAAAATGACAGGGATCTCCTAGAGATGCAACAACTGAGGGAGATCATCACCACCACTCAAATACATTTTCTACACCAGGAAACTTCTTGGTAGCCCTTAGCTTAGTGGGTATCTCTTAAGAACTCTCAAAAATGCCTCATAAAAGAGAGAGAGTAATTGTGTATCTGCGGTTCTGACACCAGATTTTAATGTACCAGTCAAGTGATATCTACCCTTCACCCCACTCCTTGTTAAAAAGCAGCTATATGGCATGTAGCTGTTTGTGTTTACACGTGTACATATGGGTGTGTGGGAGTGTTTGTGTTAGGGAAAGAGTGAGGGAAGGTATACCAAGAAAAATAAGAAATGTCATTTAGTCTTCCCCTTTTCTTTTCAGATTTCTTATCTTGAAGTAAATCTTTTCAGTGCAGCAGGAATGTTTTAAATTGCAAAGTGTTTAGAGTTTTAAGTTGAATTGTGTCAGTACATGTTAAGCCCTGTTAAATACCTCTTAATTTATTAGCTACAGGGCCAGGGAAAGCTGTGAAGCTATGCCTGGGATTTCATGTGGAAGAAATGAGGAGTCCACAGAGAGACTTTAAATGAGGTTTTGTGAGAAAGACCTTTTACAAACTTATGTCTCAGATATACAGAACTTGTTGTTCCAGGAGACTCTGAAGTGAAGGGGTCTACAAGGCAGTTGGATATGTATTTGTGAAACATAGAAGAGCATTGGGAAAGGACTTATTACATTGTGTTTCAGTGAGAGTGAGAATGGCAGAAAGTTAAGTCACTAAACTGTAAGCTCCTCAAGGGCAGGAAATATGTATTTAATGCAACTTTGTTTAAATGATGTCTAGATTGAGGCCTGTAATTATTAGGTACTAATAAATTTTGGTGAATGTTGTCCGATAATAGAAAAACACATAATAATAATATTGAATATTTAATACGGATCAGAAATTGTATAAATTGTTTACATGTATTAATTCATTTAACCCACACAGCTCTATGAGCTTAGTATTATTTGCTCATATGCAGATGAGACAAATGTAAAAAATCTTTATCAGTTGTGACTGATAAAATTTCTAATAAAACTTAAAACATGGATAGGGCTTCCCTGGTGGTGCAGTGGTTGAGAGTCCGCCTGCCGATGCAGGGGACACGGGTTCGTGCCCCAGTCCGGGAAGATCCCACATGCCACGGAGCAGCTGGGCCCGTGAGCCATGGCTGCTGAGCCTGCGCGTCCGGAGCCTGTGCTCCGCAGCGGGAGAGGCCACAGCAGTGAGAGGCCCGCGTACCGCAAAAAAAATAAAACAAAAAAAAAACATGGATTAATTTTTCCTGCTGAAACCTCTTATTTTTTGACAAAGGCAATAGAAATTATTACATATTTTCTGTAAGTTTAAAGAAAGCATATTTTCTATGAAGTATTAATTTGAAGTGCTGAAATATTTTTCCTCAATAAAGTAGTCTGATGGTTTTAAACTATAGTTTGGTAGGCCCATATTGTATTTCCTGAGTTTCTATGTTTTTTTCTTCTGCTGTAAACTGTGCCAAATAAATTGTGATGGCTACAATAATGATTTTATTTATATTTGTGTTTTATAATTAAATTTTTTAAGAGATGAAATCAGTCATTTAAGAACTGATTCACCTTTTAACTGAACCCCCAAAAAGGGAAATTAATTAAAAGAATTCCAAGAATGCCATAAATTATCACTATAATCATTTGCTGTCATTTTCGTTTGTCCTTTTTATTCCCCTGCAGTTTAAAATCCTCTTTTATTGGGTACTTGAAGAGATTCTGAAGCCAGGAGGGGGAAATTCATACTGTGGTTCCAGGCCTCTCTGTCCCAAGAGTGCCATCCACTAATGGTCACACTGAATGATGCCCCTGTGACTCCAAAGTCTAAAAGAAAGTCCCTAGAAGGCATATCATTAGCAGTGAGAGACGTTAGCCTGAGAAAAGTCTTTTACTGTGTCATGATTGCCTAGAACATCTGAAAATCATCACAAGATAATCCACAGCATTGATCAAGTTCTTATATCATGTGCGATTCTGAGTCAATGTTGAGAATGCCTTAGTTTTTCAGGCCTTACTTTTGACAAAAAAAAACAAAACGAAACAAAACCTGTGTGTATATATATGTGTGTGTGTGGAGATATATATATCTTCAAAAGAATGGCTTCAAAAAGAATGGCCAAATTGGCATTCATACATTTTTGTTGCAAATATAAACTGACACAATGCTTCCAGAGGATACTTTCTAAGACTCAACTTTTAGATTTGAACAAATAGTCAATAAGCCTATAGTATGTACCAGGCCCTCTTCTAGATGCTGGGGAGAGAGGATTGGATCTGACAAGTATACAAATACAATGTTGTCGTGAAGAACTGATGTACTTACATGATGACAGGAGCATTATAAGAGGATGAAGAATGAAATAAAGAGGCTCTTTGAGGCCCAGACTTAGAACTGACATATTTGTACATTCCGGTGGACAAAGGGAATTTGAGGTCAGCTCAAATTCAGAGCGGGAGAAATAGACTCTGACAGACTCATCTAATATCCTGAGCAATGAGGTACTTTAACTCTCCCATAAGATTTAAGAAGACTAAGATTGAGATGACCGAGTCAAACTTTTTTTTTTCCAGTTTATTTTAGTGTGCAATAACAAGGACATTGACCCTATTAATGTCATGCTGTTAAGCTAACTTCCTTGAAGGAGCTGTAGATATCTCCTCCCACCTCACTCCCAAGGAAATCCTAGTCAAATTATAGGTCACTGAATGCTTAGAACTGAAAAGATCCTTATATATCACCTGTATCATCCATCACTTTATTGATGAGAAAATAAGCGTTAGAGAAATGAAGTAATTTCCCAAGTCATAGAGTTAATGACAGAACTAAGATTTCTGACTCCAGACTCTATGATCTTTGTATTAAATCATGTTTCCTCTGAAGTTTTATTATAGCTCATGATTAAGGAAGTGAATTAGTAACTATGTTATTTATTGCCACAGTTATGTTATTGGAAAACTGTATACAACCATGCTTAAGAGATCAGTTTCTTAGATCAGACTGTCTGGGTTTACAATCTGCTCTGCCATAGACTATAAACTGGGTACTGTGGGTTATCTTGGACAAGTAATTTAGCCTCTCTAAACTAATCTTCCCATGTGTAAAAACTTGACAATAATATTACCTGCCTTCTGGCTTTTTTATGAGGATCAAATAAGGCCTGTCACACAGCACTTTGCCTGTCACAGATTATGCTGTTGATAAGGATAATGTTTATTTTATCAATAGAAACTTTATTAAGGTGAAATTAATAGACAGTGAAATGATTTGATCTTAAGTACATAATTTTATGAGTTTTATCAGTGTATAAGCCTGCGTAATAACTTTCCTAATCAAGAATACTTCCTGTACCCAGAAATTTCTCCTGTGCCTCACCATGATAAGCAACCTTGTTCTGATTTTAATCACATAGATTTCTTTTGCTTCCCTTGAAGGTCATATAAATGGCATCATATAATATATACTGGTGTTTGCCTGGCTTCTTTTAACATAGTACTTTTGAGATTCAACCATGTTGTTGAATGTATATATGTGTGTGTGTATGTGTATATATATGTATATTATATATTAATATATGTGAATAAATTATTCATTAGATTATTCCTGAATAATATGTTTTTCCATTTTCTAAATATACCCTGGAATCTGATTATCCATTCTTCTATTGATATTTGGATTGCTTCAAATTTGTCTATACAATTCTTACACAGGGCTTTTTGAGGTAAACATACTTTTATTTTTCTTTGATATACATCTTGAAGTAGAATGTCTTGGTCATATGGAAAGTGAATGTTTAACACTGAAAGAAAATGCCATAATCTTTTTCAAATAGTTGTACCATTTAATATTCTTTCTAGGAAATGCATGAGGATTTTTCTGTAGCCTCAAAAAATTTGTCATTGTCACTTTTGCTGATTTTAGCCATTACAGTGCATGTGAAAGATATCATTGTGGTTTCAATTTGAATTTTCTTAATGAATTCTGATGGTGAGAAACTTTTCATGTGCTTATTAGATACACTTATAACTTTTTCATAGAGTCTGTTCAAGTACTTTGACCTTTTTCTATTGGGTTGTTTGCATTTTCACTATTAAGATGTAAGATTTCTTTATGTTCTTTATTCTGGATACAAGTCCTTTGTAAGACACTTATATTGTGAATATTTTCTCCCTGTATGTGACTTGCCTTTTCATCTTTTAGTAGTCTTTTGATGAACAGATATTTTTTGTTTTTATGAAGACCAATTTATCAGTCATATTTTATATTTAATACATTATACCTTCTCTAAGAAATTTTTGCCTACCCCAAAGTGATAAAGATATTCTGTTTTCTTAAAATTAATAATTTTAGCTTTTGCATGTGACATAAAATAAAGGGCACATGTTATTCTTTAAAATAATTTAATCCTTTATTCCAACATCATTACTTTAAAACATTCATCTTTCCCCTTCAAAATGCCTCACCTTTATTGAAAATCAAATGAATATATGTATAGAGCTCTTTATTCTTTTTTCTAGCTTCTAAAGTCAGAAGTTTAGATCACTGTTTTCTTTATTCAGTGTATTTACAGGCATAAATTTTCCTCTAAGACTTGCTTTAGCTTCACAAAACAAATGTTATGTTGCATTTTCATTTATTTTGAAGCATTTCCAACTTCTCTTGTGGTTTCTTCTTTGATTCACATATTATTTAGAAGTATTATTTTTTCAATTTTCAAGCTTTTTGAAACATTCCTACATATTTTACATTTTTGATTTCTAATTGAAATCTGTTGTAGTTAGAAAATATACAAGCTTTCAAAAATTTGAAATTTATTGAGGCTTATTTTATGAACAGTTGAAAAAGATGTACCTTTTTTACTTTACTCTGCAATTATTGGGTATATTATTCTACAAATGTTAAGTCAGAGGACTTTTAATGTATCCAACTATGATTGTGGAATTTGTCTATTTTTCCTGTTCTGTCCGTTTTTTGTTCGTTTTTTTTTTTTTTTTTGCTGTATGTGGGCCTCTCACTGTTGTGGCCTCTCGCGTTGCACAGGCTCCGGATGCGCATGCTCAGCGGCCATGGCTCACGGGCCCAGCCGCTCCGCGGCACATGGGATCCTCCCAGACCGGGGCACGAACCAGCGTCCCCTGCATCGGCAGGCGGACTCTCAACCACTGCGCCACCAGGGAAGCCCTGTTCTGTCCGTTTCTGCTTCTATTTATTTTGAAGCTCTGTTACTGGGTGTGTAAAATATTATATTTATGTCTTCTTGATGAGTTGATCTTTTCGTCATCATAAAGAATACCTCTTTATCTCTTGTAATACTCCTTGTGTTCATGCTTATTTTCTACCACCATTTTGCTATTCGCATTCGGCTTGTCCCATTATTTTCCCCTCTGGTACTTTCTACCTTCTTTTGCATTTACAAAATAATTTTTGGTATTTTATTTTAAATTTTCTAATGATTTTTAGGTACAACTTTTTATATTACCTTTAGTGGTGCTTTAAAGATTATCATATTCACCTTTAACTTACCAAACCCCGTGTACAGTTGCTATATCATTTCATGAAATAGACAAGAAATTACAAAAGTATAATTTTATTTGACCCCAACTCTAGGCTACTTTGTGCAGTTGTTGACATGTATTTTATACATATATGTGTTATAAACTCCAAAATGCAGTGTTATAAGTTTTGCATTAAAAAGTCAGGTGTCACCTAAAAGAAATATATATAAAACTATATAGTTTCCTCACGTTACCCATTTTCAGGGCGCTTGCCATTGATCTGGGTTCCCATCTGCCATCACTTTCCTCAGCCTGAAGAATTTACCTTAGCATTATTTTCATCTCATCTCTGCTGGTGACAGATTCTCTCAGCCTTCCTTTATTTGAAAATGTCTTTTTTTTTCCTTTCACGTCTGATGGACCTATTTACTGGATATACAATTCTATGTATAATTTATTTTCAGCACTTTAAAGGTATCATCCACTGTTTCCTGACCTGTTGTTTTGATCAGTCAGCCATCATTGTAATATTAACCTCTAGCAATTGTAATGTTTCATTTTTCTCTGGCTACTTTCCAAATTTTCATTTAATCTTTAGATTTTAGGTGTGTGACTATGAAGTTCCCAGGTATAGTTTTCATTGTGTTTACCCTGCTTGGGGTCTACTAAGCTTCTTGGATCTATATGGAATATTTTCACAAACTTTGGGAAAGTTTTTGGCCAATATTACTTTAAATATGTTTATGTTTATTCTCTCTTTCTTCTCCTTCTACACTACTTTATCAGGAGGCTAGATATTGTCTCACAGTTTCCAGTAGTTCAATTTTTTTCAATATTTTTCTCTTTGGTTTTCATATTGGATAATTTCTGTTGACATGTTTTCAAGTTTACCAATCATTTCTTCTACTGTTATTCTTCAATTGCCAATCTGATATTAAAACATGCATGATTTTTTTTCTTTCAGGCATTATAAATTTCAGTTCTAGAACTTTCTATTTTGCTTTATTTCAAAAAATAGTTTCCATTTCTCTTCTGAGAGTCCCTACGGTACACTCATTGATCATATAAGCATCATGGCCATGTTTTGTTTTAAGTCCTTGAACTATTTAAAACAGTTGATTGAATGTCCTTATTTGCTCATTGCATCTCAGGTTTGGTTGGTTTGTACTAAATGCAATTTTTAAAACAATATGTCTTATTGTTTTGTACTTTGTATGTCTTACGACTTTTTTTTTTACCATGTTCTCAGATGTTTTATATATTACCAACATTCAGATTATAATACTCCTCTGAAGAATATTGATTTTTGTTCTATTAGGAGTTAAAATTTTTTTAAATTTATTTGTTTTTATTTTTCGCTGCATTGGGTCTTCATTGTGGTGGGCAGGCTTCTCATTGTAGTGGCTTCTCTTGTTTCGGAGCATGGGCTCTAGGTGCCCAGGCTTCAGTAGTTGTGGCACATGGGCTCAGTAGTTGTGGCTTGCGGGCTCTAGAGTGCAGGCTCAGTAGTTGTGGCGCATGGGCTTAGTTGCTCCGTGGCATGTGGGATCTTCCCGGACCAGGGCTCGAACCCGTGTCCCCTGCATTGGCAGGCAGATTCTTAACCATGCTCCACCAGGGAATTCCCGGAGTTAAATTATTGACAAATCACTTTAATGTTGTGTAAGATTAGTTTTCTACTGTTTTCAGGTTAGTTTCAGTTTTGTCCTTAGGCTTAGAGCAAATCCTTCAAACTCCAAACTCAGTATCTCGTACAGGGAATGGCAGCCGAAACACTGGCTCAACTTTTTCAGTCTTTCAGTTTTTTTTTTTTTTTCTTTTTTTTTTTAGTCTTTCAGTTTTTGCTTTCTTGCAGTCTTCTTGGTGCCCTTCTGCTCTTTCCATTCAAAAACAAATATCTAAACAAAGTTTGCATGTAGATCTGGAGTCTTACCTTTCTGTTGTTACTTTGTTTCTATGATTCCCACCCCACCCCACCCCCCGCCCTTAATTTGAGCTGCTCTGGCAGCTCCAACTCTCCTCTGAAACCTCAAATCAGTAAGATTGTTGCCTTCTAATAATTTTAACCAACCTTTACCTCTGCAATTCAGGGTTTTCCAGGGATAGGGGACTTTCCAAGCTAAAACCAGGGAAGTTCCAGGCAAATAGGGAGAACTTGATCATTTTTTAAGCATCCTCAGGGAAAATCCTCATAATCCTAGATCTCATCCAATTCAGTTTCCTCTTTTTATGGTCAAACCTTCACCACTTTCAGCCTGCTTTTGGTGACTTTCTAGTACTTTACATAGTTGTTTATTTAATGTTTTGTCGCCCAGTTATAAATGTTATCTGCAGGATGGTTAGTCTACTTCATCATTAACCTAAGTATTTTAATTCTGCAAGTGATAAGAGATTTGGTGTCAACAACCAAATTGATCCAAATTTTGACCTTATAATTCACTTCTGTGTGTAGTAATTATAATAATAGTAATAGTAATAATAATAATATCAAAGTAAAAGTAAACTTCATTCAGAGAAAATTAACCTGCCAAACAATTCTCCAATATATTGACAAGGGCTTGTTTGAATAAGAGGTTGCAGGTGGTAGTTTTTATCTTTCTACGTTTTAATAACGTAAAAATATTAGTATAACATGTAGGCATATATACACATATATTGTTTGCAATGAAAATATGAACATCACATTTATCAAATAATGGGAATTTAAATATGTATCACAACATATCTTCTTAAAAATGGGCAAGATTAAATAATAGCTAAAATGTGATTACAAAAGAAATTACTAGATGAAGTATCTTATAAATACCAGTGAATATATGTGTGGCAAAATCTTAGAAAATTTATTAAAATACTTTTTTTTTTCAGAGAGCAGCCGCCAGATAGGAAAGCTCCACAGAGGAAAACTGAAGCTTACTAGCCAGGAATAGCACAGTTAAAATTGTACTCAGATACTATAAACAGTAAAATTTCCTCTGTGGATTCTCTTAATATGCTGAGAGGTATTCCATTATTGAAATAGATTATAATTTACAGGGATCATTATGATACCAATAAGGAATCAGAATTTGAATTACTACTTTGTGAACGTGATAGCATTCATTCTCACAGCTTCAGTATGCTTATCACTAAACTCAAGGGGGGGAAAAACTTACATTGGAAAATTGGAAATGTTGTATTTGGTAGAAGGCAGAATTGTCACATCAGTTTTTATTTACAACCTAGTGGCCTTGCATATATGTTGGGTTTGGCCTCCTTTGTATTTTAAAGATTAGGACATTTCTCACAGTTATATTCCCATTTCCTCCGGCAACTGCCTGGAACAGAGCAGTGGCAACTCCATTCAGATGGGGTATGGCCACCCCGGTGTGCATGGTTTCCACCACTTCACTGTTTCACAACTAGCCCTTTTCTTTTACTTATCTCACTTGCTTGGTTTTTGTAGGCATGGGAACATGTAAGCGTTGGCCTACCAAAATATGAGAGAATGTCTTTACTGAAAACACAACAGTATACACCTATTAACAACCTAGGCTCTTTCTGTAAAAAAAAAAAAAAAAAGAAAAGAAAATTATAAATATAAGGAAGGCCAAAATTCCTCACAGTGCAGTAAGGAATAAGAAAATTGCAAAAAAACGGATTTGCATTTGTTCTGCCTCTAATTTAATCACCAAAAAAGAAGTCAATTGGCTACTGCATGTGAATGCTGTTGTTTTAACTGGATTTTGTTCAAACGCCGTAAAATAACTGCCTAAGTTCTAAAGGCATGCAGGTTTCCAGGCGTGTCTGTTAGGGCTTTTTTGCTTCAGAATGTGTCTCCTCAGCCTCAAGGAAGCCACCAGTACTTCTCTCTGCTTTCCTTAAGTATATTTTAGGATTGTAGATGAAGTGTGCACCTACTCATCCCATGTTCTATTTCTATGCCTCCTGGACTCCTTACTCAAGTTCCCCACCTGGAAGACTTTCTTGTAGAAAAGGCACTGGTTTTGAAATGACTCCCTGCTATGTTCCAGGAAGGGATCTGATCCGTCCTCTTCACTTGTACTTCTACATGAACACCTTTGCTGTGGTCTCAATTTTGCAGGAACCTTGAAACACTCCTCCACTTTCTTCTCCATGATGAGTGAATGGGATTTCCTCTGCGATGGATGAGCTAGGTTGGCATAAAGGGATATCTCCCATGTATCAGTATCCATGGTAACATTCTAGGCCAGAAGGCAGCATGCTAACACCACTCATCCACCCCAGAAATTTTCAGAATTGTCACCAAGCAGAGCAACAATAACAAAAGTCAAATCCCATAGAGCAAACAGAAATCCCTTTATATTGTTAATGTCCTCTTGACCTTCCCCTTTGTCCAACCTCCTTTCAAAGAGCAGCCTCCTATTTTGTGGTCTGTAGACTTTACTCAGGCAGCTATTTTCATGCATTTATTTTCTTCAACCTTCAAGAAGTTTGTATTTGTACATTTTCACTAAAGATGGAGAGCAGAAAAAGGAGTGAATACTGGGGATCATAGATTCTTCTTGTTTTGTAATTCTATCAATGTTTTCTCCCTTCATTAAAATTGAAAATTCCCCAAATCTGTTTTCTTACGGGATGGTTTACAGAGAAACAGCCAATCCTCCCCCACCGTCTGCTCCCCCTCCCTCTACAATGTAACCGTGATTTCTAATATTGCATGATTTTAAATAAGGATTCTTGGCAGATCTGAAGAGAGAAACCTTCTGTCGTTGGTGATATAGTATATGGTCTTCCTAAGCACCTCTTGTCCCCGTGAAAGCCCGTCCTTGCATACTTTTGTGGGCAATAAAGGGTTAAAAGGCGCTGGAAAGACACCACGCATGTGTTAATTCCTGCTGCAGCAGCGCGCATTGCTTCCACTTTGACCTCATAGTTAATCTGCGTGATAGTTAACTCACGCAGAGACTCGTGCATTTCTTTTAAACACACACACACACACACACACACACACACACACACACACACACACACACACACACACACACACACACACACACACACACACACACACACACACCCTGCTGCCCTCTAAAAGAAAAATCAAAACAAATCAAATAAACAAACCTCAATTGATGGACCTGGAGGAGTATGTGTGAGCGTGGGGGGCATGAGTATGTGTACGAGTGTGCATGCGTTTCCCTTTCCCTTATTTGTCTCCTGTGCGTCTCTCCCTGTACCCTCCCCCTGCCTCAATTATATTATTCCCCGGGACTTGGAAGATGCTCCCTGAGCTGACGCTTTGATGGTATCTGCAAGCGTTTGTGCTGATCTTATTTCTGCCCCCTGAATATTAATTCCCGAAGCTGCTAGCAATACAGCTCCCCAGTGACGGGACCTACTAGAGGCAGGTGGGGGGAGCCACCATCAGTTCATAAGCATAATAATAATACAAAGGGGAGGGATTCTTCTGCAACCTAGAGGCTAGAGGCAGGGGAGAAAAAAAAAAAAAAGCGATGAGTTCGACAAATACATGGAGCACAGGAAGCTCAGTCTACTCGACTCCTGTGTTTTCACAGAAAATGACGGTGTGGATTCTGCTCCTGCTATCGCTCTACCCGGGGTAAGATATGCCCTTTCCGGCGTCGTTTTGTTTCAGAGAGGTTGGGGGAAGGGGTGGGGACAGAGGAACTCGGGAGACCACCCAGATTTAAAAGACTCTTATAGGATTTGGGGCTTTGTAATTTAGGGGAATGTGAATATTTGGGGCGGGAAAAAGGAGGGAGGAAAGAGAAAGGTCACTTTCATTTATTTATTAATTTATTGGATTTTCTTCATTTGTTTTAGAATGGAAATGCTAACGTCATAAAGACTTTGTGTTTGGGGAGTAGCATTTTGATAGTACTGCAGTGTGATGTCTAGGTGGGCTGTGCTGATACATGCCGGCATTTGAGGCCATGTTGGAGGCGTTTGGGTGCGGGTCTGGAGGAGAAAACTGCAAATGGGGTCCTGGCGCACACCCGGGAGACGTGTGTGTGTTTGTGTGTGTGTGTGTGTGTGTGTGTGTGTGTGTGTGTGTGGATGGGTTCTGTTCCTGTATCCAAAGTATTGCTTGCTCCTGCACCTGGGCATTCTTAAGATCAGCCAGCCAGGTTTTCTATCCAGCCCCATTGACTTGGCAGCAGACTCCCTGGTGGGCTAACAGGGTTCAGCACCAGGGACAGCAGTCCTGTCAGGGCCAAATGGAACGAGGCTTGTCTAACCCCACGGGACAACTTTACATCTACACAGGACATCGTTATAGTATAGACAGAAGGCCGATGGAGCCGAAGAGCACTAGTGACATCTGGGGACCCTGCTCTGATTATCCCTAACCCCTCCTTGAGATAGGAGGGGCATTGCTGGGCATGGGGTAGAGAATGTAGTTAATCAGTGCATGGAGGGATATATGTCTGGAAAAGAGTTGGCTTTGCTGCAGTGTTGAAAAATATGCTGAGCCAGGTGAATGTGATGCCAAAATTGTGAAGTTATGCATTAATGTCTTAGAGCCTTGTTGCACTGAATAGAAAAGATGGGAAAAGGGGGTGGTGGATTTCCCAAAATCCTGAGCAGGTGTGTGTTGCGAAGTGTTTTGCACCTAAATTTTTTTGAACTTCCCTGCACCAAAGGTATCAAAGAACTATCCCTTCACATATAGTTCATCATTTATCCACCCACCAAAACAACCCCCCTGCCCAACACATACCATCAGGATTTCCAGAGGTCCATTGTACTTATATTACTTGCACTCTTCTATACTGTCACTTTGAAATAAAGCTGTAAAAATATTACCCCAAATCTGCTCAAAAAGAAAGAAAGAAAGAAAAACTAGCTATAGAAGAAATCAAGCCATTGCCCTAAGGTTTTCCTGGGAGTTGACACTCTTATGTAGTAGTTGTAACAACGGGAGATAAAAGGGATGGGGGTTAAAAGATTATTTTATTTTATTGAAAATTTCTAGTTAACTTCACTGGTCCTCCATTCTCTAGGGTAGGTAATGAGGAGGTACAGATTTCAGTAAAAAAGAGACCCAAGCAAAAAAGGAGTGAAAGTCTCTCTTTGGAGTCTTTGGAGTTTCCAAGCAGAGAGAGGGGCCTGCTTAATTCTACCAGCACTTTTCATACCTCCCTGCTTTACTATAAAAATAGAATATATTTTCTTTAAGAGTGTAAGATTAAGTAGTTTTCTTAGAAGAAGGCTTTTTACTGGAAATGGTTTATGTGTAATACATTTTAGTGGAATACTGGAAAAAGTTCTTTTAATTAAAATTTGCACACATATTTTACTATTTAATGTTGTATGTAACTCTTAATTTGTTTCAGACATTAGAGAATTTATAGTTACTTGTTGATAGGAAATATCATTCTCATGTTCTTACCATTTATGAAACCTGTGGATTAAAATCTAGTCAAGACATAGGGAAATATGTCTTTCCTTCTTACACACTTACATCCATCTTAGTAAACAACTTTATAACTGAATAGATGAGAATATTTTTATATATTTTACTCCAATGGTCTTATTTTAACCTAAAATGTGCAATTTTATTATTTTTCCTAATACTATCATATTAAGATGTCTTCTTATTGCAACAGTCCCACCTTTTCTTTTCCAATTATCATATAAAAAGTAATACTTAGTGATACATTTTAATTTTCACTTATCATAGTAGCTTAGATGAGCTTTTTAAACAGCTCTAAATAATGGGAGTTATGTGTCATATAAACTCTCCAATAGGAGGATATTCACATTTTCTCAGTAATAACAGAATGGAGTCATTGCAGTTTGGTGCAGAGAATGTGATCAGAGTTTCAGTTTGCTGCAATCTCATTTAAAAAAAAAAGCCATTTGAATGGCTGAATAGAGCTGGATGAAAATAGGAGCTTTGATCTCTGAAGCTGATCTTGAAGAAAGATAAGTGACTAGAAAAATGTGGGATTCTGGGAGCAGTTTGAAAAAGGCTTTTTGGGTAAACAGTGGTAGTAGAACTACCTAGAAACTTGAAGGGAATTTTTTTTAAAAAAAGAAACATTTAAATGACTTTTCATTTACATAACTCCAAAGAATATTTTTCACTCTCATTAAAATGACTAAATTCATTAGTTTGTATCTCTACAAAAGTAAAACAAAGAGGAATATGAAGCATTGAAGTGAGGATGTTAATAGCTAATATCTCTTCTTATATGTGGGATAGTTAATTTCTTAAACTCAAAACTATCTAAACTGTCACATATCTTATATACAATGCTATCATAGAAATGGTCTGGGAAACTTGCTAAACTTGTATGATTCTTGAACCATACAAGCTTGTTATTTACTATCCTTCCAAATTCTCCACTTGGTTTTATTAGAAAAAGAAAAATGAAATCACTTCCTCAGCATATTTAATTGCTTATAGACATAACATTTCAAATAGTCTACGCTGAGGCAAACATCTATCTGGAAAAAAAAAGAAAAATATTTATCACCCAGTATTTCCCAGGATCCAGCTGCCCACTACCCTCTAGACAAAATATCTGGATTGTAGGCAGGAATTTAAAAATTAGCTTTTAATTTAAATTCGTTACGTAAGTGTCTCTGATATCCTAGACTCAGTTTAGAATACCTAATCTCAAAATGATTGAATTACAGAATATTTAGTGGTAGAGGTCTCTGTTCTCCGTATTTTAAAATTTGCTTCATATCAAGGATTTGTGCTCAAACTGGAAGAATGTTAAGACTGACTTTAGAGACTTTATCTTTGTTGTAAATATTATTTTACTAGGGCTGTGGCTGCTTCTCACCATCATAACTTCGTAGTCATTCCAAGGCAGACTTTCCACAGCTTAAGTACAAGTAGGCTTTATTGGAATGACATATACTTGTTGAAGGGGAGCAGAATTTGCCAACACAAAATATGCCTCTTTGGCATAAGGATTATTTAAGGCTGATTATTTTTAAGAAACAGCAGATACAGGTGAAGCTTAAAACTGAGTGGAAGTTACCCTTTTGTAAGAGGCATTCACATTTATAATGGAAATCTCCATGTTTAAGGGTGTCTCCCTCCCTGTACCAGAAAGAAGAGTTTGCCTAAATACCTAGAAACTTACCAATGGTGAAGGCAGGGGCTTAAATCTGCCTAACAACCGTCCCCTTGTTGACTGTGCTTTACTTAATAACCTCCCATAACTGGCTTCCCCTCCTCCCAACATCTTTTGTCTTTAGCTGGAGATGGTATTTAAGATGATGGCTTGGGCCATTTGAAGGACTTACTCAGCTTTCTGGGTATCTCCCATGTATACAGGAAATATACATGTTGTTACTTTTCTGTTTTTTTTTTTCTTTTCCTCTTGTGAATCTTTTTATTACAAGGATGTCTCAACCGAGAACCTAGAAGAGTAGAAGGAAAATTATTTTTCCTCCCCTACATGGTCATCCAAAGTACTTCTGCTGAATTCAGTGATCACAGAAGATTGGTAAAAAGTTAAAATTAGTGCAGTTCAGGAATTGTTTGACCACCCAGGTATCAGAACAATTTAAAAATTCAGGATTTCATTTGGGATGGGCACATTACCTATTCAGGTAAATGTGAAAGAAAGAATTCATCCTCTGCTACTGGGTTAGAAGAGATCCATGTGACATCTTCAAAGTCAGAAACCAGATAGTCACAATACAATATTTTCAGATTTTCCAATCTACTTGTGTCATGTATATACATACACTGAATCAAATTTTTTAAATATATAAATATTAACATATAATAGATTTTAATTAACATATACAAAAGTTATATATTTTAAATGCATAAAATATAATTATATTATACATAACATATATACACACACAATATTTACTAAAATCTGCGACATAGTTGTTGTCAACCACATTCGACAGACTTGGAAACCAAGATTATAGAGAGATTAAATGACTTGTTTAAAGGCAACAGATAATTAGAAGTAACATCAAATAATGATAATTATGTATGTGGATAGAAATAGAGTCCTATAATGATAGGTGTATACATTTATATATACTTCCCACCATCCTGGGGTTCCTTTCTGGGTCCCTTAGTGGGTGCTTTCCAGGAACCAGGACATGTTTCTCACTCCAGTCAGCAGCACTAATCGACCCGCCCCCCTCCCGCCCCCCCATAGTTTGCAGCGAGTCACTGTGAGTTCCACGCATGACCTGCCAACAGTGTTGATGCAGCTGGAGCTCTCTGCCTTCTGTAGTGCCCCTCCCCCGCAACTCAGCACTTAACCCAGTACTTTTCACCACTTTGCTCCAGACCCCTTCTCCCATAGCAGGATCTCAGAAGGCCTTTCACCTCCCTCCCTTGTCTCTTGGGCCATAGCCACTCTGATCTCAGTGTATCTTTTGCTAAGTACACTTTTTCTGTATAAATAAAAAATGATTTGGAGTTGTTCTCTGAAAAAATATTGTAAAATGTATACATACAAGATAATGATAACTGATTATATTTTAGATCTGTCACTAATGACTTCTGAATTTTGTGTTTTCTGTTTTGTTTTATTCCTTCTGAATTTTTTGATCAGTTTCATTTCATCAGTACTGTTTGCTCATAAGTGTAGTAACTAGACTAGATTATTAAGTTACCAGTCAATTTTAGTTTTTATAATTATCTGATTTCACCTTCATATAATAGAAGTTAGAATAGATACCTTGCATCCAATCAGCCCACTGAATAAATTAAAATGTTGAATCCATATAGTAGTGTGGTTTGAGGTCCTCAGTCCCATCAGTCACTCCATTTCTAAATTTACCTCACAATTTTGATTGAAAGCTCTAAACAGATATGCTTAGAAATAAACCACTCTTCAGTTGTTTCATGAGTTTAATAACATGTTAAATGATATTATTTAGTCCCTGGGGAAAAATACATTAAGAAAGTATATTTTCTTAATGGTTATGTATAAATAAAGCATAGTTTAATCTGCAATTCAGTCATGACCCAGAAATTTAACTACTGCTTGTCATCCCATTTTCAAAGAAGAGAATTTGTCCTCCACTGAGAAAATTTATAGGATAATTTGCTTAATGTTGTCCCATAGTTTTCCTACAGAAATTCTATATTGAGGCAACCATTCTGAATATTAAAGTAGAAATAATGTTACTGTTTCAATATCTGGATAGCTCTATCTTCAATATATAGATATTTAAAGTTGACCTTTTTAATCACCTCAGTCAAACGAGCAACAGCTCGATTAACTGTGGCACGTGAAAACTTAATATCAAAGTGCTTAAGTTTTAATTTCTAGAGGAATAAAAAGTTACACTTTCTACAAATTAAGGCTTTATTTTTTTTTCTGAGAATGTTTTCGTGCACACTTTTATTCTCTCTATAGCTTTGTAAGTTAGATAAGGAAGATAACATTTTAGATTGTCCAAATATTCTTTTTTGTGTGTGTGTGTGTGGTACGTGGGCCTCTCACTGTTGTGGCCTCTCCTGTTGCGGAGCACAGGCTCCGGAAGCGCAGGCTCAGCGGCCATGGCTCACGGGCCCAGCCGCTCCGCGGCATGTGGGATCCTCCCGGACTGGGGCATGAACCCGTGTCCCCTGCATCGACAGGCGGACTCCCAACCACTGCGCCACCAGGGAAGCCCCTTGTCCAAGTCTTCTTGAATGTTGGTTGTAGAGCAAGGGTTGAGACTTCCCCAGCCATATTCCTAGTGCAATACCCCACACCACTCAACAATAGTCACCCTTTTTCTTCGTAAAAGTAAGAAAATACTTGGATTGTTTTGAGGTGTAAAAGGCTTTACTGGGAAAGTTATTTGCTATTCATTTCTTCCATATTCTAGAGAATACACATCTTTTAAAAGGAAATAAAAACCTCCTTTTAAGTTATACATTCGTAGCTTAGATAAAATTTAACTCAAAATCATATTAATCCCCACTGTATTATGAAATAAGAGGGCAAAATCTGGTAATAATTCTATATTTTTATAAAAATCATTATGGAACTCTATAAAGTACCATGTAAATGCTAAGTAAATAGTGCTGATATTACATTCTCCACCAATTCATAAAGAAAACCATCTGAATACCAAATAACATAGTGAGGAAAATAAAGAATGCTTTTTAAGCAAAGGTCCTTTGTAATAATTGAAACCCTGCCATGAACTCAAGTATAGTAGTAGAACCAAAGTTTATGTGGTGAGACAGATAAATATCAAGTTCTGTAATTTATTTAGGCATATTTAAATAAAATGGCCAAAACAAACTGAATATAACTTTTCAGTGTTATCTTGGTAGGAAGAAATAAATGACTTACTCTTATTTATGATCTTTTGTGCAGGTTAACAGTCCCTTTATATAAACTGCTTTTGAAAACACATTTGAAATACCATAAGTGAGGGAAAAAACTCTAGATATAAACTATAGAAATGAATTAATTCTTAATTCATTAAAGGAATAGTATTGCAGCCAGGTCTGTTCTAGGAACTGGGTATATACTTATGGGGCAAAAGTCTTGATGTCCGCCATCATGGAGTTTGCAATCTCATGGGGTGGCAGGCAATGATCAAACCAATATACGAATAATTATTAAGTTTTAACTCAGGTAAATGCTACACAGGAAAGTCATACGGTGCTATGAGAGAATATATCAGCTTTCTAACTTGATGAAAGCATAGGCTAGAGAAACTGAGTGAGATCCACAAACTAGCTGAAACTGATCTACAGTCATCTAATTGATCAGTTTTAATATTTCAACATTCTTTTCTTGGTTATAATAGTCTTTGCTGGATTTTTTGCCCTCGGTTGAAGAGGTTGTCACTTGAAAAGTGAATGGTATTTTCGGGGAAGAAAGGTGGTGAAAATTTTTTTAATGTTCTGAAAACTATTTTTCTTTACTATTTAAAAAATTATGTAATAGACAAGAACTATATTAAGGATAATTAAATAAAGTAACACATCATTTATGACATTATTTTAACACAAACTAAATTTACTAACCAATGGCCAGTTGATGGGCTTTTGCTCCACTCACCCCCATCCAGTACGTCTTCAAGTTATATATGCATAAAAGTAGATCTGTTTTCCTACCACCACCTCCAACTGAGACATGTCTGATTCTTTGTCAATCCAATATAAATAGTCAACTACAATCAAACGGGGAAAAAAAACATGACCATCTTAAATATAAATACCAGTTGTGAACGTCAGTTAATTTCAGACTTGGATATAATACGATAAGAAAAATACAGTGAATATTTTGGGGATTTTAGAATTACATGCAAAATGCACCGTGTATGACCTATAAAAATGTGTACAGAAGGAGACCCGACACCTTGTGGGATCTCAGTTCCCCGACCAGGGATTGAACCCGGGTCACTGCAGTGAAAGCTTGGAATCCTAACTGTTAGGCTACCAGGGAACTCCCGCAGTGACTTTTCAATATTGATAAATTATAATCTTTCAGCAAGAGAATAGATGCTAGTAATTATATGCTAATAAATTATCAACTGTTTTTTTTTTAAATCTATTTTACCTATTGTCTTCCAGTATCCCCCTTCATCTTATTCTTAGAATTAGCAAGTGTGTATTTAGTTCCTTTCAAGTAATCATCATTCTAAAAGCAAAGTGTCCTATACTCATACACATGCACACAAATCTGCAGCTTTGGGTAATGCCCTTTTTAATCTCAGAAAAGAATACTTTTCCCATTATATTAAAGAGATTGAGTAAATATATATTCTTCTTAAATTATTCCAAAAGAAAGAACAAACAAGTTATTTTAAATCTGAGGTAGTATTCAGATATTTCCTGTTTTTAATAGAAAAGTAATTTTCCTTAGTATTTCTTAGAGGGAAAATTTAAAGTGATAATTTTTAAAGTCAATAACAACATCTCAGTGATTCCAGGTAAAAATTATCATTTAACTAAATTACCTTCTTTTAACTTAACTTTATTAATAAAAATAGGCATTCTTTATTTTAAAATTAATTCTTAATTTTAAAATTAATTCTTAAATTTTAAAATTCAACAATTTTCAGAAAAAAATTGTTGAATTTTAAAAAAGTGTACATTTGAAATTGATTATTCTTCATTAAATTCCACAACAAATTATTTAATTAATTACTTAAATTATTTAAATAATTACTTCATAACCTTCATAAACCCATACTTTATTAATCAAATTATTAGAAATTATAAAAATTTAGACACTTTTAGTTTATTCTACATCCAGGTAAATTTTTCATTATTTTATTTTATTTTTTACTTTTTATTTTGTTTTATATTGGAGTATCATTGATTAACAATGTTATGTTAGTTTTAGGTGTACAGCAAAGTGATTTAGTTATACATATGTAAGTATCTATTCTTCTTCAAATTCTTTTCCCATTTAGGTTATTATAGAATATTGAGCAGAGTTCCCTGTGCCATGCAGTAGGTCCTTGTTGGTTATCTATTTTAAATATAGCAGTGTGTGTGTGTCAATCCCAAACTCCCTATCTATCCCTCCCCCCACCCTTCCCCCCTAGTAGCCATAACTTTGTTCTCTAAGTCTGTTTTTTGTAAATAAGTTCATTTGTATCATTTGTTTTTAGATTCTGCATATAAGTAATAGCATATGATATTTGTCTTTGTCTGATTTACTTTGCTTAGTATGATAATCTCCAAGTCCATATATGTTGCTATAAATACCATTATTTCATTTTTTTAATGGCTGAGTAATATTCCGTTGTATGTATGTACCACATCTTCTTTATCCATTCATCTGTCAATGGACATTTAAGTTGCTTCTGTGTCTTGGCTATTGTAAACAGTGCTGCAGTGAACACGGGGGTGCACATATCCTTTCAAACCATGTTTTTTCCAGATACATGCCCAGGAGTAGGATTGCTAGATCATAAGGTAGTTCTGTTTTTAGTTTTTAGGAACCTCCATACTGTTCTCCATAGTGGCCGCACCAATTTACATTCCCACCAACAGTGTGGGAAGGTTCCCTTTTCTCCACACCCTCTAGATCATTTATTGTTTGTTGATTTTTTGATGATGGCCATTCTGACCGGTGTGAGGTGATATCTCATTGTATTGATGGTTTTGATTTGCATTTCTCTAATAATTGGCGATGTTGAGAATTTTTCATGTGCCTCTTGGCCATCTGTATGACTTCTTTGGAAAAATGTCTATTTAGGTCTTCTGTCCGCTTTTTTTATTGCGTTGTTTGTTTTTTTGATTTTGAGCGGCATGAGCTGTTTGTATATTTTAGAGATTAATCCCTTGTCGTTCGCATCATTAGCAAATATTTTCTCCCATTCTGTAGGTTGTCTTTTCATTTTGTTTGTGGTTTCCTTTGTTGTGCAAAAGTTTTTGAGTTTCATTAGGTCCCATTTGTTTATTTTTGTTTTTATTTTCATTACTCTAGGAGATGGATCGAAAAAGATATTGCTGCAACTTATGTCAGAGTGCTCTGCCTATGTTTTCCTCTAAGAGTTTTATAGTATCTGGTCTTACATTTAGGTCTTTAATCCATTTGGAGTTTATTTTTGTGTATGGTATAATTTTTAACTAAATTATCTTTGGGAAGTCCCTTAACCCTATAAGCACCATTTGTTTTATATCTGTAAGACATTTAATTGATATTGGTATATTGTAGTATGTAATGTTCACCCCTAAAAATGTGGAGAGTGAATAACAGAAATACAGCCATGTTTAAATGTTATTAATTTAAAAATCTTTAATTTTATGCCTTCTATTATGAAATGATACTTAAAATATGCCTGAATTTTCCAGTAACTGATTTATTGAAAATGCTGGATATAGATAGCTATGGTCTAGAAATTATGATTCTCTTTAAATGTCATCTATTGAATCTCTCTTCCCCACACCTGGACAATACCTAACGTAAAAGCAATGAATTTTCCATTCATTTTACAGTTTATAATGATCTCATTTTCAGGTATTAAAGTCTCATCTAAATTGATCCTTCAAACTCTCACTCACTTTAAATTTTTTTCTGTTCTCTGATCAGCCCTGACCTAAGATTTCTGCTGCCTGCCTGACACTATTTCTTCATTTTTTTGTTAGGCTCCTCTTCTCTTTTTATTATGCTGCTTTTGGCTTTTTCAAGATTAGAGTGGAGGGAGGAAGGGTAGTTACCTTTGCGGAAAGATCTTATTGTTCTCTGGGTGAAAAACGCCTAAATGTTTAGTCATTCTTTCATGGGGGGTTGGATGGATTCTGTGGAGCTAACCCTCTTCCTCCTTCCTCCTCCTGGGGACCTTTAGAATTGCACTGTTCCCTGACATGGGTCATGCTGTATGAGGGCTTGATGTTTTATGACAGGCCCTCAGCTCCACTCTAAAGACACGTCTACCCTGACCTTCTACTAGCATTTTCTTGCCAAATAGACTGTTTTTCTGGCATCCATTTAGCTCAGGATGAATGAATGAATGAAAAACAAACTCAGGAAAATTGCTTGTCGCCTTCAGAAAGTGAAGGTCCTTTTCTCACTCAGATTCACTATTGGGATTGTTCAAGCTAGCCTATCACCTTTAGACTTTTCCAGGAAAAAATCAGGCTACATTAGTCATTTGGACTGCTTAAATTAGAGACCACAGGCCAAATTTTGCTAAGAATTCTCTATCTACCCTGTGTTCAAACAGCATTAAGAAGCAGATATGTAAGTTTTCTGTTTTGGGTAGAGATAGCAATTACCCCTGTTAGTCTCCCCTAAATGGTAGACATCAATGAGTGGGTTTCTTGACTTTGTTTTCTAGTTGCCTTGAGGTAGAGGTGGAACATGTATCACTGTGAGGAGGGGATATGAAACTGCACCGTTCTTTCTACACTTAGGCCAATAAACTTTTTCCATAAGAACTGCTTTCTTATTGAATCCTTAGACTCCTATTTTACAGCCCCAAAGTGGGTGAAGGAAAAAGAACCCAGGACTGGTTTCTTGCCTTCTCTAGCAAGTTCTGCCTCTTCTTGGCCGCCTACCACATTTGTGTTAAATGAGAATATAACACTTCTCACTTATTTTTCTCAGTGCTGGGACATCAGTTATGATAACAGTGGGGAAAGTATATTTAATATTACGTTACCCGTGCAATTCATTTCTTCCTGATATCCACTAGTTAATTCACCTTCTTCAAATCTTTGCTCAAATATTGCCTTCTCAGTGCCTACACTGATTACTCAATGTAATACTGCAAATGTCCCTCAACCCTATACTCACAATTCCACTTATTCTCTTCTGTGTTTTACTTTTCCTTAGTGTTCAGTAATTAAGTAGAAAATTTTTTATTATGTAGCTTACTGATTTATTATTTTCGGTCTTGTTCAGCTAGAATCCAGGATTAATGAGAGCAGAGATGCTGTTTCTTCCACTGTTATACTCCAGGCTTTTAGAGAAGTGTCTTGCTCCTAATAAATGTTCAATAATTACTGTTTAATTAAATAATAAAAACTGCATCTCCTTTTCCCTGAAATTTATCTTCTCTTAAAAAAGGAAAAAAAGGTACTTCCCTGGTGGCACAGTGGTTAAGAATCCGCCTGCCAATGCAGGGGACACGGGTTCGAGCCCTGGTCCGAGAATATCCCACATGCCGCGGAGCAACTAAGCCCATGTGCCACAACTACTGAGCCTGTGCTCTAGAGCCCGCGAGCTACAACTATTGAGCCCACGTGCTGCAACTACTGAAGCACATGGGCCTAGAGCCTGTGCTATGCAACAAAGACAAGCCACCACAATGAGAAGCCTGCACACCGCAATGAAGAGTAGCCCCCGCTCGCCGCAACTAGAGAAAGCCCATGCTCAGCAATGAAGATCCAACACAGCCCAAAAAATATAAATAAATAAATAAATGTTAAAAAAAGGGAAAAAAGAATCTTTTCCATAGTACCTCACTCTAAGTTCAGCATATATGGCTGGTGACCAAAACAAAAAAAAACAAACAAATCCTACAGAATCGTGTAGTCCTTAAGAGCATAAGCTATGGAGCCATACTTGACCAGGATTCATATTTCTGCCCTTGACATTTACTACTTGATGGCCCTCAGTAAATTTATTAACTGCATTCATCCTTAGTATCTTCATATAAAAAAAGGAAGATAATAACTCTTCAAAAGCTACTTTTGAGTAGCACTTGACATAATACATAGTACATGGCACATAGTAAACTTCTCTTACATGTTGTTTTTGTTACTACCTCAGGGTCATTATTTATTTCCTGGGGATATTCCTAGAGACACAAATAGTCTCTCCACCCCTGTTAAACGCTAAATTTGGGTAAAGTACAGGAGAGGGGTTTCTTAATAAAAATTCAGTAATTCTCTAGTCCCCTGTCTTAATTTGTATAAGATGAGAAAATTGGATAAAGGTCCATAAGTTTCTGGAATGACTATACTGTTCATTCATTTTAGATTAATACTAAAAACTTGATAAAATTCCTAACACGTGTGGATTAGGTCCCAATAACAATAAAATATGTGGTGACACATGGGACTTCTTTCTGAAGACAGCTTCTTTAACTATATGCAAAAAAGAGAGAACTGATATTTTTCTATTCAAGGTCATAACTGAGTCTTCATTTTTTGTGTGTGCCTTATGGATCTGATAATAGAGTGAAATCCAACATCCTCTGTCACCTAGGTTACTGCATCAGCCACCTAAAGTACCTTTCTGATGCCAGCTTTGCTACCTTCTGATTTATTCACCACATAGCAGAGAGACTTTTTTCCTAACAAATATTTTCCTAAATAAGGACATAATTTAGATTCAATAACTGTTGAGTGTTTAAGTGTAGAGTTAGATAAAATCTTTTCCAAATGTGTACACCAGTATCACCACCACCCATATGTATATATACATACATATATTAGTTTCCAATATATATTTGTTTCCATCACACTTGGAGGTTTTCTTCTGCCCTTTCCAATTAATCACCCTTCTAGGCACCTGCCTTCTCCTTGACTTCAGACTATAAGTAATCTCCCAAGCACATTCTTAATAGATGTTTAAGTATCAATGAAATATTTCAGAAAAATGAAGATGTACATAAAGCAGAAGTTTCAAGATAACAGTTATACACTCTGACTCAGGTGACCTCAGTAGTGTCCTTCTGAATTGCTATCTTGTGAATCACATTTTGTTTAATCCCCAGTGACTGTGTTCCTGGCACTATGCAACATGCAGAAGCTATAGCATTGAACAAGGCAAACACAGTCCTTGTACTTGTGGAATGTATATTTTAGAATAAAGACATGCTTTTAAAAACATAATACTACATTATATATATCATATATTATAACCATACTTTTATATATATTCTTATAGACAATATCCTACATATATATTGATTTGTTTCACTTATTGCCTCTGATCTAAGTAAATTTGTGTAACCAGATAGATATTTTACACTCAATCATTTTTTAAATCCACATATCCATGTGATTCTGTCCATTTTCCCCTTGAAACTGGCTAACATGGGATATTATTTGACTCTTGTTGAGCTTTCAAGCACTATGTTAAATGCAGAATGAAAATAAATGTAAAGTAGACAAATTTCCTCCTTCCTATGAAGGAAGACACATTTCCTATGAAGGCTTCCTGCCTTTCTGCCATAAATAAATAGGTATTGCATTCCTAATACTTGTTTGGCACTGTACTAGGGACTGGAGATAAAACAGGAAGAAATACAGACATCTTAATCCTCTTAGACATTGCAGTCTAGGGACAGGCAGATAGTAAACAAACAAATTTCAAATTGTGGTAAATGTTGAATAACTAAAAGGTGTGCTATGATGGAGAAAAGAAAAAATTGTTTTAGATAGAATACTCAGGAAAGGCCACTCTGAGTAATGGATAAGAAGTTGAGATTATAAGAGTATTAAAAAAATTCAGCCATGAAAAGATTGAAGGGAAGACCTCTCTCATTATAGGTAACAGCAGATTGCAAGGGCCCTGAATGGAGAAAAAACTTGGTGTGGTTTAGGAACTAAAATTAGCCCACATGGCTGGAGGACAGTGATCATGGATGAAAAAGTCAGGATATAGGATTTGGGAGTCAGAAAGCTGCTTCCTGTGGTACAACTTTGAGGCCATAGTGAATATTTTGAATTCTGGGAAATACTTCATATAATACCATCAGTTTTATTCTTTTTTTTTTTTTTTTGCGGTACGCGGGCCTCTCACTGTTGTGGCCTCTCCCGTTGCGGAGCACAGGCTCCGGACGTGCAAGCCCAGCGGCCATGGCTCACGGGCCCAGCCGCTCCACGGCATGTGGGATCTTCCCAGACCGGGGCACGAACCCATGTCCCTTGCATCGGCAGGTGGACTCTCAACCACTGCGCCACCAGGGAAGCCCAATCAGAAGTTTCTTAATGGTTATGAGATCTGCTTTGATATTACTTGTGATCATGTACCTGAGGATATTGGAAAGAGTGGAAAGAATAATGATAGGGAAGATGCAGGGAGAAGCATGGATTCTGTGGGAGCTCCTTTTTTAATTTGTGCAATAGGTTTGCAGTCTCTTGAAAAAGGTAAAAATATACTACTGAGAAAAGACAGTAAGTTGTTATTCCCTTAAGGTATTTTCTTTGTAATATGAATTCTTTATCATTTAAAGCATTTAAGCTATCGTGTGACAGGGATCTAAATTTGCAAAAATATGAATGACACAAACTGACCTTTTTTCTATTATACAAACTTTTAGTTTTTTTATGAAACCAGCATGCTGATTTAAAACACCCTTAAACTTCGGGTGAAGTTAAGATAATTTCAAATCCATTGGGATTTTTTTTTTTACATTGTTCCAGAATTCTAAGAACAAAAGTAATTTTGGACTTTCTAAAATACATCCATAGAATACTTACTTATGCTCACTGCCAGCACAGAACTTTTTAAAAAACATCTACCATATTTTCATAGGAAAAAAAAGTAATAATTCCAAGTGCTGAGAATGGTGTTTAGCTCATAGGAGATATCTGTGAATAATCACAAGTGAGTGAATAAATACACAACTTCTATGATCTGGAGTATTCATAATTCTTAGTTATGTAAATTTATGTAGAGATAAAGATGGACTATTGATATAATGAAGGTAGAGGGAATGAGGAGGAAGAAAAATGAGAGCAACAAAACTGAAACAGAAGACTTGATTTACTTTTTCAAGTGATTGATAACACACTGACTTACAGAAAATGTTTTATCCAGGAAGAGTCAAATAATGAAAACTTAAGAATAATCTTCTAAAAGTGGCCACACCACAGGAACAAATGTCAAATTTGTATGACTTGAACTTAAAGACTACAGCATGATCTTCTAGAAAAGAAACAAGGGAAAAGAAAAGAAAAAATGTAGAGAAAGAAAAATTCCCAGAATCATGGTCACTCAGATGGACACATATTGATAAAATTCCTACATGAAAATGAAAATACAGTCAGCCACCTGACCAAATTTGTTCCATAGTTTCAAACATCTATATTTTAGCAAAATCAGGATATTTCATTTCTTGCTATGATAGAACAGACTATAGTGATATGAATTTTCAATACATCTAAAGTTCACTTGAGTTTGATACACTTGAATATACATCTGAATAAATGTTGATATTGCATGCAATATAATCAGGCTTCATTTTTATAAACTGGCTCTCGACGACCTTTATACTAAATTTGGAACAGTTCGACCTCTTGTTCATGGACTATGAGAAAATACACATTTGTTCTCTTACCTACCTGTTGCTCCCTTGTAAATAAGTGGACAATTTTGCATGTTTATATATATTACCTTCTATTTTGCTCGAAGAGGAATGAAAAGTTTTATAATTTCCCCAAAACATTTTATGCTCTAGAGAAAAATATTAGTCTTACCATAGAAGTTGAGTTTTGGAACTGATTACAGAGGCATGCTGATAGAAATAACCTTCATTCATATCAAGTTGGAGGTGCTGGCAAACAGATTAGTCACGTTCTACCGTGTGACAATGTTTTTCTTATTGCCTTGTGCTGTTAATAAGTGTTGCATTTTTTTCTAGCTATTCAGATATTTGTTTGTCTCTCCAAATAGATGAGAGGTGTTTTGATATCAGCATTGTACTTTGCACATCTTTCCATCTGCAACTGTACTTGAACAAGAGTCTCATATACAGGCTGATTAACTGAAGGAATGAGGAATCTAGATTCACAAGGCATTGTTCCCCAGATTCAACCACCTTCATGATTTTTGCCACATCTAAGTGACACTTGGTTATTTTTTTACTTAATATTTTTCATAAACCAATGTCTTTTTTTTAAAATTAATTAGTTTTTTTGGCCGTGCCATGCAGCATGTGTGGGCTGGGATCTTAGGGATCTTAGCTCCCTGGCCAGGGATCGAACCCATGACCCCTGCAGTGGAAGCATGGAGTAGTCTTCACCACTGGACTGCCAGGGAAGTCCCAGCCAATGTCTTTTAAATCTAATTATTTTATTTAATAAACTTAAAAGTAATTAAGCCCAGAAAATCAGTTTCATTTTTCATAACAGAAGAAAACTGCAAAGTAAATACAGTGAAGCCAGAACAATGTTATCAAGTTTCAGTTATACATTATTGTCTACCAGAGGTGCTAAGTTTGTTGTTGTTCTTCTTTAGAAAGTAGGTTAGCGAATTGGAGAACATGGTTGTAACTAAGACTTTGTCTTTAATATGATTGGATGAGCGGAAAGAAAATTTAAAAGAGAAAAACTTTCTAATTATGAATTTCAATGTGTTTTAATGCTATGCATATGTGACACTTAAAATTGTCTTGGGTACTAGCATCAGGTGTCCCAGACTTTGGGAAGCACTGATATGAAGTTATCTTAATAGGACATAGGCTCTTAATTGCAAATGATGCTAATTTGAATTTCCAGTATACCTTGAAACACTATAGTAAGTGACATTTATTTGACTCACTTGAGAGCAGTTACCAACGTGCTATTTATTCAGAAAAGAAAGTTCAAGCAACTGAGTCATGTTTTCTTGCAGTAACTCTTCATCCTGGCTACACCTTAGATTTAGCTGAATATCAATGGCTTGGTCTAATCCTAGTCTAATTAAATTAGTAACTTAAGAGGTAAGCCTTCAGCACTGGAATTTTTTTTTTTTTTTTTTTTTTTTTTTGTGGTACGCGGGCCTCTCACGTGGGATCCTCCCGGACCGGGGCACGAACCCGTGTCCCCTGCATCGGCAGGCGGACTCTCGATCACTGCGCCGCCAGGGAAGCCCTGGTATTATTATTATTATTTTTTAAAAGCCCTCTAGGTAATTTTAACATGCAGCCAGGGTAAGAACAACTGGTCTGTATCCAGCATCAGACATTCAGTGTGTGCTGGACATTGTACATTCTTAGTGAATGATAGTAATCATATAAATGAAGAAATTCAAAGTATTTCCTTTTTGAACTATTTCTCGATGGTAAATAATTATATTCTTCTCTGACAGTAGCTTTATGTTTTGCATATCTTCTGTGGTTAAAATTGGTCTTGGATGTCAATAGTCAGAAAGTAGCAAGAGGGCTTCCCTGATGGCTTAGTGGTTAAGAATCCATCTGCCAATGCAGGAGACACAGGTTTGAGTCCTGGTCCGGAAAGATCCCACATGCCGCGGAGCAGCTAAGCCCGTGCGCCACAGCTACAGAGCCTGCGCTCTAGAGCCCACGAGCCAGAACTACTGAGCCCATGTGCCACAACTACTGAAGCCCGTGCACCTAGAGCCCATGAAGGCAACAAAAAAAGCCACCATAATGAGAGGCCTGCGCATTGCAACAAAGTGTAGCCCTGCTCGCCGCAACTAGAGAAAGCCAGCACTCAGCACCGAAGACCCAACACAGCCATAAATAAATAAGTAGATAGATAGATAGATAGTAAGATATGCAAACTTCATTTGTGTTTCTAGAGTGAGAGAGAGCAGCCCCAAAAGCTGTGCTGGCTAGTTTGTCACCGTGTTGTAATAGTTCAACAACAATGCAAGTACAGTATCTAAGTTCTGTTATCTTGTAGAAAAAAAAATTACTGCATGAGACCAACATACTTGGGGCCCCAATTCAGGTAACTGCCTTCTAAAAATTCTACTTGGGTGTACAGTGTACAAGATAAGTTGTCTCAGTTTCCCCAGGATAATTCAGATTTTGAAGCCATGTACACTTTACCACTTCCTACCTGTGGCAGAGTGTACACAAGCAAAAAATTGAGAATATTATTTTTCCTTCTAGTGTATTTTTCATTTCAGTTATTGTAGTCTTCATCTCTGTCTGTTCTGCATATTTTCTAACTCTTTGTTAAAAGCTAACTTCCCGCTCTATGCATCCATTCTCTTCCTGAGTTCTTTGATCATCTTTTTTTTTTTTTCTTTAGATACCTGCTCCTTTTAATCACAAAATAACACAGTTCTCAGTTTCGTTTCTGCTTTGTTCAATTCCAACTGTAGCCTTTTTAACAAAACATTTTCCTATTAACTGAACTGTAAAAAATACAACCAAGCTTGTGCTTATTAAATATACATGTATATAAAAAACATACAAAAAGTACAAGATTGATTATGTTAGGAAACTTTTACAGTGTTAACAATCCTGTTTTTCCCTAAATCTTTAGTAAAGGGCCAAAGGTCAAATCTCTCTGTGCACAAAAACTCAATGTGACTGAACTCCTGAATTCAGTATCTAGGCATGCTATGCACAGAATTAACTTTAATATGTAGTCCTTAAAAGGAGAAAAAAAAAAGTAACCAAAACACACCACAGGACAAAAAGTTCTTCTTAAATCAAATTCTGTTTGTGAATTCAGCAAAATAATTTCTATAAAATAAAACAAAAATATTTAAATAGAATAGGGTGGACTGTATCTATTTGAAGGGGTATTTGGTTTTTAGACAGGTTGAGAATTGGTAACTTGAATGTGTGTAATTTTTTGGAACCTGTCTTTGATCATCTTTAGATCATTACTCTGAACACTTTCTCAGGTAGACTGCCTATCTCCACTTCGCTTCTTCTTCTGGGGTTTTGTCTTATTCCTTCATCTGGAATATGTTCCTCTGATGTCTCATTTTGTCTAAGCTGCTATTTGCATTTTTATGTCTGTGGTAGATTAGTTATGTTTCTGTAGGAGGCGTCCTATGAGTCCTAGCAGTACACTCCCCTCTCAGCACCCAAACTATACGCTCTGGTGGTTCCCCCTAAGAGGGCTGCTTGGGTCCTTCTCCTGTGGCAGGCTGACTATGTGGGCTGTCTTGTAGGCTTGGTTGGTCCCTAGTCTGGTTGGTTGCCAGGCCCTGCCTTGCGTGGATGCTGCCGGCTGCTGTTTAGTGGGGCCTGGTCATGTGGTGGCTGATTGAGGAACCCTAGGGGGCCACAGGGCTAGTGCTGGCTCACTGGTAGGCAGAGTCAGGGTGTCAGAGATTCTGGGGCCATTGCCTACCCACTGGCAGGTGAAGCCAGGTCCTGGGGTTAGTGCTGGACTTCTGGCAGGCAGAGCTGGTTCCTGGAATCTGGCTGCAGGGCCCAGGGGTCCCAGAGCTCATTTCAGATCTTTGGTAGTAGGTGCGGTTTCTGACACACACCGCTGGGGTGTCCTGAAGGTTGCGTTGGCCTGCTAGTGGGCAGAGCCAGGGCCCAGCTGGTCCCAGGGTAGGGTCTGAACTGTATTGTAGGATCATAATTTTCGTACTTCTGGTGTCTGCCCCCTGGCAGGTAAGGTTGATCTAGAGGCTTGTGCAGGCTTCCTGGCAGGAGGTGCCAGTGCCTGCCCACTGGTGGGTAGAGCTGGGTCTTGGCCCTCTAGTGACCTGTGCCCATGTCTAGCGGGCGTGTCTAGAGGTGGATGTGGGCTCTTTAGTCTTTAGGTAGCCTGTCTGCCACTGGTGGGGCTGTGTTCCCACCCAGTTAGTTGTTTGGCCTGAGGCGTTACAGCACTGGCACTTATAGGTTCCTGGGTAGGGCCAGGTCTTGGTGCCAACGAGCTGTGGCAGCTGCTGTGTTCCCCAATACATCTGATGTCAGTGTCTATGTCCCCAGGGTGAGCCACAGCACCCCCTTCCCCCCAGGAGACTTTCCAAGACCAGCAGGTTAGGTCTGGCCCACAGTGCTCTCAAATTACTGCTTTTGTCCTGGGTCTCAGTGTGCATCAGGTTTAGCGTGCACCTTTAAGAGTAAAGTCTCTGTTTCCTCCAGTCTTGTGGGGCTCCTGCAAAGCCCTGCTGGCTTTCAAAGCCAAATGCTCCAGGGGCTCATCTTCCAGCTACCAGACCCCTGGGCTGGGGAGCCTGACGTGGGGCTCAGAACTCTCACTTCTGTGGAAGAACCTCTGCAATATAATTTTTCTCCAACTAGGGGATATATGATTTGATTGTATTGCGAGTCCTCCCCCCGACCTGTCTCATTGTGGTTCCTTCTTTATGTCTTTAGTTGGAGAAGGTCTTTTCTGGTAGGTTCCAGTCTTTTTCATCGATGGTTGTTCTGCAGATAGTTATGATTTTGGTGTGCTCGTGAGAGGAGGTGAGCCCAGGGTATTTCTACTCTGCCATCTTGGCCGCTCTCTGAGATTATTATTTTTTATCATTTTGTAAATTATCACATAAAAGTGCTTTATAAGTAAAGGAATAAATTAAGAATGTGTCAGTTTAACAATCATTATTGTCATTACCAAAATGTATTATTATTTATGACATAAGAATTCCTGTATCCATTGATATGTCTTTCTTACCACAATTTAGCAACAACACTTTTATTTTTATTCTGACAGCCATAGACAGTTAACATGACTTTAGAATTGCTTTCTTGGGTTAACCTTGGCCTTATTTCCTTTTTAACCTCCCTAAATATCAATATTTTCAATATATGTTATTTGAGTTTTCATATGCAAGGAATCAATAGCATTTAATGACGAGAGTGATGACAATTGCTGGATGGCATTTTATATAGGCAGTTCATTTTAATATTACCTATAACTGTGACATACGCACATTTGTAAAGAGTGAGTTTTACCAAGTTAATTTTCACAAATATTGAACCTTTAAAAATAATCTATACTCTCACTGATTCATTCAGTATTTTGAAAAAGTATTCATTGGGTGTTTTGTCAAGCACCAGACACTTGCAAAGTTTTGGGAAACAACACTGTTGAAGACAGATATTTCTTGTTGAAGACAGATATTTCTTGCCTATTATTTTGCTATTAACATTCAAGTCTAAACCAAAATTTTAAACACTCTTTTTGTTGTTATTGTGAAATAAAATGTATACAAAGTACGTAAGTACATAAATACGGACCAGTGCATCGTCATTAATTGAAATAAAAACCCATGTTACCACCCACCCTTTCTGGAAATAAATATTGCCAACACCCCAGAAGACATCCTCAACTCCCTGCTGATTTCTATCTACTTTCTTCTCCCTCAAAGTAATCACTGTTCTGACTTTGACCTCCATAGTTGAATTTTACCTGATACTAAATTTTATACAAACAGAAACACAGCGTATGTGTGTGTGTCTTGGGTGTATGTGTTGCATCTTTTGCTCAAATGCTTATTTTTCAGATTTATGTTGCTGCACGTAGTGGTAGTTCACTAGTTGGTATTGTTGTATAGTGTTTCATTATGTAAATATGCCATAATTTATTTATTCATTCTACTATTGATTTAGGTTATATAGATTTGTATTACCAATAATGCAACTGTGAACATTCTTGTACACGTCTTGGGGTAGATGTGTGCGTGCATTTCTTTTCGGAATAAATCTAGGGATGCACTTGCTGGTTAACAGGATACACAGGTGTTCATCATTAGAATATAATGCCAAAATGTTTTCCTTCCAGCAGTGTATGAATGCTAGCCACTCCACATTCTCCCACTTTTATTTATGAGTGAGTTAAAACAAATACACAACAACAGCAACAGCAAATGCAGTGAGGGCACTAACTGTAGGAAAATGGACTTCAATGATATGCCTAGAACATGACCTGATATTTTTTTTCCTATTTACACCCTCTGTTCCTAGTGACTGCTGTGGTTCTCTTCTCCACATTTTCCCTCCTGTGAATATCCCAGTTTTCATTTGCTCTCTGTGAAGTCCACATGCTTTTGGGGATGTCGATTTCATCTTTGACACTAGTGGTAGGATATATAATTATACTAAAATAACGAACAGAGTCCCACCCTCTAGCTATAGACATGGCTTCATATGTATGAATTCATATGTATTCAGGCCAGTGATTCACAAAATGAGACCCTCTGGGGACTTTTAGAAAAGTAAATTGGAAGAGTTTATCTCTGTTTTCATGGATATAAACAAGGAAGCATAGAGGTAAGGAGTCGTTGCTAGCATCTTGTGACTGTACATTCAAGCCATCTTTGGGTTGAGGGTGATAGCATGGTGGACAGAAGGGTGAGACAGAAAGAGTCTGAGGTTTTTTTTTTTTTTTTTTTTTTTTTTTTTTTGCTGTACGTGGGCCTCTCACTGTTGTGGTCTCTCCCGCTGCGGAGCACAGGCTCCGGACTGGCAGGCCCAACGGCCATGGCTCACAGGCCCAGCCGCTCCGCGGCATGTGGGATCCTCGCGGAACAGGGCACGAACCCGCGTCCCCTGCATCGGCAGGCGGACTCTCAACCACTGCGCCACCAGGGAAGCCCAAGAGTCTGAGTTTTTAAATACATAGTTGAGAAGCTGAATCAAAGCACCATGAGGCTTATCCTACATTAAGCTTTAAAGTTATATATCCCTCCCAATTTAGTTTGAATGTTTTGATACTTGAAAAAAAATTCATCTTAGCTAATAAACCCCCAGAGAAATTGATTTGATACGGGTCATTGGCGATTGCTAATAAACTGTTTGCATTTCATACATAGGAATATATAATCTGATAATTGACTCAGTCAAATAAACACACTTACCAACAGCTGTTGACCTAATTATCAAAAAATTGAACGAGGGGGCTTCCCTGGTGGCGCAGTGGTTGGGAGTCCGCCTGCCGATGTAGGGGACACGGGTTCGTGCCCCAGTCTGGGAGGATCCCTCGTGCCGCGGGGCGGCTGGGCCTGTGGGCCGTGGCCACTGGGCCTGCGCGTCTGGAGCCTGTGCTCCGCAATGGGAGAGGCTGGAACAGTGAGAGGCCCGCGTAACGCAAAAAAAAAAAAAAAAAAAAAAAAAAAAAAAAATTGAACGAGGTGTGAGCTAAGGGGATCATTGTAGGCAGAATAATTCACCCAGAATCGATAGTTAGAATTTACCCCCCCTGCCCTCTACCCTCTGTGCATGTACACACTGACATACTCACCTGTGTGTAGAGCACCCTTCCCAACAAGTTCTGCACAGGTTCTTACATGTCCTTAATAGGGGATAATAGAATCCCATAGGCCACTAAAGGCTGTGTATGAAAGAGTAACTTGTGCCCCAGTGCTCCTACTCACTGAACCACAGTGTTTCTCAGGAATCCCTGGTCCTCCAGGACAGTACAGAGGAAGTCTCCTCCTCCCATGATCAGATTGTAAGTCCCCTGTGCCCTCCGAGGATATATACTCACCTAGCATAGCTGTTCCTATACTTTATACCAAAGTCCACCTTTTGCTGTGCCTGGAAGACATTCTTTGAAATGAACTAGCTTATGCCTTACCCTTGCAGTGTGCATTGCTTTCCAAGTCTTGAAAGAGTTTAAGTGAGGCAGCTGAACACATCCATTAAGTTAAATTACAAGCTCTGCTTCTATTCCTCAGTGTGGGGAGATCAAATCATTGGTATCTGCAGTGGCAAGTTTATGAAATTTGAATGTTATTAACTTTGTGCTGAAGGTGCCTTACTTTTATTGAACTCAGGCATAAACTAATTTATTGTCCTAAGGGAAAATGAGCTTGAGCAGCCATTTGGTTTAGATGATCTTATTTTTTTGATGAATGTACAGTCACAGATTCTTTTGTCCCATTTCTTTTTTCAAAGCCTAGCAGCATAATGGTTAAACATTTTGGTTTTGGCAAACTAAAATGACTATTGGTAAATATCATCGTTTTTCTTCATTTGCGAAGTGGAAATAATTGTAGGAATATCAGTGTTTTAAAGATTAAGTGGGAGAATGTATGTGAAGTCCTTAAAGTTATCTGTAGAACATGGTAAATATTTAACAATAGCCGTTGTTGGTAATATTATTTATCTTAGGAAAAGTAGTTAGCAAAAAAAAAAAAGATTCTTTTCACAAATTTTAATTGTAAATTCCATGCATTCATGGAATTTATAGTTTAGTAATGGAAACAAACAATAAGCAAGTCAGTAAACATACATTGTAACAAATGCTATGAATCAGTCAAAGGACTGGCTAGAACATATAAAGGGTCAGGTGGGTGACAAAGGTAGATAGAACAGGAATGACCTCTACTCCTATTCAGAAGGTGATTCTTGTGTTGAAAATTGAAAACTTAGAAGGAATAAGCCATGCCCAATATTGGTTTAGGAGTTGGAGAGAAGAAAAGATGGTAGGCAGAGAAAGAAAAATATATATTCTGTGTTTATGATACCAAACACCAATGGATTTGAAGATACCCAAATGAAAAGACAAATGTTTTTGTTTCTCACCCAGATGTTTGTTGTTTTACTACCCTAGGAGAGTACAGTGACTAGATTTTTCTTCCTACAAAACTCATAGCTTATTGAATCCGTGAAAATATGAAATACCTGGATTAAAATTGTATAAACTGCATGATTAATCTTCACAGTGACAAATATCCAAAATATGTACCAAAATTCAAGTAAAATCTAATTGTGAGCAACCTCTCACTGTACATCTCTTCAGTATTTGTTTGTTTTTAAAAGCTTCTTTATTCTTAAATAAAATTGATTTTTGTTTCTGATTATAAACATGAACTCATTACATGTTTGTAATCATGCATAAATTCAAATCATGCATAAAAATGTAAAGATGAAAATTAAAAATCTAATTTACAACAGAGAGATTCAGAGTCAGAAGAACTAAAGTAGGAAATTAGTTGCAGCTTGCCAGCGCCTTAGTTGTGGCATGTGGGCTCCTTAGTTGTGACATGCAAACTCTTAGTTGCAGCAAGCATGTGGGATCTAGTTCCCTGACCAGGGATCAAACCCGGGTCCCCTGCACTGGGAGCATGGAGTCTTATTCACTGCACCAACAGGGAAGTCCCAGAAGTATCCCTTTTCTTTTCACTTAATGTATTTTCCCTCCTGGTCTGCCAGAAAATAGTAATAATGGTAACATGGCACCATCACACCTGGATTATTTATTTGTTAGTATGAGGAAGTGCAATGAACAAGCATACCAAACTGTTTAATATATATTCCCTTTCCTTGAAGAAACTTTAACAGGATGCTTTTATCGAGGGAAGGGGGAAGGGGAAGGACAGAGACGGAGAGAAAGGAAGGAAGAAGTTGAGATTTTTTTGAAAAGGCACTTTTGCCTGAACAAATTAAATAGCGATAAAATTTCATAATGATGACATCCAACATCCAGTGGGCCAACTACGTTCTTTTCTCAATGAGTTGTCAGGGGGATTTGAAAATTCCTTTGTCAGATAACTTTTTTTTTCTTCTTAAACTAGTAAGATTTAGGTCATAGGATTAGAACTCTATTACACAGAGTTCATCAGTGCTCCAGAGAAATGATGAATTGATTACTTGCTTACTAAGTTGATTCATGCCAGTCTGGCAGTTTGTGGGAGTGAATCTAATTATCAGTCTCTTACTTTCATTAATAGGTTGGAGCAAGCTAACTTCTCAAAGGAGGAAGAAGCAGTAAGATTTAGGTCATAGGATTAGAACTCTATTACACAGAGTTCATCAGTGCTCTAGAGAAATAATGAATTGAGGCTTAAGAGGAATTTTCGTATCAGACAACTGCTCTCTGCCTGCATTGAAGTAATTCTCTTTGAGAGGTGGTTGAAGCTTTGTCCAGCCCATCATACATACCCTCTAGGGGTGCTCTATGAAATTCAAATTTTGTTTAAAGTTCTTATGTTAACTGAAGTGCAAGATATAAGACTGGCTATGTCAGGTTTTATGCAAATGTGTGATTCAGTTTTTATGTTTCCTATTCATAAAGCTTTAAAGGAATAAAAAGATTACTTGCTTACTAAGTTGATTCATGCCAGTGATTACTTTTAAAATTTCATCTCCCATCCTCATTCTCAAACCAGATTAATCACATAATCAGCTTTCTCCTACCATATTTAGTCATCTATCTATTTATCTATACATATACATATGTTATATATGTATATATTTATCTATCTTGACAAATGAGTATAATTGAGTGTAATATATGGTTTGAGAATATGATACATGTTTGGGGTACTGTGGCAGTGATTTGATTTCTGACAAGATTCTTTCTTACCATATCTTCAAGAAAATAAACTGAAGATGAGAAATGGGATGAGAAACTTTATTTTGTATTTTTTTATTTCACCATAAGCAACAAAAGTAACCAGTATTTACTGAATATTGATAAAAATTAAAATGGCAGCTTTTGCAAGGTTTTACATTGCCCCTAGATCTGGCAAATAAAATCATTTTGTTTGTGGAGGGGAGGAGGATGGAGTTTGGGGCAGGGGAGAAGCAAACTATAGGAATTCCAGTATCCTTCCAAAATCAGCCTTCGTTTCTGGTCCCATTGTGGCTTTTCTGACAGGTTTTGGCATAGAAAACTGAATCATAGATTATTATGTCACTTTTTGATTATTCAAAATAGGTCATTTCACTTCTATGATTGTACTACATTAACCATTAGTGTGAGTTTCTAGCTCAGGAGCTTTTGCTGTAATAAAGAGTGGTTTAAAGTCTACAGTTACATCTTTCTTCATAGTACCAGGTTCTTAACAATCAAAGATAAATGAACCGCCCTTGCTTTCAGTGCAAGTGAGGGGGAAAAAAAAAAAAAAAAACACGTACACACACCCTGGAGGAAGGAAAGGCAGCAAGACTGAGCCTCTCCTTAGTAGTTCAGTTGAGGGAGGAGAGACTTGTCTGGCAGTTTGTGGGAGTGAATCTAATTACCAGTCTCTTACTTTCATTAATAGGTTGGAGCAAGTTAACTTCTCAAAGGAGGAAGAAGTAGACATTATGCCTGAACTCCTAGACTACATTATGATCATTTAAGCATTGCTTTCACAAAAATAGTTGTGGTCTTTTTTTTTTTTTTTCATGATTCAGGCCAGAGTTGTTGTTTTTTTTTAATGTTGAGCCTTCTTTTAATTTATTTATTTTTATTTTTGGCTGTGTTGGGTCTTCGTTTCTGTGCGAGTGCTTTCTCTAGTTGTGGCAAGCGGGGGCCACTCTTCATCGCAGTGGACGGGCCTCTCTTGTTGCGGAGCACAGGCTCCAGACGCGCAGGCTCAGTAGATGTGGCTCACGGGCCTAGTTGCTCCGCGGCATGTGGGATCTTCCCAGACCAGGGCTCGAACCCGTGTCCCCTGCATTAGTAGGCAGATTCCCAACCACTGCGCCACCAGGGAAGCCCGTGTTTGTTTGTTTTTTTATAAGTCCTTTGTAAAGTTGGGCAGGTGGACAGGAAGAACATCAACTATGGGAAAGGCAAAAGTAACTGGTAAAACATGGTATACTTATAGATGGGAGGACAGAGCATTCTGGAAAACTGAAGAGTATACTTTAATAGGTTTTAATCTACATCTTTGAAATTTAATTAGCTAGACTAACCCTCAGCTGAGAATCTTCACTGTAATCCAGTGTAACGCATTCCTGTCATCCTGTTTCATTTCTCCTTTCCTACCAGTGGTCTGTGAGTAAAAGTCAACTTGGATGGAGTCTGTATGTTTCTTGACCAATATTTTGTTTTCTTAGCCTCACTAGCCAAAAATCTGATGATGACTATGAAGATTATGCTTCTAACAAAACATGGGTCTTGACTCCAAAGGTTCCGGAGGGTGATGTCACTGTCATCTTAAACAACCTCCTGGAAGGATATGATAATAAACTTCGACCTGATATAGGAGGTATGTTAAAACCTTTTGTGATGTGTGTTAGATAAAAGCAAGTCTACTACATGAGGAGAAAGCATCAGCCCATTTCAATAACCAGAAGGATATAAATGATACTTTTACTAAATACTGTAAAAATAAAGAATGTATAAACAGCATTCAGATCTGGGGGTAGACAGGGCACTGATAAGTTCAAAATGAAGAAAGATGATTTTCAAGTTAGCTTGAGAGATAGAAATTTAAATTTTCCTAGACATCTCAGACAAAGACTATAGAAGAAAAGTGACAACTTCTTTTTGAAGAAACATCAAAAACAAACAAGCACATACTACTATATATAAAATAGATAACTAATAAGAACCTACTATATAGCATAGGGAACTCAGTAATCTGTAATGAACTACATGGGAATAGAATCTAAAAACGAGTGGATATATGTATATGTGTAACTGATTCACTTTGCTGTACACCTGAAACTAACACAACATTGTAAATCAACTATACTCCAATAAAAACTAATTTAAAAAAAAGAAAGAAAGGACATACTGCTTATCTATAGCTGTGTAACAGACAACCACAGAATTTCAGTGGTATACAGTAATAAGCATTTATTTAGCACTTTGCTGGGGGTGGTCTAATCTAAGCTCAGCCAGGTTGGAGCTGCTCATTTAAGAAAGCTGTACTCTCATTCCACTCCTGGGACCAGCAGACTAGCTAGAAGTATCCTTCTCATGACAATAGCAAAGAACAAGAGAGAAAATAGAAACTCATAAGGCTTAATGCTTTCGTCCATATATTATTGGCCAGTGCAAGTCAGATGGTCAGGCTCAAAGTTCAGAGGCAGAGAAGTAGCCTCACTGATGTGAAGGCAAGGGTACAGATGCAGGGAGGAGCGAAGAATCCAATCCATCACAGAGACTTACAGCATGGCACTTCAAGGAAAATGGATAAAGATGAGAGAAATGTGCTTGTTGAATTGAAGCCCAGAATGAATGGTATTACGAATCCTTGTTCATTAAATGTTAAATGAAAATGGAGCATATTCATTAGGCCATGGATGTCATACTACATGATGTTTAATATCAGTCCTCTTTGACGAATAGGTGTGTATTCGGTTTCCATATGGTTTCCTCATATTATTTGATGAGTCACAGAATTCATTAAATCATTGAGGAAGATTGATTTTGTATTGGCTAGAGGTGAATGAGGATAAAGTGGTCATAAAAGGAATCAACAGGGAGGAATGTTTCAAAAACAATTCATAATACTTGTTGCTTTTTATGCCTCCGTGTTTCTAATGCATATTAATTTCTAGATCACTAAGTAGCTATTTTTTTCTCTATGGGCTCAGTCAAGTTAGAATGCCCAAATCAATTCTAGAACTTAAAGGAAAAATAATAAAATTCAGGATATCTGAGAGATGGATGAAGAAAATCTGAGCAGTGTTTTCTTATTTATTCATTTTTATATAGTCTTAAAAAGATAATCAGTTTCAAAACTCTGCTATGCTTTGTTATTGTATTTATGTGCTTAAGATACTTCTTTGAAAATAAACAGCTAAATGTAGCAAATTAGTCATTAGCAACAAGTTAGCTGTGAATAAATCACTTCTAATGTAGGAAAATAAATAAATCTAGAATAACAAGGACTAAGCATTAAAATATTATACTTCTCCATATGCACATATTTCTATGGTTCTCTTTACAGTGAAACCAACATTAATTCACACAGACATGTATGTGAATAGCATTGGTCCAGTGAATGCTATCAATATGGTAAGTTTCTAATTGTTTGCCTATTTTATTAACATATAGGGAGGAAATGTGGTAACAAGGAAATAGTAAGGGCTATACCAACAAAAAAAATTTGGAAGGGAGAGAGAATCTTTCAGATCCTTTTTTATCCCTTGTAATATAAAGATAATTATTTTAAATTATTTGTTACAAAAATTAAATGTGATCATATGTATAAAATTACCTTGGGTAAATGCTATAATCTTAAAATTCAACACTCACTGCTTATTTGGTAGGTCCTGCTTACTACAAAATAAAATATAGTGCTCTACTACTTTTTAGAATATTCAAGGTGTGAAGAGGTCATAGGTTGCTTCAAATCAGAATTGTTTCTCAGAAGAAATAGTGCATTAGATTTAACAATAAATGTAACTTTGTTCTTTTATAAAGCTTTCTATCCAAATCTGAAATAAGAAATTAGATTGGAGCCTATATAGAATAGAGTAGAACATAACATAATATAACATAACATAACATAACATAACATAACATAACATAACATAACATAATATAGTGATACTGTAAATTTAAAATAGTGTTTGCCAAGCAAGCAATAAGGACGCTCTGCTGAGTCAGAGAGATGAAAAGCATTTATTGCTTTCAACTGGGCTGATTAAAAAAAAGTATACCACCACCTGCATACTCCATGCAAGTAAGTTTGCTTGTTTAACTGTTAAACAAATGCTAACATGTTACTTCTTTACAACTAAAATTCTGATGCAAGTTGTAATTATCTAAGAAGAATCAGCTATATATGTAGTTTATTTAAACACAGAACTTACAGTTTCAGGAATACTAGTGCCCAGAACTACTGTCCCAAGATCACAGTTTATGAAATGCTGGTTTAAAGAATTTTAAACCTTTTGTTTGTGTGTGTGTGTTTGCCAAAATGTGGATCAGAAATTATTGAGTTACTCTACCTATTGCCACATCACTGATTAGTTGATAAAGAATTTCATAGAAGAAGTTCCCCTCTCATTACTTGTGGACTGCAAATATGCAATTAACCAGTAAACAAAGTGGTATGACTTACTCCAGTGACAATGTAGTGAATTACAGTGAGATACAGGGGCAGGAGTGCAAGGATATAATCCAGAACAATGCAAATTCGTCAAAGGAAGAAGATTATAGTCTCATCCTGATTTTTTGTATTCTTCATCGTACATGGTGGTGGGTTGAGGGGATTAGACTAGGAAATGTGAATGACTCCCATCCCCCAACTCTCATATTCTAAGAACACTGGAGGTCATGTTCTAAGAACACCAAGGGTTTGTTCTTTAATTTTCTCATTTACAGACATGGTTAAAATAGAATTATAAAATCATGCTAAATAATATCTAAATATGATAGGCAAATTAGATCTTGGGTGTTAATGATTCCAGGACTAATTCACGTCACACTTTCTTTTCTTTGATTAAAGTTGCCACTTTAGTGATATATACGTACATGAGGGTATAATTATTACAGAGTCACTTGTCATCATAGCACTTTTTAAATATGTTCTGTGATAGAGATTAGTACAGTAGTAAAGATTGTCTTTTAATTGGTGCATTTCCTCTTGTTTATAAAAAGAAGACAACAACTGTAATAGTAAAAACTAAGAATAGTTACCTTACTTTGGATGTTTGCTGTCTGCCAGACAGGGCACAAAGTGCTTTTTGTGTATAGTGTGTTCCCCTTTTCTATCTTCATACTGCCTAACAAGATAGATTCTCTAGGATCCTCACTTAATTGTGAGGTGAGGCAGCTTAGCTTCCAGAGCTCTGGTTTAGAACTGTTTTGAGAACGGTTCTGGACTTTCTTTTACTCTGTAGCAGTGGTTTTTGAACCCGAGTAACTGATCTCCTCAAGAGACAATTGGCAATGTCTGGAGATATTATTAGTTGTCATAACTTGGGGGTGGGGTTTGTTTTTGGTGCTACTGGCACCTTAGTAGGTAGACGCTAGGAATGGTAGTAAACATCCTAAACTACACAAGACAGCCCCCGTGACAAAGAATTAGCTGGCCCAAAATAACATGAGAAACTGCTCCATAAATACCTAATGCAAACAACTGTGTCAGGGCTATGATCTTTTACCAGAATTCACTTAGGTCTATTTTTTCATAATGTATTGTCTACAAAAGATGGGTGAGTCTCCTTAGCCAAGCTTCTGCTTTCTTTTGGACTATTCAAAGCCAAAGTAGCTTTGCTTTGTTTTGGCAATGAGAACATATGTGATAAATACACACAAATGCTCTACAATACAATCCTACTATATAAAAGACGTTCCATTTCATCTTTTTCTTTAAAACAGGAATATACAATTGATATATTTTTTGCCCAAACATGGTATGACAGACGTCTGAAATTTAACAGCACCATTAAAGTCCTCCGATTGAATAGCAACATGGTGGGGAAAATCTGGATTCCAGACACTTTCTTCAGAAATTCCAAAAAGGCCGATGCACACTGGATAACCACCCCCAATAGGATGCTGAGAATTTGGAATGATGGTCGAGTGCTCTACACTTTAAGGTATTCTTTTGGAAAAGGAAAGGAGTAATTGCTGGGAATAAAGCAAAGATCAATCATGTTCTCTTAAAACAAAACGAAAGATGTCAAGCCTAAATCAGGGTTGGCATGCTTGATCAAAATAGTACGTGATGATACAAAATTAGGTTTTTTTCTGTTATCAATGAACTTTTTCAAAGGACATAGGTATAACATTTTCTTTGACTGATGTGAGAACTCTGTTTTCTCACAGGGACATGAGCCTAATAAAAAAGTAAGCACAGCAGATAGTTAAATTATTTGTATATATTTTCAATAATAGTTATGAATAGTATGATTCTTCTAGGTCTTACTATCCAGGAACTTGTAGCTTCAAAATGGTTAATGTTAAATGCCTTTCTAACATATATTTTATGCCGTAGGTAATATTCAAGATATAAAATATAATACTTTAAACTGGATCCAAAGCCTTTATCATCAGAGTTATATCAGTTACTAGAAAAAAGAGCCACAATTACAAAAGAAATTCATTGCATATATTTTGATTTCATCATGGGTTTTATTAAATTAGATGTAAGGTAATGACTGGAATTAGACTCTAGTGGAAATCAAATTTTGTCTGCTAAATAAGAACTCAGTCTAACTTTTGAAGTATTAAGTAAAGTCACACTATCTCAAGTTCCTTTATCGTTCTCATAATACTATAGTCGTTTTTCCACTTGTATTAACTTGCAGAGTCACTGTACAATATTAAATTATGGACTCCAGCTCAAAAATATCTCTCATAAGATTCATTCAAGATTTGAATGAGTTTGCCAATCTATATAGAGAGATGATTTTATTCTTATCTATAATGCTTATCTATAATGATAAGCATTATCTTATCTGTAATGAGTTATGAATATGTTGTTTATCTATAATGAGTTGCTTATCTATAATGAGTTATGAATATGTGTGTATACACATAGATATATATCTATGTACCTATCTGCAATCTACATTATCTTCAATTTTAACAATTCCAGTTTAATTTGGAGAAATGATACTAATAAAATATCTAATTTAATTATAATTTCACTTATGAATAAAACTAATCTTTTCTTTGGAAGAGCATATAATTACTGAGTGACAGTGATTAAAACCTCTAGCTTTGGAGACATAATCTTGGGTTCAAATCTCAACTATGCCACTAGATTTGTGACTTTGGACAAGTCCAAGTACAATAAAGCCATAATAACTCTTATTAAATGAGAGAAAAATTCACCTTACTCAGTGCCATGCAGACAGTTACGGGCTCAATGATTATTAATTATATCTTAAGATCAGTAATTGCTCTGTTATACCATAGAAAAATAAAATCTCCCCAATTAAAATTTATTCTAAACTTTTAATATAAAATGTTTATAAAACAACTTTTATTACTTTAAGATTGATATCTGTAATTGTAAGAAATATAGCTAACAAATATGAAATTTAAAAAATCATCAACCCATCACCATTACAATTTAACAATATACTCATACTTCCCCAAAGGTGGTCAAAACATCTAGGACTCCTCTAAATTTTCTCCCTCCTAGAGTCCCAGGCTCTACTGGGAAAGAAAATCTGTATGTTTAGTAAGCACCTCAGATGCAAAATAATTGAGACTCATTGGCAAACATTTTTCTGATATGTCTGTGTATATGTATTTAACATTTCTTGATTGCTATTAGATATTCTTCTACTCTTTAACATCCTATATAATGCCTTTATAGTGTTCCTTTGTAAGAATGCATAATACTCCATTGTGAAACATAGGTATTTTTAAACTCACATATAGTAATTTAAAGCTAACAGCTAACAAGTACTTATAAAGAGAAAGTTCTGCTTTAATTAGCAGCTAAGATCTGAGAATTATCTGCATTCATTTACATGCAAACAGTGAATGAGTTTAAGTTCTTAAAACAGTTTGTTCTATTCAGTAAGTTAAGTGCATTCACTGAGCAATCTCATGTGTGCGATTAGTTTGCCAAAAAAATTATGGGATGATAAATATTGAGTAAATGGAGTTGCAGGTCAACGAGATCCTATTGTTTAGTCTTTGAAAGTAAATGGACTACATTAAGTCTTAAACAATTTTCTCCTGGACTTGGTGAATTTCTTCAGTGAGGATCACCTTTTGTTATCAATAAGAATGTGTGACATACTCTCCAGGAATAAAAACAAATGATCACTAGAAATTGTGCTAATGTACATTTTTTAAAACAGTCTAAAATCTTTCTATTCATGTTTCATATCTTCCTGTTTAGGTTGACAATTGATGCTGAGTGCCAATTACAGTTGCACAATTTTCCAATGGATGAACACTCCTGCCCCTTGGAATTCTCCAGTTGTAAGTAATACTCATTCTATATTCTGCATGCCCTCTCACCACTTAGTCTTTCTGATTGCAGTATCAGTTAATTGGGAGACTTAAACAATGCAAAATTGCATTAAGCAGTGTTGTTGACTTTGAAGATTTTGACAATCTCTTTCGTCATAAAAAAGGATCTATTTTATCAGGAATTACGAATAGATTTCATTGAGGCATAAACTTTTAATAAACTGGCAGTTGTTTCCTGGAGCCCTTTGTTGAGAAGGATTGTAAAGCTTGTCCTGGCCTCAGTAGAAAGAGGTAAATGTGCATTATACATCTCCACTCCCTCCGCGGGTCCAGAAGAGAGTAGCAGTACATTTGCTAGTTGTTTTCTCCCTTTACATATCAGGACACACAGAGATCCAACAATGTTGTTTGTTCATTCCAGTTTTGATATATCTATAAAGATAACAAAATTGAAAATTACCTCTTCCACCTGGAGTTCTAGTAATACCTAAAACTAGTTATCTACCAGTGAGCAAAAGGCTGATTTTTGGTGTCATGTGGGTCCAATTCAACTCCCAACTCCATCACTAAAGACTTGAGCAAATTACTAAATCTCTCAATGAGTTCATGACACAGGTGCCCAATAGAAATTATAAGACCTACCTCACCTCAATATTGTTTTGTTGATATATGTAAAATGGTTGGTACACTACCTCACACATAATAAGATTTAATCAAAAGCTCTATTATTTTATTAATTATTATCATCAGATAATAGACTATAGCAAGAAGAGCATGATGATTCTAATACAAATTAAGCTTTAGTAACCTTCGCAGATATTTTCTGTCTGAATCGAAAAGAAGCCTCAGTTTCCCCTACGTTTGCCTCACTATTTGTTCTGCATTTGTGTTAGATTGCTCACCTCCTTATTTTTGGACTGTCAATTGTGCATATTGGGTAGAATGAAAAACTGGCTATGAGTTTTAAGTTTTTAATATAGGTATAATTTCCCAGCCAGGGAGTGATGGAGACTCCTAAGAACCAACTAAATCATAATAACAATACTTTCAAAAAAAAAAAAAAGAAAGAAAGCAAAAAGATGAGAAAACCAATCACCTGTTTTCAATAAACATCATTTCCAGAGAGAACTGAAGGAAAACTTCACTGTATATTATATATATTGAGAAAAATTTCCATTATATATCTTATTTCATATGTTCTACTTCATCCAAGAATAGAATATATTTTAGTGAAAACTTACCTAAGGTTTAGGAGATCGGATTTCTTTTCTTTTAATTTTCCAACTGGGACTACTCCTCTACTGAGTCAGCTAAACCTTAAGAAATAGTGATTTCTATGCCATCAGATTCCTGATTGACAATTGTCTTCTGAACCCAAAATCAACTTAATATTACTTATTGCTATTAAAACAATTCAATCACCAACATGTTCTCCATAGGAATTCCTTAATATTATCATTCGTATTCTCATCAACTTAATATTACTTATTGCTATTAAAACAATTCAATCACCAACATGTTCTCCATAGGAAGTTCCTTAATATTATCATTCGTATTCTCAGTTTTCACCACATCCAGCCCTACCAGCGTGCTACCACCACTCAATAGCAATCTGGGGATTCGGCTTTCTTTTTTCTTTCTTCTTATTAATAAAATATAGTGGACAAAGATTTGGACCAAAAGAAAGGAAAAAAAGGAAACAAGGGATTTTATTCCAAGAAGTCAATCAGCCTCCATAATCAAAATTACCTTTCCACAGCATTATTAGAAGACAAACAATTGAGAAGATTTCTAGTTTTATCATTTATCTATCTATCTTACTTGAGTTTATTCTGCAGCTTACTTATAAAATAATGTTTATGCATTCAGCAAATATATATTGACCATCAATTCCATGAAATAAGTATGATCATCATCCCCATAAGTAAATGAATAATTTAGAAGAAAAATTGAGAAAGCTTTCTGGGATATTATGGCTAGGAAAAGGTACTGATAATCATTATATTATCAGTGTAATATTTCTTTCATGAATGCTTTCTGTTGTTTTGGCTGAACATAACTGAGCTGTAAGGAATCTACATAGTCCTCATTGGTATCTTCCCCTCGGCATTTCTACTTACTGCTTTTAGTTGCAGATTTCTGTGTATATTAAAATGAAGCCTCAACAAATTGAGAGAGAGAATAATGTAAATAGTTGAGGTAATTTTTCCCAATCATCTTCTATTCCAAGGACATGCCCTGGGGAGGGATTTGAGTCTGCTCTTCTTCCATTATTTTCTGTTTTCTGCATGACTCTCAAAATCTTGCCCTGTTGACTCGGTTTCACCATAAACAATATCTTGCATATGTACTATATACTGGCTACTTTTTATATCTTACCCCAGACAATGTAAAGTATGTGTATAGTATATACAAAACCATGTATAGTATACCTTCTATGCAATTTAAGTGCTTTTCATGGGTAATTTTGACCTCATGGTTTTTAAATCTAATTTCCCATTAGGATATGGGAAATTGTATTGATTTTCCGTATGGTAATGCTCTTTAGTCCAAGATCCTCATTGAAGTCAAAACTATCTCTCTTGGTATCTCCCTCAGTGTCTTGTTCATAGAAGGTGGTTGCCACATATGTTCATTTTTAATCAGTTAAAATGTGTGCTTTCTTATCTCATGGCAGATGGCTATCCACGTGAAGAAATTGTCTATCAATGGAAGCGTAGTTCTGTTGAAGTGGGGGACACAAGATCTTGGAGGCTTTATCAATTTTCATTTGTTGGACTGAGAAATACCACTGAAGTAGTGAAGACAACTTCTGGTAAGATGCACTTGAAAATAATTTTGAGTGACCCTTCCAGAGTTTGAATTCTGGTGTATATGATTTAGAAGCTTTCAACACTTGTCTAGAAATGATATTCAGAAAATTAAATGAAGTGTTTTCATTTACTAGAGAAAATTATAACTGGTATTCTAGTATAATACATAAATATAAATGGATTTTATCAATTTAAAGCAAATTAGATTCAAATTGGATAAGCAAATTATTTGCTTAATTCCCTTATGAAAAATAAGTAACAGTTATTAAAAAGAAGAAAATACTTAATAGGCATAATGTTTCTTTTAAGAAATATATTTCATATTTAAAGTATCACATGGAGAAGATTAACTTCTCAAAAATGCAGAAAAGTGACCAGAGTGGATATGACTAATTCCATGTTCAGTAATTAAATATTTTGAACTGGCTTCATCAGTGAATAAGGGACTGGGTTTTGGTGTCAGGCCTGGGTTCAAATCCCAACTCCATCATTTACCAGCTACATATTTTAAGAAATTACTGAATTTCTCAGGGGACCAGCTCTCACAGATAACCAATGTGGACAAAAGATCTGCCTCACAGTCATACTGTATGTATTTAAAAAAAAAAAAAGGTAAAATGCTTAGAATGATACCTAACACTTAGCATTCAATAAGTAGTAGTGCCTAATAGTATTAGTTATAAATATCAAGTATGCATGGGACCTAATGTGGTCAGGACTTCAGTTTTTTTCAAGAGAAACTAAAAATCTATAGTATTTTTATATCAAATATCATAATTTTTAATGGTATTAATTGAAGGTGATTTAAAAAACCATGTGGGGTAAGTCAAACATATTTCCAGACCAGATCTGTCTCATGGGTGGCTATAGGTTAATACAAACCCTCTGCAATGCTGAGTGCGTATTTTTTAAAAATTTTTTTAAAAATTAATTTATTTATTTTTGGCTGTGTTGGGTCTTCGTTTCTGTGCGAGGGCTTTCTCTAGTTGTGGCAAGCGGGGGCCGCTCCTCATTGCGGCGCGCAGGCCTCTCACTGTCGCGGCCTCTCTTGTTGCAGAGCACAGGCTCCAGATGCGCAGACTCAGTAATTGTGGCTCACAGGCCTAGTTGCTTCGCAGCATGTGGGATCTTCCCAGACCAGGGCTCGAACCCGTGTCCCCTGCATTGGCAGGCAGATTCTCAACCACTGTGCCACCAGGGGAGCCCCTGAGTGCATATTCCATATAGATTATTCCAGCTGCTCCTTTTTAAAGTTATGTGAATTTAAATGTCCTAATTTCAAATATAAACATTGTGTTCATAGCTTACCATATTAAGACATACTTTTTGTATTTGTTACCATGAATTAAGCTGTTTTCTATTGATTTATTCATGCATACCTGATTGTCTTCCTCCTGAAATTAATAGGACATATTTTTGTGTTGACTAATTTAGAAAAAGGCCTTGGTCTGTTGTACAAGGAGAAACAAATTACAGACCTAGACAGAAATGGAAATTTAAGATTCTACCTTTATAAGCATCATCCTCTAAATCAAAAACTAACAATTGTTTTTGGCATTTGCAGATTTCTTCAAAACAAAAAATTCTTATGTTGCAAAAAGAATCTGAAATAAAATCAAAGAAATGCTCTAGTTTATTTTTAAAATGTGGCCTTATGTTCACTTATTCATTGGAAATACTGACCATCAAGTACTAGAACAGTCTTTATTTTGGTCCCCAAAACAGATTCAGGACTGCCTTAGAACAGGTCTTCCATCTGTGAGACAGCACATGTAAAAATAACCTCTAAGTCTGTATGCTTCCAGAATAAGAAATTGGGCATTAAGTTCTGTTGTATATTCATATCTGTATAGTTATTACAGCACCCTAAAACAGAACCCACAAATTTATGACTAGCAGATCTTTTGTTCAGTCATTTAAGCCCGGAGTGGCGTTAAAACCAAACAGTGGTGAGGGAAGTGTTGGCTTTATATCATAGGGTTTGACATCATCCCCTTCCCAAAGTCTCATACTGAGAATAATCTAGAGTATTTACTGTCTAATAAGAGATACATCCAAAAGAAAATACTCTATTTACTTAAAGCATGGCAAGAAAATTTATCAAGGTATCACAAGGCTATCACTCCTCCTAGAGAAATCAAAGCAAAACCGTATTGATATCAGATTTGATATTGAGTAGCATCATTTAATTGATTGTATCAACTCCTTGTGAATTTTAATATGGGGGTTAGCCTCCACCTTGGTCTTCTTGTACACTCCCTGCTCTCGCTGGTTTGTTTTTTGTGTGTGGTATCATTCCAGTTGCCTCTGGGAAGAGAAAGGGCTGAGTTGAAAGTTAACACCAATGCCGACAGGCAGCCTGATTATTGTGACAGTTGATTTTGTAATGATTGGAAGTTTCTGTGTGATCTTTGTTTTATTTCTGATGCCATTCTTATCTTCAAAGCATGGCTCCATAACTAGTTAATATCTACAAGGAAGTTATATTAACAACTTTCTTGGGAAGTTATCAGAAGATCAAAATTATAGCCTTTTTGAATCTTGACCATTACAACAATGTGGTTTTCTCTTAGACTTATAGTAAATGTATCTCCCTTTGAGAAGCCTCTGTCAAAACTAGGAGAGAGTAGTGCCTAAAATTAGGCCTAGTTTACTGCGGAGATTGCTAACCTTCACTCATTCAAGTCCACCTTTCATGATTTTGTTATATCTAAGTGGTGACTGTACTGTGGGTTCCTTAGTATATTTGTTCTTTAAATTGATTCCTTGCTATTAGTAAAATGATTTTTTTAAAGGAAAATTCACATTAGGACCATAATTGGAAAATGAGAAGCATTTGACATAAATAGAAATTGATATAAGAATATAATGAAAAGTGAACAAATGTTCTTAAATTTTAAGTGCACATATTGGTGTTCCCTGGGCTCTGAGTATGTGGAAAAAGAAAGAAAGAGATAGTAGAGAAAAGGAAGAGGGTAACTAGCACCAAAGTAAAACACTTCCTTGATTTAAACAGAAGGGTAGAAGAAGCAGGAAGGAATTTTCTTACACATAATTCGAGGCTATGTGATAATTCTGTATACACCACCTGAATCATCTTTATCACCATTTATATGTGTGTCACTCCTGAGAAAAATATTGCCTCTGTGGTAGATTGATAAGACTTGAAGAATACCTTTAATTCTTGGTCAATACATCAAGATAGATTCTGGATCCATGATTTCTCTTCAAACCATCACCTCTTCCTGATTGCTCTGTATGTGGTAATAGCACCGTCATTGTCCCAGTGAGCCAGGCGTGAACACTCAGTCACATGTCCGCCTCCCACATCTAATGAATCATGAAGACACGTATACCTCTGAAATATCTTGCGTAACTGTCCTCTTTTCAGTTGCCATTGCCACTGTCCTAGTTCACAATCGTGTCTGTTCTCATCTGGACTCTGCTGGGAGCCTATTAAACTACATCCCTGCTGTCAGTCTCTCTTTTCTACAGTCTATCCTTTATACATTAATCATAAAAGCTAGCACTACATGTACCATAGCAAACACTTTATATACATGACCTACTTTAATTCTCATTACCATAGTCATATTTAATGTCATTAACACTGAAGGTATCACTGCGGTTAAGGAAACAGACTTCTAGGGGTTCATTTACTTGCAGGGATCAGATTTGGCAGCTGGGACATGAATTCAGGTGGTTTGCTTTCAGACTCATGCTTTTAACCACTGCACTATTTTTATTCGCACTGTGTCCCAGTAAGTCTTCCTGAACCACGGCTTTCCTCATGTCCCAAGAATTCAGGAGATTCAATTAAGCACAAGCTATTGTTCCTAATATGTAAGCCCCTGATCTCAGGAACTTTCCAGCTTGGTTTTCTATGATTTCTCAGCTTGTGACAGAACTACTTTGTTAATATTTTTATGAATATAAATAGCTAATCCTATACACACATTGAATTTCAGTCTCCTTTCTTTTTTGAATGGCTTATCAACTCAGCCCTACCTTCTTTATGACTTTAAAACATAAAAAAACAGCTTCTCTTCATTGAAACCTTTCAGACCTTAATGCCAGAATGCGCACTCTTGGAGCCAGACAGCTCAGGTTTGAACACTGATTTGTATACATTACTGAATATATCTAAGCTCAATATCACCAATGTTACAGGGTTACTCTCAGGATTAAGTAAGATAATCCACTGAAAATGCTTAAAATTGTGCCTAACACATAGAAAGGACTCAGTAAATGGAAGGCACCATCATCATCATCATCAGACTCCCCCGGGGCATTTTCACCTACTTTATGAAAACAGAATTTCCACCTTATATTTTTTTATCAGTTGTTTTATTCCCTCTTTTCTGCCCTCTCATTCCAGTTAGTCATAGACTTCCCAGTGGAAGCCTTCTTTTAATCATCTTTGTATCCATGATGCTATTAGCCTGGTGATTTGCTTAGAGTTGTTGATTAGTAGGTAATTATAAAATGGATTACTTGTGACAATTATATTGATAAAACCATAAAATTTCCCTCAATTAAATAAGAAATGCAGAATTCTATATATTTTTCCATTACTCATTGTTTTCTCTCAAGTAGAAGACCTGTTCTTTCTAGTCATATTGCCATGGACATTTCACCAAATTATCTACATGATTTTTGGTATCAAGCAGAGCTTTGTTCCTGATGTTCTCATCCTGAGATGTGGGTTAGAAAAATGGGCAAATGAGTTTCTTAGGAGAACCTACCTTCTTGGGACACCATTGCCATTATTATGAATCAAAAAGAAATATATCATGTACTTCCTACACTAGAAAAACGTTAAATCTTTTTTATTCCAGTTTTATTGAGATATAATTGACATACAGAACTGTATAAGTTTAAGGTATACAGCATAATGATTTGATGTAAATAGATCATGAAATGATTACCATCATAACTTTAGTGAACATCAATAATCTCATATACATAATAAATTAAAAAAATAGAAAACAAAATTTTTTCCTTGTGATGGTTAGGATTTACTCTCTTAACTTATAAATATAACATATAGCAGTGTTAATTTGTCATGTTGTACATTACATGCCTAGTATTTATTTATCTTATAACTGGAAGTTTATACCTTTTGGCTACATTCATCCAGTTCTCCCTTCCACCACCCCCGCTTCTAATAACCACAAATCTGATCTTTTTTTCCTATGAGTTTGTTTGTTTGTTTTTGAAGTCTAATTGACCTCCAACACTATGTTAGTTCCTGGTACACAACATATTTCTATACATTTCAAAATGGTCACCATGATAAGTCTAGAAAACCATTTAATCTTCCATATCGTCCTTAGAAACGTAAACGTCATTGTTTCATAGTTTTTTGGCATTCCCATGTACATTAACTATTATATACTTCCTTTTTGTCTTTAACCCACCTTTTTGGCTTCGATTCCATGTGCAAGTTTTATTTTCTTGATTTCTATTACAAGAAATGCATAAATACTAAAATAAAATTTAAAAAAGAACTCTGTACCACTAAGTTCATGTGACTTTTCAACAGTGGCATGCAGACCACAATTTTAGAAACACCAGCTCCGTGGATGAAGTCCATGTTCGTTGCTTAATTTCTAAAATATATGTAATCTACCCTATATCTTCAAATATTGCCCATTATTCTCACACCATATCCTTTATTTTCTTGAGGTTTTTTGGATAAGTTGAACCTATTTCACGTCTTCGTGCTCATTTTTCTTAATACTAAGCTCAAGTTCAACCTTCTCTGCCTATATCAGTGTATACATATTGGTCAAATAATTCTCCAAATAGAAAAAAAAAAATAGGGCTTCCCTGGTGGCACAGTGGTTAAGAGTCCACCTGTCAATGCAGGGGACATGGGTTCAAGCCCTGGTCCAGGAAGATCCCACATGCCGCAGAGCAACTAATCCTGTGCACCACAACTACTGAAGCCCGTGCACCTAGAGCCCGTGCTCTGCAACAAGAGAAGCCACTGCAATGAGAAGCCCGCGCACCACAATGAAGAGTAGCCTCCGCTCACCGCAACTAGAGAAAGCCCATGCGCAGCAATGAAGACCAACACAGCCAAAAATAAATAAATTAAATAAATTATTTTTTTAAAAAGAAAAAAATAGCTCCACCTTCTAGGCTGTGTTTTAACTTATATGTCTTTGGCAAACACAGGTAAAGATACTCATCATTGACATAAACTATTGTGGGGGGAATAAAAAGAGAAATGAAAACATATATAAGTTAATGGTAATTGTTTTATTGAAGAGATTGGAATAAAAAAATTAATAAACCTAAATGATAGGAGAGAAATAAACAACTGTAACCCAGTCCTACAGTCTTGGGTTACTTTGGAATCACAGTAAGTTGTGAGCCCATTTTAGTCAATAATAAACTTTTCAAACTACTTGAAGCAACCTAATATATTAAATGAAATCAGTGTGAAAGACTGCACAGTAATAGATTTTTATTTTATTTTTAAACTTCAATTTAGAAAAATTAACTTTGGTTTCAGGAGAGGAAAATGAATGGATTACATAAAGAGCTGGGCGAGGAATGGCCATGGAGAAGTCACTTGCCCTTTCTGGGATGAAAATTCCTTATTTCTAAAGAGAATGCATTTGACTAGATGCTTCTTTAAAGTCCTTGGACTTATTTATAATCTTTGATGTAACCAAGGTTACACTATAGATGTCTCAATGTAGGAGTAACTTTCTTTATAAATTAATGATTTCCTAGAATGTTTCCCTTCATCAAGTTTTCAACAATTTCAAAGCAAGTCAAATGCAAAGATAAACTCCTTTAGGCTTTTAACTTAAAAGGGATGACATTCCCACTCCTTTTTAAAAATCTGTTTTGTTATTAGTATATATATATACTGGAATATTCATGTACTACATTTAAAACTTCCACATTGGAATGCAAATTGGTGCAACTATTATGGAAAACAGTATGGAGGTTCCTTAAAAAACTAAAAATAGAGTTACCGTATGATCCAGCAATCCCATTTCTGGGTATATATCTGGAGAAAACTCTAATTCGAAAAGATACATGCACCGCAGTGTTCACTGCAGCACTATTTACAGTAGCCAAGACATGGAAGCAACCTAAATGTCTATCAACAGATGAATGGAAAAGAAGATGTGGTACATATATACAATGGAATATTACTCAGCCACAAAAAAAGAATGAAATAATGTCATTCGCAGCAACATGGATGGACCTAGAAATTATACTAAGTGAAGTAAGTTAGAAAGAGAAATACAAATACCCTATGATATCACTTAAATGTGGAATCTAAAATATGATAACATGAACTTATTTACAAAACAGAAACAGACTTGAAGACAAAGAAAACAAATTTATGGTTACCAAGGTGAAAGGTGGGGGAGGGATAAACTAGGAGTTTGGGATTAGCAGATACAAATTACTGTATATAAAATAGATAAACAACAAGGTCCTACTGTATAGCATAGGGAACTATATTCAATATCTTGTAATAACCTATAATGGAAAAGAATATGAAAAAGAATATATATATCTAACAAAATCACTTTGCTGTCCAGCAGAAACTAGCACAATATTGTAAATCAACTATACTTGAAATAAAAAAAAAAGGTTTAACTATTAAAAAAATAATCCCACATTGGGGCTTCCCTGGTGGCGCAGTGGTTGAGGGTCTGCCTGCCGATGCAGGGGATATGGGTTCGTGCCCCGGTCCGGGAAGATCCCACGTGCCGCAGAGCGGCTGGGCCTGTGATCCATGGCCCCTGAGCCTGCGCGTCCGGAGCCTGTGCTCCGCAGTGGGAGAGGCCGCAGCAGTGAGAGACCCGCATACAGCAAAAAAAAAAATAATAATCCCACATTGGAATTTTAAATTCCAAGGTTGCTCTGACAGTACCTAGTGAGGAAATGGGGCTTCAGAGGTGGAGAGGGGCTGCACAGAGGAGTCATAGGAAGTCTAAGGAAGATTGTTTGTTTTCAAGGTGACAAATTTCATTTCTGCTTACATTCCGTGGGCAAGAACTAGCTGTGTGTTCCTGTGGAGATAAAAATGGGTCTGGGAAGTGTAGCTCAGTTGTATGCTAGGAAGGGACAGTGGGTTTTATGACTTTCTAGCATCTGTGAAACATGCGTGACATCATTTTATTTCTCACAAGCTTCTCAGAGAAGTAATATTTTTCATTTTACAGATGAAGCAACTTAAGTTTAGAGGAGCTACATAATTTGTTCAAGGCTATTCAATAGAGTTATTTACCCAGATCCCAAGTTTTTACCCCACTGCCTTTCACAAACACATGAGGTAAAGAGATGAATCAATTAAAATAAAAATGTTATTTCTAAACTTGATAATAGCTACTTTTATGGAGACAGTGCAATGAAGTAATAGCATTTAATATGATAACTATATACATATATCAACAAAATGTTAACTTATAGGAATAGCAATTATATTTACCTGGGGCAATAAAATCAAGTGAGAAACAATTTAGCAACAATATTTTACTTTTTCAGAAACATATTTATTGCTTATAAGATATTATTATTCACTTCTAAGTGAACCTATGGATCACCAGGCAAATCTGGCCTTAACTAAGAAACTGTTGGATCCAGTATATTTGTATAATAGTGTTACTTGCAGAAAAGTCTCATCAGAAAGAAAACATAATAAAAGGATTGCATGACTACTATTTACAGTAATTTTGAGGACTAATATCTTATTTTGACTGTCTATCAAGACCAACCAGGTCAAGACAACATTAATTTTTATCCAAGTATATGGTGTTTCCTAATTCAATCGAAATTCTTCTTTTGCTACATTTAGAAGACATGTTCATCAATGTGACTGATCCAACTAAAAGAGCTCTCCTGTTCAGCTGCTGTCCCCAAATAAATGTAAACCATTAAATAATTTTTTAAAACATGAAAATGTGAGATGGTGGAGACTGACTCTATAGACATTGTGCTCTGTACACAGACTCACTGAATGTTTCTTTCACTCTATTTGATGCAGTCAAATAATTCCTTCATCTTATTTTTGCATTTTCAGAAAATAATGCTATCCAGCATTGCAGCTATGCAAATTTGAGCATGTCAGAGACTGAAAAGGGCATCAAATAGCAGTGAGGAAAATAATGCTTTGGTTTTTTTAATTTTGTTTTACACTTAACTTTCTTTTCTTCAAAAGGAGGTTATTATGAAGGTCACAGCACACTGCAGGTGTAATAGCCCGGAAAAGCATTTCTGGGGTATACATGCTGGGGCTGAGCAGAATCTGTTCACTATTCTCATTTGCCACTCCTGAAGTCTATCTCGTTTAGGAAATCAAGAACAGTTAGTTTTATTAATCCAGGGCAGAAAGAGATCAGAAAAGCCCAAGGACTAGAGAATTGACATATATGTTAAGCATGACTAAGTATATTATTTTTTTGCTTACTTAAAAAAAATTTTTTTATTGAAGTATAGTTATGCCACTGCTGTGCCAATCTCTGCTGTACAGCAAAGTGACTCAATTATACGCATATATATGTTTTTTTAAATTCTTTTCCATTATGGTTTATCACAGGATTTTGAATATAGTTCCCTGTCTGTGTTATACAGTAGGACCTTGTTTATCCATTCTAAATACAATAGTTTGCATCTACCAACCCCAAACTCCCAGTGCATCACTCTCCCTCCTCCCCTCCCCCTTGGCAGCCACAAGTCTGATCTCTATGTCTGTGAGTCTCTTTCTTTTTCATAGATTGGTTCATTTGTGTCATATTTTAGATTCCATATATAAGTGATATCATAGGGTATTTGTCTTTCTCTTTCTGACTTCACTTAGTATGATAATGTCTAGTTGCATCCATGTTGTTGCAAATGGCATTATTTTGTTCTTCTTTTTTTTTTTTCTCCTGGCCATGCCTTGCGGCATGTGGGATTTTAGTTCCCTGACCAGGGATCAAACCTGCACCCCTGCAGTGAAAGCATGGAGTCTTAACCACTCGACTGCCAGGGAAGTCCCCTTGTTTACGTTTATATATGGTGTCTCTGTTATTCAAGAAACTGACAGTGCTTCATGTTTAACATATAAACCACATCATAAATGTTTAATTTTTCACATTTGTCTCCGAATTGATCCACCCCAAAATTAACTACTCCTTGTTATACATCATCTCTCAGAATAATGTCAAAGAAATACTAAAAAATAGCATTTTCTCTAGTTCTTCTCCCCTACCCTCCACAAACCTAATTGTTTTGCCCATAAGCATTTCTCTATCAGCTCTATAAGATGGTATCTTTATTTGTGAATACTGAAATATAATAAATGACATTGATAATAAGATGAAAGCTTCAATGTAGATAACTGAGTTTACTGGAATAGTTTCCAAACATGATTTCTAATCTGCCTTTACTCGTATGACTTACAGCACCATCCACTTTGATTTTCATCATATCTACTGTTCACTGCTAAGTGGTGAAGAGCTTTGTAATATAAAAGACAATGTGTAATGCATGAGCTGTGAAATACCTCCTTGCTAAACATATAATGCAATCACGAACATTCATTGTAACCACTTAATGATTACATTTTCTAAGTTGGTGATTTCTTGTTACCAGTATTAGTAACTGAGAGTAAAATTAGATTGATAGAAAAATAAAATTTTAGGGCTAAATATCAAAAATTAAGGCCAGTTGTAATTTTACTTTGGGTAATTACTCCAAAGAGGTAAAAATCACTGTTTGTAAATTGGTAGTCAATTGTGTAACTACGGCCTATAGCACAGATAATTAGACATGGACAGAGTTAAATTTTGTTTATTTCCATCAACATTGAACAATTGAGAAATTTCATAAGCAAATCTTAAACATCTTTACATCTTAAATATCTGGGTTGTCATTTGCATTTGAAAATGATTGGGTAGAGTTGAATTCTCACCTGTCCTAGTGGGTGAGGCACACAATCTCCTTTACCAAAATTCCTAACACCCCCTGTTGTATTTTCAGGACTATATGATTTTCTTCTTGAACTACTGTTTCCTTATTTTAGAAAGCTATATGCATCTCATTCGAACTATATATATCTCACTCGAAATAGGGGGAAATAAAAGATAATCATTTCGCAAATGAGAACAAATACGTATCTGTGGAAATGAAGAATATTCATTTACTTTTAAAAGGCAGAGAGAATTTCTATCACAAAATGATTCTGTAAGAAATGAATGTGAAAACTATTAATCAACCAAGGTTTGCCTGAGAGTAGACAGTGAGTTGCAGAGAAGTGTCAGAACCTAGCCAACCTAGGTCTCACTTGCTTTTCACATTCTACAAATGGGTTTATTTATCATAAATATCTAGCATATGCAATGCAAATTGATTTTAAGTTCATTCAGTTTATCTCTACCACCTGCTTTCATGGAAAATGGATTTTAAACAGAGTTGTGAAGTTCTATATATGGACATTTGTGCATCTAGTCTTCTCTGTATTTTCCTTTTATTTTTTTCTTTCAGCTTACATCTAAGCAACTAAAACGTGTGTTGCAGTTTTCCTGCACATTACTGATTAGCAGCCTTGCATAGCCAATGAACACTTTTTCCTTCATCTTCTTTGATAAAATAAGGCAACTGGATATAGCACAAAAAAAACTATGATTCCTTTTAAGCGTTTCCTTTGTGGTTGTGTTACCATATAGTTGAATGGCCCTGAGCAAGTCATCTTCTCTTTCAGCCCTCAATATCTTCATCTCAAAATAAAAAATTTAACTAGATTAAATGTGAAGGTCCTTTTCACCCCTAAAATGCTGTTCTGTATTTCCTGATATTTAGCAGCTCTGTCATAAAGCAAATGTCTGGTGGGTATTTAGGTTTTCCATGTTCCCATGAGTTCCTAAGAGAAATTTCTTCATGTTTTCTTATTCTGTAAAACTCAGCAATTAATAGATCTAGTTTATCTGTCAAGTATAGAGAACTCTGGGAGCTATTGTGGGGGAAGAGGCCCAGGGGTTTGCCATAGAGATGGTTGGTAAATTAGATAAGGTATGAAAAAAATGAATTTGGCCTGGGAAAAATAGGCCCACCGTGGGTGTGAATAGTGAGGGTGGAATTTCATTGAATTCATGTGAATGAGAAATTGCAGAGGATGAAGATAGGACAATGGCTGTGACATGGCTTTCATAGAAGAGAAAGAATAGACACCTGGCCTCCTCAAACAGAAATAACACTTGCAATCAAGAGCACATGGTATGAACTTAATTTATTATTTTGTGTTTAATTATATAAATTGGGCTGCTATGAATCAGCAGTCCATTAAAATAGTACCGATACTACCAACTCTGTAATAATAATAAGAATATAATGTGCTAGCATTCGTAAGACCTTTATATATATATATATATATATATATATATATATATATATATATATGTATCATCTCATTCACTTTTCACAGTAATTCTATAAGGTGATATTCATCACCCAGGTGGCATGATGTACAAGCAATCTTGTAGAAAAGTATCCAGAAAGGGTAGAGACTTCTTCCAAGACCATAGAATAAGTTACTAAACAGATACCTGTGTTTGCTGAGAGGCCAGTTTTCCAATCCAGTGATGACTGAGCTGTTCTGAATTTGTGTTTGCAGAAAGACTTGTCCTTGGCTATATTTTTGCCTAGTGTGTAATTTCTTTTCTCTTTATTGTTATGGCATCTATCTATCTATCTATCTATGTAAGTTGGCTGCACACATGTAAGGTAGAATCAGACTGTATTTGTCAGGTCAAGCTAGACTATGCTATGATAGAAAATAACCCTCAAATCTCAGTGGTTTAAAATTTATACATAATATTATACATATTCTTGTATTGCTCTTTCCGCTGTGCTTTTTCATTCTGTGGCATGCCATTCTCAGAGTCAAAGGTGAAATAACAAAAGAATAAAATGATTCTTAAAGTTTCTGCTTGAAGAAGCAAGAAGAACTACAATTCTGCAGCCTGTGGAACGAAAACCACATTCACAGAAAGAGAAAAAATAAAAAGGCAGAAGACTATGTACCAGATGAAGGAACAACATAAAACCCCAGGAAAACAACTAAATGAAGTGGAGATAGTCAACCTTCCAGAAAAAGAGTTCAGAATAATGATACTGATGATGATCCAGGATCTCGGAAAAAGAATGAAGGCAAAGATGGAGAAGATGCAAGAAATGTTTAACAAAGACCTAGAATAATTAAACAACAAACACCTAGAAGAATTAAAGAACAAATGGAAACCATAAACAAGACCAAAAGACAACCCTCAGAATGGGAGAAAATATTTGCAAATGAAGCAACAGACAAAGGATTAATCTCCAAAATTTACAAGCAGCTCATGCAGCTCAATAACAAAAAAAACAACCCAATCCAAAAATGGGCAGAAGACCTAAATAGACATTTCTCCAAAGAAGATATACAGACTGCCAACAAACACATGAAAGAATGCTCAACATCACTAATCATTAGGGAAATGCAAATCAAAACTACAATGAGATATCATCTCACACCGGTCAAAATGTCCATCATCAAAAAATCTAGAAACAATAACTGCTGGAGAGGGTGTGGAGAAAAGGGAACCCTCTTGCACTGCTGGTGGGTATGTGAATTGGTACAGCCACTATGGAGAACAGTATGGAGGTTCCTTAAAAAACTACAAATAGAACTACCATATGACCCAGTAATCCCACTACTGGGCATATACCCTGAGAAAACCATAATTCAAAAAGAGTCATGTACCAAAATGTTCATTGCAGCTCTATTTACAATAGTCAGGAGATGGAAACAACCTAAGTGTCCATCATCGGATGAATGGATAAAGAAGATGTGGCACATATATACAATGGAATATTACTCAGCCATAAAAAGAAATGAAATTGAGCTATTTGTAATGAGGTGGATGGACCTAGAGTCTGTCATACAGAGTGAAGTAAGTCAGAAAGAGAAAGACAGATACAATATGCTAACACATATATATGGAATCTAAGAAAAAAAAATGTCATGAAGAACCTAGGGGTAAGACAGGAATAAAGACACAGACCTACTAGAGAATGGACTTGAGGATATGGGGAGGGGTAAGGGTAAGCTGTGAGAAAGTGAGAGAGTGGCATGGACATATATACACTACCAAATGTAAAATAGATAGCTAGTGGGAAGCAGCTGCATAGCACAGGGAGATCAGCTCAGTGCTTTGTGACCACCTAGAGGGGTGGGATAGGGAGGGTGGAAGGGAGGGAGATGCAAGAGGAAAGAGATATGGGAACGTATATATGTATAACTGATTCACTTTGTTATAAAGCAGAAACTAACACACCATTGTAAAGCAATTATACTCCAATAAAGATGTTAAAAAAAAAAAAAGAACAAACAAACAGGTGAACAATATAATAACTGAAATGAAAAATACACTAGAAAGAATCCATAGCAGAATAACTGAGGAAGAAGAACGGATAAGTGACCTGGAACACAGAATGGTGGAATTCACTGCCGTGGGACAGAAAAAAGAAAAAAGAATGAAAAGAAATTAAGACAGCCTATGAGACCTCTGGGACAACATTAAACACAACAACAACCGTATAATAGGGGCCCCAGAAGGAGAGGAGAGATAGAAAGGACCTGAGAAAATACTTGAAGATATTATAGTCAAAAACTTCCCTAACGTGGGAAAGGAAATAGTTAATCAAGTCCAGGGAGTGCAGAGAGTCCCAGGCAGGATAAACCCAAGGAGAAACATGCCAAGACACATAGTAATAAATAGACAAAAATTAAAGACAAAGAAAAATTATTGAAAGCAGCAAGGGAAAAATGACAAATAACATACAAGGGAACTCCCAAAAGGTTAATAGCGGATTTCTCAGCAAACTCCCAGAAGGGTGTGGCATGATATATTTAAAGTAATGAAAGGGAAGAACCTACATCCAAGATTACTCTACCTGGAAAGGATTTCATTCAGATTCGATGGAGAAATCAAAAGCTTTACTGACAAGCAAAAGCTAAGAGAATTCAGCACCACCAAACCAGCTCTACAACAAATGCTAAAGAAACTTCTCTAAGTGGGAAACACAAGAGAAGAAAAGGACATACAAAAACAAACCCATAACAATCAAGAAAATGGTAACAGGAACATACATATCGACAGTTACATTAAACGTGAATGGATTAAATGCTCCAACCAAAAGACATAGGCTCGCTGAATGGATACAAAAACAGTACCCATATATATATATGCTATCTACAAGACACCCACTTCAGACCGAGGGACACATACAGAAAGAAAGTGAGGGGAGAGAAAAAGAATTCCATGCTAATGGAAATCAAAAGCTGGAGTAGCAATACTCATATCAGGTAAAATAGACTTTAAAATAAAGAATGTTTCAAGAGACAAGGAAGGACACTACATAAGATCAAGGGATCAATCCAAGAAGAGCATATAACAATTATAAATATTTATGCACCCAACATAGGAGCACCTCAATACCTAAGGCAACTGCTAACAGCTATAAAAGAGGAAATCAACAGTAACACAATAATAGTGGGGGATTTTAACACCTCACTTACAACAATGGACAGAAAGTTAATAAGAACACAAACTATAAATGACACAATAGAACAGACAGATTAAATTGATATTTATAGGACATTCCATCCAAAAAGAGCAGATTACACTTTGTTCTTAAGTGCACATGGAACATTCTCCAGGATAGGTCACATCTTGGGTCACAAATCAAGCCTCAGTAAATTTAAGAAAATTGAAATCAGGCTTCCCTGGTGGTGCAGTGGTTGAGAGTCCGCCTGCTGATGCAGGGGACTCGGGTTCATGCCCCGGTCCGGGAGGATCCCACATGCCACGGAGCAGCTAGGCCCGTGAGCCATGGCTGCTGAGCCTGCGTGTCTGGAGCCTGTGCTCTACACTGGGAGAGGCCACAACAGTGAGAGGCCCACATAATGCAAAAAAAAAAAAAAATAATAATAATAATAAAGAAAATTGAAATCATATGAAGCATCTTTTTCCAACCACAATGCTATGAGATTAGAAATCAGTTACAGAGAAAAAAATATAAAAAAACACAAACGCATGAAGCCTAAACAATACGTTACTAAATAACCAAGAGATCACTGAAGAAATCAAAGATGAAATCAGAAAATACCTAGAGACAAGTTACAATGAAAACACGACGATACAAAATCTATGGGATGCAGCAAAAGCAGTTCTAAGAGGGAAATTTATAGCAATACAATCCTACCTCAAGAAACAGGAAAAATCTCAAATAAACAACCTAACCTTACACCTAAAGCAATCAGACAAAGAACAAAAAGCCCCAAAGTTAGCAGAAGGAAAGAGCTCATGATGATCAGAGCAGAAATAAATGAAACAGAAACAAAGAAAACAATAGCAAAGATCAATAAAACTAAAAGCTTGTTCTTTGAGAAGATAAACAAAATTGATAATCCTTTAGCCAGACTCATCAAGAAAAAGGGGAGAGGACTCAAATCAATAAAATTAGAAATGAAAAAGAAGTTACAGTGGACACCGCAGAAATACAAAGCATCATAAGAGCTTACTACAAGCACTCTATGCTAATAAAATGGACAAACTGGAAGAAATGGACAAATTCTTAGAATTTCAGTCCATGACTGAACCAGGAAAGAATAGAAAAAATGAACAGACCAATCACAAGTAATGAAATTGAAACTATGATTAAAAATCTTCCAACAAACAAAAGTCCAGGACCAGATGGCTTCACAGGTGAATTGTACCAAACATTTAGACAAGAGTTAACACGTATCCTTCTGAAACTATTCCAAAAAATTGCAGGAAAAGGAACACTTTCAGACTCATCCTGTGAAGCCACCATCACCTGATACCAAACCAAAGATACTACAAGAAAAGAAAATTACAGGCCAATATCAGTGATGAAAATAGACACAAAAATCCTCAACAAAATACTAGCAAGCTGAATCCAAGAATACATGAAAAGGATCATACACCATGATCAAGTGGGATTTATCCCAGGGATGCAAGGATTCTTCAGTATACACAAATCAATCAATGTGATACACCATATTAACAAATTGAAGGAGAAAAACCATATGATCATCTCAATAGATGCAGAAAAATCTTTTGACAAAATTCAACTCCCATTTATGATAAAAACTCTCCAGAAAGTGGGCTCAGAGGGAACCTACCTCAACATAATAATAGCCATATGTGACAAACCCACAGGAAACATCATTCTCAATGGTCAAAAACTGAAAGCATTTCCTCTAAGATCAGGAACAAGACCAGGTTGTCCACTCTCACCACTACTATTCAACATAGGTTTGGAAGTCCTAGCCACTACAATCAGAGAAGAAAAAGAAATAAAAGGAACACAAATTGGAAAAGAAGAAGTAAAACTGTCACTGTTTGCAGATGACATGATACTACACATAGAGAATCCTAAAGCTGCCACCAGAAAACTACTAGAGCTAATCAATGAGTTTGGTAAAATTGCAGGATACAAAATTAATGCACAGAAATCTCTTGCATTCCTATACACTAACAACAAAAGATCAGAAAGAGGAATTAAGGAAACAATCCCATTCACTACTGCAACAAGAAAAAAGATAAAATACCTGGGAATAAACCTACCTAAGCAGGTAAAAGACCTGTACTGAGAAAAGTATAAGACACTGATGAAAGAAATCAAAGATGACACAAACAGATGGAGAGGTTTACCATGTTCTTGGATTGGACGAATAAATATTGTGAAAATGACTATACTACCCAAAGCAATCTACAGATTCAATGTAATCCCTATGAAATTACCAGTGGCATTTTTTACAGAACTAGAACAAAAAATTTCACAATTTGTATGGAGACACAAAAGACCATGAATAGCCAAAACAATCTTGAGGGAAAACAACAGAGCTGGAGGAATCAGACTCCCTGATTTCAGACTATGGTACAAAGCCATAGTAATCAAGACAGTATGGTACTGGCATAAAAATAGAAATATAAATCAATGGAACTGGATAGAAAGCCCAGAGATACACCCACGCACCAATGGTCAACTAATCTATGACAAACGAGGCAAGGATGAACAATGGAGAAAAGACAGTCTATTCAATAAGTGGTGCTGGGAAAACTAGACAGCTACATGTAAAAGAATCAAATTAGAACACTTCTAACACTGTACACAAAAATAAACTCAAAATGGATTAAAGACCTAAATGTAAGACCAGATACTATAAGCCTCTTAGAGGAAAACTTAGTTAGAACACTCTATGACATAAATCACAGCAAGATCCTTTTTGACCCACCTCCTAGAGAAATGGAAATAAAAACAAAAATAAACAATGGGACCTAATGAAACTTCAAAGCTTTTGCACAGCAAAGGAAACCATAAACAGACAAAAAGACAACCCTCAGAATGGGAGGAAATATTTGCAAATGAAGCAACTGACAAAGGATTAATCTCCAAAATATACAAGCAACTCATGCAGCTCAATATCAAAAAAACAAACAACCCAGTCCAAAAATTGGCAGAAGATCTGAATAGACATTTTTCCAAAGAAGATATACAAATTGCCAACAAACACATGAAAGGATGCTCAGTGTCACCAATCATTAGAGAAATGCAAATCAAAACTACAATGAGGTATCACCTCACACCAGTCAGAATGGCCATTATCAAAAAATTTACAATCAACAAATGGTGGAGAGGGTGTGGAGAAAGGGGAACCCTCTTGCATTGTTGATGGGAATGTAAATTGATACAGCCACTATGGAGAACAGTATGGAGGTTCCTTAAAAAACTACAAATAGAACTACCATATGACCCAGCAATCCCACTACTGGGCATATACCCTGAGAAAACCATAATTCAAAAAGAGTCATGTACCACAATGTTCATTGCAGCACTATTTACAATAGCCAGGTCATGGAAACAACCTATATGCCCATTGACAGAGGGATGGATAAATAAAATGTGGCACATATATACAATGGAATATTACTCAGCCATAAAACGGAATGAAATTGGGTCATTTGTAGAGACGTGGATGGATCTAGAGACTGTCATACAGAGTGAAGTAAGTCAGAAAGAGAAAAACAAATATCGTATATTAACCCATATATGTGGAACCTAGAGAAATGGTACAGATGAACCGGTTAGCAGGGCAGAAATAGAGACACAGATGTAGGGAACAAATGTATGGACACCAAGGGGGGAAAGAGGCGTGGGGTGGTGGTGGTGGTGGGATGAATTGGGAGATTAAGATTGACATGTATACACTAATATGTATAAAATAGATAACTAATAACAACCTGCTGTATAAAAAATAAATAAAATGAAATTCAAAATAAAAGTAAACAACCAGTAGTTTTGATAACAACCAGTAGTACTTTTTTGTTAATATATTAGATATTTTGCTGTTGGCTAAAGTCAATAAAGTGGTAGAGTTACTGAAAAAAAAAAAAGTTACTGTTGCTTGATAGGCATAAATCATTTGTTTTTGCCAAAGCAAGTCACATGAGCAACCCTGAAGTCTATAAGGTGGGATGCATGCTTCTCTTAGACAAAGGGCCACAAGTGAAGGCCTCTATAGGGATGGATTTGGTAGAAAAAGACAGCAAATATTTAAAACTACAAAACTGTAACCAAAATTTCCCATTAGTATAATTCTTCATGCTATACCTAGCCAGCCTACCTGGCCATGTAAGTACCTATAGCTTGAGATCACACGTCAGGATAAGTCACCCCCAGCAAGGGAAAGGAATGAGTTACTCTCAAAGAAAATAGAGCCCAGGCATAAAAATGTCTCTTACTCTGAGAATACTCCTCTTGAAAAGGAATTCTCCTCTTGTTTTTGACAAGCCTGCTTCACTTTGTCAATGACCTAGAGCCATGATTTATGTAAAATTGGCTTCAGAAGGAGCAGGTAAGAAGACACAATATTAACATGAAAATTATCATAAGGTGATGGGAACTGTCCAGTTTTATAAATCTGGGGAAGATTTCCCTTGCTGTACTGCTGGGACAGCTTTATTAATTATAATGGAAAACAAGTCTGTAAATATTGGTCCCATACTAGATTCAATTTTACAGATATTAGGCAGTGGTAACTTCTAAGAAACAATAAACCAGAATCATCCTTTTGTCAGGAGGGGGAGATAATTGAACATGATTTAATAATGAATGGCCACAAAATAATGAAAAGGTCAAGCTTTCTTGATTACTGTAACTTTCTGCATGGAAAAAAATCCTTAATATTTCTAATAGTCCTATGTTAGAAAAGAGTATAAACAAAGCGGTTTCAAGTAAAACTTAAATGCTTTCTTTTATTTAATCTTAATAGTGTGCTACAATTTTAACTACTTCCTCTCTGAAACATTCTTACAATTAATTCTGTTCCTCTGTTTTATAGATGAAGTACATGAAATATAGTGCTACCAATAATTTAAAATATTTCCACATGGCTGGTTATAATGGAACTAGAACTAATCAATGGGCATCTATGTCCCCAAGCTACTATACCCTGGCCACTACCTAAGACTAAGCTAATATAAAAAGAAATTTTCATTTCATTGGCTATACTGTATTAGTGAATAGTAGGAGATATTTTGGTTCTAAAAAATCTGCCACTACTAATCTACACAGAAATAAATAGTGTTGATAATGATATGATCATGTGTACGTTAAAGACAGCTTTCACTGAGCAGTTCACATGCAACGGGCACTATGCTAAGTACTTTTCAAGATTTATGTAAACCTGCAACAGCTTTAGAAGGTAGATCTTATTGTTACTTCTGTGATCACATAGCTGGTAAGTGGCAGAGCTAGGATTTGAACCTGTGCTCTGAGAGAGGGTCATAGAGTTTTTGTTGGGTCTCATTTGTAGGACGTAGTGATTTCTTTTTCATTAAGGAAGAAGGCTATTCACATGAATAGATGTGTGTGTGTTGTGTGTGTATGTGTAACACATAATAAAGGACACATGTTTTCAAGGTACCTTATGTGATTTGCGTATTGTAACAACCTGGTATGTTTTGTTTTTCAAGTTGATGGCAATATTCAGAGTGTTGATAACTGACTCTAACCTGATAGGTCCAGTTTTCTTCTTTCAAAGATAAGAATGAGGAAGTAATAGAAGTGTGTTGAACAAAGCTAGGTAAAATACTTTCTAGATACTAGAAATAGTATCTACGACTCAGGGGAAAACTCTGGATAAAATTAAATCAATATTATATTAGTAAAACATCACTCTTAGTAAAATTTGAAGGGAAAAAAAATATTTGGTTAGGAGTGAGAAGGTCTGGCCTTAAGTCCTAGCAGACCTTATTAATAGGTATACACATCTGGGCAAATCATATAACCTCTTGCACCTTACTTTGCTTATCTGTAAAATGGAAGAGTTATAATTGTCCTATCAGAGTTGCTATGAGACTTAACTGAGGTAAGTATCTGAAAATGCTTAGGAAATTGTGAATAGTTTCGGAGATAGATGACAATATGATCATAATATAATTATATTTTCCTCTCTCTAACTCTTGAAATTAAAAAAAAAAGTTTCTGCATGAAAATTCCAGGCATATTTAATGACTCTGAGAAAAGTATTTATAATTTATTGAAAGTTTGTAGAAGGTAGTGATTGATGCAATGATCCACTCCTGTTTGCTTTGTAACCTTCCAGTTAGACCAAAGAAAAGGGAGAAAGCTGAATTGTGTGCAAAAAGCAGAAGTGTGAGTGGGAGTGCTCTTTTAATAGCTGTCCTATAAAGTGGCTTTGGAAGAAAAGTGCTTGAGGATTTGGGAAAGTGATATTAAGCTGACTTGTTGACTGACCCTGAGTAATTTGGAGTGTCTAACACACACACACATTTGCTAGATGCATCAGAGGAGTTCATTATTTTTCACTTTGCATTACTAACAATACTCTGTACCAGCAGTCCCCAACATTTTTGGCACCAGGGACCGGTTTTGTGGAAGACAATTTTTCCACAGATGGGGGTTAGTAGTTCAGGCAGTAATGAGAGCGGTGGGGAGCGGCAGATGAAGCTTCGCTTGCTTGTCCACCGCTCACCTCCTGCCGTGCGACCCAGTTCCTAACAGGCCCCGGACCAGTAGTGGTCCATGGCCTGGGGGTTGGGGACCCCTGCTCTATGCCATAGTTATGTAACAAAGACAAAAATACCCAAGTCAAAGAGACCCTGGACTTGCCCAGTCAAGTTACCTTATTTCCGAGATTAAAGAAATGAAGTCCAGAGAAGTAAAATGGCTTACCTAAGGTCTCGCAGCTAGTTTCATAGGAAATGAAGCACCTAATAATTGGTTTCCAGGTCTCATCCAAGCCTCTTTGTTAAGTTCTATAACTCAAAAGTTTACTTTGGCAGCTCCTCTCTCTTGCATCAGATATTGAAGTAAAATAGAAAGAAGAAAAATAAAAATCAAGAGGGAAAGAATGACTGAGTTAAAAGGTGACGTACTGCTACTTTCTGTGTTTGCTAGAAAATGTTGGCAATCGTTGCTTTCTGAGGAGTAAGTTACATTGGCTTAGCTTTTTTGATGGTGTAATACCATGCAGTATTAGTTGAAATATTATGGAGTGGTGAAAGGAAAGCTGGAGTAGAGAGTCTTAAAACCCAGGTTCTACTTCCAGGACTGCCTCTAACATGCTACATTATATCCTTGATCAAATCCCTTTGTGTATCAGTTTCTTATCAGTAAGATGTACATGACATTAGCTGGAGTCCTTTCTCAAAAATGTATGGAGATAATCAAATGAGAGAATGGATGTGAAAATGCTTTACAACAAGTTGGGAGTGTGGCACATGCAAAGCATCATCATCATTGCCTTAATTATTATCCATAAGGACCCCTCAGAGCTGAACACACACACACACACACACACACACACACACACACACACACACACACACACACACACACACACACACACACACACACACACACACACACACACCCCTTTGTGCCAGTAACGACTGAGACATCAGGAAAATTAATTATTTATCCCAGCTCCAGAAGGAGCAAGGCTGGACTGGGAATGTGACTCAATTTCCTGTTTCTCACTCCTGGCTTCCTAGGATCAGATTTTGTCATCAGAACTTAATAAGGATGACAAGCTGATAACAATCAAGGATATTATTAAAGCAACATAAAAGGCGAAATTCTTTTTTCTTTCTTGCTACTCTTGGTGGGGAAACTGCTATTAAAAGATCAAGGCTAAATGTGGAAATGAAAGGATGAAGGGAGTTACACTCAGAGAAATATAGAGAAGGATGGAATTTGGGTGGCCCCTGGGATGAATGCATTTTCACCCAAAGCCAATAAGGGAGCTGTAGCTTTGACAGTTTTGAAGTCCGTGGGGGGTTTGCGAGCTTGCGAGCAAGCTACATTCAGTCCTCTAACTTTCCTGGGAATCAAAAGTTAAACTGTTAGATGAGGAGTGTAGGATGGAAAACATTTTGGAATGAGAATTCATGTAGAGATTTGGAAACAAATTTTAGGAGGATTATCCTTTCATTTCAAAGCATTCAGGGCAGTCTCTTGCCTCTAGGAAGGGATGCAAGGAAAGTTACAAAACTCTGCATTAGTGCTAGTCTCTGTTCTGTTTGGGACTGAGAGAAACAAATGTTGATTTCTTGAGAACTGATGGCCTCCTTGAACATTTCTAGCAAGATAATTGCTGTATTTTGTATTTTAAGACATCACCATTATCCAGTATTGTAATAATTAGATTTATTTATTGAAAACATGCTATGTGCAACAAAGGGCCTATGGAAATTTCTATGAAGTATCTCTTTCAAGTATCCTCATAAGTACCTCAAAGCAAATATGATGAGTACCCTCTTTTCAGAGATTAGAAAACTGTGACTCAAGGAAATTAATCTGAGTCTTCACAGCCAATGAGATAAGTAGGGGTTGAAATCAGATCAAACATGCCACAAATCCCAGGTTCTTAAACTTTCTGTTCTGTAAGATTCTTTCCAAGGATGCCTTTGGTGAGGGATAGGGGATGAAGAGGAAGAAGAAAAAGAATTCCGTAGTTAAAATGTATTTAAAAACCACTGTAAGTTGAGACCAGCTTGCCTAGGAGGTACTTGCCAAAATAGTACTAGGTTATGCCAAAGGCAGGTTCAAGGGCGCTGTTCTTTTGTAAAGGTCACCTGTTGGGCACCTGAATGTGTCAGCTTCCTTATTTCTTAGAGGCTTATTTACCACTGAATTTCACCAACTCTAGGAATAGAAACTCAACGTAGATTAGGGAATTCATGCAAATTAGTGGGTAAACCCACTCAAAACATATTGGATAGAAATATGGTTGCCACACTTTTTTCTTTTAACTGACTCAAGACTTTCATCGCTTTAAAGAAAATGTACCTTTTAGGAAAACGTTTAAAAAATCCCCGAATACTATTTTTTTTTGCTATTGAGATTATTGATTCCTAGTGGCAATGTTATTTATTCTCTCGATTAGTCCATGCAGAGAATATTAATACAGCCATTTTACAAATTACAAAAATGGAAGTTCAGAAAGGATAAATAACTTGCTCGAGGTCACATGGCCAGTGAGTGGAAGAGCCAGAATTCGGACTCAGTCCAGACTGCAAACCTGCCTGTATACATCTATGCAACACTGCCAAACTCTCCCAGGAGTGGCTCCAAGCTCTGGTTAGCTCCTTTCTTTAGGGTCAGCTAAGCTGAGCTCCTTGGTTATTTATTCAGGGCTCCTATGTTCCAAGCATCATTAATAGGGTTCAAGACAAGCAATTAGACGTGGTCCTTGCCTTTGAGCAGCTCTCAGTCCAATGGAATGACAATGAGCTGGATCTAACCGAATTTTAAATAGTATTTTACGTTACTCTCTATGTGACAAGCCTGGTAAAGCATCACACACAAAAATCCATACTTTTTACTACACCAGAACACCTTAATGCACATATGCTTCAATAGCATGTCATCCTCACTTTTTTTTCTTTTTCTGACTAAAGAAGCCATTACCTTTAAAATATCTCAGATTCTGAAAATACCTTAGTATGTGTTTGGAATATAATTTGAAAGCATTGGTACAGTCATTATCCAGTTTAAGGGCTATTGTAGTTTATAATTGTGACTACTCCAGGGGCTTATTTTAGAGAGGTGCCTACCTCCACCCACCCCTCTTTCTGGCAGTTAGGATGCTTACCCCCATTCATGCAATGCCTGGTGCCTCCCAGACAGAGGTGGTGGGAGAGACGTGTCTGTATAGATCACCTGCCAGCCCAGCGAACTGGAGATTGCTTGGGAAACCTTTGCTAAAACGTTAGCCAATGTGGCATTTCTATAGCTGTGCCAATTTCATGTTGAGTGAGATGCTGCATGGTTTCTGCATGTCTTCCCCTGTCTTTTACATTCAATTTTTGGTCCATGGAAGTACCAGCATGAGCTTTGCATCTAGACAAATATAACGTGTCTGTAGCTCTAGATATGATAATCATTTGACGTTGCATCCAACCTTTGAATTTACCCTCCGTCCCTCAGGAGTCTTTTCTGTGGCCTAGGAGAATATAATAGATCATGGTCAAGGACAGTACTGAGACCTCTTTGAGATCCATTGCTCTAGTGGTACAATTTCATGTCTAAATATGAAATTATACCTACTAGATTTCTCTGTACAAAGGAGATATTAGGAGGTTACAGTCAGCACTCCAGCCTGTAGCTTTTTTTTTCTTTTTTTTTTTTTTTTTTGCGGTACGCGGGCCTCTCACTGTTGCGGCCCCTCCCGTTGCGGAGCATAGGCTCCGGACGCGCAGGCTCAGCGGCCATGGCTCACGGGCCCAGCTGCTCCGCAGCATGTAGGATCCTCCCGGACCGGGGCACGAACCCGTGTCCCATGCATCGGCAGGTGGACTCTCAACCACTGCGCCACCAGGGAAGCCCCAGCACTGTGGCTTTTACTTGAATAATGCAGCCTTCTAGTCTAAGCGGTAGAGTTGGGAGAATTTTGGATGAGGAGTCAGATAAGTTGAGCTCTGATGCCATCTCTGCAAGCATCATAGGCTTGGGCATGTTTCTAGCCTGAGTCGTGGTTTCCATGCCTATAAAAATAATAATTGAAATATTCTATTTGGTAAACCATATTATATAATTGCATTATATAATCATTGAACTCTATTGGATCATTTGTACAGCATTGTACAGGAAGGAAACCAGCCAGGTTAGATGAAAAATTTCCATTGAAACATGGTACTGAAATCCAACGTTGCTTTCATTAACCAAGGTATTCTTCAGTTAGTTACTTTATTATTCATTTAGTATTCCATGGCATAGATGATAAATAAAATCTGTACCAAGAGGTATTAGATTTCAAGTTATATGAGGTAAGAATCTCACTTTCAAGAAGCTTAAAGCCTACTTATTTTAGTTATTTATTCAATGATTATAAAACTGTAGACGCTCTCTTTACTCTCCTTATTTAATTCACTTAAACTAGTCTACACAGCTACCCTTTCCATTCCCTCTGTAGAAAGTGTTGACTGACGTCCTTGGCAATTTGAATACTCTAGGCTCGTGGTTTACTCTATTACATGTCCATATAATTCTGTCATATTTAATATTTACCCAAAACAAGTTGGGTTTCTGCCCAAATCCGTTCATGAATGTTGAACTACTATTTTAATGATATATTAACTATTACATGAAGTCATACATTTAGGTGTGGGTTAAGAATGATTATAAAAATGACAAATATTAAAACAATTTTTGCACTTGATATATCTTAACTGGATGAATTTAGATGTGTGGTCCATTAATTTAGGGTCTATTTATGTGTGAAAGGTGACACTTTGAAAACCAACTGGCAGACTCTTGTTCAATGAAAAAGAGCCTTGAGCCTATTTTAATGGTGGATAAAGTGTGCACTTTGTAGGTTTTTAGGTTAAAATCCTTTTAAAACATTGTATAAATTGTTAAAACCTGATAAAAGATCACTTCTGATTAACTAACCTACCACAAGCTCTTTCTGTTTGATGAGAGGGCTTCTCCTTTATAGGACTGAACATAGATAAACTGCCATAAAGTCCAACTTCATTATTATCTCCTTGGCAGCTAGTACAGGACCTGACACATAGCAGATGCTCAATAAATGTCTGTTGTAGAATGGAAGATAGCTAGCAAAATGAATCATGGAGATAGAAACATTTGAACTGAATCTTGAAAACAGGGAGATATTAGGTTTTATTAGAGACGTGGACAGAGCAGAAAGAACATCAGCGTGTCCTCATGAGAGTAAGGGATTAAGGTTTGATGTAATTAAGATTTGTAGGCATATCTCAGAAAAATGATTCACACTTCTGGGCTTCTACTTCTCACAATTGTTGGCCTTCAATAGAGAGTGAGAGTATGACATCAGGAAAATTAATTCCTGTTCTTACTGAAAAAGCTTAGTTTGGCACTTGAATGTCTATGCCTGTATAATGTGGAAGAGCTAGATGTCAAAGGGTCATACAGAAACATGCATGCATGCAGGGATAAATTAATGCCATCACTAACACTGCAATGTCTTCATGTTATTGAAGGCGAAAATCAGATTCAGAAATTATTAAAATTACATAAAGAAGCATAATACAATTTGTGGAATTGAATGAGACAAGTTTAATATCTATCTTTCCTTATTCCATTAGCCTAGAGCTTGAAATATTTTGCTGACTGTATAAGGTACATAGAGAGACACACAAAGAAACACACATACAAACACACTGATGCATATGCTTCTTTTAAAATCTAACAAAATATGTACTTGTATACTTTGAAGTAATTTTGAATTGTTCAGAGTCAAAAGGAAGTTGTATTGGTTAAAATTAAGGAGGAAGTTGAATATTTAAGTGCAATTCATAGATCCTATGTCCTAATAACTGTAAGAGTTAGACCTGTTGCAATGTTATACCTGTAAGAACCAAATCGAACCAAACCAAGACTAAACTAACTGGCCAAGTGTTAATATTGTCTGCATTACAGGATTATCATGAGATGCACAGGGACACACTGTAGGACACACTGTAGGAAACGGGCCTTGCCCCATAGCTGACAGAGTAAATGATGGAGCAGTCTCTGTTTCTCCACTGTCATCCCACTACTATTCTATTCCCCCTCCTTGAAACACTCAGTCCTTTTCTCTATGGCTAAATCACACACAACCTTCAAACCCAAGATCTAGTGACATTGTATGTGACCTTTTCCCCAACTGTTGCTGCATATATTGCTATCTTTACCATTTTTATTGTACTGACAACTCACCACCATGCAGCTAAGAACTTTGTGTTTCTTTAATTATGGCACCTATGTTTCTTGCCTCTCCAAATGGGTTGTAAATACACTGAAAACACAAATGTATTAAATGACACCTCTTGTGGCATGATTTTGAGTGGATTTTTGGTGGAAGCTCAGGGCATTCTTGGGGAAATGTCAAAAGCCTAGTTGGTCACTTGGTCTTCTTGAGAAAACACAGTCAACATTTTTCAAGTTATGGAAAGATCCTTATATTGCTTTTGTCTCGATGTAGTCTAAGTAAAATTTACTTTTAGAATCAAAATATGTGTCAGACTGATTATTTAAGTCACGAATATCAGATTCAGGAAGTCAAAAAGTGTTTATCAAAGATCTGGCTTCTCTCCATGTCTCCCATCTTTTATCCATGGTGTTGGTTTCATGCTCAGACTCTACACAAAACCACCATGGAGGTCCAAATTCTCACTTTGTTGTAGTAAAATGGCTGCAGTGAGACCAGACCTTATATCATCCCACCGCATTGTCAAAGATACTCTCTCCTTGGAGTGCTTGGTATTTCTCTTCTATTAGCTTTAAATTGGGTGAGGTTCACATCACTAAACCAATTGCTCTAGGCATGAGAACAGGACCCTCACATTAATCCCCACCGTACTGGGAGGTTGGGATTGACATGTATACACTGATGTGTATAAAATGGATGACTAGGGCTTCCCTGGTGGCGCAGTGGTTGAGGGTCCGCCTGCCGATGCAGCGGGTGTGGGTTCGTGCCCCGGTCCGGGAGGATCCCGCGTGCCGCGGAGCGACTGGGCCTGTGAGCCGTGGCCGCTGAGCCTGTGCGTCCTGAGCCTGTACTCCGCAACGGGAGAGGCCACGGCAGTGAGAGGCCCGCGTACCGCAAAAAAAAAAAAAAAAAAAAAAAAAAGATGACTAATAAGAACCTACTGTATAAAAAAATAAAATAAAATAAATCCACACCCTAGGATGTGGAATCGGGTGTGTACCACCCAAATTCAATGACTGACGAAGGAGAACAGGAAATTCTCCAAAGGAAATTAGGGTGTTTTGGTCAAAGAAGAAGGGAGGGAGGGGCTAGTGAGTAAATGACTTGTAAAGATCCATAACATTGGTTCTGTTTTTCTTAAGCCTACAGAACATTAGAATGAAATCCCAGTAATAGGAAGAAAAATAAATAAAAAGAGATATCACTTAAAAAATATATTAACATCAAATTTACCGTTTCTCATTTAATATTAAGCCTAGAGGTTAAGAGCAATCTCTGGTGTCAGACTATAAGCAGAATATATTTTCTTACATTTCTTTTTTTTTAACATCTTTATTGGAGTATAATTGCTATACAACGGTGTGTTAGTTTCTGCTGTATAACAAAGCCAATCAACTATACATACACATACATGCTCATATCTCCTCCCTCGTGTGTCTCCCTCCCACCCTCCCTATTCCAACCCTCTAGGTGGACACAAAGCACTGAGCTGATCTTCCTGTGCCATGCGGCTGCTTCCCACTAGCTATTTTACATTTGGTAGTATATATAAGTCCATGCCACTTTCTCACGTTGTCCCAGTTTACCCCCCCACCGTGTCCTCAGACCATTTTCTACATCTGCGTCTTTATTCCTGTCTTGCCCCTAGGTTCTTCAAAACCATTTTTTTTCTTTAGATTCCATATATAAGTGTTAGCATACTGTATTTTTTTTTCTCTTTCTGACTTACTTCATTCTGTATGACAGTCTCTAGGTCCATCCACCTCACTACAAATAACTCAACTTCATTTCTTTATATGGCTGAGTAATATTCCATTGTATATATGTGCCACATATTCTTTACCCATTCATCTGTTGATAGACACTTAGGTTTATTCCATGTCCTGGCTACTGTAAATAGAGCTGCAATGAACACTGTGGTACATGAATCCTGTCGAATTATGGTTTTCTAAGGGTATATGCCCAGTAGTGAGATTGCTGGGTTGTATGGTAATTCTATTTTTAGTTTTTTTAAGAACCTCCATACTGTTCTCCATAGTGGCTGTATCAATTTACATTCCCACCAACAGTGCAAGAGGGTTTCCTTTTCTCCACACCCTCTCCAACATTTATTGTTTGTAGATTTTTTTATGATGGCCATTCTGACTTGTGTGAGGTGATACCTCATTGTAGTTTTGATTTGCATTTCTCTAATAATTAGTGATGTTGAGCATCTTTTCATGTGTTTGTTGGTAATCTGTATATCTTCTTTGTAGAAATGTCTGTTTAGGTCTTCTGCCCATTTTTGGATTGGGTTGTTTGTTTTTTTGATATTGAGCTGCATGAGCTGCTTGTATATTTTGGAGATTAATCCTTTGTCAGTTGCTTCATTTGCAAATATTTCCTCCCATTCTGAGGGTTGTCTTTTGGTCTTGTTTATGGTTTCATTTGCTGTGCAAAAGCTTTTAAGTTTCATTGGGTCCATTTGTTTATTTTTGTTTTTATTTCCATTTCACCAGGAGGTGGGTCAAAAGGATCTTGCTGTGATTTATGTCATGGAGTGTTCTGCCTGTTTTCCTCTAAGAGGCTTATAGTGTCTGGTCTTACATTTAGGTCTTTAATCCATTTTGAGTTTATTTTTGTGTATGGTGTTAGGGAGTGTTCTAATTTTATTCTTTTACATGTAGCTGTCCAGTTTTCCCAGCACCACTTATTGAAGAGGCTGTATTTTCTCCATTTTATATTCTTACCTCCTTTATCAAAGATAAGGTGACCATAGGTGTGTGAGTTTATCTCTGGGCTTTCTATCCTGTTCCATTGATCTATCTTTCTGTTTTTGTGCCAGTACCATACTCTCTTGATTACTGTAGCTTTGTAGTATTGTCTGAAGTCAGGGAGCCTGATTCCTCCAACTTCATTTTTCTTTCTCAATATTGCTTTGGCTATTTGGGGTCTTTTGTGTTTCCATACAAATGGTGCAATTTTTTGTTCTAGTTCTGTGATAAATGCCATTGGAAGTTTGATAGGGATTGCATTGAATCTGTAGATTGCTTTGGGTAGTAGAGTCATTTTCACAATGTTGATTCTTCCAATCCAAGAACATGGCATATCTCTCTGTTTGTATCATCTTTAATTTCTTTCATAAGTGTCTTATAGTTTTCTGCATACAGGTCTTTTGTCTCATTAGGTGGGTTCACTGCTAGGTATTTTATTCTTTTTGTTGCAGTGGTAGATGGGAGTGTTTCCTTAATTTCTCTTTCAGATTTTTCATCATTAGTGTATAGGAATGCAAGAGATTCCTGTGAATCAATTGTGTATCCTGATACTCTATCAAATTCATTGATTAGCTCTAGTAGTTTTATGGTAGCATTTTTAGGATTCTCTATGTATAGTATCATGTCATGTGCAAACAGTGACAGCTTTACTTCTTTTCCGATTTGTATCCCTTTTATTTCTTTATCTTCTCTGATTGCTGTGGCTAAAACTTCCAAAACTATGTTGAATAAGAGTGGTGAGAGTGGGCAACCATGTCTTGTTCTTGATCTTAGTGGAAATGGTTTCAGTTTTTCACCATTAAGAATGATGCTGGCTCTGGCTTTGTGATATATGGCCTTTATTATGTTGAGGTATGTTCCCTCTATGCCTGCTTTCTGGAGGGTTTTTATCATATATGGGTGTTGAATTTTGTCAAAAGCTTTTTCTGCGTCTATTGAGATGATCATATGGTTTTTCTCCTTCAATTTGTTAATATGGTGTATCACATTGATTGATTTGCATATATTGAAGAATCCTTGCATTCCTGGGATAAACCCCACTTGATCATGGTTTATGATCCTTTTAATGTGCTGTTGATTCTGTTTGCTAGTGTTTTGTTGAGGACTTTTGCATCTCTGTTCATCAGTGATATTGGCCTGTAGTTTTCTTTCTTTGTGACATCTTTGTCTGGTTTTGGTATCAGGGTGATGGTGGCCTCATAGAACGAGTTTGGGAGTGTTCCTTCCTCTGCTATATTTTGGAAGAGTTTGAGAAGGATAGGTGTTAGCTCTTCTGTAAATGTTTGATAGAATTCATCTGTGAAGTCATCTGGTCCTGGGACTTTTGTTTGTTTTAAGATTTTTAATCACAGTCTCACTTTCAGTGCTTGTTACTGGTCTGTTTATATTTTCTATTTCTTCCTGTTTCAGTCTCAGAAGTTTGTGCATTTCTAAGAATTTGTCCATTTCTTCCAGGTTGTCCATTTTATTGGCATAGAGTTGCTTGTAGTAATCTCTCATGATCCTTTGTATTTCTGCAGTGTCAGTTGTTACTTCTCCTTTTTCATTTCTAATTCTATTGATTTGAGTCTTCTCCCTTTTTTCTTGATGCATCTGGCTAGTGGTTTATCAATTTTGTTCATCTTCTCAAAGAACCAGCCTTTAGTTTTATTGATCTTTGCTATTGTTTTCTTCATTTCATTTTCACTTATTTCTGATCTGATATTTATGATCTCTTTCCTTTGCCAACTTTGGGGTATTCTGTTCTTCTTTCTCTGATTGCTTTAGGTATAAGTTCAGGTTACTTATTTGAGAAGTTTCTTGTTTCTTGCGCTAGGATTGTATTGCTATAAACTTCACTCTTAGAACTGCTTTTGCTGCATCCCATAGGTGTTGGGTCATGGGGTTTTCATTGTAATTTGTTTCTAGGTATTTTTAAATTTCCTCTTTGATTTCTTCAGTGATCTCTTGGTTTTTTAGTAGTTTATTGTTTAGCCTCTATGTGTTTCTATTTTTCACAGATATTTTTTCCTGTAGTTGATATCTATTCCCATAGCATTGTGGTCAGAAAAGATACTTGATAGATTTCAATTTTCTTAGATTTGCCAAAGTTTGATTTGTGACCCAAGATGTAATCTATCCTGGGTAATGTTCCATGAGCACTTGAGAAGAAAGTGTAATCTGCTGTTTTGGGATGGAATGTCCTATAAATATCAATTAAGTCCATCTTGTTTGATGTGTCATTTAAAGTTTGTGTCTCCTTATTTATTTTCATTTTGGATGATCTGTCCATTGGTGAAAGTGGGGTGTTAAAGTCCCCTACTGTGATTGTGTTACTGTCCATTTCCCCTTTTATGGCTGTTAACATTTGCCTTATGTATTGAGGTGCTCCTATGTTGGGTGCATAAATATTTACAATTGTTACATTTTCTTCTTGGATTGATCCCCTGATCATTATGTATTGTCGTTCTTTGTGTCTTGAAATAGTCTTTATATTAAAGTCTGTTTTGTCTGATAAGAGAATTGCTACTCCAGCTTTCTTTTGATTTCCATTTTCATGGCATATGTTTTTCCATCCCCTCACTTTTGGTGTTTGTGTGTCCCTAGGTCTGAAGTAGGTGTCTTGTAGACAGCATATGTACGGGTCTTGTTTTTTTTTTTTTTTTTTTTTTTTGTGGTATGCGTGCTTCTCACTGTTGTGGTCTCTCCCATTGTGGAACACAGGCTCCGGACGTGCAGGCCCAGCAGCCATGGCTCATGGGCCCAGCCGCTCCGTGGCACGTGGGATCTTCCCGGACTGGGGCATGAACCCGTGTCCCCTGTGTTGGCAGGCGGACTCTCAACCACTGCGCCACCAGGGAAGCCCCGGGTCTTGTTTTTTAATCCGTTCAGCTTGTCTGTGTCTTTTGGTTGGAGCATTTAATCCATTTACATTTAAGGTATTTATCAATATGCATGTTCCTATTACCATTTTCTTAATTGTTTTGGGTTTGTTATTGTAGGTTTTTTCCTTCTCTTGTGTTTCCTGCCTAGAGAAGTTCCTATAGCACTTGTTGTAGAGCTGGTTTGGTGGTGCTGAATTCTCTTACCTTTTGCTTATCTGTAAAGGTTTAAATTTCTCTGTTGAATATGAATGAGATCCTTGCTGGGTAGAGTAATCTTGGTTGTAGGTTTTCCCCTTTCATCATTATAAATATGTCCTGCCACTCCCTTCTGGCTTGCAGAGTTCCTGCTGAAAGGTCAGCTGTTAACCTTATGGGGATTCCCTAGTATGTTAATTGTTGCTTTTCACTTGCTGTTTTAATACTTTTTTCTTTGTATTTAATTTTTGATAGTTTGATTAATGTGTGTCTTGGCATGCTTCTTCTTCAATTTATCCTATATGGGACTCTCTGCACTTCCTTGACTTGATTGTCTATTTGCTTACCCATATTAGGGAAGTTTTCAACTATAATCTCTTCAAATATTTTCTCAGTCCCTTTTTTCTTTCTTCTGCTCGGACCCCTATAATTCAAATCATGGTGCATTTAATGTTGTCCCAGAGGTTTCTGAGACTGTCCTCAATTCTTTTCATTCTTTTTTCTTTATTCTGCTGTGAGGTAGTTATTTCCACTATTTTATATTCCAATCCACTTATCTGTTCCTCTGCCTCAGTTATTCTGCCATTGAATCCATCTAGAGAATTTTTATTTTCATTTATTGTGTTGTTCATCATTGTTTGTTTGCTCTTTAGTTCTTCTAGGTCCTTGTTAAACGTTTCTTGTATTTTCTCCATTCTGTTTCCAAGATTTTGGATCATCTTTACTATCATTACTCTGAATTCTTTTTCAGGTAGACTGCCTATTTCCTCTTCATTTGTTAGGTCTGGTGGGTTTTTGCCTTGCTCCTTCATCTGCTGTGTATTTCTCTGTCTTCTCATTTTGCTTAACTTACTGTGTTTGGGGTCCCCTTTTTGCAGGCTGCAGGCTCGTAGTTCCCATTGTTTTTGGTGTCTTCCCACAGTGGGTAAGTGAGGTTCAGTGGGGTTTGCAGGCTTCCTGGTGGAGGAGACTGGTGCCTGTGTTCTGGTGGATGAGCCTGGATCTTGTTTTTCTGGTGGGAGAACCACGTCTGGTTGTGTGTTTTGTGGTGTCTGTGAACTTATTATGATCTTACGCAGCCTCTCTGCTAATGGGTGGGAGTGTGTTCCTGTCTTGCTAGTTGTTTGGCACAGGGTTCCAGCACTGTGGCTTGCTGGTCATTTTGTGGAGCTGGGTCTTAGCATTGAGATGGAGATATCTGTGATATATTTCGCCGTTTGATATTATGTGGTGCTGGGCGGTCTGTGGTAGACCACTGTCCTGCACTCAGCTGTCCCACCTCAGAGACTCAGGCCTGTCACCTGGCCAGAGTGCCAAGACACCGTTAGCCATATGGCTCAGAAGAAAATGGAGGAAAAAGAAAAGAAAGAAAGAAAAAAATGAATAAAATAAAGTTATTAAAATAGAAAAAAAGTATTAAAAATAAAAAAGTTTAAAAGTAATTTAAAAAAAGGGAGAAAGAAAGAAGAAAGCAACCAAACCAAAACACAAATCCACCAATGATAACTAACACTAAAAACTATACTAAAAAAACAAAACAAAACAAAAAACGGACAGTCTGAACCCTAAAACAAAAGGCAAAATAGGGCTTCCCTGGTGGCGCAGTGGTTGAGAGTCCACCTGCCGATGCAGGGGACACGGGTTCGTGCCCCAGTCCGGGAAGATCCCACATGCCGCAGAGTGGCTAGGCCCGTGAGCCATGGCCGCTGAGCCTGCGCGTCCGGAGCCTGTGCTCCACAATGGGAGAGGCCACAGTAGTGAGAGGCCTGCGTACTGCTAAAAAAAAAAAAAAAAAAGGCAAAACAAAGCTATACAGACAAAATCACCCAAAGAAGCGTACACATGCACACTCACTAAAAGAGAAAAAAGAAAACAAATATATATATATATATATAAATTGAAAAAGGAAGAGAGCAACCAAATCAATAAACAAATCTACCAATGATAATAAACTCTAAATACTAAACGAAAATAAACATAAAACCAGAAACAAATTAGATGCAGAAAGCAAACCACAAGTCTACAGTTGCTCCCAAAGTCCACTGCCTCAATTTTGCGATGATTTGTTGTGTATTCAGGTATTCCACAGATGCAGGGTACATCAAGTTGATTGTGGAGATGTAATCTGCTGCTCCTGAGGCTGCTGGGAGAGATTTCCCTTTCTCTTCTTTGTCCGCACAGCTCCTGGGGCTCAGCTTTGGATTTGGCCCCGCCTCTGCATGTAGGTTGCCTGAGCATGTCTGTTGCCCACCCAGACAGGAGTGGGTTAAAGGAGCAGCTGATTCGGGGGCTCTGGCTCACTCAGGCCTGGGGGAGGGAGGGTTATGGAATGCAGGGTGAGCCTGTGGCGGCAGAGGCCACTGTGACGTTGCAACAGCCTGAGGCGCACGGGTGTTTTCCCGGGGAAGTTGTCCCTGGATCACGGGACCCTGTCAGAGGCAGGCTGCACAGGCTCCCTGGAGGGGAGGTGTGGAGAGTGACCTGTGTTTTCACACAGGCTTTTTGGTGGCTGCAGCAGCAGCCTTAGCGTCTCATGCCCATCTCTGGGGTCTGTGCTGATAGCCACAGCTCGTGCCCGTTTCTGGAGCTCGTTTAGGCAGTGCTCTGAATCCCCTCTCCTTGGGCACCCGGAAACAGTGGTCTCTTGCCTCTTAGGCAGGTCCAGGGTTTTTCCTGGACTCCCTTCCGGCTAGCTGTGGCGCACTAGCCCCTTCAGGCTGTGTTCACGCCGTCAAACCCAGTCCTCTCCCTGCACTCCAACTGAAGCCCGAGCCTCAGCTCCCAGCCCTGCCCGCCCCGGCGGGTGAGCAGACAAGCTTCTCGGGCTGGTGAGTGCCGTTCGACCCTGATCCTCTGTGCGGGAATCTCTCTGCTTTGCCCGCCGCACCCCTGTTGCTGCACTCTCCTCCGTGGCTCCAAAGCTTTCCCCCTCTGCCACCCGCAGTCTCCGCCCGTGAAGGGGCTTCCCAGTGTGTGGAAACTTTTCCTCCTTCACAGCTCCCTCTCAGAGGTGCAGGTCCCGTCCCTATCCTTTTGTCTCTGTTTTTCCTTTTTTCCTTTGCCCTTTCCAGGTACATGGGGAGTTTCTTGCCTTTTGGGAGGTCTGAGGTCTTCTGCCAGCGTTCATTAGGTGTTCTGTAGGAGCTGTTCCACGTGTAGATGTATTTCTGATGTATCTGTGGGGAGGAAGGTGATCTCCGCGTCTTACTCCTCCACCATCTTGATGGTACCCCTTTCTTATATTTCTTTAATGATGTTTTGTTGGTAGAAATGGCCCAGAGTTGGAAACAGTGGCATTGTCAATAGCAAAATTATTACACAACATTATTAAATGATGTTTACTTTGGTCACTTTATAGATTAGGAATGGAAACTGAAGCCAATAATGTAGATGCAAAGCAAGAAAGCTGGGTAACCAGCAGATTATGAATGCTGTAACAATCCAATGAGATGATGCTACCAAAGCAATCACAAGGCCGTGTCTATCTTCATAGGGGATGATTCAGTGGTTTTCTACCATGGTCCAGGCAGAAAGGAAAATGGGAACACTTGTGAACTGCACAAAGAACTATACAAAAGCATAACATATATTTAATGAAATATTTTAGGAATTAATGGAAAGAGATTTCAAAGTTGTATTTATATTATCACTGAAGCAAATTTTAGTTCTTAATTTAGCTGTGAAGAGAGGACTTTGGAGTAAGGCAGTATACCATGGTATAAAAATATTATCATTAAAGTCAGACCAGCTGTGTTCTCATCCTGGCTCTGCCACTCACTAGCCTGGCCTTGAGCAAATCACTTTAACTCTCTGGGCCTCAGTTTCCTCTTCTTTACAGTAAGACTAATAAGACATTTCTTTTCATAGGAATACTGTGAAGACAACAGCAAGAACAAAAAATCATATATAAAATACTACCCACAATGCCAGACAAATATTAAGTATTCAATAAACTACAGCTTTTAAAGTCCATAGTATCTTATCCACAGTATTTGCTCTCAAGCTACAGTACTAATTTGAAAATTAAAGTTTTTCCATTATCATAAAAATAACGACTTGATCTCAACTCATTTGACAGAAAGAACTAACCTGAAAAGACATGAAGCTTGTCATAGACCTAATCTCATTTAAAGTATAAGCGTCCATACCTTTTCCTGCAGAAACATAAATATGTTTGATTATGGCTACTGCCCCAGACCCTTCTGAATTGTTCCATGACTGTGTCATACGCCTTGTGTTACTTTTGTAAAATATTTTTAGAAAATTGCTTCAAAGCATATCTACCCCCAAAGAGGTGTGGGGTAAAGAATGAAGTCTTTACTTAAATCTCTGCAGTTGATCCAAATGATTGTGTTACCACTCATGGCAGTCATTAAAATGACTTAGAGAGACGATTGACTCTTTTCCCCTTTATGGCAATGAAAGGGCTTTGAAATAAAAAGAGGTAGGATTGGAATCACTCGGCTGTTGCTTTATTCCAAATGTTTGTTAATTAGTCCTTTACCTCTTTGATTTGTTTAGAGTATGAATTCTCACAATACATTATGGATATTCCAGCATCACTCCAGCTACTTCATCAAGGTATAGATTTCCAGACTGCCTCCCCCATATCTGCAGAATTAGAATCTCCAGAGGTGTGGCCTTGGAATCAGCATTTTAAACAGGGTCCCAAGGTGATTCTTAGGTGTAATAAAGTTTGAGAAGTGCTGCCTCAGATCCTAAGCATAAGCTGGCTTTCTTATTTCCTCTTGCATAAGTGATTCCGTCTCACCCCAACAAATTTCTTCCCATGTTACACTGTATAATGCATTCTGCATTCCTACTTCCAGGGGTACCATTTGAAGTCCCTTCTATTATATTTGATATGCCCTGGCATATTTAATTGTACCTTTCTTATTGCCAGTGGTTGGCATCTGGGCTTTCTAAGTGGAGGTGTCCGAACATCTTCTGGAAAAGGAAAGTGCATTAACCTTCTTCAGAAAATTAATCCAGAGAGAGCAAGGAATACTAAGGAAACTCTTGTTCTCCTTTTAGAAATGGCAGGAGTATAACCAAAGGCATGGTTTCTTTCTTACTACAACATCTGACCAAATATATTAAGAGTTGTTTGGTAATGTAGGCGTCTCTGTGGTCAGACAGTACTATGGAGCTTCACATATTTCAAAGGGAAACACCTAAGTAGACATTAATTTGTACCTTAGAATCATTAACTTCCAACTGGCCGCAGCTCTTTAAACAAGCATGGGGAAAACATGGGCTAAGTAATTGGAAAAATTGAGCTTTAAACCACAAACTCCCAATTGACCAGTTTAGTGAGTCACTCATTATTTATTTTAAATGGATGTTTCTTCATCTATAAAATGAAGAAAATAATATGTACCTCAGAGTTTACTTGGAATAAATGAATTATATAGGGGGCAAAATATAGCACATGGGCATTCAGTATTTTATGTAACAAAAGAGTATCTTCAAGTCATTCTAGAATTGAATTATTTTCTTAGCAAAATAGCTGCAGAGAGACAGGAAAATCAAGATACACGTGTGAGCATCCTCATACACAGCACAAGTGGAAGTTACTAGCCCCAAGAAAATGAAACTGTGTGTTGAGTAAGTTTTGAGTAACCTCTGTGGGTGTCAGTGACAACATGAATGGCAAAGCAAAGATAAATATAGGCTAAGAGGTATAAAACTGTTCACCCAGCTGGGTATTTGTAAACTCCACTGAGATCAACAACAAGTATAGCAAAATATAGAGGAGTATGAGCTAAGAAGTATAAAATAGGAATCTTTTAAAAGAAATTCCAAAGATAATTCTAAAAGTTGCTCATTTGTGTCTTTGTCTTAACATTCTTCCATAAGCATGTTGCAGTGTATATTTTGAATTCTTCGACTGGAAGCCCAATCTGTTCAGTAGAAATGGGGAAGTTGAGGCTTTATGAAGCCAGGCAGCACTTCTGAAACACTGGGTTTAATAGTGGCAGAGCAAAGATTAGAAACAACAGGGCTTGATTGCTGTGATATCCAGTGTTCCACACACTATAGGGATCATATCATTGATGAAACTTTCGTCATACATGTAGAGACTTTTCAAATATTTTATGAGTCTCTTCTTTGCTTCTCTGTCCATAATTCATCATATACTTTGTCTCATTTACATTAGTGGCATTACAGGCTCCACCAATGAAACTGAGGAAAAATTCTGACAATTTATTGTGGGGTCTATGAAGTTCCATGAAATGAATGGAGTATAAATCAGAAAAGCCAAATAACAATTAAATAGATCTAGATACCACTTACAGGCTAAAACTTTGCTTAATATGGCTTTTCTAGCTGCAGCAATATTTTGCTTTGTTTAATGAACATTTTTATTGAAGGATAACCAAGTGCAAAAACAATGTTTTCGGCTCAGTGGGGTTTTTTTCAGCTTTATGAAGTCACTTAAATTTTTTTTTTCTTTTCCATTACAGTTTATTACAAGATATTGAATGTAGTTCCCTGTGCTATACAGTAGGACCTTGTTGTTCATCTATTTTACGTATATATATATATATATAGTAGTATCTCTCTTCTAATCCCAAATTCCTAGTTTATCCCTTCCCCACTTTCCCCTTTGGTAACCGTAAGTTTGTTTTCTATGTCTGTGACTCTATTTCTGTTTTGTAAATAAGTTTATTTATATCATATTTCAGATTCCACATATAAGTGATATCATATGATATTTGTCTTTCTCTGACTTCACTTAGTATGATACTCTCTAGGTCTATCCATGTTGCCGCAAATGCATTATTTCATTCTTTTTGTGGGTAATATTCCAATATATATATTGGATACGTGACTATATGTATACATATATCTCATGTTCTTTAGCCACTCATTTGTTGATGGACATTTAGGTTACTTCCATGTCTTAGCTATTGTAAATGGTGCTGCTGTGAACACTGGTGTGCATGTATCCTTTCGAATTAGAGTTTTCTCCAGATATATACCCAGAAGTGGGACTGCTGGATCATATGGCAACTCTATTGTTAGTTTTCTAAGGAACCGCCATACTGTTCTCTGTAGTGGCTGCACCAATTTACACTCCCACCAACAGTGTAGGAGGGTTCTCTTTTCTCCACACTCTCTCCAGAATTTATTTGTAGACTTTTTAATGATGGCCAATCTGACCGGTGTGAGGTGATACTCATTATAGTTGGTTTTTTTTTTTTTTTTTTTTTTTTTTGCGGTACACGGGCCTCTCACTGCTGTGGCCTCTCCCGTTGTGGAGCACAGGCTCCGGACGCGCAGGCTCAGCGGCCATGGCTCACGGGCCTAGCCGCTCTGCGGCATGTGGGATCCTCCCGGACTGGAGCATGAACCCATGTCCTCTGCATCGGCAGGCGGACTCTCAACCATTCCGCCACCAGGGAAGCCCTCATTATAGTTTTGATTTGCATTTCTCTAATAATTAGTGATGTTGAGCATCTTTTCATGTGCTTATTGACCATCTGTATGTATTCTTTGGAGAAATGTCTGTTAGGTCTTTTGCCCATTTTTTGATTGAGTTGTTTGTTTTTTTGTTATTGAGTTGTATGAGCTGTTTGTATATTTTGGAAATTAAGCCCTTGTCGGTTGCCTTGTTTACAAATATTTTCTCCCAGTCCATAGGTTGTCTTTCTGTTTTGTTTATGGTTTTCTTTGCTGTGCCAAAGCTTATAAGTTGATTAAAACCCATTTGTTTATTTTTGCTTTTATTTTTTTGCCTTGGGAGACTGACCTAAAACAACATTGCTATGATTTATGTCAGAGAAGGTTTTGCCTCTGTTCTAGGAGTTTTATGGTGTCATGTCTTATATTTAAGTCTTCAAGCCATTTTGAGTTTACTTTTGTATATGGTGTGAAGGCGTGTTCTAACTTCATTGATGTACATGTGGCTGTCCAGCTTTCTCAGCACCACTTGCTGAAGAGACTGTCTTTTCTCCATTATATATTTTTGCCTCTTTTGTCAAAGATTAATTGACTGTAGGGTGTGGGTTTATTTCTGGGCTCTCTATTCTGTTCCATTGATTCATATTTCTGTTTTGGTGCCAATAGCATGCTGTTTTGATTACTGTACCAGCTCAATGAATTTTTAACAAAGGGAATACACCCATGTTGTCACTAACCAGATAAAAATATAGAATATTATTACTAACACCGCAGAAGCCTCCCTAATAAATCTTTATTACCCACTTATCACTACCCCCATCACTATTCGGATTTTTATTTTCTTAGCAGAGTTTTAAAGTTTACATAAATGTGATTATATAGTGTGTATACCTTTTCATCTGGTATCTTAGATTTAGTGCATCCATCTATGTTTTGAGCAGCATTAGTTCATTTATTTTCACTGATACATAATATGCAATTTCATGAATATACCACAATTTATTCTATTCATGATGAACTTGTTTTAGTTTTTACTACTATAAATAATGTTGCTGTAAACATTCATGCATATGTCTTTTGGTGCATATATAAATTTTTTACTTTTTTTATTGGAGTAAATGTTCATTGCAGCACTATTTACAAAAGGCAGGACATGGAAACAACCTAAATGTCCAATGATAGATGAATGGATAAAGAAGATGTGGTACATATATACAATGGAATATTACTCAGTCATAAAAAGGAACGAAATTGGGTCATTTGCAGAGATGTGGATGGACCTAGAATTTGTCATACAAAGTAAGCCAGAAAGAGAAAAACAAACACTGTATATTAACGTATATTTGTGGAATTTAGAAAAATGGTATAGATGAACCTATTTGTAAGGCAGGAATAGAGACGTAGACATAGAGAATGGACATGTGGACACGGGGGGAAGGGGAGGGTGGGACGAATTAGGAGATTAGGTTTGACATAAATACACATTTATAGATTTTTTTATGGACATATACCCATGAGTGAAATTTCTGAATCATGAAGTATGCCTACATACTAGGCAATACTGGGATTTCCAGTGTCTTTTTAAAAATTTAATTAAAAAAAATTTTTATCCATTCTGATGGATGAATGGTGGTATTTCTTTTTTTTTTTTGCGGTACGTGGGCCTCTCACTGTTGTGGCCTCTCCCAATGTGGACCACAGGCTCTGGACGCGCAGGCTCAGCAGCCATTGCTCATGGGCCTAGTCGCTCCGCGGCATGTGGGATCCTCCCGGACTGGGGCACAAACCTGTGTCCCCTGCATCGGCAGGCAGACTCCCAACCACTGCGCCACCAGGGAAGCCCCGAACGGTGGTATTTCATTGTAGTTTTAACTTACATTTCCTTGATGACTACTGAAGTTGAGCAATTTTTCATATGCTTATTGGTCACTTGCCTATTCTTCCTTGTGAAGTGCCTCCTTAAGACTTTGTCCATCGTTTTTATCTTTTTCTTATTGGTTTGTAGGATTTGTTTATATATTCTGGATACATGTCTTTTAACAAATAGATACATATCTTTTCCTATTCTTTAACTTCCATTCTCACTTATGATATCCTTTAATGAACAGAATTTCTTACTTTAAAGCAATAGTTTTTTTTTTTTTAATTTTAGTAGTAGGTTTTTTTTTTGCACCTTGTTTAAGAAATATCTGCCTACCCCAATGTCATGAAGAAATTTTCCTACGTGTATTCTAGAATTCACATTTTACAGTTAGACCTTTAATATTTATGACCATAATCCATCTGGAATCATTTTTGTGTAAGGAGTAATGTAGCAATCAAGAAACAACTTTTGCCAAATGTATATATAACAGATCTATCAGTAATTTTTGAAGACAGTCCTTTCCACAATGCATTTCAGTGGCAACTCTGTAATAAATTGAGTTACTGCATGTATGTTTCTGAGATGAAATCTAGTCTGATTTTCTTTGTGCCAGTGTTTCAGTTACTCTTGTTTATAAATATCTTGATATTTAGTCTTACAGTTCCTTAGCTTTATTCTTTTTCTTGGCTATCACTGGTTCTTTTGATTTTTACATAAATTTCAAAACGACCTAATTTTTTTTTTTTGCAGTACGTGGGCCTCTCACTGTTGTGGCCTCTCCCATTGCAGAGCACAGGTTCTGGACGTGCAGGCTCAGCAGCCATGGCTCATGGGCCTAGCCTCTCCGTGGCATGTGGGATCTTCCCGGACCGGGGCACGATCCCGTGTCCCCTGCATTGGCAGGTGGACTCTCAACCACTGCGCCACCAGGGAAACCCAGATCTTATCAATTTTAAAAGTACCTGAAATTATGATTGACACTGCACTGAATCTACAAATTAGATTATGGATAACTGACATCTTTATAATATTGAGCCTTCCATGAACAAGGTATATACATACATCCCTTTATTTAGATCTTCTTTAGTTTTATCTCAAACTTTCTAGTTTGTGTCTGCACCCACAAGTGTTTATGCATGCATGCATTTGTGTATAGGTCCTGCACATTTTTTATTAGACATAATAATAGACAAAGGCATAATAAGGCAAGAGGAAGAAGGAGAAGGAGGGGGAGGAGAAGGGAATGAGAAGGAAAAAGGGGTGGAGGAGGTGGGAGGTGGAGGAGGAGGAAGAACAAGAAGAACAAAAGCAAGAAGAACAAAAGCAAGAACAACAACAAATAAAAGAAGAAGAGGAATGAGAAGAGGAACAAGAAAAAAGAAAATGCAGGCCAGTCTTGCTCATGAACTCAGAAGTAAAACTGTAATCCAAGCGTTGACAAATCTACTCCAATGTTATATAAAAAGGATGGTATTTCATGACCAAGTAGAGTTTTATTCCAGGGATGCAGGGCTGGCTTAATATATAAACTCAAACAATATATGTCAGACTCATCACAGTCAGAGAATAAAAAGGGAAAAGCATGCAATCATCTCTGTGGATGCAGAAAATTCATTTGGAAAACCTACTTCCCATTAATGATAAAAAACAATTAGTAAAATGAGAATAGAAAGAAATTTCTCTAGTATGATAAATGGTATCCAAAATAAAAACATATAGGGACTTCCCTGGTGGTGCAGTGGTTAAGAATCTGCCTTCCAATGCAGGGTACGTGGGTTCGATCCCTGGTCAGGGAACTAAGATCCCACATGCCAGGGGGCAACTAAGCCTGCGTACCACAACTACTGAGCCTGTGTGCCACAACTAGAGAGCCCATGTGCTGCAACTACTGAGCCCACATGCTCTAGAGCCTGCATGCCACAACTAGAGAGAAGCCCACACACCACAACTAGAGAGAAGCCCGTGTGCCGCAACAAAGAGCCGATGTGCCACAATGAAAGATCCCGCGTGCTGCAACTAAGACCTGACGCAGCCATAAATAAATAAATAAATAAATAGTTTAAAAAAAAAAAAAAACTATAGCAAACATTATACATTGTAAAATATTGGAAGATTTTCTACTGGAATAAAAATTTAACAAGGTCACAAAATCAAATGTCAATAGAAAATTATTTCTATATACTAGAAACAATAATTAGAAAATCAACTGATGGCATAGACTGTTTTCCAAAACCCCTCTCTCTGGTCTGTCCTGGAACTTTGTTTTTTACTACCATAGCATCATGAAACTGCTGAATCAAAAAATATGAGTTACTGCAGTTTTCTTCTCATTAACATTTTGAGAGAGATTCTGGATGCCTCCTTTGTTTCCTGTTTCCTGTTTCAAACAATATGCTTTCATTTCCTTTAAAAAAAACTTTATCCAGCTTTTATAGTTTTATCTCATCAGGAGGTTTGGTGAAATATAAGCTCCTCCTTTTATAGTTTGAAGTAGGAGTCAGTATGATTATTTTTCTTACTCTTACCATTATTAGCATCCATTAAAATTTTATTTTTGAATTTTTTCTTTAATTGCAGTTAAGTGAAAATTAGCTATGAATAAAAATTTTGATAAAAATCTTTGATGCTTTTAAGCCCTAACTGTATTTTTCATACATTTCCCACATAATTTTTCCTGGTATTCATTAGGGCAGGAAAACTGCCTTTTTTGGCATCTGTTTTACACCCTGGCATAGAATCTGACATATATTCTCAATAAATATTACTGAGAAAAATCACCTTACTTTATTGATTTTAAGGTGCATATTTATTTTACATTTTAATCTGTCTAAAGTCAAGGTATTTTAAAACCAATGTTATCTCACAGTACCTGTGTGGCAGGTAGATTCTGGCACAATCGAGAGAGCACCAATATTAAAACACCTTAGAACATATTGAACATGATAATCATTTATATTTGAAAACAAAGTGCTTAGTCCTTTTAGTTCAAAGATGACTAATTAAATGTTTGGATATTCTACAAAGACTTAGCAACTGTCTTTGTGAAAAGATGGGGCACAGATTCAGTGTCTGAAAATCATCTTTCTAATATTACTTCCTTTCTAAATTCTGCTCCGTCTTGCTTTAAACATATATTGAACGTCAAGGGTATGTTTATCTGGGATTACTGATGGATGGAATACAGTCATACTTGTTGAAATCTTTCAGAATTTTCTATGTATCGATGAAACTTCTGTTTATCCTTTAACTATTTTGTATGATTATGGGATTTTCATAGAATACTTTATATTTAACAGTATTTTCCTATGGAATTTGATGGGCATTAACCACTAAAAAAATAATTACACATTTTCAAGACAAATACAAAACATTCTGGTTTAGTTCAGTATGTCTTGTGAGTTATATCAAAAATGAAAAGGAACATATATATGCATGTGCGTGCTCTGCACACAGGGATATTTATAAAGACTAACTGTAGCTATCATTTATTGGGTATTGACCATGTGTTAGGAGTTAAGCTAAGTGTCTTATGGCATTGCTCTTTTTATCATTACAGTAACTATGAAGAATTAGATTATTATTCTACAGATGAGAAACTGAGACACAGAGTGGTTAAGAACCTTGGCTGGGGTCACCTAGAATGTGGCAAAGCCAAGACTTGAAAATGGGCCACACTCCAAAGAATGTACTCATAACTGTGCTAAGGCTTTTATTTGTGTGAAATATTTGAAATAATTCCCACTATACAAGCCATGTCTTCAAACTACAGTCATCAAAAAATCTAGGGAAAAAGTGAATCTCTTATGTCCACATGAGCAAAATATAGTAGTAACCAGCAAATCAAGATTAGGACTAACTAGAGTTAAAGTAATGCCCAGTATAGGAACAGAGATGCTTGGTAAACCAAAGAAGGTCCCCCTGGAAAATAGAGTGCTAGAAGTGAGATCATCTAGAAGTGAGATTTTGATAGGCTGAAGAGAGAGGAGAAGCATTTAGGCAAGGATAATAGCACAAATAAAGGCTCAGATATAGAAGGACCACGCTTATTCAAGCAACTGTGAATGTTGAGTGTTTAAGGAGTCCAGTTAGGAGCACCTCATTTTTGTCTCGTGTTCAAAAACAATTGGAAAATCTCACAAATGAATAAGTAGAAAGTGACCACAGTATCCTCTTTATTACCAGCAAAGCTGATAACTGGAAAATCTCATAAACACCTGTGAGATAGCAGACTTTATAACATTAAACCCCAGAACTAGAATTATCCACCCGGAAGAATTAAGATTAGCCATGCTGGAAAAGCAGAGTAGAACACATGTGCCCTGTAGGGCTCTCACTCCCAAAAAGGAGGAGGAACAGGAAGGAGTTGGGCAATGAATGTCCAGTTTATCCTTCTGAAGCTCACTACTCATCCCAGTAACTCCATCTCGCCTGGGGTGGACTAAAAGGATGTGGAAAGGCTAACAGTTATTCTAGCAGAGCTCCTTCACAGGGATGGGAACATCAGGAGTAGATATGCAGCATCCCTCCACCTTGACCAAATTGAAAATCTATACCTAAAATCCCCCAAATTGGCTATTTTTCTTAATTTTCTACCTGACACAGTGGTAGAGATCCACTCTTTCATTCCTGCTCCTCTTAAATATTTCCTGTAGCAATTAAATAGAGTTGAAATTACTCCTCTGCAAAAAGGCTCAAGGGATCTCATAAGTGACCTAAAAAGAGCATCTCCTAAACATAAGAACAGTCTTGAAATAAGATACACTGTCCTCTGTTCCTTTTGGAATGGAGGGACTTGTGTGTATAGTTTCACCTAAACATATGAAAAAGTGCTTGGAAGACAAGGTTTCTCACCTTGGGTCATGCTACCTTTTCAGCTGTACCTCATCTGTGTTCAGTAGTTCAAATAATTGAATATGAAATGATTAAGACTTTGGGATAAATATGCTGTAACCTGAGATGACAGAGATTTTCACTTTCTGGTAAAGGAACAACTAAAGGAATCTATTGTCTATTTTTTTTCCTAATTCCTAGAATTTATATTTATTTGTGTTGAATCTTTTGGCTAACTATATTGGATACTGGAGTCCTTTTTAATCCTCTGGATATTCGCTGTTACCTTGCTGTCTCCTCATGTATCCTTTCTGTTGTTAGTGCCTATTTTTACAAATCATTTAAAATTTTGTTATGAAGTTATAAAATAATCAGTGGTGTCTAAATTTTAGTGACTAAGCCATTTCCCACTGACATTGTGGGTGACATGGACACTGACAGGTCCTCAGTACAAATGTATGTAGAAGCTATACTTTAAGTCCTGATATATAAGGTTTGTTGGGGTCCTGGACACATTTCTGGAGAGTTATGATTCCCAGATTTCTAGACACTAACTGGTAATTACTGTAATGTCACTAGGGCAAAAGGATGCCTGCACTGTCTAAGCAACAGCAAGAAAAGTCATTTTGGCTGGGAATAGACATCAAGCACAAGAAAATTTGGGTTGAACCAAGGTGGTGATTTTGCCAGATGAATCTGATGAATGGCAGCAGAGTTGAGACAGTATAAAAGAGGGTCTGTAATGATCAAAGAATTGACACAGAGTAAGGAGAGAGAGAAAATATTGATGGGGTGAGGGAGAGTAAAAATGTTATAGAAACAATGGATTAAAGATCCCTGTTAGGTCAAAAGATTCTGAAGACCAGACTACCTGAGGGAGTTAACTAGAAGCAAATGAGATGTTAATCATATGGCAAGATTCGTAAAACAGAGATTATGGAAAAGTTGCAATTATTAATTTTTTAAAACGTGGTGTTGAATATGCCACACAAGTGGGTGAATGAAGTAGTATTGAGATCAACATCACTGCATCAGACCAGAGGAATTCAGGGAACTCATGGGACAGAGTTTTGTAGACTGAAAACTGAGAATTGATATCAGAGATGTCAGAGAGTGTGGCAGTGAGCCAGGAGTTAAAAATCTTCAAGTAACTAGGGGAAGAAAATCTGGGCATATTAAGATTAGACTTGGTAGATTCAAGGTAGCTAGTGTTGATGTGGTTGTAGAGGATATGCCTGGGGAGGAGTTATCTGCAACTTAATCTTCCCCTATAAATGAGGAAAGACATTCTGAAGAAACAGGTTTCCCCAGTGTGTGGTCCAGCCCACCACAGTAGTTGACACCTGATGACTGGAAAGGCCTAGAGAGTCATTGTTTTAGACTAGTGCATTGATTCACTCTTGACCTATGTTGGGGAGGATGGGATTATACCAAGTGTGAGATTCCACTTGACACCTTTAAATGAAGTTGACACTTTTGGGGAAGGCAGATATTATCCTAGCATGGGGTTTCCCTACTCAGCTTGATAATGGTGATAGAAGGCCTGGGACATGCTTCACATTGCCCTAGGACTAATTCCAACTTCCTTAGTATGACATACATGAAACTCAATATCTACTTCTCCAAGCTTTCCTTCTCTACATTCTCCTTCACCTAGTCCAAACACTGTACATCACAGTCACAACAACTGTTTATAGCTTTTTAAACGTGTCAGGCCCTTACGGGCCTTAGGGAATTTGCATTTGCTGCTTCCTCTGTAGAATGTTCTTCTTGTATTCTTCACTTGACAACTGCTATTTGTCCTTCATACTGAGTTGACATGAAGCAACCTCTGAGAATGTTTGGAACTCTCTTCCTTTATTCTCCTCTTTCAGGGCACTTATAACGGCACCACAAATTGCCAGTTTTCCTGAAGTACGTGAGTGGCCCTTTTTCAGCCGGGACATTCTTGTTTACCCTTGCATCTGCAGTTCTTACCACTGGGAGTGGCTTTTTTTATTTTAATATATTTTTTAACATCTTTATTGGAGTATAATTGCTTTAAAATGGTGTGTTAGTTTCTGCTGTATAACAAAGTGAATCAGCTATATGTATACATATATCCCCATATCTCCTCCCTCTTGCATCTCCCTCCCACCCTCCCTATTCCACCCCTCTAGGTGGTCAGAGAGCACCTAGCTGATCTCCCTGTGCTATGCAGCTGCTTCCCACCAGCTATCTGTTTTACATTTGGTAGTGTATATATGTCAATGCTACCCTCTCACTTCATCCCAGCTTACCCTTCCCCCTCCCTGTGTCCTCAAGTCCATTCTCTACATCTGTGTCTTTATTCCTGTCCTGCCCCTAGGTTCATCAGAACCTTTTTTTTTTTAGATTCTATATATGTGTTAGCATATGGTAATTGTTTTTCTCTTTCTGACTTATTTCACTCTGTATGACAGACTCTAGTGAGAGAGACATCCACCTTACTACAAATAACTCACTTTCGTTTCTTTTTATAGCTGAGTAATACTTCATTGTATATATGTGCTACATCTTCTTTATCCATTCATCTGTCGATGGACACGTACGTTGCTTCCATGTCCTGGCTATTGTAAGTAGAGCTGCAGCAAACATTGTGCTACATGACTCTTTTTGAATTATGGTTTTCTCAGGGTATATGCCCAGTAGTGGGTTTCTGGGTCATATGGTAGTTCTATTTGTAGTTTTTTAAGGAACCTCCATACTGTTCTCCATAGTGGCTGTGTCAATTTACATTCCCACCAACAGTGCAAGAGCGTTCTCTTTTCTGCACACACTCTCCAGCATTTAACGTTTATAGATTTTTTGATGATGGCCATTCTGACCGGTGTGAGGTGATATCTCATTGTAGCTTTGATTTGCATTACTCTAATGATTAGTGATGTTGAGCAACCTTTCATGTGTTTGTTGGCAATCTGTAAATCTTTGGAGAAATGACTGTTAGGCCCATTTTTGGATTGGGTTGTTTGCTATTTTGATATTGAGCTGCATGAGCTGCTTGTATATTTGGGGGATTAATCCTTTGTCAGTTGCTTTGTTTGCAAATATTTTCTCCCATTCTGAGAGTTTTTTTTGTATCCTGTTTATGGTTTCCTTTGCTGTGCAAAAGCTTTTAAGTTTCATTGGGTCCCATTTGTTTATTTTTGTTTTTACTTCCATTTCTCTAGGAGGTGGGTCAAAAAGGATCTTGCTGTGATTTATGTCACAGAGTGTTCTGCCTATGTTTTCCTCTAAGAGTTTCATGCTGTCTGGTCTTACATTTAGGTGTTTAATCCATTTTGAGTTTATTTTTGTGTATGGTGTTAGGGGGTGTTCTAATTTCATACTTTTACATGTAGCTGTTCAGTTTTCCCAGCACCACTTACTGAAGAGACTGTCTTTTCTCCATTGTACATCCTTGCCTCGTTTGTCATAGGTAAGTTGAAGACAGGTGTGTGGGTTTATCTCTGGGCTTTCTATCCTGTTCCATTGATCTATATTTCTGGTTTTGTGCCAGTACCATATTGTCTTGATTACTGTAGCTTTGCAGTGTAGTCTGAAGTCAGGGAGCCTGATTCCTCCAGCTCAGTTTTTCTTTCTCAAGATTGCTTTGGCTATTTGGGGTCTTTTGTGTTTCCATACAAATGTTGCAATTTTTTGTTCTAGTTCTGTGACAAACACCATTGGTAGTTTCATAACGATTGCGCTGAATATGTAGATTGCTTTGGGTGGTATAGTCATGTTCACAATGTTGATTCTTCCAATCCAAGAACTTGCTATATCTCTCCATCTGTTTGTATCATCTTTAGTTTCTTTCATCAGTGTCTTATAGTTTTTGGCATACAGTTTCTTGTCTCCGTAGGTAGGCTTATTCCTAGGTACTTTATTCTTTTTGTCTCAGTGGTAAATAGGAGTGTTTCCTTAATTTCTCTTTCAGATTTTTCATCATTAGTGTATAGAAATGCAAGAGATTTCAGTTCATTAATTGTGTATCCTGCTATTCTACCAAATTCACTGATTAGCTCTAGTAGTTTTCTCATAGCATCTTTAGGATTCTCTATGTATAGTATCATGTCATCTGCAAACAGTGACAGCTTTACTTCTTTTCCAGTTTGGATTCCTTGTATTCCTTTTTCTTCTCTGTTGTCCCTAAAACTTCCAAAACTATGTTGAATAATAGTGGTGAGAGTGGACAACCTTTTCTTGTTCCTGATCTTAGTGGAAATGGTTTCAGTTTTTCACCATTCAGAACGATGTTGGCTGTGGGTTTGTAATATATGGCCTTACCTCAACTTATGTTGAGGTAAGTTCCCTCTATGCCCACTTTCTGCAGGGTTTTTATCATAAATGTGTGTTGAATTTTGTCAAAAGCTTTTTCTGCATCTATTGAGATGATCATATGGTTTTCCTCCTTCAATTTATTAATATGTTTTATCACACTGATTAATTTGAGTATATTAAAGAATCCTTGCATTCCTGGGATAAACCCCACTTGCTCATGGTGTATGATCCTTTTAATGTGCTGTTGGATTCTGTTTGCTAGTATTTTGTTGAGGATTTTTGCATCTATGTTCATCAGTGATATTGGCCTGTAGTTTTCTTTCTTTGTGACATCTTTGGTTTTGGTATCAGGGTGATGGTGGCCTCATAGAACGAGTTTGGGAGTGTTCCTCCCTCTGCTCTATTTTGGAAGAGTTTGAGAAGGATAGGTGTTAGCTCTTCTTTAAATGTTTGATAGAATTCTCCTGTGAGGCCATCTGGTCCTGGGCTTTTGTTGGAAGATTTTTAATCACAGTCTCAATTTCAGAGCTTGTGATTGGTCTGTTTATATTTTCTATTTCTTCCGTCACTGTTGGAAGGTTGTGCTTTTCGAAGAATTTGTCCATTTCTTCCAGGTTGTCCATTTTATTGGCATAGAGTTGCTTGTAGTAATCTCTCATGATCCTTTGTATTTCTACAATGTAAGTTGTTACTTCTCCTTTTTCATTTCTAATTCTATTGATTTGAGTCTTCTCCCTTTTTTTTTTTTGACGAGTCTAGCTAATGGTTTATCAATTTTATCTTCTCAAAGAACCAGCTTTTAGCTTTATTGATCTTTGCTACCATTTCATTCATTTCTTTTTTTTTTTTTTTTTTTTTTTTGTGGTACGCGGGCCTCTCACTGTTGTCCTTCATTTCTTTTTCATTTTTTTCTGATCTGATCTTTATGAGCTCTTTCGTTCTGCTAACTTTGGGGCTTTTTGTACTTTTTTGTCTAATGGCTTTAGGTGTAAGTTTAGGTTGTTTATTTGAGATGTTTCTTGTTTCTTCAGGTAGGATTGTATTGCTATAAACTTCCCTCTTAGAACTGCCTTTGATGCATCCCATAGGTTTTGGGTTGTTGTGTTTTCATTGTCATTTGTTTCTAGGTATTTTTTGATTTCCTCTTTGATTTCTTCAGTGATCTCTTGGTCATTTAGTGGTGTGTTGTTTAGACTCCATGTGTCTGTATTTTTCACAGATTTTTTTCCTGTAATTGATATCTAGTCTCACAATGTTGTTGTTGGAAAAGATACTTGATACAATTTCAATTTTCTTAAATTTACCAAGGCTTGATTTGTGACCCAAGATATGATCTATCCTGGAGAATGTTCCATGAGCAGTTGAGAAGAAAGTGTATTCTGTTGTTTTTGGATGGAATGTCCTATAAATGCCAATTAAGTCCATTTTATTTAATGTATCACTTAAAGACTCTGTTTCCTTATTCATTTTCATTTTGGATGATCTGTCCATTGGTGAAAGTGGGGTGTTAAAGTCCCGTACTACGACTGTGTTACTGTCGATTTCCCCTTTTATGGCTGTTAGCATTTACCTTATGTATTGAGGTGCTCCTATTTTGAATGCATAAATATTTACAATTATTGTATCTTCTTCTTGGATTGATCCCTTGATCATTATGTAGTGTCCTTCTTTGTCTCCTGAAATAGTCTTTATTTTAAAGTCTGTTTTGTCTGATATGAGAATTGCTACTCCAGCTTTCTTGTGATTTCCATTTGCATGGGGTATCTTTTTCCATCCCTTCACTTTCAGTCTGTATGTGTCCTTAGGTCTGAAGTGGGTCTCTTGTAGACAGCATACATATGGGTCTTGGTTTTGTATCCATTCAGCTGGCCTATGTCTTTTGGTTGGAGCATTTAATCCATTTACATTTAAGTTAGTTATCAATATGCATGTTCCTATTACTATTTTCTTAATTGATTTGGGTTTGTTATTGTAGGTCTTTTCCTTCTCTTGTGTTTCCTGCCTAGAGAAGTTCCTTTAGCATTTGTTGTAGAGCTGGTTTGGTGGTGCTGAATTCTCTTAGCTTTTGCTTGTCTGTAAAGGTTTTAATTACTCTGTCAAATCTGAATGAGATCCTTGCTGGGTAGAGTAATGTTGGTTGTAGGTTTTTCCCTTTTATCACTTTAAATATGCCCTTCTACTGCCTTCTGGCTTGCAGAATTTCTGATGAAAGGTCAGCTGTTAACCTTATGGGGATTCTCTTGTACGTTATTTGTTGCTTTTCCCTTGCTGCTTTTAATATTTTTTCCTTGTATTTAATTTTTGATTGTTTGGTTATGTGTGTCTTGGCGTGTTTCTCCTTGAATTTATCCTGTATGGAGCTCTCTGCCCTTCCTGGACTTGACTATTCCCTTTCCTATATTAAGGAAGTGTTCAACTGTAATCTCTTCAAATATTTTCTCAGTCCCTTTCTTTTTCTGTTCTTCTTCTGGGACCCCTATAATTCGAATGTTGGTGTGTTTAATGTTGTCCCAGAGGTCTCTGAGACTGTCCTCAATTCTTTTCATTCTTTTTTCTTTATTCTGCTCTGTGATAGTTATTTCCACTACTTTATTTTCCAGGTCACTTATCCATTCTTCTGCCTCAGTTATTCTGCTATTGATTCTTTCTAGAGAATTTTTAATTTCATTTATCGTGTTGTTCATCATTGTTTGCTCTTTCGTTCTTCTAGGTCCTTTTTAAATGTTTCTTGTATTTTCTCCATTCTATTTCCAAGATTTTGCATCATCTTTACTATCATTACTCTGAATTCTTTTTCAGGTAGATTGCCTATTTCCTCTTCATTTGTCTGGTCTGGTGGGTTTTTACCTTGCTCCTTCATCTGCTGTGTGTTTCTCTGTCTTCTCATTTTGCCAAACTTACTGTGTTTGTGGTCTCCTTTTCGCAGGCTACAGGTTTGTAGTTCCCGTTGTTTTTGGTTCCTTCCCCCAGTGGCTAAGGTTGGTTCCATGGGTTGTGTAGGCTTCCTGGTGGAGGGGACTGGTGCCTGTGTTCTGGTGGATAAGGCTGGATCTTGTCTTTCTGGTGGGCGGGACCATGTCTGGTGGGCAGGACCATGTCTGGTGGTGTGTTTTGGGGTGTCTCTGAACTTATTATGATTTTAGGCAGCCTCTCTACTAATAGGTTGTGTTGTGTTCCTGTGTTGCTAGTTGTTTGGCATGGGGTGTCCAGCACTGTAGCTTGCTGGTCATTGAGTGGAGCTGGGTCTTAGCGTTGCGATGGAGATCTCTCGGAGAGCTTTCACTGTTTGATATTACGTGCTGTTGGGAGGTCTCTGGTAGAGCAGTGTCCTGAGCTCGGCTCTCCCACCTCAGAATATCATGCCTGACACCTGGCCGGAGTACTAAGACCCAGGGTCATAGCACTGCTACTTAGCTGCAAAGTTGGGATTCATTCCCTGCCTTGTGACCCCAAGTCCAGTGTGCTTTGATTTCCCCCTTGTATTAAAAAGAGGATCCATATGTTTCTGACTCCAATTCAGAGGACTGGCAGGGAAGCCACCTGGTTAGACAGCAGAACTCTCCCCACACAGGAAGCATCAAGCACTCACGAGGCTTGTCCTGGGTGGCCACGAGACAAGTAGTTCCGTTTTCTGCCTGCCAGAATCTTATAAGTGTTTATAGAAACTTCTCTATAGAGGCTTTAACTAGGTTCAGTCTAATATACTATCCAGATGGTCTCAACAACACCTACTCTCTCAAGGTTGTGTCCATGAGGCAGCTTCCGGCTCAGGGAAGCTGGGAGTTGCTTATAGCAGGTGATCAATAGACATCAGTTGCTATAAAGCTATTTAACTCCCAGTAGTAATTGAGCTTCCTGAACTTTTATTTTCACTATTCCAAAATTCCAGATGTAATTCCCAGACATCATTATCCCTGCAAATCTACCTCATTAGAATTCAACAGTGGCACTCTTAAAGGATAACAGTAAAAATATCTTAAGACACATAAGTAATGGAGATTAAGAGACCAGAATTGCCTGGAGCTCCTGGATTCATGTTAAGGATTGTTTTTAGCAAAGTCATCAAATCACACACTGACAAATCTATGTGTTTTGAATATGAATGTCATTTCTTTTGGCATGAGACTCATCTCTTCACTATTGCCTAAACTTTAGATATTTGGGGTAAATGGATTTTTCTCCCAAATTAAAACTATGCTAAAAAAATTGAGAGTATTCTAGGTTCGTAT